>NC_140347.1:23914472-24514472 GCF_963514085.1 Chelon labrosus
CCTCTACAGCAGAATTTATAATGAAGACCTCTATTATTAGGTTAAATGATTAATTAAAATAACAACTTTGCATATTCTGTCTCGTAATTTACTTATTTATTTTGTGTAAGTACACTAAGCATTAAACAGCCAGGGAACTGTTTTGTCATTTGACCACTAATGTTATCTAGTGATAGAAACCATTAGAACTAGATCACCTCAGACTGCTCAAAGAGCTCCTGAACAAGTTGAAGGATGCAGTTGTCTTGGCGATCTTCAAATTTACCATTTTCCTTACAAACTGCTGTCTTTTCTCCAACCTTGTCTGGTTCGCATGGTGCAACAGCCTTGTAACCTTCAGTTGCATTTCCAAATTCTTCATCAAACAAACACACAAATTCTAGAGGGAAAGATGGAGGTTCTGATGTCAGCGCATGTAGTTACAGGAAAAATATCTGGACCCGAATTGAATTAAATGTGCTTTAACATTTGGATCAGCACTCACCGTTTTTTGAAAATATCAGTATTATTTCTGTTTTAAAAGCTGGATAATTGGTTGATTGACAAGTGACCTTCGTTTCCTGGTTTGTTGTACAGTCAGCAGGGACTGGAAATGGATGGGTGATGGAAGTTCCTGTGATGACAACCACAAAAAACAGCAAAACTCAATATAAAACACTGGTATAAACATTGACAACCTAAAAATAATGCATATTATCATAAAAAGTTGACATGAGAGATACTTTAATAGGTACATGATTTTAGCTGATTGCTGATTTGCCTTTTGTTTGTTTCAGATTTACCTGCACCTAACAAGTTCAGAAACTCAACCTCGTAGGGACTGTTGACAGAGCACTCCACTGATACAGTTCCACCCCCACACTTCACATTTGCACTGAGTGGTTTCACTTGGATTACGGGTGTCTCTCTGAAAGTGAAGGATCCATTGGATTTCTCTCGAAACACTGAACGATCTGTCCGTATCAGCCTACATTCATAAAGTCCTGAAATCAATGATCATCATCGTCATATGAAGCCACTTCAACATCATGACTATTGACTAAGTGGGTGAGAGACTGGTTACCACAAGATACTCTGTTGCCCATATAGTTGGAATAATTTTGTTTTCAGAAACATTACTTTTTTTTTTTAATTCCTATTTATACACCTTAAATGTTTGGAAGATATTCACTTTATCAAGAATAAAACACATTGTCACAATGATTTCATTCATTCATCTTCTGTACCCGCTTATGCCTGTTAAGGGTCACGGGGGTCTGCTGGGGCCTTATCCCAGCTGTCACAATCATTTTATGAGATAAAAAAAAACATTTTATTCCAACGTTATAGGCAGCAGTGTGTTTTGAAATCATCTTATTTTAAAATAATCTCTGCATTATAATTTTCCAATACTTTACTTGCTCATACTGTAATAATTACTCTACCATGGTCAGACACTTTTGCATTTGTAGGTAAGGCTTAACAATGGATGCTGTGACAATGTTGGTTTTATCATGCAACTCAAATACTGTAAGCAAGCCAACCAAAATTTGAGTTGGGGCTGTAAAAGTGTCTGATTTTGAATAAATGGTACTATTCACCACATTCGATCTGTATCTTACCATTGTCAGTTCTGAAAAATCTTGACACAGTCAATGTTGCTGATCCGTTCTGTCTCGAAAAGCTGTGTTCTCTATCTTCAAGTATGAGATTTCCATTACGTGTCCACTCAGCAGTCCAGTCTGTACCAAAATTGAGCCCCTCAGGTGGAGGGCCACACATTACATTCACACTATGTTCAAAGAATACTTCTTTAGGATCAAACTTCAAGAATGCTGTACCTGGATGGACAAAGAAAGTCAGACAATTACTGTACAACTATCCAACACAAAGATTATATACATGAAAATAGTCACAAAACATATAAAAACTGGCTTACTGTCAAATATCACAGAGTAATTTCCAGTCAGTTCTGTAAATAATCCAGATTTAAGTGCTGTAATTTCTGTATCTTGAAAAGATGTAGCGCTGACAGTAAAGGTAGCAATGGTGCTTCCGCTCCTGTAATACAGAATTGAATACCAATAAAAATGCAAAAAGCAGGTATAATGTCAGTAATTTAGGGCCACATTACATCTGATCTGGAATCATGATGCCATTTGGGTGGTTGTGTTTTCACTGGGTACAACTAAGTAAGTACAAATTTTTTAGCCAAGCTTGGGAAAGTTAGAGCCAAAGCACACAAAACATTGATGCTAACACAGGGACACAATACAAAGTTAATATGTTAACCTTCTAATACTATACAGATGTAATCTTAAACATTGATATGATCACATGGCACTAAACACCAAAGATCAAGACAAAATAATGACTTTACCGTCAGTCATACCTGAATTATAAACCAGGGGTCACAGCATAAGAGAAACAGATTTTAATCCTGAGAGTGGAATGTATGTCTGTACTAGATTTAATGGCCTATCCAGCAAAATTGCGAATGTCATTAAAGGAACCGCCATCAAAGTCATCAAATAAATCATCTGGGACAAATGAATGTATGGACCAAATGAAGGTTGTCAGTCACCCGGGTCATGGCATATCCAAAATGAAAACAAGCTGAAACAGTGGCAAGTGGACTTGTAGAGTTTCTTAAAGATGTTTCGCCACTCATCATAGAAACTTTTTCAGTTCTAAAACATTGGAGGGAATGGGGGTTCACAAACAAACAACTAAAAATGTACTTACTGAAATGAAGTTAACTTTGCTGAAAGTAAAGTTGATATGTGCTTCTTACATTGGTTTTGAATCTGTTTGAAAGACATATCAAACCAGAATGAATAAATATCACATTCATTGGATCAACATTGTGATATCACTGAATGACACAGACAGGAAAAAAGCCTTAACACTTACTGATTTATCAATGTCTTGGAAAACTTTACTGCTTGGGTCATTGTATGACGGGTTGAAATCCATGTTCAGGGTAAGGTTGAAGGTCCTCAGTTCAGAAATGTTTGCCTGTGTCGTTTGTGGTGCCATTGCTCTTGTTACTGACATTGTTGTCATGGGTGTTGGTGTTGTCAAGGGTGTTGCTGTGCTGGGCATTGTTGTAGTTGTAGTTGTTGTATTTGGTGTTAATGTCAGTTGTATTGTTCTGTTTGCTGTTGTCACTGGCGTTGTTGTGCTTGCTGTTGTCAACACCGGTGTAATTTGCATAGTTGTGTTTGTGGTGGTTGTCACTGGTGTTGTTCTGTTTGAGGTGGATGTCAAGGGTATTGTTGTACTGGCCATTGTTGTAGCTGACGTTTGCATTGTTGTGTTTGGGGTCATCACCATTGGCATTAATGTTGCCTCGGGGGTCGCTGTGTTTGGCACTGTTGTTATAGGTGTTGTTATGTTTGACATTGTACCCATAATTTCTATTGTTGCGTTTGGGGTGCTCGTCATTAGTGTTGTTGTATTTGCTATTGCTGTAGTTGTGTTTTGCATTGTTGTGTTTGGGGTTGTCATCACTGGTGTTATTGTGTTTAGCATTGCTGTTGCCTCTGGGGTCGCTGTGTTTGACGCTGTTGCCATAATTGCTATTGTTGTGTTTGCAGTGCTCGTCATTGGCGTTGTTGTGTTTTGTGTTGTTGTTGTTATTGGAGTTGTTGTATTTAAGCTCGATGTCACGGGTGTTGTATTTGCTATTGTAGTTGTGTTTTGCATTGTTGAGTTTGGGGTCATCAACATTGCCATGTTTGTGTTTAGCATTGCTGTTACCTCTGGGGTCACTGTGTTTGTTGCCGTTATTGGTATTGTTGGGTTTGTGGTGGTCATCACTGGTATTGTTGTGTTTGGTAATGTTGTTGTTACAGGTGTTGTTGTGTTTGACATTGTTGCCATAATTTCTATTGATGCGTTTTCAGTGCTTATCATAGATGTTGTTGTAGTTGTGTTTTGTATTGTTGTGTTTGGGGTTGTCATCACTGGTGTTATTGTGTTTAGCATTGCTGTTGCCTCTGGGGTCGCTGTGTTTGACGCTGTTGCCATAATTGCTATTGTTGTGTTTGCGGTGCTCATCATTGGCGTTGTTGTGTTTTGTGTTGTTGTTGTTATTGGAGTTGTTGTATTTAAGCTAGATGTCACGGGTGTTGTATTTGCTATTGTAGTTGTGTTTTGCATTGTTGAGTTTGGGGTCATCAACATTGCCATGTTTGTGTTTAGCATTGCTGTTACCTCTGGGGTCACTGTGTTTGTTGCCGTTATTGGTATTGTTGTGTTTGTGGTGGTCATCACTGGTATTGTTGTGTTTTGTAATGTTGTTGTTACAGGTGTTGTGTTTGACATTGTTGCCATAATTTCTACTGATGTGTTTGCAGTGCTTGTCATATGTGTTGTTGTAGTTGTGTTTTGCATTGTTGTGTTTGGGGTTGTCATCATAGGGGTTATTGTGTTTAGCAATGCTGTTGCCTCTGGGGTCGTGTTTTTTGGGATTGTTGTTGTTATGTTTGACATCGTAGCCATAATTTCTATTGTTGTGTTTGCAGTGCTCGTCATTGCTGTCGTTGCGTTTAAGGTAGGCATCACGGGTGTTGCTGTATTTGCCATTGTTGTAATTGTGTTTTGCATTGTTGTGTTTGGTGCTACTGTGGTTAGCATATGTACTGCTACTGGGGTTGTTGTGTTTAATGCTGTTGCAGGCCTTTGCATTGTTGTGTTTGCAGTGCTCGTCACTGGTGTTGTCGTGTTTAAGGTAGAAGTAACTGACATTGTTGTGTTTGTTGTCATTATTTGTGTTGTGTTTGAGGTCGTCATCACTGCAGATAAATCAGAAACCATTGGCATCAATAGAAGCCCCATCTTCACTGATAAATATTTTAGTTCAATAATGTGTGCAATTGAGAACAAAGTAAAATGTTGTACCGGTTGGAGTTGGGGTTAGACATGGAATGATACCTGTGGAACATTAGAAATTAAATTAAACATAACATAGGACATGTTTAAGAAGGACATTTTCATTTTTATTTTCCGAGTAAGTGTGCAGTGTTTTTACAGATTCCTGTATTTTCTCTTATTCTATGGCTTTTGTGTCACTTTGACTTTCCCCTACTGGAGATCAATAAAAGCACATTTTATCTTATCTGGTAAAGTAGCTACAAAATAGCAGGGCTTACTTGAGATTGGTTCACAGAATTGTCCGTCAGAAGGAAGCCCATTAATGCACCCACAGGTTTGTCTGGTGTCATTACTGCATGCACCGTATGTGTTACACTTGTCACATGACCAAGCAAACTCCTCCTCACACTGACACTGCAGTCCTCCAGTGAAGTTTAGATAGCAGCCTTTATATAAAAAAAAAAAAAAAAAAAACAAAAAAAAAAACATAATAAAAAATAAACTTCTACATTAAAATAAGGATCATTACATCAGATGCAGTATAAAAGCAAATGAGTCAGCTGACGTTTACCTGTGGTGAAATGTACGTCTATTAGTTGCGCAGACTGAGTGATGTTTTGAGGAAAAGAAACATTTCTCAGTTTCTCCCTGAATATATTAATGATGTTTGAAGGCACACTGGAAACTGGGATGCCCAGCTCAAAGACGAAATCAATGTTTACAGTGTCTGCGGAGGCGACAAGGAAAAAAATCCATCACAGAAGTCTGTCACATGCAGAAAAAAACAAACCACATTCACATGAAAACCCACAACATTTGCACATTCTGTCACTGCTGAGCAGATGTTTTATTTTTTTTTGTGGTGTTTGAATTGAGAGCTTTCATGAGTGTACAGGCAATGCTTTGTTTTTCCAGAGAACTGAGGTAGCTATATTGGTACAACAGATAATCCAAGAGACAGTGTGTTCAGCTTTTTCCCACTTAACAGTAACACTGCTGATAATTTGAAGGTCACACACAGTCCTTCACATTTCTTGTTTCATACCGTTTGGGGGTGGAGTTGATGAGGTTGTCGGTATTATCACTGTGGGGGGAAAAAAAATCTGCATAACTTTTAATTTAATAATACTGTGATATTATCTATCTATCTATCTATCTATCTATCTATCTATCTATCTATGATGATGGCATTGAGGTGTGAAGCAGATCACTTGTAACCTTTTTAATTAGCATGTTGCAGACATATTAGATATTTGCTTTATTCAATTGTGCTCACAAACTTTGCTGTGCACAGTGTATTTCCAAACCCTACAGGATTCAAGATACTCTTTTTCTATAGCACACACTCCAGGATCTACACAGCTGTCACCAGCCAAAGCCTAGTCACGGTCTAAGGGAGAAACAGGAAACATGTTTCCTAGTTAAGTGAAGTAAGAATTGGCATTCAAAAAGCTAAAGGAGATCTAGATTTACTTCCCTGTCCTGTGTGATGACAGATTCACCCTAGGTACAGCTTCCTTGTACTGTGTCTGAATATGATTGATGTTAGGTGTTGAGTTGGGTGGCTTGATTTAATGTACGACAATACTGCTGTTTTTTTTTTTTTTAACATCACAGTTTTTCTCTAAGTATTCATCTGGAAAACAAACAGTAACTACAGCTATACTGGCAATCAGTTTGCTAATAGTTGCATTCTGTAAATACTAGTAAAAGGTCACTCACTTGCTCTTTTTTCTCTGGCATGAATGGGGGATCCTTTTGTGTCATTTAATTCCTGGAAAAATCATCAAACTGTACAGATCAATAACTATTAATAAATACTAATCATCAACTAAACACTTAAGAGTATGTTTAGTGATCAACTCATCAGTTTCAGTATCTCATGGTATAAAACTGCGACCTCTAGTGTTAGTATTTATTAATTCTTCCTCTCACCTCAAAGAAGACATTCAGAGAGTCTCCGTTTCCTTGATTCGCCTGAATGCAGCATATAGTCAGAAGAATAACCAGGTATCCTACAGCCTTTGGTAAAGCCATCCTGACTAGAGAGTAAATACAGTAAACACAATCACTTTTCATTATTAGATCAAGTAGAAGAAATGTGCATATATATATAATGTAGCGGAAACCTGTGAACATTTTAAAAGACAACACAGATGCTCAAAACTACAAGCTGTTATGTAAGGCTGGGCAGATTCATTGTTTGAAATGCTACCAGGAAGTCAGTAAATAAAAAATGTCTGGTGATGTGAATACTTGAGGCATGTGGCCATTCCATTCACATAGCATGTTTGTATTTATTGTTCAGCATGGCAAGAGACAGCCGAGGCCAGTTTGAGGAATTCCCAACTATAAAAACATGCAGCAGTGATAGCTACTCACATGTAATGATTGAACATACACTGAAAAGACGACTGAAATACATTTAATCTGCCTGTATGCATCACCACACCAGAGAGAGCAAATGTCTGGAATTCGAGTGAATAAAAAGCAAACACATCAAGGCTACATCCATTTTTGACATCGTAACATTACATAGGTTTGCACTATAAGCTGTTTGGGGAACCTTGTGTGCCTCTCTCAGCAGCCTCCTCAAAAGGGACTTAGCAGGTGACGCATACAGTCCAGGCCTGACATCAGCAGGGCTAAGTGTAGAGTAAACAGAATAACTTCACATTTTTGGAAAAGCAGATTGTTTTTCTCATAGCAGATATTTGATTAGATTTTCATCACTGGAACTGCCAGAAGGGGCAAGTGTGGTACAGGTTACCGTGGCAGAGCCAAGAGATTTTTTATTCTGCCTGTCCTTGTGCTGTGGTTTTATCAAATTATGTATTAATCAGTCAAAGCATGAGTTACATAGAGCTGTGGTCTGAACAGTGAGTTAAACCTTATAATAAAGACCCTTAAATCAAAGAGACTGCAAAGTGTTTTTTTCATAGTATGGATAATAATCATCATCTTCAGTTAGTTAGCTCACATTCAGTCAGTTACTCCTGAAGTAACTGTGGAAAGACACATGGTGGTGCTGCAGAAACACTCTTGAAGTAAACATGAGTATTTTGCTGAAAACTGATCTTACCGGTCTGTGCTGACCAGTAAGACTTCAAAGCATACAGCATATGGCTCTGTTCCAAGAGTGTATCTGTCTAGACTGTACAGTTTTAATAACTATAAGGCTATAGAAACAATTAGCTCTATGTAGGAGAGCTATCCTTCAGAATAGAAGACACATTTCAGAATGTCTGTAAAATAGTCCATAGGCTTTCTAAAAGAATGTATGCCAGGCTTTCATACTATCTATAAATAAAATAAACAGAAAATTGTGGAGCTAATTTAATACGGAAATGTGCACCTAACAAGTATCTATTGACTGTGTTTGAAGGCAGAGAAACAATATTGGAGGAAATGGTGATCCATGCTTTTAATGAGTTCCGTTTGTTTTTCTTTTTGCTGCTTTCATGCTCAGCCCTGCCTACACTGAACAATCAAAACTTGTTTCAGGACTCTTTACACAGCTCATTGATTTGAATCCACACAGTCAGAGCAGTGGATAGATTGGGGAAATCCCGCATTGAATGTCAACAGATAGTGTTTGAGACACTAATCTTGTCCAGTCTAACTGCTAGGTAACAGGATGTAGGTAAATTACAGAAAGTAAATTACGCTATGTCAATAATGGCAGACACAGGTGCCTGTGTCTTATAAGGGGTTGGGCAAGATATCTTTAAAGCATGCAAGGACTGAACAACTGAACATAAAACTTAATTTCTATATTTTATCATGGGTATTTATGTACTTAGGCCATACCTGGAAACAGGCTTAGAAAGTATTGAATTGTGCAAATGCATTTTTAAAATTAGTTCATTTATTATTAGGGGTTGTACATACTAGTCAAATAGTCAGTTTGTTGAATTCACTGCTGTACCATGACGTGTTAAGAATAAGGTCAACTAGTCACTGATCATGTGACAATAACAACATAGATGGCTCCTAGAAGACAGGTGAGGAGCCCAGTGGGTCGTCAGTTCATTACGTGTGTGGAAATACTTTCCAAATGCAAATAACATGTCAATCCTGAAATACAACTAAAGTACTACTGCAGTGCACACTCATCTGAGCCAACGCTAGCAAAGGAACGGTCCTCTCTCGACAGCAGTGAATTAAAAACTTCACCAAACACCCCGTGGTAACAGAGAAAGCGGCTGCAATTAGATCTGTTGCAGTACACAGAGACACTCTCAGAGAAATTCTGCATTTTTTATTTTTTTTAATCCCAGCCACACTATTCCATCTTACAACATGTTGTGGAGTACTATTGAATGCTATTGACGGTGCTGCGTTGCATCCTGTTTTTATACAGGCTATACATGTCTGCAGTGCACAGTATGTAGCACATGAGCTGTCTGTTCTCAGCACATCTATTCAGGTCAAGAATACAGACTTCATTGTTGCAAAGCATTACTGTCTACTATGTCAGACAAGTTGTCTTTGTTGACTTTTCAAAAATCTGAACTCGCGCAACCCCTTCCCTACACATCTGACGCTATCAGCACAATAGAAAGTGTAAGTTCAGTTTACACCTACAGATGAGAGACATTTAGTGATACAAAGTTTGATAACAAGCTTGGTTCGAGTTTAACGGAAGAGTCGGGGCATGCAAAAGCAGATTTTCTACAATAAAAGGAAATTTACAAGATAAAACAATTTAAACAGTTGAAATTTGACCTTATACACCATAAGATTGATAAAATTGTTTTTTTTTAGCCTGCATTTAAATTTGTGTTTGAATTTATCTTATAAAATGTAGTCATTGAGCACATACTATATAAGCGGTTTATAATGAAAACATATGTTCCAGTCTATACGTATCCAAATTGTTTTTGCTTGTTTTGGAAACAAGACTTACAGTAAAGTTGGTTTAAAGATTAGATGATTAGATTTTAATATGCATAAAGATCATGTTTGCTCTTAGAAGCATCCTCCCCTCTGTAATTGACCTGCAAGTAATATAAATAATAACAACTTATTTAAGCGTGAAATGATAATAAGATTTGTTTACCTCTCACTGTCTTCTGAATAGGTTCATGTCAGGAGGATGTAACCAGTTTACTGCACTTCTCCAGACACACAGACTAATATTCACACATACACAGAGAGACAATTTGTCAGCTTCCTGGAATACTTTGTCTGACTCACACACTTGTCAGACAGGTTCCATTAAATGATCCTGGACTTAAATGTAGATATGCTGACAGATTGTGTTTCCTACATGTATCGGGGTCTTTGTTCAGCACCCAGAACACAGCTGATAGGTGGCTGCTCTGTAGTGGGAGGGGATGATATACAAAACAAGCGTATGCAAAACTCAACAGCAGTGTGTACATATTTCTTTCAGTGTTATATGGAAGTTTTTTTTTGTTTTTCTTTTAACAGTCAAGGTGGGAAAAAAAAACACTCACTGTTAGCTGTCAGAAGAAAACCCTAAAAAATGCACATTAGTGCCAACATTTTGTCTCAGAACATCATGTACTGTGACGTGAGCGGATTCCATGACAAAATGTAATCTGATGTTAGAGTTTTTACAGGTGGTCAATTAAACAAGCACAGCCTTTGTTAGAGGAGGTTTGTTAGGGGAGGCTTTACCATAATACTATAAAAACAGGGGATCTATGTCATTTTGGAAAAAGGGTTGTTTACTGCTTCCACAACAGTCACATGGGCTGTGTAGAGGAAAGGCAGTCAACAGTATGTGGCATCATTACAGGCACCCTGCGGACTGACAAACTTTATTCCACTGCAGTGTCTCAAAATGTGACAGTTGAGGTGGTTAAGTGACTAAGAAAAACTTGAGATCACGTTTTTTTTTTTAGCAGCAGCTGCCTGGTTAGATGTGTGCTCTGTTGTGTCAAATAATCCTAACAACTGCCAAGGAAGGAGTAATAATCAACAATGTATCTCAGTGTCACTAAATTCCTGAATCCTGCAAATGAGGTTGACCACACCTCTTAGTTTTTTCAGTTGACAGATGAGAGGGTCAAGTTATGAAACACACCCACTAATTATCTAAACACTATGTATCAAAAAGCAATTGCATTTTTATTTTTTTATTTTTAAACTTTGCCAGTGACTTCTTTGTTAAAAAGTAGCCTCATGTTATGCCTCTTACTTTACTGTGGTTGGTTATTAACCAAAATGCGCACCTAGGATTACAAGTTCATTCATTCATTCATTCATCTTCTGTAACCACTTGTTCCTGTTAAGGGTCGCGGGGTCTACTGGAGCCTATCCCAGCTGTCATCGGGCGAGAGGCCGGGTACACCCTGGACAGGTCGCCATTCTACCGCAGGGCTAACACAGAGAGACAGACAACCATTCACACTCACGGCCAGTTTAGAATCACCAATGAACCCAACAAGCATGTCTTTGGACGGTGGGAGGAAGCCAGAGTACCCGGAGAGAACCCACGCAGACACAGGGAGAACATGCAAACTCCACACAGAAAGGCCCAGTCGGCCCATGGATTCGAACCCGGGACCTTCTCGCTGTGAGGTATCAGTGCTAACCACCTTGTCACTGTGCCACCTACAAGTTAATTTCAAGGCCAAATTAGAGTCCATCTGCTCAGAAGTGTTTCCAACACACGAATGTGTACACACTACCATCCATGTGATCCCTACCTCATTCTGTCCCCAAAACATGGGAGTGGTAATGTCCTTGCTTGGGGCTGTTTTACTGCATCTGGCCCAGAACAACTTGCTGATGGACCAATGAATTTTAAAAGAAAATGTCAGGATATCTGTCTGTGAGCTGAAGCTGAAGAGAAACTAGGTCATGTAGCAAGACAACAACCCCAAGTATACAAGTCGTTCAACAAAAGAATGGTTAAAGACGAACTAAATGAATGTTTTGGAAGAGCCAAGTCAAAGTCCTGACCTTAATCCAATAGAAATGTTGTGGAAGGACCTGAAGCAAACAGTTCATGTGGGATGTTGGAGGAAACCCGCCAACATCTCAGACCTGAAATAGTTTTGGACTGAGGAATGGGCATAAATTCCTCCCAGCCGCTGTAGACGACTGATGAGCAGTCACCGAAAATGTTTAGTTGATGTTACTGCTGCACAAGTGAGTCACACCAGATACTGAAAACAAGAGTTTGCATACTTTTGCAACTCACGCAAGATATGTGCAAATGATTTATTTGCTTTCTGTTTGTTTATTTGATTTGTCTTCCTGTTACAACTAGTTACTACTGGTTTCGTCCTCTAGTTACGCATCGTTAGCTACTAGATAGTCCTCCAATAATATATTAACTTTCAAGTTGTTTCTCACATGTTTCTTAAGTAACTTACTTAATTATTAACTAGCAGTTAGTGTCCCTTAATGAAAAGTGTTATCCCAAATCCCAAAAAGTTCTATATGCAGGTTTTGTGTTTCTGGCTTTTAAGTTGTCCTTCAACACATCGTATCTGGGACATATGTCCTATACAGTAGGCATAAATTATAATAACAAATGTATGTCGTTATTTTTATTCAACTATGTCAGAGCATTAAAGGTGTATTCTAAATGCTACACTGGTTGCATATTAAATAGTCTATAGTAGAGTTGATGGATTTTATTATTTTTTTTTTGAACACTGATCATTTTCTGTTTGTTTGGTTTCTGTGCGAGTCACCCAGCATCATTAGTGTGGATCCAGTCTACATGGATTGCATGTAAGCTAAATCCTCACATTCACACCTAAGAAAATGTCCTGCTTGCTACTCAGTGAATAAACAGATATATTCCCATGATAGCACGGAAGGCTGTTATCATGTTTCTCTTTTATTTCTTGTACACTATTAAATTGGACTCTATGGGTGTATTGTGTCATTGTTCACATCATTAAGTGGCCATGAATTTGTTTTGTCTTATTAGCTTTGTTATTGCTGGAAAACCAGAAGGCCCCAGGTTGAATAGGTGAGATGATCTCTGTGCAAAATTTGTGTATGCATGTGTGTGTGTGTGCTCTGCGGCATGTGGGTGTTAGGTGACATGGGTAGCTCAGGGACCAACAACCACAACATGCATTCACACCTATAATTGAAGACGGCTCCATCACATCTGAGACACAATTAGGAAAAGCAAACATTTGCATCGATAAACACATTCAAACTTTTGATTAGTAAGATTTTAAACTGCTTCGTATTTTATATGATACAGATAGTGATACCAATAGCAATAAAAGTGACAGTGAAAACAAACTACAAACACAGTTGCAGCAAATGAGTGAAACAAGAATCGAAACAAGAGAATGTATGGGTGAAATTATGTTCGGAAAAGTAAAAATGAACCTACTTTACCCACCATAGCTTCTCAGGTTAAAGACTCACCAACGTCAACAGTGTTCATCCTCTGGGGGCAATAAATTACTGCAGAAAATGGCATGAGAATGAATCTATACTATATGATAGTTAAGAAACTGGTGGATCCATTGACAAACCAGCACAGCAATGTGTAGCATGGATACACACAAGGGATCGTGGCAATGACAGTGATAATGCAAAAGGTCACTTCATTTTAAGGTTTCCTTGTTCGTGGCCTATCCAGATTATAGTCAAGGGACAAATGTTTGTGATCTTCTTGAGACTTAAAGCATGATCTAGAGAATCTGGCTAGAGTGACACATGGAATTTTAGCTTTTCATGAACATGCGTTGGAGGAGAAAATACAGCATCAACCAGAAATACACGGTTTAATTGCCATGAAACTTAGGGCAGTTTGAACTTTTTTTTGAATATCTTAATAACTAGGGGTGCTGACACCACGTACTTCTTCAGGAAAACACTGTATTTAAACATAATCAAATGTTCTACCAACCACTACAGAGGTACGATGTGGTATCCAAAACAACCTTACAAATCTTATCGGCACAGAATCATCAATGAAAACAAAAACTCAAAAAACTTAAGTGTTCAGAGATTCTTTTGTAAACTCAAGTGAAATAATTCAGCATAATCGGTGATCCAGCGTACATTCTTCACACTTTTGTGTGTCATTCGTCTTCAGTGTTTGTGGGACGTGGGCCCTACTTGGTTGAGAGGCGGAATGTCTTTAAGAAACCCTACAAGTCCAGCTGTGAACTTTTACAGACATGTTGTGCTCCCTTGTTTTTGAAAAATATCATTAAAAAATGGATGGATGGTTGGTTGTTTGTTTATTGAGGATCCCCATTAGCCGACGCACAAACGCCAGGCTAGTCTTCCTGGGGTCCTTTTCAAAAGTTCAAAGTAAAATAATATTACACAAATCCAGTTACAAAACATACACAAATCGAGTTACAAATAAAAGAAAAGAAAAAGGAAAAGAAAAAGAAAATTCTCAAAATAATAAAATAAAATAACAGTACACAGAACCAGTTACTGAACATACGCAGATCCAGTTACAATAAAAGAAAGGAAAAAGGGAAAAGAAAAAAAAGTTCTCAACCTGATAACTTGAAAGATTAACTCTTAAGTCTAAAAAGTGACTTTACATGTTTCTTAAATGCTTTTTTACTGGGAATAGTCCTAATATTTAAATGAAGAGTATTCCATAATGAAATGCCTCTGTATACAACAGTGCTTTTCATTGAATTAGTTCTTGGTCGTGGTAATGCAAGTAGACCTTGAGTTGAGGTTCTGGTACTGTAGTGGTGAACATCAGCATTATAACCAATCTGCTTAAAAAGAGCTGTAGGATACTTGTTATGAATAATGTTTCGAATAAATAACAATAAACTGCTGGATAATCTATGAATAACCTTCAGCCATCCAAGACAAGAATGCATACGGTCCACACTCGATCTGTAAGAACAATCAAGAGTAAGTCTAGCTGCCCTGTTTTGAGCTGTTTGTAATTTTGTAAGCTCAACCATGGGTGCAGAAGCCCAAATAACTGAACAATAATCCAGATGACACAACACCAATGTTTGTACTACCTGTCTGCGAATTGCAGGTGTTACATACGTAGCACATTTCCTAACAGCAGCGATACTTCTACCCATCTTAGCGACAATTTGATTGATATGGTCGGACCACGAAAGTGTATTACTAAGGGTAACGCCCAAAAGTCTTCCTTTATCCTCTTGTTTGATTGATTGTCCTGAAATCTGTAAGTTAAGTATAGGATTTTTTGCCAGACTATATCGTGAACCAAAGACAATACTTTTTGTTTTTAAAATGTTTAAAACCAGTCTATTACTTATAACCCACTCAGTAACAACATCTATGTCCTTTGAGAGGACAGACTGAAGTTCTCCTATTGAAGATGCAGAATAATATAATGTGGTGTCATCAGCATACAGTACCAAACTGGATTTTTGAGTCACAAGAGGAAGATCATTTGTAAAAATTGAAAATAGAAGTGGTCCCAAACAACTGCCTTGTGGCACACCACAGCTTAAACCATAGCTGTTCGATAGCGTACCATTTAAATATACCCGGTGAGTTCTGTCAGATAAATAACTCTCAAACCAAGAGACAGCCATGGAACCAAAACCATAACATTTCAATTTATCAATCAACAATTTATGGTCTATAAGATCAAAAGCAGAAGTAAAATCTAATAAAATTGCACCTGATAACAAACCTTTATCAATTCCCATTAGACAATCAGTCATCTTAACTAGTGCTGTACGTGTGGAATGTCCATCTCTATAGCCATGTTGAGCATTATCTATTAAATTATTTATCGTAAAGTAATCTTGAATCTGTTTAGATACAATCTTCTCGAGCAGTTTACTAAGAATTGATAAGATTGTAATTGGTCTGCTATTCTGACCATTCAGAGGAAGTTTGGGGTCTTTTATTATTGGTATAATTTTTCCTTCTTTCCAAAGCTTTGGACAGATCCCACTAGACAGACAGGCATTGAATAAATGACATACAGTTGTTGCTATGTACATAGCCGCTATTCTTAATAATTTTCCATCAAGGCAGTCTGTACCAGCACAGTTATCCACCGAAATGAAACATAACAATTTCTCAACCTCATCGATTTCCACTAGTTTGAACTCAAACTTACAATTTTTATCTCTCATAATGTGGTTATCGATTAGTGCACATGAATTACAATTATACAGCATATCCATTTTACACCTTAACTTATTAACTTTTTCTACAAAGTAGTTATTAAACTAATTGGCCATATCCAATGGTTTGGTTATAAAACACTCCATCAGATTCAATGTAGGCTGAATTCATCTTAGACTGTCTGCCCATTATATTGTGTAACACAATCCACAACTTTTTACCATTGTGTTGGACCCCCTTTATTTGTTGTTGATAGTACACCCTCTTTTTCTCTCTGTTCAGCTTAGTGACTTGATTACGTAGAGTACAATAGACTTTTTTGTCACTCACAGAGCTAGAGGCTATATAGACCTTTTTAGATTGATCCCTTTGTTTCATTAAAATAATTAAATCCTTATCAATCCAGGGTGCACCATTAGACCTTACTGTGAATTTCCTTACTGGTGCGTGTCTGTTAGCTATATTCTCAAAATATTCCATGAAAATTTTCAAAGCAATGTCAGGGTCAGATTCATCATTAACAATAGACCACTGAACCATTTTAATGTCTTCCAAGAAGGCATCCTCACTAAAATGCTTGTAACACCTAGCACTAATTATTTTCATTCTGGCTTTAGGTACTTTGGATCTTCTAGATACCCCTATGAGATTATGGTCACTACAACCAACTGGTATGGACACAGCTATTGAACATAAATTAGGCACATTGGTATATATGTGATCAATACAGGAAGAAGATAAAATGCCTTCCTTACTAACAACCATCCTTGTAGGCACAGACACTATTTGAGTTAAATTGCAAGTACTGGACATTAGCAGTAGTCTCTTCTTCATGGGACAGTTGTCTGCAAGCCAATTTACATTAAAATCACTTGGTGAACCAACCAACCAACCAAATGGTTGGTTGGTTGGTTCTTTCGCCACAAATCTGATGGCGGAATAGACTTCTTGCACATTTGGACCAGTGTCAATAAACAACTATCCCTATCCCTGCCCTATCCCATCTGCATGCTGTATTTTTGCACTTCTGTCAAGCTAGTTTCAGTGGCAGAAAGCAGCTGCAAGAAAACTCTGATAAAGTCGCAAAACAACTGACAATCTAGCCCTTTGGTCAGGACACCAAGCTGACCAACTCTTTCTGGCATCCTTCCTCAGTCTTTAGGATGTCAAAATGTTATAAATTGCCACATAGGGATATGACAGTGTCGTATTTCCCAGTTTTTAAATAGCAAACTTGGTATTTTTATGAAGGCTGGTGAGTTTTTAAAATGTTGTGTACAATGAAAATTGTTGGTGAATTTAAAGTAGTTGGTCTAGTATTTACTACAGTGAATGGTGCTTTAGTTTCCTGACCAGGGAACTAGACTGACAGTTGTTGTTAATTATCTTGCTTCATAAGAGTTTTCTTGCCAACAGCTTTTTTTAATGAAAGCTGCGAAAATCACAAGCTGTTGTTCAAAGTTTGTTCAAAGGTCCGACTGGTTTTAAGTTCTTCAGTACAGGAACCGAGAAAGCGGAAAGGCATTATAAACTTGCATTAAATAAACTTAATGTACCTTGCTTGTCAATGAGTCATTTGTATGTAGTTGTACTACTACTGTAAAACATTTTTTTTAAATTAGTTAAATTAGTTTAAGTTAGTTGTAGTTACTTTTTACTAGTTTTTAGTTAGTTTTAGTTTAGTTTTCTGGATAGCCAATAATACTAATTATGTGTCATCACAACCACTATGGTAATATTGTTGTCTGAACATCTCATGAAAAATGTATTCACTGCTTGAAATACATATTTGTTTGAAGACTGGAGACTACAGAAGGATGATTAATTATGGTAATGAGGAAGGGGTTGAAAAGGATTAAAGTCCAGACCCTCTGTTCAGTGACAGAGTGGACAAGGACATCGGGGTTGTTGAGCAGCCTAATGCGCTAAAAGCTACAATATTCTCACTTTTCAGTGTTCAATGATTTTTAATCTGATGTTGTGATTGTACGTTTTATGTTTTTTCATCTGATTAATTGAGGAAAGCTCTAGGAATTGTTTGAGGCTGGAAGTATGGAATCTGTCAACAGGACTACTGTTGTTAGCGATGTACATCCGTGCTATGAAATAGACAATTTTTCGTATGTACTAGCAAGCACACCTAAGCTGGAATGTGTTTTATTATATATTTTCCTTGGTTTGTTAGCTGTCATAACAATATTTGGAAACCTCCTCGTAATAACCTCTGTCATTTACTTCAAACAGCTGCACACTCCTACTAACTCTCTCATCCTCTCTCTAGCTGTGACTGACCTTCTCGTTGGGATTATAGTCTTTCCTTTCAGCATGGCGTTCTCTCTCAGCTCATGTCTCTATCATGAAGATCTCTTTTGCCAAATACGAGGCAGCTTTGATGTATCACTTAGCACATGTTCTATTCTGAATCTATGTTGCATCGCTGCTGACAGATATTACGCAGTGTGTCAGCCTTTGACTTACAGAACTAAAATAAATGCTCGTGTTGCTATGACCATGATCCTGATATGCTGGAGCATTTCTGCCCTAACTGGAATTGGTATAATAAGTGCAGGATTAAGCCATGAAACATGTGAAGAAAACTGTTCTGTGGCTGTTCTGTTATCAAGCACTTTAGGGCCTACATTTTCCTTTTACCTGCCAGCAACTGTAATGCTTTGTATCTACCTTAAGATTTTCCTTGTTGCACAGAGACAGGCACGCAGCATCCAGAACACAACAAAGTCTGGGGCAACTGTCAGTAAGATGGAGAGGAAGGCCACCAAAACTCTGGCTATTGTTATGGGAGTTTTCCTGATATTTTGGACTCCTCTTTTTATTTGCATCACCTTTGTCCCTTTTAGTAGTAATCCTGTACCAGTTCCTGTGATTGAAACACTTAACTGGGTCACCCTGGCAAATTCAATGCTGAATCCATTTATTTATGCCTTCTTTTACAGCTGGTTCAGATCAGCTTTCAGAATGATCATTTCTGGTAAGATATTTCAGGGTGATGTTATGAATTCAAACCTGTCTTGATTAATTGATTAATTGAATTTCTATGACAATGTTTGTCACAATAAAATAATAATACATATTCTGCTTATACTTGCATGCAAGCGTTTTGATTTTTTCTTTTCAAAAAACGCTGGAATACATTTCCACATAAATAAAACAGGTGATTGATAAGTAATGTTATAACTATATAAGATAGGTAAGTATCAGAAACAAAATTTTAGGATTTCTATTTGTGATTTAAAGTCATGGTAGAGTCTGGCTATGACTAAATTTTCATACAGGTGCAAAATTGTGTTCATCCTTTAAACTGCAATTACTATTCTTCTAGATAAACCAGTTTATGGTATATTTCTCATTTTTAATGCAGAAGAGGTGGTAAAAGCTTTTAGTAATTTCAGAAAATCATTATTGATTTTGACAGATATGAACAAGAAAAAATGTGTGTAACTGAGCACCAGATGTGCCGGAGGGGGTCGATCAACAAAGATCACTAGTCCGAGAGCTCTTATTAATGAATCCACCAAAAGGAAATCACTGAAATTCCCCCAAGCTAGTGTAGATGAC
The DNA here is from genome assembly GCF_963514085.1 of Chelon labrosus. Taxonomy (NCBI): domain Eukaryota; kingdom Metazoa; phylum Chordata; class Actinopteri; order Mugiliformes; family Mugilidae; genus Chelon; species Chelon labrosus. Next base: position 23,933,958 of record NC_140347.1, read on the forward strand.
TGATAAGCAGCTCCCGGAAATGTTTAGATTTTGTTTAGTGTCATGTGTGAATACAGAAGGTAATTGTCTGGAGAATTCAAAGAGAGTGAGCTGGCATGTTGATGAAGTTGACAAGTCATCATGGTGGACATGCCCTGCTCCTCCTCCTAAACACTCGATCAAGATGCTACCCCTCACCCAACAAAGGCTGCAGCTTTCACTTAATCAGAGCTTTGCAGTTCCCTGACGGCTGGCCTTGAGAGAGACTTGGGATTTCTAGTGCAACTTTGACTACTACTGACAAGGGGCATAAAGAAGGGAAAAGGGTACATAATGATTAAAACTCCAGCAAGTTTTGTAGTATATAGTGTAACTTTACTGTTAATCCGAAGCGTCTTAGCATGTTCCCTATAGGCAATGGGTAAAGTTGATCTGCATGGTCCATAGTAGGTACTATGTGCGTAGCTATAGTTTTGATCACTTTATAGTCTAGAGAGAGAAAGTTACAAATACAAATTCAAGTCATGTCAAGTGGGGCCATTTAGATTTAGTAGAACATAGAGCTAAACAGCAGTGAGTGAGGGATTGAGAAGCCAATCAAAGCCTCATACAAGGAAATCTGTCACTCACACTATCAACATCTGATACTCATGGTGAGATCAGTTCTGACTTTCAGCCACTCTATTCCATTCACGTTCCATTTGGCCTAATGCTGTATTTGTAGGGATGTAACAAATTACCGATATGAATCGGAAATCGGTTTTGATTTAAAAGATGTGAGTGCATCGATACACAAGCCCCTGGACCGATCTAAATGTACCACGAACCGGTCGATGGCCCGATTACAAAGTTATGAATCGGGTTATTACCGTAATTTCCAGACTATAAGGCGCACCTGAATATAAGCCGCACCAGCTACATTTTGGGGAAACTACAGATTGTTCCATATAAGCCGCACCCAAGCCGCTGGTGCTTTAATGTTTAATTACCGTAAGGGTTTCTTCTACCACGGAGGGGATTGTCGGGACAGAAATGACTGTTTGGAAACGCAAAGCGTCCCATTTATTTACATTTGAGAAACACAATAAATCTTTCAATCGATCGATCGATCAAACTTTCACATCTTTGACATTACAAACAGCATTCGTGCAGTGCACAAATAATACAACGGTGCTCTTAGCGCACTTCCTGCAGTCATAGTACCGTAGTAGTGCAGTATAACAAAAAACAAAGCTTACAACGCTTGACGAGGCAATAACGTTAAATGGCTAAATTTAATTTGTTTGTAAAAGTGCTTGCCTGTAACACGGTAGCAAAAGTGCAGTAACCCGGCTGCTCAACAAAATAACCAGCATCTTTTTCGAAAACAGCCAACACAGCAGTAAAGGTGCAGTAACACGGCCGTTTACTGTATCAAAATAACCAGCCTACTATACCAGAAAAGTCAGCCAGATCGATCGCCTTTAACTTAAAAGCAGCTCTCGTACTGCATTTGGACTCACTTGGTTTGTTTTGCTCTCGTTTACCTGTCGCGAGCTGTCTGTCTCGCTCCTGCGCTTCCATGATAGTGCGCCCCTGGTGACCGTTAGCTGTAAAAATCCATAATTCGTTGTATAAACCGCAGGGTCCAAAGCAAGTGACAAAAGTAGCGGTATATAGTCCGGAATTTACGTATATCAGCAATACAGTTGGAAGCCCCGCTTGCTTATTCTTTTTCTCTCTCTCTTTCCCGCAAAAATCTCGTGAGACTCTATTAAACTTATCACTATGAAGGTAAACAATATCACTTTTTTAGGATTGATTTAGGATCATTCATAATGTAAAATGTCTACTTTAAACAAGGAACTATATCGGATTACTCTCTAGGCAATTGAATCAGGTCAACTGGACTTGGTTTTGGTCTGTGTCTGCGGGCTAGTCAGACTTGCTGCTAGTCTCTCGAACTGATGAAGCCACTTGGATAAGGAGCGAAACGTCTTCACAGACAAAAACCAAGTCCTGACCTGATTCAATTGCCTAGAGATGCCTTTGACCTGGACAAATGAGAATTTGCACAGACTCATCGGATTACATCATATTGCACTGAATCGTACCGAATCGTAACGAATCGGATCGGATCGGATCGGATCAAATCCTACCGAATCGAATCGAATCGGTTGTTTTTAAAATGTATCCTTCCTGAATCGTTTCGTACCCCATGTATCTAGATACGTATCGAATCGTCTTATATTGGAGAGATGCACACCCCTATGTATTTGTGTTATCAATATATCAGTTTAATATTGACATTTCAGATGTCGGATGCAGTTTGTCATCCCTAACTGAGGAGCAATATGTTAATTAGACAGAGCTGAATACATGTAAAGGTTCTGCCCAGTTAACGTCACATTATAACAACTGGTGACAGCAGCAAATACACATAAGAATCAAATAAAAAAAGGACAACACCATCAAATGTATTTAGTCATCCAAAAAAAATTAATAAAATACAGAAGAATCTCCCAGCTACTCAAATAAACATTGAATCATTGGTAATTCTTGCTTGGAGTTGGGATGTGGTGTCCCAGCTCTGATTGGATAGCAATTATGGCAATGCCAGCAGTTGGTGAATATTAAGCTTCTGAACAGCAGCACATATAACTGAGAACACTCTTTCAGCACCTGTAGTGTTCAGACTGTTAATGGTTTGGTAGTGAAATATTACTTTAAATGCATTTTCTTTCTATTGTTAATTGTATGTGTTATATTGTAGGAGATCAACAACATGGAACCAGAAGTTACAGTCAACAGGACTGACGTTGTGACTGACATACATCCCTGTTATGAGATAGATAACTTCAGTTATGTACTGACCACAACTCCTTCCATTGTATGTGTATTATTATATGTTTTTCTTGCATTATTGTCTGTTTTTACAATATGTGGAAACCTCCTTGTTACAATCTCCATCATTTACTTCAAACAGCTGCACACTCCGACTAATTCTCTCATCCTCTCTCTAGCTGTGGCTGACCTGCTCGTTGGGATTATAGTCTTTCCTTTCAGCATGGCGTTCTCTCTCAGCTCATGTCTGTATCATGAGGGGTTATTTTGCAAAGTACGGGGCAGCTTTGATATATCACTAAGCACGTGTTCTATTCTGAATCTGTGTTGTATTTCTGTTGACAGATATTATGCAGTGTGTCAGCCTCTGAGATATCAAACTAAAATCACTCATGTCGTTGTGATCATGATCCTGATGAGTTGGGGGGTTTCTGCTCTAATTGGAATTGGGGTCATAATTTCTGGGTTAAACAGTGAAAACTGTGAAGAAAGGTGTTTAATTGATGTGCTTATGGCAAACACAGTTGGACCCATATTATCATTTTACCTCCCAGTGATCATAATGCTGTGTATCTACCTGAAGATTTTTCTTGTTGCTCAGAGACAGGCACGCAGCATCCAGAACACAACAAAGTCTGGAGCAACTGTCAGTAAGATGGAGAGGAAGGCCACCAAAACTCTGGCTATCGTTTTGGGAGTTTTTCTGATATGTTGGAGTCCTTTCTTTTTTTTCATCACCTTTCTGCCCTTTACAAGTAATTCAGTACCAGTTTCTGTCATTGAAACACTAAACTGGCTTGCACTGTCAAATTCAATGCTCAATCCATTTATTTATGCCTTCTTTTACCGCTGGTTCAGATCAGCGTTCAGAATGATCATTTCTGGAAAAATATTTCAAGGTGATTTGGCTAATGCAAATTTGCACTGACCTACAGTTTGAGAATAAAAGTAGAAATGCCTCTATTTACATAGTTTCCACAGTTCATTCAAATTGACGTGTGGCCTAAGATTCATACAGAGGTTGACATTTAGCCATGCTATAAACTGCAAATTTAAAAATATACTTCTATGACATGCTGAGCGTTGACATAATTATACAGGGTAAGATAAAAAAGTAAAATGAAAAAGTTGCGTTACTGCACCTTTATATGTAGACACTGACATTATACTGTACCTTTATACAGTATATAGACATTGTTAAAAGTTGTTTAACAGGTTTGATGCAACATTTCTAACTAGTGGAACTTATTTGCTTTTCAATTAGTGAAGTCTAAATACCCTCCATATCTATCCCAACACTTTGGCATATTCTTTATTTGTTACCTTTGATGTGCTTCTCTTTCTGTGAAGAAAGTTCTTATTTGTTGTTATATACTATAAACGCAAACAGAATAGTGTAGGTTATATATACTAAAGTAATACAGACTTTATCTACTGTATGTTTACGAAAAATGTCCATAATCCAGTGGTATAGCCCGACACAGGACAAATACAAACCTGATCTCTACATTTATGTTTTAACTTTAACAAAACTTAATTCAAATATAATGATCAATCAACTATTGAATCATAGGTCAGTCGCAGGGTATGAAATTCTGGCTTGCGCTCAGTGTTGCCAGATATACGATAATTATCATATTTATACGATACTTTCAGGGCCTATTCAATATAAAAAGGCGAATATACGATAGTTTGCCATTTGACTGACAATGAATAAAGCAGTTGTTTCATTCAAATGGCCAAGCCTCTGTGTTTATTCCTTAGGTTATTGCAGTTCCATGCACATAGAATAGCTCTGATTTTAAATGCACGGTCCCAGTGTGATTTTTTTCAAGTTGTTTTAGTGCAAACGATAGTTTGGGTCAAAATACGATCATTTTAAAGCAACAGCACAATACTTCTTCATTTCCCATCTGGCAGCACTGCTTGCGCTGTCTAATTGAATGTCCAATCCAATTATGTACGCTTTGTGTTAGAACTGGTCCATAACAGCATTTTGAATGATTTATTACTGGAAAAATGTTTTAAGGTGACTGATTTCCTCTGAGAAACACCTGGAAATGTGAATAGTGTGCACTGCGAAATGTACTACTACACTTTTAAAGACTGTATGTCTGTGAAGGTTCTCAGTTATCCAGGTCATGATATATCCAAACATTAAAGAAAGGCAACTGGAATTGTAGAGTTTCTTGAAGACGTTTTGCCACTCATCCAAGTAGTTTCTTCAGTTCTGTCAAGATTGTACAGTTTCTGAGTGAACAAGACAATCTTGGATAGTTCAACAGACAACTGCTTGCCATTTAATGCTATAACACAGCCAGGCCTTTTCCCATAAAAACCTCACTCTGTCACTAACCTCACAATATAACAGCTAATGACAGCTGGGTTCAATGCTCAATCCATTAAAGTATGCTTCTGTTACAAATGGTGCAGAAAGCTTTTTGAATTAATATTTCTGGAAAAATATTTCAAAGTGCCAAAACAAAACAAAGCAACCCATCCACAAACACATGGCTCAACACAAGAGAGACAGCTCTTCAGGACAAGACTAGGCTGTCCAGCTACACCTGAAAGACAAGACATGGTACTCATTTGAGGACAACAATGTACACATTTTAGTCAGAGAACACAGGTGGTTTTAAAGTAGAGTAAAGGAAGCTAGAACAGGGCCTTACATATAACCTGCCATCACTTTACAACACAGTGATAACGTCTGCCCCCCCAATATTTTCCAAATTTGCTCCAAATTTAATGTCTGGCTAACCAACAACTGCCTATATAGTTCACTAAACATCAAAATGTCAAGCTGCTGTAGAAGAAACCACAGGATTATCCTAATGAGTCGGGTCTATCTTCAGGGGAATATGAATATGTGTTGCTGAGATATAATTATATATTAACACTGTGAGGGTTGGTGTGCTGTGTGTTATATTCTTTGAATTTGTAAGGCACTTTAATAACATGCGTTCTAACATAGTGTATGTGTGCATTTTAAAATTGGTGGCACATGATGCAGACATACCCTGTATATACACACATGTAATCTTGGACAGTTCAACCGACATAGTATAACAAGTGGTGACAGCAGGAAATACACATGAGAATCAAATAAAAAAGGACAACACCATCAAATGTATGTAGTCATCCAGTTGCAGTTGGGTTGCAGTTGTCCAAGCTCTGATTGCAGTGTGTCAGCCTCTGAGATATCAAACTAAAATCACTCATCGTGTTGTTGTGATCATGATCCTGATGAATTGGGGGGTTTCTGCTCTAATTGGAATTGCAATTATTAATATCAACTGTGAGGAAAGGTGTCTCATTGACGCCCTTGTGGCAAACATTACTGGATCCATATTATCATTTTACCTCCCAGTAATCATAATGCTGTGTATCTACCTGAAGATTTTCTTTGTTGCTCAGAGACAGGCACGCAGCATCCAGAACACAACAAAGTCTGGAGCAACTGTCAGTAAGATGGAGAGGAAGGCCACCAAAACTCTGGCTATCGTTTTGGGAGTTTTTCTGATATGTTGGACTCCTTTCTTTCTCTACCATACCTTTGTGACTTTTAATAATAAGTCACTTGAAGTTTCTGTGATGGAAACACTTAATTGGCTTGCATTATCAAATTCAATGCTGAATCCATTTATTTATGCCTTCTTTTACAGCTGGTTCAGGTCAGCGTTTAGAATAATTATTTCTGGAAAAATATTTCAAGGTGACTTTGCCAACTCTAAATTGCTCTGAGACATACACAGATTGGAAATGTGAAATCTGAAAAGGTGAATATATTTCTGTCATATACTTTTGAACTGCTTTTGGAGAGTGTTTTCTACTTTAGGATTTTTCACACATTGTGGCAGTGGTTAGATTTTAAACAAATATGAAACTCATTGAAACAATAAGTTCTTCTAGACTCACAATCAAAGTAATCTCATTCATTCTATTTTGTCCGATGACCAAACTAGAGATCACAGAAATAAGCAAACTGTAGACTCGTTGCTCTGTAATGGTCTTCTGAAGCTAAGGCCTGGTTTGGTAGTAGGGTTAACATGCACAGCAACATCGAGTGTTGATAATATTTGCATGTTTACATGATTTACACCTCAGTAATGTCCAGTTGAGCACATTTTATGGAATGCAACTGCAACACTAACTGGGAAGGATGATAAATACATGCACTGCAGCCAAGAGATCACACATCGGAGTTGTATGTGAGAATGCACATGTCCAAATAAGTTGAGCCAAACGTTTTACACTTTATCCAGCCAGCGCCCCTGATACAAATCTGTGTAATGTACAAATGAGCCCATGTGTGAAGACTGGCACGAGTAAATTAAAATATTATGAAAAAAGAATGCCAGTTAATGCGTTATCAGTTGACAAAATGACTCACTGTTTCAGGTCTATTTGAATTTATTGTTGGGTGGTATAGCATAGCATATGATTTTATAATTTCTGCATGTGTGTGCTTTGTTTGCCTGTGAACTGTACTAGAGAAAAACTGCCGCAAAGAGAAAATACTCAAGTACAAGTACCTCAAGTGTTCACTTAAGTACAGTCCATTAATAAACTTAGTGAGAATCTGGTATTCAGAAATAAAATCTAGAAATATCAATATATGAGAATATACATACCCTCTCAACTGCCACTCTACACAGGACAAATCTACTATGAATTAAATTGCCTTCTACACAAACAAAATAAAACCAAATAAAACTTACTTTGAATTTGCTGTTAGGACTTTTTTGATTATTTATCACATCTTATCACGGTGTGAAGCAGCATTGACTCAAGGGAGATACAGGTGCCGCCACGACAAGGTACTAACAACTCTCGCAGACATTTTGAAACAGCAAAGGCAGAAGAAACATCAAGCCAAAAGTGGAGCCAACAATGAGAACTATTACCTTCATAAAGGAAGGCAACAGCCAGTGGACAAGAGTGAGACACAAAAATACCTTTAGAAGTCATCCCAATGGTGCAAAATAAAGTAGGACCTAGACAAACTCCACTTTCCAGAGGTGATCATGTCCACAACTCTAAGACCGGACACTGTCATGTGGTCCCGTGAGGGAAAGAAAGCCATCCTGGTCTAACTGACTGTCCCATGGGAGGGAAACTGTAGAACTGTGAAGAAGCAGCAGAGATAAAGAAAGAAAAGTATGAACAACTGGTCCAGGATTGCCGTGATCAAGGGTGGATGACTTGGTTTTTCCCTGTGTAAGTGGGTTGTCGATGATTCCCCGCCATGTTAGTGTGGAATCTGCTGATCAGGGTGGGAGGGAGAGGTCAGCTGAGGAAGACTGGTGGTCTTCTGGACTGGTGGTTGGGAGAGCCACCTGCTGGCTGGCTCCAGCTGGAGAGTGTTGTGGTTAAGGATCATAACACTTAATGAGGGTTTACACAGGGCCTGTGCTTCTGAGCTGGGAGAGCCCCTTCAGCATGTATTTAACCTGAGTCTACAGCTTAGGAGGGTCCTCTCTGGAAAACATCCTTCATCATCTCTGTCCCCAAGAAGTCACACCCGAGGGAGTTGAATGACTACAGACCAGTCACCCTGACATCCATCATCATGAAGACCATGGAGAGGCTGCTGCTCCGTCACATCAGGCCCCAGGTCCACCATGCTCTCGACCCACTGCATATTGCGTACCAGGAGAAGGTGGGGGTGGAGGACGCCAACTTTTACCTGCTCCATCAGACTCTGTCACACTATGATGGGGGAATGTTGCTGCGAGGATCATGTTTTTTGACTTTTCCAGTGCTTTCAACACCATCCAGTCCCTGTTACTGAGGGTCAAGTTAACAGAGATGGGAGTGGACTCACACCTAACTTCCTGGATAGTGGACTATCTCACTGGGAGACCTAAGTATGGCAGGTTGGGGAATTGCACATCCCGGAATATTGTCAACAACACTGGAGCACCACAGAGGACTGTGCTCTCCCCTGTCCTATTCACCCTGTACACCTTGGACTTCAGTTATAACACAGAGTCATATCATATGCAGAAATTCTCGGATGACACTGCAATTGTGGGGTGTGTCAGGGATGGACAAGAACAGGAGTAAAATAATATGGAGAACAACTTTGTCTCATGGTATGAAGCGACCCACCTTTGGCCCAATACAGCTAAAACCAAAGAGATGGTAGTGGATTTCTGGAGGCCCAGGCCCCACCTGCAGTGACGGGGAGTGTGTAGAGGTCCAGACCTATAAGTACATGGATCTACATTTGGATCACAAACTGGACTGGGACTTATTCCTACGGGATAAATGCCATATCTATCTAAGCTAAGCTAAGCTACATCCATTACTAACGGATCCAAAAAGGCATCCTATGATGTAATGTGTACCTATCAATTAGCTATACCCACCTATCCTTTATGAGGCTGCAGGAGGTCTGGAACATTTCCCAGATGGCACAGGGTAAGTGCCAAGGTGCACCATGGTCAGATAAATGTTGAAAGCAGAAGAAGATATCCCAGAATAGAGAGAGAGGAGAAACATCCTCTCTCTCCACTACACCCCAAAGTCAAAACACCCAGCTGAACAATGTAGTTCATGCAGTTCAGTGCAGTGAGTATTGTATAGACATGTACACTGGGGAAACAAAGAAACCCATCCATAAATGCACGGCTCAACACAAGAGAGACAGCTCCTTAGGACAAGACTAGGTTGTCTACCTACACCTGAAGGACAAATGACACTCCTTTGAGGACAACAGTGTACACATTTTAGACAGGTGGCTGAAAGACGAGTAAAGGAAGCCAAGAACAGGGCCTTACGTATAATCTGCCAACACAGTGCTAACATCTGCCCCCCAAAGTTTCCTCATCTGTCTTCAAGTGACTAGTCGGCTTCCTGCTTAAGCATCATGGCACAGCATTAAAGTCAACAAACCCACGAGTCTACACAATCCCTAACATATATACACACACAATTTTGGATAGTTCAACTGACAACTGCTAGCCATTTATTGCTAAAATTCATCTGGGCCTTTTCCCATAAAAACCTCGCTGTTTTATTAACATCACAGTATAACAGCTGACAACAGCAGCAAATACACATGAGAATTAAATAAAAAAGGACAACACCAGCGAATGTATTTAGTCATCCAAAAAAATAAAGAATCTCCCAGCTACTCAAATAAACATTGCATCATTGGTCGTTCTTGCAACTGGGATGTTGTTTCCCAGCCCTGATTGGATAGCAATTACACCAATGCTAGCAGTTAGTGTGTATTAAGCTTCTGAACAGCAGCACATATAACTGAGAACACTCATTAGCACCTGTACTGTTCAGACTGTTAATGGTTTGGTAGTGAAATATTACTTTAAATGCATTTTCTTTCTATTGTTAATTGTATGTGTTATATTGTAGGAGATCAACAACATGGAACCAGAAGTTAAAGTCAACAGGACTGACGTTGTGACTGACATACATCCCTGTTATGAGATAGATAACTTCAGTTATGTACTGACCACAACTCCTTCCATTGTATGTGTATTATTATATGTTTTTCTTGCATTATTGTCTATTTTCACAATATGTGGAAACCTCCTTGTTACAATCTCCATCATTTACTTCAAACAGCTGCACACTCCTACTAACTCTCTCATCCTCTCTCTAGCTGTGGCTGACCTGCTCGTTGGGATTATAGTCTTTCCTTTCAGCGTGGTGTTCTCTCTCAGCTCATGTCTGTATCATGAGGGGTTATTTTGCAAAGTACGGGGCAGCTTTGATATATCACTAAGCACGTGTTCTATTCTGAATCTGTGCTGTATTTCTGTTGACAGATATTATGCAGTGTGTCAGCCTCTGACATATCAAACTAAAATCACTCATCATGTCGTTGTGATCATGATCCTGATGAGTTGGGGGGTTTCTGCTCTAATTGGAATTGGGGTCATAATTTCTGGGTTAAACAGTGAAAACTGTGAAGAAAGGTGTTTAATTGATGTTCTTATGGCAAACACAGTTGGACCCATATTATCATTTTACCTCCCAGTAATCATAATGCTGTGTATCTACCTGAAGATTTTCTTTGTTGCTCAGAGACAGGCACGCAGCATCCAGAACACAACAAAGTCTGGAGCAACTGTCAGTAAGATGGAGAGGAAGGCCACCAAAACTCTGGCTATCGTTTTGGGAGTTTTTCTTTTATGCTGGAGTCCTTTCTTTTTTTGCATCACCTTTCTGCCCTTTACAAGTAATTCAGTACCGGTTCCTGTCATTGAAACACTAAACTGGCTAACGCTGTCAAATTCAATGCTGAATCCATTTATTTATGCCTTCTTTTACAGCTGGTTCAGATCAGCGTTTAGAATGATCATTTCTGGAAAAATATTTCAAGGTGATTTGGCTAATGCAAATTTGCACTGACCTACAAGACGCAGGAATCCTCTGTTGTGATACCATCGATTTTTCACACGTCATAAAAGTGGTGAAAGAAATTTGCAAAAAATTAAGGATCTTTGATATGACACTAACTTTTTTTGTTATCATTTATGTTGACAGATGTTATGCAGTGTGTCAGCATTTGAAATACAACACTTAAAAGAAATTATCATGATGTAGTTTCATTTTACTTTCCATAGATTTTTATGCTGTGTATCTACCTTTGACATGGAAAGACTGAACATTTCACGTTTAGCTTTATATACAAACTATGTATCTATATAATTAGCAAAAGCAAATTTAATGCAACATTTCTCACTTGTGGAACTCTTTTGCTCTTGAATTAGTGAAGTCTTAACGCTCTCCATATTGAAAAATGCTGTGGCATATTATTTTTTTCTCTTTGTTACTTTTTAGAATCTTGCATTATACTCTCCCAAAGGGACATATGTACCCAGTTACACCCACAATTTGAGCAGATTTCATTCGCATTTTCCTTTGCCTTGTTTGATAAAATCTTATATGTGGCATATACTAAAGTAATATATGTTGTAGTCACTGTAAAATGTCCAAAATCCAGTGGCAGTACACTGGACAAATACAAATCCCATCTTTACATATATGTTTTACCTAAACTAAACACCTCCATTATTTACTTGACACTAAAACATGATGATCACTCAACTACTGAATCAGGTGTCTTTAAGAATGTATGAAAAAATTCTAACCTAACCATTTGCAGAGATTCATTCATTCATTCATTCATCTTCAGTAACCGCTTGTTCTGTGAAGGGTCTCAGGGGGCTGGAGCCTATCCCAGCTGTTATCGGGCGAGAGGCGGGGTACACCCTGGACAGGTCGCCAGTCTATCGCAGGGCAAACACAGAGAGACAGACAACCATTCACACTCACATGCACACCTACGTCGAATTTAGAATCACCTATTAACCTAATGAGCATGTCTTTGGACAGTGGGAAGATGCCAGACTACCCGGAGAGAACCCAAGCAGACACAGGGAGAACATGCAAACTCCACATAGAAAGGCCCAGGGATTCGAACCCGGAACCTTCTTGTTGTGAGGCATCAGCGCTAACCACCACGACACTGTGCCTCCCCCTTTTGCAGAGATGATAAATAAAAATTATCCCATAATATATATCCATGTCAAAAAATGTCACACAGTGCTCCTGCCTGCTGTGAAATATCTAACATTTTTTCCCAACTTTCTGACAACGCTGAATTCATTCAATATGACATTCTTTAATAATGAGAGCTTTTGAAAATAATCTGTTCTTGCAGCTGTTAACTAAATAATAAAGAAATCTAAATAATAAAATTATTCAATGATTACACTGTGTGTAATGCGATCATGTTGATGTACAAGGAGCTGCGTAGAGTTAAGTGTATTTCATCATTCACAAGAGCTTTAATTTACTTTTATCACTGGAAATTACACTGCATATGGAAGCTTCAGTGGTTCAAGATACATAACTAAGTTATAACTTGACGTGACTTAATGCATAAGGGCTAAATATCGGGATATATATATATATATATATATATATATATATATATAAAGTATCTATCTAACTATCTATCCATCTATCCATCTATCCATCCATTCATCAACAGACAATTCTGTTCATGGTTCTACTTGGTTCTAGTTCTACTTGCATAACTAGCTGCTAAATATTCCACTGCTTCCCAAATGATGTTGGCGTTTATTTGTAAACAGAGCGCTAAACTGAGATTGGTTCTCAAGTGCTGACTGGAGATGCATGTGGAGACGCATTTTAATGCCAGAGGTTCACTGACTCAGTAGATTTCAGGAAAACGTATCTTTGATGCCCGTGTCTTGACATTTTTTCTCACCTGTTGTTTTCAGTGATGTATACCTGCTCTACACAGGAATTACTGCCTATAGCTGTCTCTGTGGAATAGCTGTCTCTTAGGAGATTTTGCTGACGGGTACACTGTTTAGCAATCAGTATCTGTTGTTCTTGATGTTATGTATGATGAGCAGAGGTGTGTCATGTCTTTGTAGAAAAGTTTGCATTGTTGACTCAGGCTCTTTCTTTCCTGCTGTGTGCCACGTGATGTAGGGGCGTTGTTTGTTAATGGTCCAGAACATGGTCCACAAACTGGACTACTTTGAGTGCTTTTTTTCTGGTTTGATGCTGTGAGAACCCCAGGTCTTAATTATCATTAACAAATAACAATTAATGTATACTACTTCTAATACTACTACTAGTAGCAAAAATATATGAATCTCCACATAAAACAACTGTTACTGGCACAATGGGGGAAACACCTTGGATGTTTTTGCCCTTGGCTTGGCATGCTTCACAATATTCGAGCCTTAGGTAAAATTAACTGGGGGACCCAGCTATAGATGGTCCCGCTCGTCCGTAGTGTGTACTACTGTGAAACCTCTTATCGTTCTCATATTCTGCGCTCTATACGGCATATATCAGAGCCTTGTCACTGCCATTGTAGCGGTATCATGTACACTACCGGTCGAATAGCTTGAAATGGTGCAAAGGTAAGTACTGTACAGCCAGAGGTTTAAAAAAAAAAAAAAAAAAAAAGTTTGGTTATCCAAAATTGAAAAATAATGTACATTTCAGAATTATACAAAAAGGCCTCTTTCAGAGAACACGGAGTGGGTTAACAATTTAAAGCTTACACTTACTTACAACCCTCTCCGTCTGCATAAAAGCAGTGTTGGAACACACTGTGGTACCAGACCCTCATGAGCATCAGGTGAACAGTATTGTACTGCAGAAAGTAGTGTGTTGCTACAAAAATGGCGAGAAAAAGGCAATTAACAATGGAAGAGAGACAGACCATCATAACACTTAAAAATGTAGGTCTTTCCTAAAGGGAAATTGCAAAGACGGTCAAGGTGGCAGTGAGTACAGTTTTCTTCACCATCAAAAGGCACTCAGAAACTGGGGGAAACTCTGACAGGAAGAGGTCTGGCAGACCCAAAGCCACAACTGAATCAGAGGACAAGTTTCTGAGAGTTAACAGCTTGCGTGATAGGCGGCTCACAGGACAACAGCTTCAAGCACAGCTTAATAGTGGTCGTAGTAAGCAAGTGTCAGTTTTGACCGTGAAGAGAAGACTTGGAGCTGCAGGTTTGACAGGACGAGTTGCAGCAAGAAAGCCACTGCTAAGATGTCAGAATAAGACAAAGAGGCTCGCCTGGGCCATGAAACACCGCCATTGGACTACTGAAGGCTGGAAGAAGGTATTATGGACTGATGAATCAAAATTTCAAATCTTCGGTTCATCACGCGGGATCTTTGTACGCCGTCGAGTAGGAGAGAGGATGGTTCCACAGTGTGTGACATCAACTGTCAAACATGGAGGAGGAAGTGTGATGGTCTGGGACTGTTTTGCTGGATCCAGGGTCGGTGACTTGTACGGAGTGAGAGGCACCCCGAACCAAAACAGCTACCACAGCATTCTGCAGCGCCATGCAGTACCCTCTGGTATGAGCCAAGCTGGTCAGAGGTTCATCCTACAGCAAGATAATGACCCAAAACACAGGTCCAAGCTATGCCACTACCTCAGGAAAAAAGAACAAGATGGTAAGCTTGAAATCATGGGGTTGGCCAGCACAGTCTCCAGACTTAAACCCCATCAAGCTGGTTTGGGATGAACTGGACAGAAGAGTGAAAGCCAAACAAACTACAAGTGCCACACATTTATGGGAACTTCTGCAACAGACTTGGGAAGAACTTTCTGAAGAATATTTGATTTCTATTGTAGAAAGAATGCCACGAGTGTGTTCAGCTGTTATATCTGCCAAAGGTGGCTACTGTGATGAGTCAAAAGTTTAGAATACATTTTGGTCTATAAATTGATTCCATGATTTCTTTTTCATCTCAAATTGCTTTTATTTGTTCTATGCTTTCATTTCAGAGTGCAATGAGCCACTAAACTGAATAAATTTCACTAAAAAAATGGAAAAAGTGTGGTGTTCTATAACTGTTGACCGGTAGTGTATATCACTGAAAACATTGACTGATTCATTCATTTTCTGTAAATGCTTGTCCACTGGAGGGTCACAGGAGGTCCTGGAGCCTATCCCAGCTATCTCTGGGTGAGAGGTGGGGTATATCACCAGTCCATCCTGGTCTATCTAACACAGAGACAGACAACCATTCACACTTACACCTACGGCCAATTTAGAATCATCAATGAACCTAGCATGTCTTTGGAGGTTGGGAGGAAGATGGAGGATCCGGAGAGAACCCACGCAGACACAGGGAGAACATGCAAGACAAACTGAGCTTGAACCGAATGAGTCAATTAAGTAACTCCAGCCAGCCTGTTGAGTTACCCGTGGAGATTCCAGCTATAACACGTGGTGTATTTACCTGTATTAGTATTATTATTGCATCCATAGAATAAATCTTATATCTAAATTCCAAGCCAAGCACACACACACACACACACACACACACACACACACATCCTTGTCTTTGTTGTATTGTAGGGACACCTGACCAGACGATTCATTGTGGGAACCACCTTTTCTGATGGTTGTATAGCACTGAAAAAAATCATGTAGCATCCTGAAGGGGGCGTAAACACACATGCCACCTCAAATGATCAATCAGACAAAGTTGAGTTCCCAGACAAGACCAGGAACCGCTTTCTGAGGACTTGTCAGGTTTTAGCTACATGTGAGACCAATATATGCACACTTTCTGGTTTTTCTTTCTTCGTGAGTACCATTTAACAGTTTCAGGTTAAACTTACTACTGGGAATCACTTAACACCTTTGACTGCCAAGATGAGTGCTGTGCAGCCATAAATTTTGGTTTGGTAACAATTAGTGTAAAATGTCAGGCAACATCAACAGACTTATGCTTCAATAGACTTAAATTCTTTGTCTTTATTTTCATTTTCCAGTAAACCAACATGTTTTTGTTTATTAATTTGTAAAATTAATTAATAAAAATAAAAATTACAACAAAGAAAAGTCACTGGCTCCGCATTTTCTATGGCCAGGATAACTCATATACCAAAAGAATTGATTAATTGACTAATCAAAAACTAAAGTTTGTGTGTTGGTTCTTATTTTGTTCTTGCTCATAACTGTATATATATAACATAACAGCAATGTATCTGGTATAACAGCATAACATAACAATGTCCAATGTGCTCTTTAAACTTTGTTTTGGCACTGTGATTCTATTCTTTATGTAGAATTTTATGGTCAACCAATTTCTGTTTTTAAGTGCTTCTTTTTCGAGTTAAAGGAACTTATCAGTCGCTTTTTCCTGGAACACGACATGAAGTAATGAAGAACATCATGTGCTTCTCAACAGCACGAATCTAACATAACAGAAATGTATCTGGTATAACAGCATAACATAGCAATGTTAAATGTCCTCTTTAAACTTTATGTTTTAGCGCTGTGATTCTATTCTTTACGTAGAATTTTATGGCCAACCAATTCCTGTTTTGAAGTGCTTCTTTTTCGAGTTGAAGGCACTTATCACAGTCGCTTTTTCCTGGAACACGACATGAAGTAATGAAGGACATCATGTGCTTCTCAACAGCACGAATCTCCTCTTTTTCCCACATCCTTCGCTTGAAAGGTTGGCGACCTGTGAAAAGATAAACAATATTTCTGTATGGTCCAATGAAAATGTTACTGGAAAGACAAAAGTGTGTGTGATTGCTAGAACTGTAGTTTAGGAAAATCAAGAAGTGATGTGGAAGCAGTGCTGTGCATGGTAATGACAAACAGGAATAAAAAGGTCTCTGAGTGGCAAGCTCAGAATCACAGGTCCACCAAAGCCGCCTGCTTGCAATGTAGAATCAAGTTGCTACAAGAGTACATTGAGTCCCAAATATCACCCATTGCGTGCGGCAGTTGCAGAGAGCTCTACTCCCCCTTACCAAAGCAAACACTGGACAGATGCAGCATATCCTCTGAGCATGCAGTACCTTTGAAGTAATTCTGGAGAATAATTAATTGTTTTGGACTTGGGATAATAACATATTTGCATAAAGCAAACTCTCTCATAATTAGTGTATTTAGCACAACATCAAATAGTTGGATACATTTTTATATATTATATATTTATATATTAAAATATTAAGAAGGTGTAACAATACACTGCACAAATTAAAAGACTTGTCAGTTTTAAGAGGGCCATGCTGTGTAGATCTTCACTATATCAAAACCATAGTCTCGTCCAAAAACATTAAAGAAAGGCAACTGGACTTGTAGAGTTTCTTGAAGACATTTCACCACTCAACCAAGTAGCTTATTCAGTTCTACAAGACTGGTGGGGAGCTGGGGAAATACTGATATTGAAAACTCCCCACACTGAAAACTACTGGGACAAATTGGATCCAGATGAAACCATCATATCCTATGATGTTACTTAACTATTCCCATGTATTCCCACCACAGAAGTCACAAAAGTAGCAAGGGAAAGACTACTAA
This sequence comes from Chelon labrosus, assembly GCF_963514085.1. Taxonomy (NCBI): domain Eukaryota; kingdom Metazoa; phylum Chordata; class Actinopteri; order Mugiliformes; family Mugilidae; genus Chelon; species Chelon labrosus. Next base: position 23,951,636 of record NC_140347.1, read on the forward strand.
AGGATGACATCTCGGCCGATAGAACCAACCTCACTCTGCGTGAAAAGACATCTGAGAATGGAGAGGAGGAGAACAACGAGAGGAGGAACATTGTCATCCCCTATGTAGCTGGAGTATCGGAGAAACTCAGGAGGATATTTTTTTAGGAAGCACTGCATTCCTGTTAATTTCTAATCCAGTAACATACTGAGGTAGAAACTTGTTCATCCCAAAGACTAAATACCCAGGCGAAAACAGAGCAACATAGTTGATGCTGTTCAGTGCAGTGAGGAATCCTAATCGTCAGGAAACAATTCAGCGGTCCACCTATACCTCAAGGACTTTTGAAGACAACAATGTCCAAATTTTAGCCAGAGAAGAGAGATGGTTTGAAAGAGGCATAAAGGAAGCCATCTATGTCAAATTGGAAAATCCTACTCTGAACAAAGGAGGTGGACTGAGATATAACCTGCCATCAATTCACAATACAATCTCATGACAGGTAAGAATCTAGCAATTAACAGACATCAGGCTTGTCTCTGATGGGTAACATCCACAGATGTTCCTATTTAAACCCCAACTTCCCACCACTCCTTCAAAACTGAAGACACTACAAGTCCAGTTGCCATTCTTTAACCTTTTTAGATATACCATAACATGACTGACTGAACCTTCACAAACCAATCATTTGTCTTGTTTTCAACAGAATAATTCTCTGTGAGAAATGAGTGAACATATTGTTTAGACATACTGGCAATAAAACATTGTGTCAAAACTGGCAGAGACAACTGTCACAAATTTGATCTTAAAACTTTACCTCTTTCACTTTTTGTTGACTTGCGGTGACAGGCTGGTGGAGGTTTCATGGTGTCTTTCTCTGGTGCTTCATTATGGCTCACATCTGGTATTGTGGTGTAGTTCTCTTCTCTCTGACTGGATGTAGCCTGTCTCTCTTTAAACAAGAAGAAATGTAATTACAAAGTTATCAGTTGAGATATAATAAAAAGTACTTCTTAATACATCTTAAAATATTTAAAGTGCTTCCCAATAACCTCACAGGTGCTTAACAGTGCTGTGAGTATATATTTGATACTATGCCGCTGTATATAAATCAGCAATAAAACATTGCATCAACAATTTAGGGGCAAACAGTAACAAATCTTGATCTTAAAACTACCTCTTTCACTTTTTGATGACTTGTGGTGACAGGGTGGTGGAGGTGTCATGGTGTCTTTGTGTGGTGCTGCTTCATTATGGCTCACATCTGGTCTTATGGTCTTGTTCTGCTCTCTCTGACTGGATATGGCTTGGCTCTCTTTAAACAAGAAGAAAAATAATTACAAAGTTATTAATTGTGATGGAATTATTTCGTATTGTGGTTTTTATTACATCACTTATTTATTGATTTTCATCGCTATCAAAAATGTACTTATTCACAGCTGTGTTTATTCAGCTTTTAGTTATGGATGTGTCGAATCCATAGTAGTCTAATCATTAATAAGAAATTGGTTTCATGAGTTCGTGTATATTGAATACTATGTCTGCTGTATGCAAGAACGTTCTGCTCAAGACAAAATAAATCAACTTATTTTTTGTCCATTTGTAAGGGCGATGAACTTAATATGCAGTAAATTTTGTTATTTAACATAACGGCTATTTCTGATAGATAACCAGATATAAGAGTAAATCGGCTGCTTGTTCTCAACAAAATAGTTATTTGCTATAATCTTAATAACATTTAACCTATTCTTGTGAGCAGGAATGAGTTTAAGAACTCTGATCAAGATCAGAACATACTTGATAGGGACATCCCTAGAGAAATTAATATCCTTCAGTCCATCATGGTGATAATAAAGACCATATAAAACTCTTACCTTGTGAACCTGACTCTAAAACATCCTCAGTATCACTGTCCAGGTGCACATTCTCTGTATGTTTGATGAGAGAAGGAATGAGAATGACTGTTAGTGAAGGCTAAATGCATTGCATTAAATTTTTACATACATCAACAATATAAGAGCCTCAGAAACACACAGTTTGCTTGTTGTTTCTTTTAAGCAGAAATGTGATGAAGATGAATAATTAATACCTTCAGGATCAATGTTGATGTCATCCAGAGTCTTTCCCTTGAATTCTGCCAGACGTCCCTTTTCAAGCGACATGAGGACTTTGCTAATTTTGGCAAGCTGGAGGGTGCCCTCAGGAAGTCTGTAGAACTGGCGATGCACTCTTATATCATGACCAAGAAAATCCGCTAACTGATCCAGTTCTGTATTACTGAGGTTGAGTACTTGAGACAAAGTTCCTGTTTGTTTGCGCAGTTTTGTAGAGGTGAGACTTTCTGGACTTTTTGCACCACAGGCCTTGGCAAAGTGTCGAAGGCAGTCAGACCCACGGTAGCAGGTAAGAGCAGATGGTCTTGCAAATAAGTATATGTTCTCCAGGGGAACCTCACATTCCTGTCGTTTGCTGACAAGCAGATCCAGTGCTTGCTGCATTGCTGGAGTCAAAAGCACAGGAACTTTTCTTCCCCTTTTTCCTCTTATCTCTACCCTCCTGAAGTGTTGACAGAGTTTCTTTTCTAGGTCAGAGAGGGCTAAATTCACATCTTCCAGAGGGTCAGATGGATTTTTTGACAGATATGCAGAAAGGGGCATTTTTGACACCTCCCCTGCTCTTCGTCGGTTAAACAAAATGACTTGAGTCAAAGTGATCTTTGCCAACTGCCCCATGTCTGGGGGGATGTCTCTGTGGACAACTTGCTGTGAATATGTTGTTGCTGCTCATCTAAATAAGAATGAAGAGTCTGGACATCTTTCGTGAATGGGAGCAAAAGAGGGGCGTTCCACTTTGATTCCTGAAGTGTTCTCAGTGATGCAGCTGATACCATTTCATTCCATCTGGTTTCATATACTTTGCGGAATGTACGAGCATCTTTCGCTGCACTGTAGTTGTTCAGCACATTTGCACGGCTCTCCATAAGCATTGAAATCTTTGTCAAACTATGTCCAATTTTGAGAGCAAGACTTGGACGTGTGTATGTATCGGTTTCACTGTTATGGCCTGCCACTTGTTTCACTGCTTCCACAACATGCATGAAATTTGCAGGTTGGATGTGGTCTTGAATAGTCTTCAAAGGAGTTGTCTTCCTTGAGCATATCAAAAGTCTTCCCAGCTCTCGTAGTTTCTGACGAATGTATTCATGTTTGCCAACATCATATCCCAGTCTGTTATATAGATGCTCACCATATTCCAAGATACATACATCAGATTTGACTGCAGAATAAACATCATCTTGAACCATGTTATTTAGCAGTTTCCAAAATTCTGCTTTGACACCAGGTGGTGGTGGTGTCGCAAATGCACAGAGAGCCTGGACACGGGTCTTGCCAGGTTTTTTTGGAGCACCAGGCTTAAACTTGCAGATCATCATGTGCCGCCAAAGTAGTTTCTTCGCAAAAAAGCCTTGACAGTATATACAATGCAGGAAATTCTGCGCTTGGGAATCCTTTTTGGGCTGCTTGCGGGGAACAAGATCTCCCATGCCAGCATTTAGTACTTCGACGTTGTGAGCAAAGTTTCCCCTATTTCTCAAATGTTCCAGGTGCATTCGTCTTTCCTTGGAGCCTTTTGGGAAGGACAGAGCTTGTACAACCTCAGGCTTGTTGTGATGAGCACGCTCTAGATGCCTTGCCATTTTTCCAACTCCCAACTTACAGTACAAGCAGTATTGCTTTTTGTTGTACATTCTTGACCCATCCTCCTTTTTACATACAGCAACTATGGAAAGTGAACCATCACATGAGGAAGAAGTACTATCAGGAAGATTCTGGACAAGAACTGCTTCTGAGTTTTCCAAAAGTTTCGGGGCTTCAGGTGTTCCAGGAGCTTCTGTGTCTGTATGCCAGGATACACTGTTGGAAGACTGCCTTTTACATCTCACACTTGAGCTGATACCTTTTCTTAAGGGAGAGCGTCCTCTGTTAAGCCTCTGTTTTGATGAATCATCATTGAGTTCTGTTGTGGAGAGACGTCTATCTCTGAAGTCATCTATTGTTCTTTCTAGGCATCCTAGCATGCACTGATTCTGATGAACTGGCTCAATTACATCACTAGTGTCTGTACCATCAGAGTCATCACCACAAGTGTCAGGAACATATTCCTCTTCACTGTCATCTGAGCTAGGATCAAAAAGCTCATCTGAATCAAAATCCATCTGGTTGTGTATCTTAACAAAAGAAAATGTAAATGAAAGTGAGCAAATTAATTGAATATTTACTTTGCACAATTTCTCACACTACCAGTAAATAAATGTTTCCCATATGCTTTAGTGTTATCTCAACATTATGTGTGCTGTTTACCTGTATGCTTTTGGTCCTCCTCAGCCTTGGAATCAAATCTTGGTCTTCTTTGGAGAGGCTAGAATCAGAGTCGGAATTTGCATACGTAGCCTGGAGAGTCCAAAACAAATGTGGGCACTTAGAATTAAAAACATTTATAACATACAAAGGTGACAAAAACAAAGTCGAGTAAACCTGAAAATCCCCAAAAATGACATAATGGTACTTTAAATGACGGCTAATATTCACATGATTTCGGGATGAAATTTAATAAAGAAAAATGTAAAAAATGTAGGATATTACATGCACTACTAAAACACAAGTAAAACACGCTTGACTTCAGTGGCACCTGTCATACATGATGTGTGTTCATGTTTAAAGGTAGACAAGACACAATAAATGTACTTAAACTGAGACAATATCAGTCAGTTAGCAGCGTCCCCACAACAAGGATAGACCTGACAGGAGTGTGTAAGAGTGGGAGTGCTTACAACTGAACACTGGTCTTCTCAATCCACCTGGACCCCATAAAGTCACAAAACCCAGACTGTGATTTCATGGGGTCCAGGTGAAATCACACAACCCCTGGACCCCATGAAATCACAAAACCCAGATTGTAATTGACAGCATTCTTATGACTTAAGAGTTAAACCTCAAATAACCTCACCTCAGTATCTAATCAAGCAGGAAATACTTTAGAAGTACAAATAAATAAATGAAAACAATTAATGTAAAGTAGTACCTCTTTCTGGGACACTGCAGACTTCTGAGCATCCTGTCTTATGGTTGTGGAGATGTCATCTTCAGTACACTCAGTGAGGGTTGATTGTTCTGCAGCCTGAAAAATAGGTTTCACATTACTATTGAGTAGTTGATCAGCAGTAACAATATTTCGGTCCATCAACAGTAACCATAAACAGTCACACAAGACAACAGTCATGAGTGTAGAGCAGATATTGAAAAGTTTCCTGTATATGACTCAAAGTTCATAGGTTTAAGTCAGTTCTGACTTCTGTCATAGTGTATGTTGCCTGCTGTAGCACTGCAGGAACCATTAGACTTGGGAATAAGCAAGGGTGGTGCCTGGCAGAGGGAATTTAACCTATGACCAATATCTGGTATGTCTAGCAGAGATCAAACTGTGCTTGACTTCAGTGGCACCTGTCATACATGATGTTTGTTCATGTTTAAAGGTAGACAAGACACAATAAATGTACTTAAACTGAGACAATATCAGTCAGTTAGCGGCGTCCCCACAACAAGGATAGACCTGACAGGAGTGTGTAAGAGTGGGAGTGGTTACAACTGAACACTGGTCTTCTCAATCCACCTGGACCCCATAAAGTCACAAAACCCAGACTGTGATTTCATGGGGTCCAGGTGAAATCACACAACCCCTGGACCCCATGAAATCACAAAACCCAGACTGTAATTGACAGCATTCTTATGACCTCACAGATACACCTCAAATAACCTCACCTCAGTATCTAATCAAGCAGGAAATACTTTAGAAGTACAAATAAACAAATAAAAACAATTAATGTAAAGTAGTACCTCTTCCTGGGACACTGCAGACTTCTGAGCATCCTGTCTTATGGTTGTGGAGATGTCAGCTTCAGTACACTCAGTGAGGGTTGATTGTTCTGCAGCCTGAAAAATGTGTTTCACATTACTATTGAGTAGTTGATCAGCAGTAACAATATTTCAGTCCAACAACAGTAACCATAAGCAGTCACACAAGACAACAGTCATGAGTGTAGAGCAGATATTTAAAAGTTTCCTGTATATGACTCAAAGTTCACAGGTTCAAGTCAGTTCTGACTTCTGTCATAGTGTATGTTGCCTGCTGTAGCACTGCAGGAACCATTACACTTGGGAACAAGCAAGGGTGGTCCCTGGCAGAGGGAATTTAACCTATGACCAATATCTGGTATGTCTAGTAGAGATCAAACTGTGCTTGACTTCAGTGACACATGTCATACATGATGTGTGTCCATGTTTAAAGGTAGACAAGACACAATAAATGTACTTAAACTGAGACAATATCAGTCAGTTAGCGGCGTCCCCACAACAAGGATAGACCTGACAGGAGTGTGTAAGAGTGGGAGTGGTTACAACTGAACACTGGTCTTCTCAATCCACCTGGACCCCATAAAGTCACAAAACCCAGACTGTGATTTCATGGGGTCCAGGTGAAATCACACAACCCCTGGACCCCATGAAATCACAAAACCCAGATTGTAATTGACAGCATTCTTACGACTTAAGAGTTAAACCTCAAATAACCTCACCTCAGTATCTAATCAAGCAGGAAATACTTTAGAAGTACAAATAAATAAATGAAAACAATAAATGTAAAGTAGTACCTCTTTCTGGGACACTGCAGACTTCTGAGCATCCTGTCTTATGGTTGTGGAGATGTCATCTTCAGTACACTCAGTGAGGGTTGATTGTTCTGCAGCCTGAAAAATGTGTTTCACATTACTATTGAGTAGTTGATCAGCAGTAACAATATGTCAGTCCAACAACAGTAACCATAAGAAGTCACACAAGACAACAGTCATGAGTGTAGAGCAGATATTGAAAAGTTTCCTGTATATGACTCAAAGTTCATAGGTTCAAGTCAGTTCTGACTTCTGTCATAGTGTATGTTGCCTGCTGTAGCACTGCAGGAACCATTAGACTTGGGAATAAGCAAGGGTGGTGCCTGGCAGAGGGAATTTAACCTATGACCAATATCTGGTATGTCTAGTAGAGATCAAACTGTGCTTGACTTCAGTGGCACATGTCATACATGATGTGTGTTCATGTTTAAAGGTAGACAAGACACAATAAATGTACTTAAACTGAGACAATATCAGTCAGTTAGCGGCGTCCCCACAACAAGGATAGACCTGACAGGAGTGTGTAAGAGTGGGAGTGGTTACAACTGAACACTGGTCTTCTCAATCCACCTGGACCCCATAAAGTCACAAAACCCAGACTGTGATTTCATGGGGTCCAGGTGAAATCACACAACCCCTGGACCCCATGAAATCACAAAACCCAGATTGCAATTGACAGCATTCTTATGACTTAAGAGTTAAACCTCAAATAACCTCACCTCAGTATCTAATCAAACAGGAAATACTTTAGAAGTACAAGTACACCAATGAAAACAGTTAATGTAAAGTAGCACCTCTTCCTGGGACACTGCAGACTTCTGAGCATCCTGTCTTATGGTTGTGGAGATGTCAGCTTCAGTACACTCAGTGAGGGTTGATTGTTCTGCAGCCTGAAAAATGTGTTTCACATTACTATTGAGTAGTTGATCAGCAGTAACAATATTTCAGTCCAACAACAGTAACCATAAGCAGTCACACAAGACAACAGTCATGAGTGTAGAGCAGATATTGAAAAGTTTCCTGTATATGACTCAAAGTTCATAGGTTCAAGTCAGTTCTGACTTCTGTCATAGTGTATGTTGCCTGCTGTAGCACTGCAGGAACCATTAGACTTGGGAATAAGCAAGGGTGGTGCCTGGCAGAGGGAATTTAACCTATGACCAATATCTGGTATGTCTAGTAGAGATCAAACTGTGCTTGACTTCAGTGGCACATGTCATACATGATGTGTGTTCATGTTTAAAGGTAGACAAGACACAATAAATGTACTTAAACTGAGACAATATCAGTCAGTTAGCGGCGTCCCCACAACAAGGATAGACCTGACAGGAGTGTGTAAGAGTGGGCCTGGTTACAACTGAACACTGGTCTTCTCAATCCACCTGGACCCCATGAAATCACAAAACCCAGATTGTAATTGACAGCATTCTTATGACTTAAGAGTTAAACCTCAAATAACCTTACCTCAGTATTTCATCAAACAGGAAATACTTTAGAAGTACAAATAAACAAATAAAAACAATTAATGTAAAGTAGTACCTCTTTCTGGGACACTGCAGACTTCTGAGCATCCTGTCTTATGGTTGTGGAGATGTCAGCTTCAGTACACTCAGTGAGGGTTGATTGTTCTGCAGCCTGAAAAATAGGTTTCACATTACTATTGAGTAGTTGATCAGCAGTAACAATATTTCAGTCCAACAACAGTAACCATAAGCAGTCACACAAGACAACAGTCATGAGTGTAGAGCAGATATTGAAAAGTTTCCTGTATATGACTCAAAGTTCATAGGTTCAAGTCAGTTCTGACTTCTGTCATAGTGTATGTTGCCTGCTGTAGCACTGCAGGAACCATTACACTTGGGAACAAGCAAGGGTGGTCCTTGGCAGAGGGAATTTAACCTATGACCAATATCTGGTATGTCTAGTAGAGATCAAACTGTGCTTGACTTCAGTGGCACATGTCATACATGATGTGTGTTCATGTTTAAAGGTAGACAAGACACAATAAATGTACTTAAACTGAGACAATATCAGTCAGTTAGCGGCGTCCCCACAACAAGGATAGACCTGACAGGAGTGTGTAAGAGTGGGAGTGGTTACAACTGAACACTGGTCTTCTCAATCCACCTGGACCCCATAAAGTCACAAAACCCAGACTGTGATTTCATGGGGTCCAGGTGAAATCACACAACCCCTGGACCCCATGAAATCACAAAACCCAGATTGTAATTGACAGCATTCTTATGACTTAAGAGTTAAACCTCAAATAACCTCATCTCAGTATCTAATCAAATAGGAAATAGTTTAGAAGTACAAGTACACCAATGAAAACAGTTAATGTAAAGTAGTACCTCTTTCTGGGACACTGCAGACTTCTGAGCATCCTGTCTTATGGTTGTGGAGATGTCAGCTTCAGACTCAGTGAGGGTTGATTGTTCTGCAGCCTGAAAAATAGGTTTCACATTACTATTGAGTAGTTGATCAGCAGTAACAATATTTCAGTCCATCAACAGTAACCATAAGCAGCCACACAAGACAACAGTCATGAGTGTAGGGCAGATATTTAAAAGTTTCCTGTATATGACTCAAAGTTCATAGGTTCAAGTTAGTACTATTGAGTATTTGATCAGCAATAAATGTTGAGCAGATATTCAAAACTCCTGCAAAATAACACATTATTAGGCTATTAAAAGCACATTTAAACCAGTACAAACAGAATATCATTCTTGAACAACACTTTTACATTGACCTTCATCCATTAAGTTTCATACCTTTTTCCTCCAAGGCCAGTCACTTCCTCCATAGTCATATGTTATTTCTTCTCCAGGTTTAATGTCCCTCAGAGCAAAAAGAAACAGGTGTGGCTTGCCTTCGGAGATGACCTTCTTTATCTTGCAATTTGGATGGTTGTGGTCATCATTGACTAGTCTTCCTAGACTGCCATCTTCTAGAGCTGCATCAATACTTCAAAAAAATATCGTATCACTGATTAGTTTTCATAATATTAAATCATAAATTGTATCCTTCACAAACTTACTATCGGCCCTCAAAAAGTAAACTTCAAGTAAGATTGATCTTATTTTTAATAACAATTGTGAAATTACTGTTATTAGATAGATTTTAAGATAAATAACCTAACTTCAAGCCTTTCATCAAGGTAATCTATGCCACACAGGAACCCTTCTGATTGTTATAGTTGCTAACATTAAAACGAAACAGTTGACAGCCTTACCACCATGCTCTTTCTTGCCAGTAGAAGTCAAACATGAAGACAGCACATCTAGCATGATATGTCCTCCTCCTTCTCTGGGATTCTTCAGAATTTATTAATTCCCCTCTGTACTCCACCACAAAGTCTCCTTTTTGAAAATGGGCCTTGGCAAACACTCCACGACCTGATGAGCACATAAACGTACCATTAGACTGTTTAATGTGACAGAAAGCTAGAGAAGTAGAACTTATTCCTTTCATATGTTATATGAAATTGATGTTATATGCTGATGTCAATTTCCCTGCGGGAACCTCCCAAAGGGATCAGTAAAGTTGTCTATCTCTCTATCTCTCTATCTATCTATCTATCAATCTAATAACCTCAAGACAGCATATAATTCCTAACAGTTGCATACCTTAGTAATGAATGCACAAACTGGATTCCATTATTGAGATAGCACCACATGTAAACAACAATTTACTATCTTAGGCCTGAAAAACAAAATGTGCTGCCTTTTTTTCTTTACAAAAAGGAAAAGCATGTCCAAGTAAAAGAAAAGCAGAGACAGAGCTACCAAACAACAAAATAAATGTATACTGAAAACACACACACCATACCTTTGAAAGAGTTGATGTACTTCACTTCCAACTCTGCAATTTTGTCGATGGCCTTGGCTGCATGTTCTATTGCATCTTGTTGTGGAGGTTTCCTGCGTCTCATTGCAGCCATTAGTATCCTATAATCATATCTGAGATGTCATCAAAATTTATGTCAAACTATATTTAACATGATCCAACTTTTAACACGAACTTCACGTAGGACATTTAACATTTCTTTTGGAGAGATGGCAGGTTACACTTGAAACCGAGTTTCTTTAAAATAAAAATAAAAATCCCGTTTATCACGTGGTTTAAAGTTCTAGACTATTCATCTTTTTTCATGTAGCCGACTGCAGTTAGCCTACGTAGCATCACTTCACTCACCTTACGGATTAAAATAAACCATGCACAAAACATGTTGCTTTGTAAATTAAGAACATACAAAAACTCTGTGATGTTTATTTTAATGTAAATTTAACCTACGTGGCTCATGTTTAGAACGGTATAACGTGTTTAGCACAAAATAAAAACGCTTCTTTTTACTTTTTATTTTGACCAAATGGTGCATGTAAATCACACCAAATAAGCTAACTTCGCTACAAAAACAAATTAATTTAACGTATGGGTTACTTACCTTATGCTGAACACGACACCATTTGCAGACTTTTCTCCAACTTGTCTCTGCGTCTCTCCTCGTTATCTTCATCACCGTGTGCTCGTTGAAGAATCCTCCCATGAGCACCTGCTCATGGGAGGATTCTGGGTAATGTAGTCATATCAAATTAACTTTTTTTAATTAATTTTTTTTTAATAATAGAGGTTAAAAAGATGCCCCTTGGTTGATTTACAGTATTATATCATAGTATGTTATTATATTATTTTGATTATTAATTAGTAGCTTTTCTTGATTAAACAACTTATGGCATGGCTACGTTTTTAGCTTAGCTTTAGCATCTCTGCCATACACAAAAAGACAGAAAACTGGATTTTTTTTATTAGAACTGTAAAACATTTAAAAGTGCAGCTCTTAAAATTATAATTTTTATTATTTGTTTATTAAGTTTTATTAGTTTCATTTATTAATTTATTTATCTTCATTACCGTGTGGTCATTGATGAATTACCCAGAATCCTCCCATGAGCACTTGCTCATGGGAGGATTCTGGGTAATATCAAATTAACTTTTTTTTAACTTATTTTATTTATTAAGTATATGGTTCCTACCTTGTCAGTAAACCTACATTTATTGTGCACTGTTTTGGCTGTCTTTTGTAGTTCGTCCATTCAGTCACCTTAAACATAACGTAACATTAGCAGCTAATCAAAGACTTAGCCTTCCCGGAAGTCAGTTGCTCGCACATGCTCAGTTTACCTCAGTGTGTGTCCAAGTGTGTGTTGAGGCAGTACCTCGCTTTGCCACTAGTGGCCGGTAGTGAGTTACATCTTCTAAACACACCTAAGCACAAACAGTTGGCATATGTTCAAAATGGGGTTAAGCCTGAAACTTTGACAGAGCATTGTTTTGACCATTTTTTCACTGAATCTGAGGTTATTTTTGTGGGGTCCGGGTTTTGGGACCCCACAAAAATTTTGGACCCCACACTGTGACTGTGCTAACTGGTTCGTGGCCCCACAATATGATAAAGACAAACACACACACACACACACACACACACACACACACACACACACACACACACACACACATTCTCATCTCCGTTGTTATGACCTCTCACAGGATGCAGAATCCCACATCTGATTGGACAAGTAAGGCTTGCGGTTATTGCAGTCATAAAACAGTAACTAATAAATACCAAGTCTCGCAGAGGACCACAGTAAGTAAGGGCATTCATTAACAAATCTGGAGCATCTGAATCTTAATAGGTATGGCACCATAAATGTCTGAGTTGTGCCTTAATGCTGAACAGAACGCTAAGGAAACTGTTGAACTGCATATTTCTGATTGTTTACTTCATTCTGACTTTATGCCTTACTGAATTGCAGGCTCACACAAGAATGGAAAGAGAAGTCAGTGTCAACAGGACCGATGTTTTCACTCAGATTAATCCCTGCTACAAAGTAGATGTCTCTTATACACTGACAAGAAACCCTTCCACAATATGTGTTTTGTTTCAAATTTTCCTTGGCTCATCATCTGCTGTAACTGTATGTGGAAACCTTCTCGTGATCACCTCCGTCATTTACTTCAAACAGCTGCACACTCCTACTAACTCTCTCATCCTCTCTCTGGCTGTGGCTGACCTGCTCGTCGGGGTGTTAGTGTTTCCTCTCACCATGGAGTTCTCCATAAGCTCATGTCTCTACTATGATGATTTATTTTGCAAAGTACGGGGCAGCTTTGACGTCTCACTGTGCACATCGTCTATTCTGAATTTGTGTTGCATTTCTGTTGACAGATATTACGCAGTGTGCCAGCCTCTCACATACAGAACTAAAATGAATCATCATGCCGTTAGTCTCATGATTCTGCTTAGCTGGTTTATCTCTGTGCTGGTTGGGATTAGCTTCATAATTGTTGGAGTAAATCAGGAGAAATGTGCTGAAAAATGTTTTATTGATGCTGTAATAGTAAACATAATGGCACTTATTTTCTCATTTTACCTCCCAGTGATCATAATGCTGTGTATCTACCTAAAGATTTTTCTTGTTGCACAGAGACAGGCACGCAGCATCCAGAACACAACAAAGTCTGGAGCAACTGTCAGTAAGATGGAGAGGAAGGCCACCAAAACTCTGGCTATTGTTATGGGAGTTTTTCTTTTATGCTGGCTGCCTTTCTTTCTTTGTACCACAGTTCTTTCTTTCAGCCGTGTTTACCTGCCACTTCCTCTGATTGAACTACTTAACTGGCTCGCACTGTCAAATTCAATGCTCAATCCATTCATTTATGCCTTCTTTTACAGGTGGTTCCGTTCTGCTTTCAGAATGATCATTTCTGGTAAAATAATTCAAGGTGATTATACCAACTCCAAACTGTTCTGAACAACCCTACCCTAAACTCTCTGGACTTCTCCGTTCGATGCCCTGTAATATTCAAAATAATGATAACAAAGGGCTGACACGGCTTTTACTTATTAAAAAAATGAATCAACTAGAACCCATGTGTGAAGGTTTACTCTATATTTTTATGTATTTACCCCCATTTTGCCTTTTATTTCTTTGTTGTTTTACAATATTATTTATGGAAACTAAATGGTTGTTTCCCTCCTTTAGGTTTCAGTGTGCTGGATATCATGCCATGCAGTGCATTAAAAGTTAGCTATATATGAACAAGCAGCGAGCATACAGAGACTAAAAGTATATCTGGTAAACTCTTTGGTTTTTTAAAAACTGTAACGTGTCTAAAACCTTTTTGATTAATCTTTCCCTTATTAGGCAGCTGCTCTGGTGATCACATTGGCGTACACTGAGAGTTACTGTCTGGGTTCTGGTCACAGTTGATAAGACAGTGATAGAACAGACTGTCATTAGGATATCTCTGAGCACAACACCAGGTGATTTAATGCATGAGGCCTCCCAGCAGGGGCAATTCAAGGATCAGACCACTGTGGGTCTCAGCTCCCAGTCAGAATGTATACAGTACTGTGCCGGGCAATTAATACATTAATACAACAAAAATACTTAATGAGTATTATAAGAATATTTGTGCTGTCATGTGTAAGGTAAACATACCGACCAAACTGAATTTACTTACTCAATATTATTATACATTTTGACAACCTAATATCGATTAATATTTGTAGGGTCTTTCAGTGCTTCAATTCGCTGTCCATAAATATACAGTAAACAAATCATTAAACCTAGTTGGGACAGAATAGAAAACTTTTAAACAAACAACAGTTAGCTCCTTAGCAACAGCCTGCAGACAAAAAAGAAACACTAGCTAATGATCTCTAGTAATAATGCCTAGGGCTGCAACAACGAATCGATAAAATCGATAAAATTCGATTATTAAAAGAGTTGGCAACGAATTTCATTATCGATTCGTTGTGTCGCACGATTATTATGCCACGGAGATGTTTGAGTTGAGCGCGGAGCGGACGGAGAGGAAAGACCATCGGAGAGACCGTTGTTTTGAAACATGGCGGAGGCGGAGAAATCAGTACAACCTAAGTCATCCAAGGTGCAGTACGCCGAAATTAAACTACAAATGAGACCTGGAAGTGGAATCCAGTGTTCAGCCTGGTTTGTAATGTGTTGCTGCACCGGGTATGGTACGGTCGTACGGCGCAGGCGAATCGGGGAGATTTTTTTTTTTGTCACGTAGCGTTTGTTAGCGTTATGGATTTATGCCTCCTTTTGGATTCGAGACTTCTTCTGTCACATGAACCTCGTTGTCAACTTGGGAAATGGGCAGGATGTAAGTTTAATGATTGCTGGCTTTGTAACGTGGAGTTGGAGAGAAGCTTAGCCACGTTTGCTAGTAGTATGCTTCAACATGAAGTAGCAAGGCGTCTCACGGCATATTACAAAATATAATAACAGATAATAAAACGTTCGTGGCTTGTAGCCTTCACCAGCGTCCACATTACGGAGATGGAGGAAGTCAAAAAAAAAAAGAGACGGATGCAACAAGAGTGACACCTGCTGAACTGAGCGATGAAAACAAAGGAGGCGCCGCCGTGTGGCGTAAACTGGTACTGCCCCATGTAAAACACTGGCTGTTACAGTTTGAATGAAGTGATTTCGTTGATTAGCTGAAACATGCTGAACAATCCTTATGAGGCGAACTGCAGACTCTACCGATTTTTAAAAAATGATTGAATAATTTTTTAAATGATTACTTCAACAGCTCAGAGATGTTCAAGGAGCAACCTGTTTATGAACTTTCTGCTCTGTGAGCTGTTTTTGAATAAAGTGTTAGAAATTAATGCTTTTTTTTGTCCGATTCATCGATTAATCGAAAAAATAATCGACAGATTAATCGATTATTAAAATAATCGTTAGTTGCAGCCCTAATAATGACACTAACCTCTGTCAGAAACGTCTCAAACGTTTATGACTCTATTTAGAAAGCAAATATGCATAGGGAGGCATTTTTAACAGCAATGGCCTCAGGTTATTCATCTGCACGTTTGCGGGTGTGTGTTATCTTCCCTTCCACACAGATAAGGCATGTAATGTGCTAATTGTTTTCAGACTTATTCTGGTAGGTTTTCTACACTGCAGCATTGTTTGACTCGCCGCTATAATCTTTTTAAAAGGATCGCCAAGATTTCTGTGATTTCCTAAGTTATCCTGTAGTACTGTGATGAGGTATACATACAGTGCCTGGCCAAAAAAAAAAAGGTTGCCACCAAAAAAAAAGAAAAAAGGTCAAACACATTCATTGTGGCATTGTTTCAATAAATTTCTCCAATGTCACCAGATTTATTTCCATCCAGTGCATTAATTTTTCACCAAGATCTTGTATTGATGATGGGAGAGTCTGACCACTGCGCAAAGCCTTCTCCAACACATCCCAATGATTCTCAATGGGGTTAAGGTCTGGACTCTGTGGTGGACAATCCATGTGTGAAAATGATATCTCATGCTCCCTGAACCACTCTTTCACAATCTGAGCCCCATGAATCCTGGCATTGTCATCTTGGAATATGCCCGTGCCAACGGGAAAGAAAAAATCCATTGATGGAATAACCTGGTCATTCAGTATATTCAAGTAGTCAGCTGACCTCATTCTTTGGACACATAATGTTGCTGAACCAAGACCTGAGCAACTGCAGCAACCCCAGATCATAGCACTGCCCCCACAGGCTTGTACAGTAGACACTAGGCATGATGGGTGCATCACTTCATCTGCCTCTCTTCTTACCCTGATGCACCCATCACTATGGAACAGGGTAAATCTGGACTCATCAGGCCACATGACCTTCTTCCATTGCTCCATAGTCAAATCTTTTTGCTCCATAGCAAACTGAAGCCTTTTTTCCAGTTAGAAAAGAAAACCACTAATCAGTGACTGATTAGTGGTGTTCTTAAGGCTACACAGCTGTTCAGTCCCAATCCCTTCAGTTCCCCTTTTCATTGTACGTGTGGTGGTTGTTTAAGAATTGAGAAGCTGCTCATTGCATCAGTTGGGGTTAAATAACTTGTTGCCAGCTGAAAGATAATCACCCATGCAGTAATTATCCAATAGGAGGCTCCTACCTATTTGCTTAGTTAAATCCAGGTGGTGACTTTTTTTTTATCTTGGCCAGGCAGTGTACTAGAGGGTGACACGGGAATCAAGTGTCGCTCCCATCACATCCCGAGCCCACAAAAATACTCCTGTTATATCCCGATCACGTGACTGCCACCCCAAAAAAATCCTGTTCCACAAAATCCCGAGTGAAAGACTCCGAAATCCCGTCCCGCTCCCTATGTTGTTGTCTAAAGTTAAGCGCATTCACCGCATTGCAGCGTCATTTTTTAATTTAATCTCCGACTCCGTCCTGCTCCCGCCCGCTCCCGTTGATTATTTTCTCTATCTCGTCCCTATCACATTGCCAACAGTGAAATTGACTCCCGTACCGCGGGACTCCCGTGGCAATACCGTGACCCGCAGGAGTCGCGAATAATTGTCACCCTCTACAGTGCACATCAAGGCTCAACAGCGAATTAGCAGGAAAAAATAATTAAGACAAAGAGATCATAAATATTAAACTATGAAGCGTACATGGTCGCTATTATAAACGATTAAATGAGAATATAAAAAATTCTCAAGCCAATATGTTACTACTGGCAATAAGTAAGTTAGCATGCTGACATTAGCATTTAATTTAAAGAACAGGTTTTTCTTATTCTTATTCTTATTCTAGAAAACAATAAATTCATTAATTTCTAACCACTTGTCTTCTGGAGGGTCGCTGATCTGAGCCGTCATTGGGCAAGAGGCGGGGTACACCCTGGACAGGTCGCCATTGCACAGTGAGACAGACAGTGGGAGGAAGCTGGAGTACCCTGGAGAGAACCCATCCAGACAAAGCGAGAACATGCAAACGCCGCACACAAAGGCCCCTGTCGTCTTATCAAACCCAGAACCTTTTTGCTGTCAAACATCAGTGCTAAACACCATGCCACTATGCGAAAACAATAAATTAATTATCATGCTTTATTTCCATCGTCATTTACACGGTCCTGCAGTGGTGATTTTTGCACCAATAAAACAACTCCATTATGGAATAATGGAAAAATACTTTCACAGAAAAAGTTACACACATTAAGTATGCCAATTAATGGAATATCATTGTACTGCACTACACTATAGGTAGCCTTAACCTCATCATGAATCTAAATGAATCCAGATCCATGACAGAAAATTACAGAAGCAACCTGTGGGTCAGGTGAAGCAGGTAAAGTGCTCTCATGCTGAGAATCATGCATGCCTCAGAAAAACACACCATACTCCATGTTCCTATCCAAAAACACTATACAGTGGTCCTTCGTTTATCGCGGGAGTTACGTTCTAAAAATAACCCGCAATAGGCGAAATCCGCGAAGTAGTCAGCTTTATTTTTTACAATGATTATAAATGTTTTAAGGTTGCAAAACCCCTCACTACACACTTTATACACTTTTCTCAATAACTTGCAAACATACCGCACTTCAGTCACACTGCCAGCGATCAAAGATACTGTATATGTAAATTTGGCAAGCTGAACGCATTCTGTACTGTACAAGAGACACCGTACGGAGGAGATCGATTGACAATGGTCTACAGTCCCTTAGCCAATCAGGACGCAGAAAACAATGCGCTGTAAAAAAAAAACAAAAACAAAAAAAAACAAAGCACGCAAAATTGCACTAAAAAAAATCCACGAAACTGCGAGGCTGCGAAAGGTGAACCGCGTTATAGGGAGGGACTAAAGTACTAATCCAACAAAAATAACATTTTGTCAAAAATAGTTAATATATTTACCAAAGAAATCAATACCGCACACATTATGTATACACACAGACAGACACGCCAGCTCACAGTATGTTAATACATTTGTTGTCTAGTTTCTCCACATCTGATTGGGCAACAACTTCGTAATGAAATGAGAGAGGGGAGATAAATATCACTACCTAGTACTGCAGTGGAGCATTGACCACAGAAACACTGCATGAGGAGGCATTGAGGGTATACTAGTTATGGTAATTAGCTGCTTTGAGAGTTGAGATGAACTAAAAATCTAGTAATGCTGTTTGTACTGTGCAATACTGCTGAACTAAAACCCTGTTTTTTTTAATTTCTGATGATAAATGACAACCTCATTTTAGTAAGGAGTATGGAACCAGGGCCTACTGTTTACACTGGTTTTGACATGCATCATTGCTATAAAATACATAATGCTTCTAACATGCAGACGAGATCCCCTTCCACCATATGTGTTTTATTGTATGTTTTCATTGGCTCATTATCTGTTGTAACAACATGTGGAAATCTTCTTGTAATAATCTCTATCCTTTACTTCAAGCAGCTGCACACTCCTACTAACTACCTTGTTCTCTCTCTGGCTGTGGCTGACCTGCTTGTTGGGACTTCAGTCTTTCCTTCGAGCATGGTATTCTCTCTCAGCTCATGTATCATGAGAATTTATTTTGCAAAGTGCGCGATAGTTTTGATGTATCACTTTGCATATCTTCAGTTATGAACCTATGTTGCATTTCTATTGACAGATATCATGCAGTGTGTCAGCCACTGACATACAGAGCTAAAATAAATCATCATAATGCTGTAGTCATGATTATGCTAAGCTGGACTGTTTCTGTTGTAATTGGAATTGGCTTCATGTTGTCAGACAGAGGAAACTGCACTCAACCATGTCCAACTTCTATTGGATTTACTCTTGCGTTTTACCTGCCAGTGATCATAATGCTGTGTATCTACCTGAAGATTTTCCTTGTTGCACAGAGACAGGCACGCACCATCCAGAACACAACAAAGTCTGGAGCAACTGTCAGTAAGACGGAGAGGAAAGCCACCAAAACTCTGGCTATTGTTATGGGAGTTTTTTTGGTGTGCTGGTTTCCTTTCTTATTTTGTGTCACCTTTCTTTCGATTAGTATTTCAGTGCCACTTTCTGTGTTGGAAGCTCTAAACTGGCTTGTTTATTCAAATTCAATGCTGAATCCATTCATTTATGCTTTCTTTTACAGCTGGTTCAGATCAGCTTTCAGGATGATCATTTCTGGAAAGATTTTTCAAGGTGATTTCACTAATTCAAAATTGTGAGTTACCAACTTCGCTCATTAAATCAGACACTGTTTAGCATGTTGCTAAACAATACAGTCCACTAAACTGATCGATTTTTGATTGTTACTCTGTCTTACACACTTCCGTGTTTGTCTTTGTCACCTGACACAGTTATGATCCATATGTTGTCACAACATGACAAAGTCCAGAAATCACATTCTTAATTCAGATTTAATATGAACTATAAACTGAAAGAACATGTCATTCTATAGCATTATAATAAATAAACGTGATTTATTACACGCTATTACTCACACATTGTTAATTGATCATTAATGTCAATTCATGTTCAACTTACAAAACACTCTCGTTGACTTTAGTGGTCTCCACCCTTCCAAATAGTTTTAGTTTTATCTGTCCAGATTTTGATATTCGTTATTTATTTAGAATTGCTTTCTGAGATCTATGCAACCACAGTCACATGTTTCTCTATTCTAAGCTCCATTCACGGGGAAGGGTACTACAAAGCCCAGTCGCATCTTGCTATATAGTGGCAAAGTTACTCTCTATATGTCAGGCTGCAGTTGTAACAAGACCTAACAGTCCTAGTTGCTGATGTGCATACGTTTCTAACACAACTAATGTCATCACAGTTCAGAACTTTATCAGTCATATTTCACTTGATCACTGACAAACATCTACAGCTGTACCAAACAAATATCCATCAACACTGCTTCAAGATGTAAAGGAAAATGTTGTATCACATGGTACTTTACACCATCAACACCCTACTCTGCATTTAGTCCTGAGTTGAAATGAGTTTGAACTATGTAAAGCCCAGACATACTTGTTTTACTGCCTTGAGTTCAGGTCACAGTTGCAGGCCATGTAATATCTGTAAGGGGGCCTGGTAGAGGAGCAACATGAACAATGTGACCTTCAGCAGATAGGGGGTACAAAGTGAATCTATTTGGTGAACTAATTGCTCATTTGCCACAATCAATGCTTTGTCTGTGCTGTGAGTCCATCTGCAGATGCTGAATTAAACAAACTGAAACAGCAGAGTGTTCTGATTTGTTATTTCTCCTTGTGTCTACGTGGGTTCTCTCCGGGTACTCCGGCTTCCTCCCACTGTCCAAAGACATTGGGTTAACTGGTGATTCTAAATTGGCCGTAGGTGTACATGTGAGAGTGAATGGTTGTCTGTCTCTTGTAGTGGACACTATGGACACAATTCACCTCGTTCCGTGTTTTAGGGACGCTGTCTCTTTAAGAACACGCTGCTGGTTTGTTGTTGTTATGGGCAACGCTTTGTTGGTTTGGAATTAATATAGTTAGGATGAATAAACGACACGCCGTTGCGTTGTCAACGTGAGACTCTTTCTCCACCTCATTTATCACATCCTACATTGGTGACCCCGACGTTTATCTACTGGACGCATTCCAGTGACATAAAGACCAACTATGTCAACGAACGCTGTTACGTTAAAACTTCCAGAGTTCTGGGAGTCGTCGGCTTCAGCCTGGTTCGCTCAGACCGAGGCGCAGTTTGCTCTGCGGGACATCACCGCGGACACAACTAAATACTACTACGTCGTGTCAGCCCTCAGCAGCTCAACAGCGACAAGAGTGGTTAGCCTCCTAAAAAACCCCCCCGCAGTGGATAAGTATACAGCACTCAAGGCTCACCTGTTAAAGACATTTGAACTCTCTGATGCTGAGAGAGCTAGCCGGCTATTTTCTCTGCGAGGCTTGGGTGACAGCAAACCCTCTGAGCTTATGGACAGGATGTTGGGTCTGCTTGGAGAACACACACCGGATTTCCTCTTCGTCCAGCTTTTTTTGCGACAACTCCCTTCTCAAGTCCGTGCTGCGTTGGCCAACACCACCATCACTGACTGCCGTGCGCTGGCTGAGGAGGCTGACAGGTTTTTCTTGGCTGGTCAAAACTATGACATGACTGCTGCTGCGCTCAATGCTGCCTACGCTGCCACGACTGCACCGGCACACGCTTCGCACGCCGCCGCCCCACTCCCTGGTGATGCAGCGCTCGCTGCAGTGACGGCGGTTTCTCACCGGGAGCGTTCTGACAGCGGCCTGTGTTTTTACCACGCTAAATTTGGATCCAGAGCAAAGCAGTGCCGATCGCCGTGCAGCTTCAGGGGGACGGGAAACGCCAGGGCCGGCGCTCAGTAGTGGCCTTGAGCGTCGGCCGCACCGGCAGGCTGCTGTTCATCCAGGACTCCGCCTCCGGGCGCCGTTTTTTGTGTGACACCGGCGCGCAGAGGAGCATTCTGCCTGCATCGAGACTAGACATCCTGGCCGACGGTCTTGGCCCCCCCCTGGAAGCTGCTAATGGCAGCCCCATACGCACTTATGGCCTTCGTCATGTTGAACTGTGTTTCGGCGGCCAGCGGTTTAGCTGGGACTTTATCACAGCCAAAGTGGCCATCCCCCTTCTGGGAGCTGATTTTCTATGTGCTTACGGACTACTGGTGGATGTCAAAAACCGTCGCTTAATTGATGCCACCACCTTTTGTTCATATACCTGCACTCTTAGCGGGGTGGACCCCATTCGACTCTCCAGCGTGCGCTCGCCGGCTGACGAGTTTCATCGCCTGCTCGCAGAGTTTCCTGTGCTCACACAGCCCACCTTCTCATCACCTGCCGCCAAGCACGGGGTGGAGCACCACATCGCCACCACTGGCCCGCCTGTCTACGCCCGCGCGAGGCGACTGGATCCAGCCAAGCTCGCCATTGCCAGGGCTGAATTCGATGGCATGGAACGCCTCGGCATCATCCGCCGCTCTAGCAGCCCATGGGCTTCACCCCTCCACATGGTTCCCAAGCCCGCCGGTGGGTGGCGACCCTGCGGCGATTATCGCCGTCTCAACGACGCTACAACGCCAGATCGCTATCCAGTGCCTCACATCCAGGATTTTTCAGCGCACCTGGCGGGTAAGGTTGTCTTTTCTAAGATAGACCTCGTCCGTGGATACCACCAAGTTCCTGTCCACCCGCAGGATGTCCCGAAAACGGCGGTGATCACCCCTTTTGGCCTGTTCGAGTTCCTGAGGATGCCTTTCGGCCTTAAGAACGCCGCCCAATCCTTCCAGCGCCTCATGGACTCTACGCTGCGTGACCTGCCTTTCCTGTTTGTGTACCTGGACGACATCCTCGTGGCCAGTGCCTCCAAAGCCGAACACCTATCCCACCTGCGGCTCCTTTTCGGGCGTCTCAGCCTGCATGGCCTGATCATCAATCCAGCTAAGTGCCAGTTTGGATTGACCACCATAGACTTCCTGGGACATCGAGTCACCAAGGACGGGGCCATGCCACTCCCGTCTAAGGTTGAGGCTGTCTTGGATTTCCCACGGCCGGTCACAGTAAGGTCCCTGCAGGAGTTCCTGGGAATGGTGAACTTCTACCACCGATTCATTCCCACAGCTGCTGCTCTCATGCGCCCCCTGCACGGGGCCTTGAAGGGGAAAGCGGCTAAACACATAGTGGATTGGTCCTCGGAGAGAGAAGCGGCATTCACAGACGCTAAGTCTGCTTTGGCCAAAGCGACGATGCTGGCACACCCATCACCTGACTCGCCAATTGCCATCACCACAGACGCTTCGGACTTTGCGGTTGGCGCTGTGCACGAGCAGTGGGTGGACGGTGCCTGGCAACCGCTTGCTTTCTTTAGCCGCCAGCTACGCCCCAGTGAATGTAAATACAGCACCTTTGACCGTGAGTTGCTGGCACTTTACCTTGCCATTCGACACTTCCGTTCGCTGCTGGAGGGCCGACAGTTCACAGCTTTCGTCGATCACAAGCCTCTAACGTTTGCCATGGCTAAGGTGTCTGAGCCATGGTCTGCCCGCCAACAGCGACATCTCTCTTACATCTCTGAGTTTACCACGGACATACAGCACGTCGCAGGGAAAGCCAACCTCGTCGCGGACTGCCTCTCTCGCGCCATCGTGGGGGCCGCCCACCTTGGGCTTGACTACACCCACATGGCAGCTGATCAGTCCACTGACCCGGAGGTACAGTCACTCAGGACTGCTGCCACTGGACTGCAGTTAAGGGAGGTTGCTTTTGGTGACGGTGGCGCCATGCTGCTTTGCGACGTCTCCACCGGACAGCCGCGGCCCATCGTTCCCACGGCATGGAAACGACGGGTTTTTGAGGCTGTTCATGGTCTTTCTCACCCAGGTCGGAAGCCATCTCAAAGGTTGGTGGCAGCTAAGTTTGTCTGGCATGGGCTCAAGAAAGATGTGCGGGACTGGGCAGACTCTTGTGTGGAGTGTCAGCGTTCCAAAATTCATCGCCACACCAAAGCACCCCTGGCACATTTCCCTGTGCCAGAGCGGAGATTCGATCATGTCAACGTGGACCTGGTGGGCCCCCTTCCCTCTTCTCTCGGTTTCACTTACCTCCTCACCATGGTGGATAGGACCACTCGATGGCCGGAGGCGGTCCCACTGACAGCAACGACTACTGCTGAGGTGGCTCGGGCGTTCGTCGGGTCCTGGGTCGCCCGGTTTGGCACCCCATCTGACCTTTCTTCTGACCGAGGCTCACAGTTCACCTCGGAGCTCTGGAACGCCGTTGCGAACAACTTGGGTGTAAAGCTCCACCGCACCACCGCATATCACCCCCAGGCTAATGGACTGTGTGAGCGCTTTCATCGTGCTATGAAGGCCTCCCTTCGGGCCAGCCTCAAGGACAGTGGCTGGGTGGACAGGCTCCCTTGGGTGATGCTGGGCCTTAGGACTGCCCCTAAGGAGGACCTCCAGTCCTCATCAGCAGAGCTAGTGTACGGCCAGCCACTGCGGGTTCCAGGGGATTTCATTGCCGACACCACAGTTCCCTGGTCCGCTGCCCATCAGCGAACTGTGCTCCATGATACGGCTAGACTTTTTGCGCCTGTACCCACTTCGCGCCACGGCCTCCCGCAATCCTACACTCCCTCCCGTCTGCAGTCAGCGGACTACGTTTTCATCCGTCAGGACGCACACCGGGGACCGCTGCAGCCTCCCTACGACGGGCCGTTCCGCGTTTTGGAGACGGGGGAAAAACATTTTGCGGTGGACATGGGTGGTAAGGCGGAGCACATTTCTGTGGACCGCCTCAAGCCGGCTCATCTGGATTTGGACAGGCCGGTGAGGCTCGCCCAGCCTCCACTACGGGGGCGCCCTCCGGCTCGGCCCAAGTCCCGACCCCACCTCCCTCCCTCCAATCACAAGGCCTCCGGAACACCACGCCTGGGTGCCTCAACCCACATTCCGGTGCGAAGGAGCCGTAGCGGGCGGATCATTCGCCCACCTACTCATTGACCTTTGTTGTTTCTCTGTTCTGGTGAATTCTGGGGGGACGTATGTAGTGGACACTATGGACACAATTCACCTCGTTCCGTGTTTTAGGGACGCTGTCTCTTTAAGAACACGCTGCTGGTTTGTTGTTGTTATGGGCAACGCTTTGTTGGTTTGGAATTAATATAGTTAGGATGAATAAACGACACGCCGTTGCGTTGTCAACGTGAGACTCTTTCTCCACCTCATTTATCACATCCTACACTCTCTGTGTTAGCCCTGTGATACACTGGCGACCTGTCCAGGGTGTACCCCGCCTCTTGTCCGATGACAGCTGGGATAGGCTCCAGCTCCAATTCTTTCTTTTCTCCATTAAAAACATTAATGCAATTGAATCACATTATGGATCATAGATCTGGTTTCCCTCAATTACTTATGTAAAAGAGCCAAATCAAAAAATAAAATAAATGAATTTGACTTTGATTTTGATATTTGTCATTTATTTAGAAATGCTTTCTGCAACAAAGACATGCTCGTTAGGGTTCATTGTAGGGCTGGGCGATATGGCTGAAAAATGTATCACGATATAAGTGTTTCATATCAGTCGATATCGATAATTATTGATTCGTTTTTTTAACCTTCTACCCAGACTTCTCAACTGTGCTGAACTGCATCCGTTATTACTTTATATCGCTTTGATGTTTTGTCGTATGGCACTGCTGCCGTGTACCTCTAGATCAGATGTTGCGCTAGACTTTTTCATTGTCTGTCATAACTCATTTTTACCCGTCGCTTTACTTTTTTAAAAATTATAACAATGACATATTCAATAGCATTTAATTTTCATTTATTTTAATTAATATTCAGTAGCAGTGGAAAAAAAGATTCGGCTCATATAACCGGCAAACTAAGGCACTCACTCACTTAAGCACAATACACAGAGAAACAAACTTAACCGACTCATAACCGCTGCTCGTGGATCCGCTTAACCGAGTCAGCAGCCACTCACTCGGCCGGCAGATAAACGAAACTTAACCGACTACTAATCAAGAGAAGAGCCAGTTAATATGCTCACTCGCCACCAAGTTAGCAGACAACATCGGTCTGACTCTTGTCAGACTTAAAATAACCAAAATATTGCCAAACTGGTGACTTTTATCTACAATTTCCTCTCGCGCTGTCGCGAGATAGGTCGAGAGGCTAAAGCCCTTCCTCTGCCTACATCCCCCAGAATGACTTGCAGTTCTGGCTCGGGGTTTTCTTCCTATTTTTTTCTAATGCAGTTCGAGTGAAATTATCGAACATTCTATCGAACGTATTTTCTATTGATATCGATCACGTGTCTATCGCGATATATATCGTTATCGTTTTATCGCCCAGCCCGAGTTCATTGGTGATTGTAAATTGGCCGTAGGTGTGCATGTGAGTGTGAATGGTTATCTGCCTCTCTGTGTTAGCCCTGCGATAGACTGGCGACCTGTCCTGGGTGTACCCCACCTTGAAAAGCCAAGGAGGGTATAGAAGGGTGTAACAAGGAGCTTTATTAATGAAAAAAGAGCCAATTCTTTCTTTTCTCCATTAAAAACATTAATACAAATGAATCACATTATGGATCATAGATCTGGTTTCCCTCAATTACTTATGTAAAAGAGCCAAATCCCAAAAAAAAAAAAAACTGAATGCAACTTTAAAAGTAATTCAGCAACTGAATAAATAACTTTAACTTTCCACATGCAGCATGGGTGGAGCCCGTTCCCCAAACTCATACATAATTCATACTGAATGAATTACATGTAAAACTAGAGAGAGCGGTTACCACATCTGATAGGACAACCTAAGCCTGTCTTAATTATGCTAATGAGATGTAGTGGCGATAAATACTGAAAATCCACAGGCCTGGCACTGTTGACACTCATGCATGGATCACTCTGATAGTTGATATGAAAGACATGAAGCGGGAATCTTCCTCATCCTCTCAGGAAAATAATTAGCTCTTTATAGCTGTATTCGTGCAAAACTAATAATTAAAAACTGCCAGCAATATATGTATTCTAAGTATTTATGAATGTAGTAATTGTGACAGACTATTAATGCTGAATTTGCAGGATTCTAGAAAGATGGAATCACAAGCTATTGTAAACTGGACTATCAACATGCACCCCTGCTACAAAATAGCAAACCTCTCTTACGTGCTATCAAGCACTCCCTCCAGAATATGTATTTTGATATATAGTTTCCTAGTATCATTGTCTGTTATCACAATATGTGGAAACCTTCTTGTGATTATCTCTGTCATTTACTTCAAACAGCTGCACACTCCTACTAATTCTCTCATCCTCTCTCTAGCTGTGGCTGACCTGCTCGTCGGGGTGTTTGTCTTTCCTTTCAACATGGTGTTCCCTCTCGGCTCATGTCTGTATCATGAGGGGTTATTTTGTATAGTGCGAGACGGTTTTGATGTTACACTGAGTACATCCTCTATTTTGAATCTATGTTGTATTTCTATTGACAGATATTATGCAGTGTGTCATCCCCTGACATACAGAACTAAGATTAATCATCGTGTCGCTGTGATCATGATCCTGGTCAGCTGGAGTTCATCTGCTCTTTTTGCAACTGTCCTCGTAATGGCAGGATTGAAACAAGATAAATGTCAAGAAAGGTGTTTAGTTGAGGTTTTACTGGCAACAACTGTAGGAATTATTTTCACATACTTGCCACTGATCATAATGCTGTGTATCTACTTGCTGTGAGCAATTGTCAGTAAGATGGAGAGGAAGGCCACCAAAACATTAGCCCTCATTATGGGAGTTTTTCTAATCTGCTGGACACCTTTCTTCCTTTACATTACAGTTAATTCTGCCAGCAATGATGCTGTGTCAGTTTCTGTTACAGAAACGCTTAACTGGCTTGCACTGTCAAATTCTATGTTGAATCCATTCATTTATGCTTTCTTTTACAGCTGGTTCAGAACTGCTTTCAGGATGATAATTTCTGGTAAAATATTCAAAGGTGATTTTGCCAACTCCAAACTGCAGTGACATAATCATTGGTGTCTCCCCAGTACTGAGGGTAGTCTGTCCGTCTTTCTCGGTTAGGCTATATTTGTCCAACTACACCAACTATCACTGTATTCTACCATGTAATCAAACTCTAAACTTCAGTAAGTTTAAGTCAGGGGTGCTAAAACCTATTCACAAACTATACACACATAATAAATATATAAAATTTGAACTACATGTTTTGATTTTTGTGTGCGTGTGTTGAAATACTCTCTGAGACAGAGAGTAGTCATTTTATTAAATCATGGAAACAGCTTGATTTTATCACAGAAGCCAATTGTTAAAAATGCAATACATCTGGCTTCTAGGACTAAGTTCTTTCTTTAAAATTGTTTGAAATGATGTGGTACTGGCCTAATACACTGCCTGGCCAAAAAAAGGTTGCCACCAAAAAAAAAGGTCACATACTCTAATGTTTTGGGATATATTTGGAATAACCTGGTCATTCAGTATATTCAGGTTGTCAGCTGACCTCATTCTTTGGGCACATAATGTTGCAGAACCTAGACCTGAACAACTGCAGCAACCCCAGATCATAGCACTGCCTAGGGCTGAACGATATGGACAAAATTTCATATCTCGATAATTATGCCAGATATCTCGATATCGATACCATTTTTTTTTTTTTAAAAAGCCCTCTTTCGAGACTGTGTACACGGGTACCATGTCTTTTGCAATGTGGTATGTTATAGCGTCTGTAATATGTTTATGTCTGGTGGACGTCGACTCATACGGTGTAACGCTACTGAACGCATGAGCAATCAAACTTTGACGTTTGTTGCTCCCATCCCAAGCCCACAAAAATACTCCCGTCATATCCCGATCATGTGACTGCCCCCCAACAAAAATCCTGTCCCGCAAAATCACGAGAGAAAGGCTCCCAAATCCCGTCCCGCTCCCTATGTTGTTGTCTAAAGTTGGGCGCACTCACCGCATTGCAGCGTCACTTTTTAATTTAATCTCCGGCTCCGTCCCGCTCCCGTTGATTGTTTGCTCTATCCCGTCCCTATCACGTTACCAACAGTGAAACTGACTCCCGTACTGCGAGACTTCTGCGGGAATACAGTGACCCGCGGGAGTCCCGAAAAATTGTCACCCTCTATTCTGCACCGCCACCGGCCGCATTATCTTCCACGCTCACTTTACTTTCTTTCTTTTTAATTTCCCCGCTGTGTATGTAGTGTGTGTGCGTCTCAGTCTCCGTCTCCCTCACTCCCGCCCTCATATGTTTGTCATTGATCTTGTTTATATCGTTGCTTTTTCGATATTAATATCTTGAATGTTCATATCTAGATACGATAACGATATATCGTTCAGCCCTAGCACTGCCCCCACAGGCTTGGAGAGTAGGCACTAGGCACCCAAAGCCTACAAACCAAACTACAAAACAGGGATTTCAAAGATGGTTTAAGTGGCTGCCAAAGTACACAAACTGACAACTAAAAGTTAAACCAAGAGAAAAGCAAGTTTTTGTTTGTTTTTTGACAACTTCTCTGAATGATACTGTTGCAGAGGTATCTCTTGTAGATAAAAATGTTGAAGTGATTATTCGGTTTTTGGAGCAATTGTCAATGGCAACTGTAAATATTATGTGACATCATGATGACTACCAGTTGCCTGATTTTAACTAACTAAAACAGGAAAATCCCACCAACTAACATGGAGGGGGTGGAGCTTATGACCTATACTGCAGTCTGCCAGCCATTCGGGGAGCTCCACATGTTTTCACTTCACTTCTTTTTTTTTTTTTTGCAGTCTATGGTTCTAGAGTCTACAGTTTAGAGGGTTCCGGTAGAACATTCTACTACGATAGTTTCAATCAAAGACTCGGCTGGGTCTACAACATCAGACAGGCACAGGCTTGAAAAGGGTATCATCACCGGCTGCACCATTTCAGTGATCCTATTCGCACTCACCATGAATATGGTGTCCGACAGCAGCCCATTAGGGCCTTCATGGATGACCTGGTAGTGACAACATCACACGTTCCAGGAAGAAGGTGGATCTTGACACTTGGCACTACCCAGATACCAAGATACTCGGCGTTGCCGAGTCATGGCTGCGGCACAGACACTGGTGGGTGCAGTGACTCATGGAAGAGCGGGCCTTGGTAGCAGTACAACATCTCACTATGACAAGGCACAGGGGAAGGACAGGAGATCACCGGTGCAGGAAGAGGTGCAGGCATAAATAGAAGAACAGCGGGTGAGCAGGATGGTTGGAATGTGGCAATATGGAGCCTGGACAAGATGGGAGCAGACATCGGACCGCAAAGTCCAACCTGTTCCGATGGGGAATGGTGGAGTCACCAGCCAGCAACCTGTGCCTGAAGAGGGGGACCCTGGAGCACATTCTCAGCTGCTGTTCAAAAGCCCTAGGCGAGGTGGTGGCATCATGACCAAGTCCTAAAGGTGATAGCGAACACCATCAGCTGTGGAATAAACCACTGCAAGCACCTATACCTGGTAAAGAAAAAAAAAAAACATCGCTTTTGTCCAGGCTGGGGAGAAGCCTCCACCAGCCACCTGGACCACCTTCTTTGGCCTGCTAGCAACAGCACATGACTGGGAGTTGACAGTTGACCTGGCCTGGGGAAGCAGCTGAAATTCCCAGAAACTGTCACCATTACCACACTGCGGCCAGACTTGCTGGTCATCTCAGAAGCCTCCAAACAGATCGTTCTCCTGGAACACTGTCCTTTGGGAAGACCACATTGAAAAGGGCAAAAATAAGGTGCTGGGCTTCTTGAAGATGAATTCACCCACTAATCCCACACATAGAATTAAATGCTACCAGTGACTAACCAAACAATGCTGAAGAGACAGTAAATGTAAAAGTTCTGGGACCTCATGTACGAAGGTTGCATGCGCACAAAAACGTTCCGTACGTACTCGCTCACAGAAAAGTTCAGATGTATCAAGAGTGAAATGTCCGCGAACTTGTACGTGCCTACGCCAACGCCATGGCTGGCGTACGCTGGCTTCTACAGCTGTTGATCCTTTGGCGACACTTAGAGGTGATGCTGGGAAACTGTCATAAATGTGAAAACAATTAGTCCGACCAATCGGGACTGTGCTGGCCGACCCTGAGCAGAGCCATGCCAGCCGTGTGGGACGGAGTTATCCGCATGTCAGCCAGGTATATCAGATTCCCATACAATGCACCTGAACAGGTCAACGTTAAAGCACAATTTGCAGCGAGAGCCGGTTTTCCGAATGTAATCGGAGCCATCAACTGCACACACACTGCTATAAAAGCGCTATCGCATTACGATCATTTTAATTCGATCATTGTACAGATCATATGTGATGCGCAAATGCAACTGCAGTTCTTCTTTTTTCCCGTCTTACTCATTCTTATGTTTTCATTTTCTGATCATGCAAAGAGGGGAATCTCAGGCTGCAGGGTCAATTTAAATATAATTTGCATATTCAAAAGGGATGTGGACAGGGAGGGGTCGGTTACATGTGCACTCGATTGGGATGTACAAAGGAAATGTGCTTCTGGATGTGAGCGTGCAAAACGTTTCAGAAGGAAATCCACGCAAGTCTTTCTATGTGGTCCCTGGTGTCTTTTACACACCGAAGTCACTTGGCTATAGTCACCTGTTTCATTGAAGTCACACTTCCTGGAAACTTTTTTTTGCCACAGCAGTTTTGACACAGAGGAGAAGCATGGCCAGAGGCCACATAGGATATACTGTATGGGAGGCTGATTCAAACACAACGGATCGTGTCCAGTGCAGGACAGAATAGCCATTGACTGGTTTCTGTCACGTCACCTGATAAAGAGAAGTGTCTTCATGACCAATACTGAAGCTGAACATCAGCTTCAGTATATCATCACCTAACTCCTAAGTCTGAATTACGTGTGTTGCACCATATACTATTCCAAACAAAGTTGGTCATGACTGTACAAAACCTGACACTAAGATTTGATGTAATACACCAATGGAGACCCTACCTTATAGGGGTGTGCCATCTAAGGCACCTCACGATTCGATTACGACTCAGGGTGCTACGATTCGATTATTCAACGATTATCACGATTTTCGATGCATCTTTTTTCCCCTTTCAGGATTTCTATTTTTCTCACTTTTAAACAAGATATTTGTCAGTGTCCATTAAGTAAAGTAACCAAACAAATTTATTTCCATTATCTTTTATTTAAGTCAAACCACCACCAAATGATCCAGCATATTTTCCACCTTGAACTAACAAGAAAATAGTGTGCCTTTAGCAGCGGCCTATACAACAAAACCCTGCTCTTATTCACAACAAATAAAGATTGTCAGTTACCTTTCTTAAGTGCAAAACATTTGTTGTATCAAAAGCAATACTTTAAAAAAAAAAAAATAGAATTCTCCATTAACAAAACAAAAAATTAACTTCGGTGGAATGAATTCCATATTTTTCAGAAAAACAAATAACATAAAGTGCCTTTAGAAATAAATAAGACTTTGAAACAAAATCCTTTGTGGTTTTCACAGATTTCTGTACTAGCAGGATCTGGCTCATATAAACGGCCATCAAAGACGACTCAAGAATCATGGATCTTGACATCAATTTAACCGGCTCAGTTGAGTCCTACCACATTTGATTGATATATAATCAATAAACGGCACCATTCAAACATCTTATATCTCACTCGGCAGAGAAACAAAGCGTACTTGACCACTAGCAAGCAGCGCAAAGTAAGGCACTCGGCCACTCATTCACTTAGGAACAATACGCAGAGAAACGAAACTTAACCGATTCATAAACGAGACTCGTGGATCCCTGCTCGAGAGCAGGTATATGTTTTGTTTCTCTGCCGAGTGAGTGTGCGAGTGAAGCGCCATTCTCATCTCAGAGAAAACACAAATACTCTTAATCTGTTGCCGCCTACAGCCAAGTCTAAAGACAAAAAAAATGACTCTATTTCGAAATTTAGATCATTAATCACAGACACGAATGTCTGTTTTCTTCTATACTGTGAGTAACATTAATGATACAGAATCTCACTCGGAAAAGTAACGCGCACCTAACTCATGACCGCTAGAGGATCCAATCCTAAGCTAACCGACTGCTAACCGTATCCGTAACTCATAACTGGATTCCTGCTTGCGGGCAGCTTGTGGCTTCAGTCGTGGATTCCTGCTTTCTCGCGGTCTCGCATACAGGTATGAGTTCTTCCTGTTGTTGACAATACTGCAGTATAAGCTTGGAGCCTGAATTCTGAGCTTTAGGTTTAGGCTTATATAAGCTACTTGATATGATTTTCAGTGGCCATGTTTACATTATCACAAGGATCTGATGAATGGCAATAAAAGGTAACTGTACTAATCTGTTCTTAGGTGTTTACTATGCTTTATTATGTCTCAAGTGAATGTACTGGAAACACCTTCTTTCGCAATCGGGCCATTTTAGGTCAAGTGACTCGCACAACCCGGCTCCAGGGCTGTAGTACTCGAGTCCGGTCTTGGACTCGAGACCGTTTTTCTATGGTCTCGGACTTGTCTCGGACTCGCTGGTATTTGGACTCGGACTTGTCTCGGTCTCGGCCACTGGTCTTGCCAAATATGGCTTTTGGTCTCGACCAAGTCCAGGTGTCTTTATCATGTTTATAATATTGGAGGGAAAGTGAAACACTGGCCACTTGATAACCAATCACACACTAGGCTACTGTTAGTTTATCTTCGCGCGCCCTGCATCTGCGTGACTCACGCAACGTGAGTGTAATTCATTTTCATTGATTCACACACACACACACACACACACACACACACACACACACACACACACACTGAAGATGTCCGCCAATTCAGCGATTATAAAATTTGCTTTCACAAATCACAAAGAGTTTCTCAGCAAAGACTTAAAAAAGAAACACAGGGCAGACTGCAAAATCTGCAAAATCACCATTTCGGAAACCTGTGGGACGACGTCGAACTTCGTCAGACACATGCAGAGGCAGCATCCATCACTGTAAGTTAACTGCAGAGCTAGGAGGTGCTTAGCCGTATGTGTTAACGTTAACATTAGCTAACGCAGCGAAAGATAAAGGTAATGTGTTCTTGGACATAAAGGTATCATAACTTACGTCTGGTATTACTGGTTTCATGAGGTAAACAAATCAAACGATTATGGTATACGCGATTGTTTGTCGTGTATTGTATTACGTTTGTGGTTGTGTTACAAATGAACGCTCACGTTAACATTAACGTTAACGTTAGGGTTAAGTAAACTTAGCATCAGGCTAAGTCATGCCCTAAAGTTATAAGTTCGATAACGTATGTATGGTGGTAGCTGTGTGTCATAGGCCTATTTGCGTGAAAGGTGGTTAATTTGGGTAATGTTATCTGACACTGGTGATTATTTCCTCAGTTTTAAATTGAGAGGCTTAGCAACAGCCAGCTATTAACATTAAGTTACTCTTCACGTTTCATTAGCAGGAGGCACAAGCATGCCCTGCACGTCTCTGAAATAAATGAAAATGGAACGGAGCAAAGTTAATATGTATTGCTGAGTTGCTTGTTAATTTATGTCATTGAGTAACATAACTTTGTTGTTAACATGTTATCACTGTGTAGTTATCTGATCATAATAAACTGTAAGTTAGGCCACATGCATTTAATAGAATGTGTCTTATGAGGGAGTGAGAGTGGCTACGATCTCAAATGGAAGGCTGTCTGCTAAAGGGCGTCACAAATAACATTTTCGATAGCATGCTATATTTAAGGTCAAAATAATCATCCCGACCACAAAATGTCTAGTAAATTGACATTTTGAAGTATAGGCTATATTTGTGTTGCCGTTTGAATGCAGAATATAAATTCTATGCTCATTTAAAACTTATGCGATGTTCTGTGTGTGCAGTATTTCTCTTCTGTAACATAAGACATTTTTGAATACGTCCAGTCAGAAAAAAGCCTACTGTAACCTTGTTTGAGACAGACTTAAGTTAAACACTAAAATACTGCTGCAAATATGGCTCTCCCTTTATGTCAGTGTCTGGGCACAGCTTTGAATGCCATTTCAGTTTCATAGAACATTTAATACACAAAGAAAGCCATTTACTAGGCTAATAGTTTGACGATTCAGACAACTTTCTTTAGTTTTTCTCAGTATGGACATGAATGGATGATTGGGAATACAGATTTCACTTATCTTTTAAATAAAGCTTATTATCTGCCTGTTATTTCATTCCAACACTTGTGTCAATGCTTTTGTATTTTGTATTTCCATCTCCAGATTCCAGGAGTATCGCCAATGACTTCAACAGGGGGATTCACAGCCAACGATTGATACATTTCAGCAGCGACCATTCCAAGTTCAAGTTTACAATGCTTGTTCATCAAGGCAGCAGGCTATCAACCAATCGATCATCCATGACCTTATCATTGGCTGCTGTCTACCTTTATCGATCGTGGAAAATGAAAATTTCCGACATTTTCTACACACCATGGATCAAAGGTACACCCCAATCTCCAGAACAACGATAACCAGCAAATAGATACCTCAACTAGTGATGAGAGTGAAAGAGTGCATCAAGTCCAGTCTGGTAGATCAGAAATCAATCTCTGTAACTGCTGATATATGGTCAGACCGCACAATGAGATCTTACCTGGGAGTCACAGCTCATGATCTCAACTCTTCAGCCAGTGGGTACACTCTGAAGTCCTACCTGCTCGACTGCAGGAGATTCAAAGGGCGTCACAGCTCTGAAAACATTTCAGCTGCATTTGATGAAATACTGGATGACTACAATATCAATGATAAGGTAGATTTTATCATCACTGATAATGCAGCTAACATGAAAAAGGCTTTTAAAGTCATTATGGCAGACCACTCAGATGACAGTGAGGATGACGGTGAGGATGACGGTGAGGATGAGGAGGACATGCTGTTGGGGAACAGCATGTCCTCTGTATTAGAGCCCGACCGATTTATCGGCAGGCCGATATTATCGGCCGATATTAGGCATTTTCCAAACTATCGGTATCGGCATTTATAATGGCCGATAAATGAATATTTCAAAAATAAAATAAAAACGAAACACCCTTCAACCATGTCATGAGTGTTGGCGTTGTATAGTTTGTCCACCAGAGGGCACTCTACACAGTCCCTGTTGGCAACACTCGTGTATAACGCGCCACACATCCTGCAACCTGCTGATCCAGCCAGAGTCGGGCAGAGAGAACCAGTTATCCGCGAGTAAGATCATCGGTGAAGTGCAGGGGCGGAGTGGCAATCGGGACGACCGGGACCTTTCCCGGTCGGCCGGCCGAAGGATTTACGCAGTGGACCATAAATTGAGCGGCCGCGAGGCGAACGCGACCGGCCTGAGCTTATCAGAATCATTGACGTTACTAAATTCTCCGCCAGTAGCGGCCAAATACTCCCATACTCCCCTATGATCACAAATTGAGCGGCCGCGAGGTGAAAGCGACCGGCCTGAGCTTATCAGAATCATTGACGTTACTAAATTCTCCGTGAATAGCGGCCGGTGCGGTCAGAATTTTCCCGGTGGATTTTAGTGCCCCACTCCGCCCCTGGTGAAGTGTGTTCATGGTGAGTTGGTCACGAGACATACATTGCTTGAATAACAATTAAAAGAACATCCCCATCAGTTCTCTTAACTCAAATAAGCATGACAAAATTCGTGACTATCATGTCCAGTTTTGCTGCTGTTAAATAAGCCGAGAGTGAAGCAGAATTAGCTAATTACGTTACGTTGTTACAGTGTAGTTGACTGACTGTCCTTTTAAATTTTGACAATGTGACTGAAGTATTTCTTTAATAGCGTGACAGTTATAGCAATGAGACGTATCATCTCTCCTTGGCCTGTTATATTGAAAATGTATGTTTTACAATTTGCAGTATGACGTTATCCATTGCTAAATTATGGCTCATCATAGACTAGCTAATCACAAAGCTAGCTAATGCCACTATCAGTGGAAGACCGCTAACGTTAAGAACTTTAATATATTTTGATGTTCCTCTGTTCTGTTGTGACAATAAAAGAAACAAGTTTCTTTTTAAAATGCATTATCATATTATTTTAGTTAAAACTCATAAATAACTACAAATAACTAATGTTAGGGAAGTCCGTTAATGTTTTGTTGCGCGTTTCTGAAATTTAAAAAAATAAATAAATAAATATCGGCCGATATATCGGAATGTCGGATTTTAAAACCAACAAATATTTGTATCGGTATCGGCCTTCAAAATCCTTTATCGGTCGGGCTCTACTCTGTATCTAGCTGTTGGGGAACAGCTAGATACAGACTTTGTCCTTGGTTCCCGTCAACGGCTATCCTGCTTTGCCCACAGTCTTCAACTTGTTATCGGGGATGGGATGAAAGAAGTGAAAGTGATGTCTCGGGCACTCTCAAAAGTAGCCAAACTTGCCAGTCTGCTGCATAGTAGAACTGTCTTCAAGGATCGGTTTGAGGCTGTTTTTGGAAGTGGTAAAAGCATTCCAGTCTCAAATGTCACAAGGTGGAATTCGCAGTTCAGACAAATACAAGCAGTCATCGAATAAGATCATACTGCACTAACTCAGATGTGCTCAGTGGACTTTGCGAATGTTGTCCTCAGCTCACGTGAATGGGCCCAGTGTAAAGAACTTACACTAATTCTTGGACCGTTTGATGAGGCCACTGAATTGACAGAGGGTGACACAATTGTTACCATCAGCATGGTTGTCCCTACAGTCCTCGAGCTACATTCTCACTTAACAGAAATGGATAGTGAAAAGAGGCTATGCAGGCCACTGACCAAGGCCCTCAGAGCCTCACTTAAAAGAAGATTTTCCCGGCATCTTTGTTGGATTACGAATGGCAGAAGATCAAGGCCTTGATTTGCCATTTGGTCATGATATATACATGCAGGGAGCGATGCTGGACCCCCAGTTCGGGTTGAACTGGGTTGAGTTGGATGTCAGGACCAGTGGCAGCGCTACCACCATACAAAGTACAAAGAAGGAACTGCAGAAGTCAGTAACAGGTATATATTTCAAATCCCCCCTTTAAAGTACAGTGTATTTGCAAGGTTATTGAAGTGGAAGAAGAAGTGAGTCAAATTTATTTCTGTTTTCTTTTTTTCCAGACAGCTTGATTGCTGAGGCTAAGAAAGTGGACCTGGACATCTGTGAGGAACTCGCAGAACCAACCCAGGATTCTCCCCCAAACACCAAGATTCCACGGCTCCTGGTAAAATATAAAACTCACAAAAAGAACCATTCCACCCATGGATATCATCCAAGTGTCAACAGTGAGGTAAATGCATACCTGGAGGATATTCAGAGCTGTCCGGCAGAGGAGAATGCCCTTGTATTTTGGTTGAAAAACAAGGACAAATACCGTCATTTGCATGCCCTAGCTGTCAAAGTGCTTTCTGTACCTGCATCTTCAGCACCAATAGAAAGGGTGTTTAGTGCTGGAGGGCTCATTATGAGGCCCCATAGAGCCAGTTTAGGAGAGGAAATGCTCTCCTCCCTCATATTTCTGAAGTGCAACAAACCACTTTTGTAAGTAGTTGTTACTGTACACATTCATGTACAAGTTTGTTGATAATGTACACAGATTTGTTTTTCTTGTTACACATTCATTAGTAGTTTTACTTACCTCACCTGCAAACAAAATGCTACACTAAATAATATGCTACACTAGATAATTTACTCAAATTTGTTTTTCTCGTAAGACGTTTATGTTAAAAAAAAAGCTATTGAAGGATACAACTGATTTTGGAACAATTGATTTTGATCCACCTCCTTGAGTGCAATCTGTGTGTGTGAGAGTGAGTGTGTGTGTGTGTGTGTGTGTGTGTGTGTATGATTATATGGTTTATGACACCAAATTTCAGGTTTACATACCAGCATTACAAGGTCATTTGGTTTATGGAACCAATTTTGGTGTCCTCATAATTCGGGGAATTCAAATTGGCATAACTACTGAATAAAAATGATTAAAATTATTATTAATAAATGTATGAGTTCATCTTTATCAGTATTATTAATTATTATAGTTGTTTCACTTTTATAAACTTTCCCACGATTTTTAAGGCCTTCACAAATATTGGCCTCACAAACCAGTTTGTGTGTGTGTGTGTACTTTGAGCAGCGGGGAAAATCTCGTTGCAAATTACACATTTTACCGCGGGATTATACACATTTTGCCGCCATTTTATACACAAGTTCGCGGCGAAAGCAGTCAATTGGAGCCAAATGCGTCAGAAGAGAGGTCGACTTGCGGAACAACGAACGGAACACGATTTTCTTGGAAAACCCCAACGGAAAAAGTAAGTTTTTTGTGTTTTATATTTTCTCTTTATATCTGACACCCTCAACTGACTAATAAATTTAAGAATAGTACTTTTATTTACTGAGTTTATGTTCGTCTCGTGAACGAATCTCTCTGTATCCGCGTAGTCCATTACGAAGTGCGTCAGCTCCTATTGTAGTTTTATTATTTATTATTAAAACGTTTATTTTCGCTTCACTTTAATTCATCAACGACGTCTGAGCTAAAATGAACTACGGCGATAAACCTACTGTGCCTAAATTACCCATTACAGATATAACCGATAACTAATGTAGAAGCGGCCTATCAGGCTAACCGTGGTGCTCCACATACTAGCTTAATTCTCACCACGTGTTACGGTCTTAACCTCATAGTTGTGGTAGATTTATGGCGCAGACACGGACAAGTCCTTTGCAGGATGCAGAGCATCATGTAAAGACAGGAAAGGATAAAAACAGACTCTACTGTCGTTACATTAATCATACCAAAGGTAAAATTAAAATTAAAACCTAGTGTCTGTTAATGAATGTTATCATCTGTGTTACATATTCCATCAATTTTGATGTGTTACAAGTTAATATGCAAAACGTTTTTTACTTTGGGATAATTCTAAGATATTCTAAGTATTGTTAATTATTTTAAGTTTATGCACATTGTTTTGCATTAACCACATGGTACACAGTGGAATTTTAGAGTTAGTTACAATGCTAGTTTTCTAATGCCTTCATTAACAGTCTTTATTTTTTATAGGGCGGGGTGTGTTTTCTAAACAATTTATACCAAAAGGTTCATTTTTAATGGAGTATAGAGGCATCTTAAAAAAGCAGGATTCCAGTTATTTCGGCCCAAAAGACGAATATGCCTATGTCTTCAAGCACAGAGGATCTGAATATTGGTAAGTAGGGTTAGGGCTGGGCGATATGGACCAAAAGTCATATCCCGATATATTCAGGCTGAATATCGATATACGATATATATCCCGATATAAAGCTTTTTCAGGTTGTGAATGGCTTGCGATTGAGGCTTCTGCAGCACACAGTTTCACACACTATTCGTACTGCAGTTTGTGCCACTGTTTTAGGTGGTGAAAAAGATTTGTAGTGCTTCCACCCCTGGCTGTAACTTGTTTATGGCACTATCTACATATAACCAGGGGTTGCGTTAGCCCAATATTTTCCATAATTGACTGTTTTTTTTTTTTTTTTTTTTTTTTTTTTTTAAAACTGATGGAAAAATCTGAAGTCCATCTGTCATTTTGACAAATTGCAATTCACACCCCTGACCACTTGGTGGCGAGTGACGTTATTAATAGGCTCTAGTCTTTAATCGCAGTTTGAATTCCAAACGTTGCGGAACTTTTATCAGTGCACAATTTCCTGTTACACCGATTATACTGATGCACAAGTCAGAGCTCGGCTAACCATAGAAATATCTACAATGTCTATATGTCTATGTGTGTACGGCTAACGGCTAACGGCTACCAAAATGGAGGAATCGGATGAAAGCACGTTGCCCAGCCCCAAGTAGGGTGCATTGTTATGTTTGTTAAATGTGTTTCTTACCCATTAAGCCAACTAACATGCACAGAGTTTTATTGCAGGTTGAAATATTTACTAAAGATGTATTCTCTGCTATGGCATAATTTTAGGTAACATTGTTTAACACTTGATTTTCGTAATCCCCGCAGCATTGATGCCTCAGTTGAGGATGGATCACTGGGAAGACTGGTCAATGATGAAGCACATCCGAATGCAAAAATGAAAAAAAATAGAATTTGACGGCGTTCCCCATCTTTGTTTATTTTCATTGAGAGATATTAAAAAAAACGAAGAAATCTCCTACAATTATGGGGGATTTGATTTACCATGGCGGCACTGTAAAGACAAAAGGTCAAAGGTAAATTATTTTAGACTTTTATTGAATACTTAACATATTTTACCAACTCTTTTTACCACTACCAACCCACTTGAAGAGGTTGTCACTACTAAAAATAAGTATTTATGAAGTATCAAATATGGCTGAAGTCTTTGGTTACTGTAATTGTTATTCTTACTGTAAATATTGATGTTTTGATGAACATCATTTTTAAAACCAAGATTCAGTTCAGTAGTCCCTTTACAGTGAATCTAAAACATCTGGTAAAGCATTATCACATTAAATAACATGAAATAAAAATGCAAGTATAGGCTTTATATTATCATTTACAAACAACATGAATTGTTCAACATGTATTTATGATTCATTTTGCAGTCTTAAGTAATTAAAATAACCATACCTAAGACCAGACTTCTGAAATGAAAGGTTTTGGGAGTAGCTAACTACCTTGTTTCTCTGTCATAATTGTGATAGGGAAAATATTCTATATATGAACTATAGCATTTAGAGAATAAATGACAGTCACTGAAATTAAGAAGCAATCTTAGAAAACGTTATTTCTGTCGCTAGTGCTCTACATTTAGATAATTTTATCCTTTTCTTTATTTCTGCCCCTTCATCAGGCCGTGGCTTCAGCTACGCATCAGGACGCTATGACCTCTATCTCTACTCCTCCTCAAAAGGTTTGTCTATACACCTGTCAGCTTAGTTTGACACATGTGATGCTTTAATATAACCCGAGACTAGATTCTCTAATTATTACAGTATATGACGATGACATGATTCAGTTTGGGAGGACTCAAACTAGCTTTCAGTAAACTACATTAGGTCACTTCACAACTTGGCATGACTGAAAATTAAACCACTGTATTTTTGAACCAGTCACTATCAATTCCTGAACGTTGCATTCAACTGCAATGGGATAATTTTGTCCCTTTCTGTCTCGCTCATTCTTTATTTCTGCCCTTTCATCAGGCCGTGGCTTCAGCTACGCATCAGGACGCTATGACCTCTATCTCTACTCCTCCTCAAAAGGTTTGTCTATACACCTGTCAGCTTAGTTTGACACATGTGATGCTTTAATATAACCTGAGACTAGATTCTCTAATTATTACAGTATATGATTGAGCATTGGACTGTCAGCTTTGTGTGTGTGTGTTCATTGTGTGTGCTGCGTCATGGTTTAAAGGGACATGATTCAGTTTTGGAGGACTCAAACTAGCTTTCAGTAAACTACATTAGGTCACTTCACAACTTGGCATGACTGGAAATTAAACCACTGTATTTTTGAACCAGTCACTATCAATTCCTGAACGTTGCATTCAATTGCAATGGGATAATTTTGTTCTCATTCTTTATTTCTGCCCTTTCATCAGGCCGTGGCTTCAGCTACCCATCAGGACGCTAGGAGCTCTACCTCCACTCCTCCTCAAAAGGTTTGTCTATACACCTGTCAGCTTAGTTTGACACATGTGATGCTTTAATATTTGAACAATATGGTTGTTCAGTGGCTTCATCAACATTAACATTAGTCAATGTAAGAGAGGCCTTTAGGTGCTTCGAAGTTCCCCATGGTTCCTTTGGGACCTCTCCGACTATTATGGAGTGATGTTTGTTGGTGGACAGTTGTCTAAAATATCTTTCATTTGTTCTTAATCTTTTTGACTGTCAAAATCCCAAATAGCTAAACGAGGGACTGAGTGAAGACATTGAATGGAGACACGTCTGAAC
The DNA here is from genome assembly GCF_963514085.1 of Chelon labrosus. Taxonomy (NCBI): domain Eukaryota; kingdom Metazoa; phylum Chordata; class Actinopteri; order Mugiliformes; family Mugilidae; genus Chelon; species Chelon labrosus. Next base: position 23,994,584 of record NC_140347.1, read on the forward strand.
AGATGACTACCAGAGACTTTAATTTGTCTCTGGAATTGACTTGCAATCCTTGAAGTGCACTTATTTTGGCAACTTACCAATTTGTAATATTAGCAAATTTTCCTGGGAGGACAAATACCAAAGTATAACATTTAGTTTTATTGGGTTCTCTTAGTTTAATTTCAGGACTTGTGTGAAAATTCTCTGATGTTTTGGTCAATTTTATGCAGAAATATAGAAAACTCTTTAAGGCACAAAAACATCTAAGTGCCACTGTGTAATTATTTGTCTTACAGATATTGCGATTTTGAAGCAGTATACGTTTTAAAATCATGCTAATATTTTTTTTCATTGTTCAATTCCAACAGCAAGCCAAAATTCCAGACGGTGGCAATGATGGTAAGAAGGCAGTTCATTGAAAATATTCAAAGAAATAAAGAAACTATGTGTATACAATAGTTTTTTTTTTTTTCTTTTACATGTAATACATTTTTCTACTTCAAATTTCCCCATTGTCAGGAATTATATAAAAGGTCAATAATAGCCTTGCATCTGAGTGTTTTCAGTGCATGTTACAGATTTAAAGAAAATATACAAATTATACCAAAAAAAAAAAACAACCCACAACATGCCTAAGGTGTTGATAAAAAGATTGGTTAAAAAAAAATAGTGTTGTCGAAGTTCTCAGTAATCCAGGTGATGATATATACAAATGATGACCCATTAACAGTCAGAGGCTCAAGTCTCAAGGTGTGAATGGTTGTGTTTTAAATTGATGACAGATTAAATCTTAGTCCACCTCTCTTGTTCAGAGAATGGTTTTCCAATCTGACATCTTTTGCTTCTCATTCAAACCATCTCTCTTTTCTTCTCCATATGGCTAAAATATGGACGTTGTCATCTTCAAAGGAGTGTCCTTTGTCCTTCAGGTGGACAATTGAATTGTTTCCTGATGAGCTGGCTCTCCTGTGTTGAGCCATGAGTTTGTGGATTTGTTGTGAGGAATGTGCAGGTGTGTACCTCATTGAACACTGAACAACATAAAGTATATTGCTCTGTGTTTGCAAGGGTGTCTTGTCTTGGGATGAACAAGTTTCTGCCTCAGTGTATTACCAGGTTTGAAATTAATGGGAATCCGATGTTTCCTGTTAGCCTAGCCCCAGCCTTCATTGACATACATGATGCAGTCCAAGAAGGCCAAATTATCTCAACTCGAGAATGCATCAGGTTGTGTGGATATCCCAACTGGGCTATTGTCAAAGGTTCAAATAGATATCCCAGAAAGGACAGAGAGAATGAGAACAACAAGAGGAAGAACACCATCATCCCCTATGTGGCTGGGGTATCGAAACAAAGAAATTTTCAGGAAACTCTGCATTCCATTTTGTTTCAAACCCAGCAACATATTGAGACGAAAATGGGTTATCCCAAAAAATACTCAAAAGAAAAACAGCAATGTAGTTTATGTGGTTCAGTGCAGTGAGGAATGTACAGACTTGTACATTGGGGGGAAACAAAACAACCCATCCACAAACGCATGGCCCAACACAGGAGAGCCAGCTCATCAGGAAACAACTCGGTGGTCCACATGCACCTGAAGGACAAAGGACACTCCTTTGGTTTAAAAGAGGATTGAAGGAAGACATCTCACTGATAGTGGGTTATCAGAGCACCACTGGAGAAAGAGGACAGGGTCAAACAGACATTTAAGTATCTCACCGTTAACACACACTAGTCATGTGAGTTTCTAATGGGTTACACCCATTCACAGTTCCTATTTAAACCCCAACTCCCCAACAATCCCTGAAAACTGAAGATAATCAGACTGATTAACCACATATAATAGTCTCTATAATTATATACAAAAACGTTAAAGAATGACAACTGGACTTTGTTCAGTGGCGTTACGTCACTCAGCTAAGTGGCCATCAGTCACTTGTCACAATAATCATCGCAATTAGAAATAAATAGGAGCTCAGTCAAGGCCGAAAACAATCAAGGATACATTGTATTTGTGTTTTACTGTTAGTACTGCTGGCATCTCATAGAAGGAATAGGGGTGGGTGGATTTACCTAAAATTCTTATTGTGTTTAATTTAAGTGTACCATGTGATATGACTTGTGTGTGTACTTCTTGTAGTATGGATTTTTGGGGACATGACATTTACTTTATCCAGATTGAATGTCTATTATGTGTCCAAAAATGCTTGACCAGTCTATATGTATGCACTATTCTTGAGCCACTGTTGCCATATACAGACCTGCTTTTCCAACCGATAGTCTTGAACTACAAACTGTATTACCAAGTCAAGCGACTGTATTATCAAGTGTGCAAATTAAGAACAGTGGTCTAGCGGGTAGTACACCCTATACAAAATTGAAGGTGAGAGTTCTTGGAGGCTATATGTCTCTAATGTGTTTTGGTCTTTATCATAGTAATACCTGTATTGCAGAATACAGACATGTGTGGCAAATTGTGCCACTGGTTTAGCACCTATCCCTAAGTTGAAAGCTAAACTTTTTTGCACCGCTGCAAACACTCCAGGACATGGAGCTGGGGGCTGCGGGGATCGAGCAAACGCGAGGAACATCTCTACCATCTACCACCGAAGGACTGGACCAGGAGACATCGCCGAAAGGCAGAGTGGAGCAACTTGTTGCTGTGCGGCTGCCACCGAGCCCGGAGGCGCATCTCAAGGCAGTGAGGCTACCCGATCCTGTCAAACGAACTCCTGGTCCTTGTCACAGGAGAAGAAAACGCAGCGCCTCTCGTAACGTTTCTCCTTCATCTTCCTCGCCTGTTGGATGTCGGAAGCGCCGTCGTCGCAGCTCTCCCTCCAGTGTGTCCGGCTACAAGGATGCCTTTCTCGCGGTACACCAGCCGGGAGGAACACCTGCGTTCGCACACGGTACTCCCCGATCTTCTGGCGCGACTGCGACGACTGATGACGTCATGCACCTGGGTTCCCCTTCACTGCTTCCAAACCCCGTATCCAACACCTGCGGGGAGCCTTCACTGCCCCCTAGCCCTTTGGAGTCAGAACCCCCTGCTACCTGCAATCTTCCTTCTAATCTTGCTGTGTTCTCATATAAGGACACATCTTCTCCCCAACTTCTTTTGCTCGGGGACTCTATAATAAAAGAAATCATGCTCCCAGAGGCCATCACATACTCTCTGAGTGATGGTAAGGTCAGTGACTTTATCCTCCTCCTACCAAAACTCCTTGACCTTCACCCCTCTGTAAACTTAATAATTGTACATATTGGGGCAAATGATGTAATGGACAGGCAGTCAGCTAAACTGCACCAAGACTTTGAGGACCTCTGTTTTAAGGCCGATTCCCTGGGTAAACAACTCATCATATCAGGCCCTATTCCATCTCCCTCTAGGGGAAGTGAGTGTTTTAGCCGCCTCTTTGGGCTGCAATTATGGTTAAAAAATTTCTGTGTTGCTGCCGGTTTTAATTTTATTGGGAATTTTGATTATTTTTGGACCAGGGATGATCTCTTTGGGAGAGATGGCTTCCATCCAAATAGGGATGGAGTCAGACAACTGACTTTTATTTTATTAAATTACATTGCCTTTGGTATACATTGACAGTTTTTCCAGCCTGACCCTCCCCCTGCGGCCTCCCCTATCTCCCAGCCTGTGAATTATGAGGGTCCGGCTGGCAATGTAAATTCACCTTGCTCCTGTCCACCCACCCATCTTATGTCATCTAGCGCCAGCACCCCTAGCTGTCCTATTCCAATACTAACAAGTGTTAGGAGATATCGATTACATCCAGTGTATGGGGTAAATCTGGCCAATCTTCAGCGAGTAGCTAAGCAAACTCAGAATGTCAAAGAAGCTCATACAACTATAGTGAAATTCGCCTTATTGAACGTCAGATCTCTCTTAAACAAGTCTTTTTTAATCAATGATCTCATTTGCTCATATAACCTTGACTTCTTGCTCTTAACTGAAACTTGGTTAGACCTGGCAAACAATGTGTCGACCCTTATTGAATCAGCCCCCCCAAATTACAGTTTTATGAGTTTAATCCGTGAACACAAAAAAGGAGGTGGAATAGCCACAATTTTTAATGCATCTTTTCAATGCAGACAGTCATCATTTGGTGACTTTGTCTCTTTTGAATACCTGAGCACAGTAATTGAGGGTTCTCCTCAGATTTTATTACTGATCATTTACAGGCCACCAAAGCACTCTCCTAAAGTTTTTCTTGATGAACTAAGTGAACTACTGTCTGCCATTTGTTTAGAGTATGACTGTGTCATAATATCTGGGGATTTCAATCTGCATATTGATAATCCGGAAAACAGCTATGCTAGTGAACTGCTCTCACTACTTGACACATTACACCTAACACAACATGTACAGGGGCCAACGCACTCCCTTGGTCATACACTTGACCTAGTCATCACAAAAGGTGTTGATATCTCATTAACTGTTAAGGACTTAGCATTGTCTGACCATTCTTGTATCTTTTTTGATGTATCTATATCCCCACGAAAGTCTAACAGCTCTGTGATGATAAGAAAAAGAATGGTCAATGACCATACTACTGTTCTCTTTGAACAAGCATTCCTCCCAGAACCTTCGAGTCCAAAATCAAACTCAGTAGATGACCTGATGGATAATTTTAATTCACGAGTGTTGGAAATTATGGATGATATAGCACCGATAAAACTTAAGAAACTTAATAAAAAACTGAAGGCCCCATGGAAACAAAACCCAACAGTTAAACTTGTGAAGAGAAAGTGCAGGAAGGCAGAAAGACAGTGGCGCAAAACCAAACTCCCTGTACACTACAGAATATATAAGGAGATGCTTCGTAATTTCAACACTGAGACATGTACAGCAAGAAAATTGTTCTTCTCCAACATTATAAACAGGAACTTGAACAACGCTCGAGTTCTGTTCTCAACAGTTGAAAAACTGACCAATCCTCCTCCTCAACTAGGACCTGAGCTCATCTCCACCAGTAGGTGCAATGCATTTGCATCTTTTTTCCAAGCCAAAATTGATCATATCAGACTGAACATATTATTTCAACCCCATATCACTCAGCAACTAGAACCAATAAGCATAAAGACTGGAACATTAAACCTAATGTCCAATTTCAGCATGATTGACTCTGAAACCCTTCAGAAAACGGTACAAAGCCTCAGCTCCTCCACATGCACACTGGATACTCTGCCCACCACCCTTTTTAAATCTGTCCTTCACCTACTAGTGCCAGATCTGCTTAAAATCATTAATTCATCTTTGGAAACGGGCACATTTCCTAAATCCCTAAAGACTGCTGTTATAAAACCACTACTTAAAAAGAACAACCTAGATACATCCGTACTAAGCAATTATAGGCCCATATCCAACTTACCGTTCATTGGCAAAATTATTGAAAAAATTGTTTTTAATCAACTCACCTCTTTTCTGACACTGAACAACTGCCTTGACAACTTTCAGTCAGGTTTTCGGGCCAACCACAGCACCGAAACAGCTCTCGCAAAAGTCATAAGTGACATTCGGCTAAATACAGACTCAGGCAAGGCATCAATTTTAGTATTACTAGACCTCAGTGCAGCTTTTGACACTGTTGATCACACCATATTACTTCAGCGACTTGAGCACTGGGTTGGTTTCACTGGTGTTGTTATCAGATGGCTTAAATCTTACCTGCTGGACAGGAGTTTCTCTGTTAAAATTGGAAACTGTTCTTCAACACCAACATCTCTGACCTGTGGAGTTCCCCAAGGTTCCATCTTGGGTCCATTATTATTTAACCTCTACATGCTGCCACTTGGTCAACTTATAGCGAATAACTCAGTTGCTTACCATAGTTACGCCGACGACACTCAAATTTATCTCCCACTAATGCCTAATGACTATACCCCTGTTGAAACTCTCTGTCATTGTATTGATGAGATAGACAAATGGATGTCCCAGAACTTTCTACAGCTCAACAAAAACAAAACTGAGGTTATAGTTTTTGGAAAGAAGGAAGAAAGGCAAAAGATTTCTGCCTTGCTTGAAAGAAAAGGCCTAATAACAAAAAATGTCGTAAAAAACCTAGGTGTTCTTATAGATAACGATCTAAATTTTAGCAGTCACATTAAATCAATCACAAGATCAGCATACTTCCATCTTAAAAATATCAACAAACTTAGAGGATATATGTCAAAAGAGGATCTGGAAAAAATCATACATGCTTTTGTCACTAGTAGGATTGATTATTGCAACGTGCTTTTCACAGGACTACCCAAAAAAAGTTTGAAACCACTTCAAATGATACAGAACAGTGCAGCCAGGGTCCTCACGAAAACAAAAAGGAGAGATCACATCACCCCAATCTTACAGTCCCTGCACTGGCTCCCAATTAGCTATAGAATTGATTTTAAAGCACTTCTGCTTGTTTTTAAGTCTTTGAAGGGGGTTGGGCCAAACTATCTACAAGACATGTTTAAACAGCATTTCCAAACAAGGTCCCTTAGATCACAGCATAAACAACTACTAATGAAATCGACTGTCAGAACAAAACAGGGTGAAGCAGCTTTTAGGCACTATGGTGTCCATCTCTGGAACCAGCTTCCAGAAACCATCAAAAACGCCCCAACTATAGCCATTTTCAAAACACAAGTTAAGACCAAACTTTTTTTAGATGCTTATGGCAGTTAAATGCACATTGCTCTTATGTTTTTATGTTTGTCCTTGTACTTTTCTTTATTCTCTAAATTACCTTCCTATGTATATTTTATATATTATTTTATATTTTATAATATTTTACATTTTACTTTTACTATTGCTAAAATTTTATATGTTTATATTTAATATATTTTACATTTTTTATTTTTTACTTTTATGTGAAGCGCATTGAATTGCCACGTGTATGAAATGCGCTATATAAATAAATATGCCTTGCCTTGCCTTAACAATTTTTCACAAATGTGAGTACTCCAGCAACCAAAACATGATTCAACATCAGCAAGAACTTAAGGCAACTGTCAGTACACAGGCTTGGTTTTTAGCTATTTTAAAATTATTAATCCTTAACTGAATAAATTTCTTCTTTTGAAAAAGAGAGGAAGGAAGCGAAGAAGGGAAGAGAACACTGGAGAGATGAGAAGAAGACGGGGGTAAGAATAATTTAGCCATTTAAAGCCATTGTTGACTTTATGGACCATTTCAACCGATACAGAAAAAAAAATACAATGCATGCAACTGTATAGTCCTACAACTAACCAGAGCAACTGTTTATCCTTAAAGTAATTTAGTTGCCAATATCTTTAACAACAGATGGCATAGTGGAATCAGCAGCCATTTGGTTGCCAATGAAATCAACTTAATGGCAGTCAGGTGACGTTTATGACTACATTGCTGTCCATGGCAAATGTTATTAGTGCTCAATAGAATTATGTTTAAATATTTAAATAACAGCAGCAATACGAACATCTCAGAAAACAGACTTTGAATATAGTTGCAAAGAAGACAGCACTGACTGGTGACAAATTCTGGTCAGACTGTTGTTATATTTCTTTGCAGACCAGTATCTTTTTGTAAACAACATGTGAGCTCACAAAACGTAAGCTGCTTTTGTGAGGTTAAGTTTCAGCTCCCAAGAAGTCGTTCATTCATGCAAACCCCACACAGAGTCGGCCTGGATTCAAACCCGGAACCTTCTTACTGTTAGACATCAGTGCTAACCACCATGCCACTGTGTAAAAATCAGTTTTTTTAATGAAATTATGATTTTGTGCATTTTTTGTAGAATGCAAGACACATAATGTTGTCCAAGAAGAGATCTCGTTTGACAAATGTTCTTCCTGCCATGGACCATTTTCCGCGCTGAAGCGGTGGGGCCTGAGATGTAAAGGTTGGTATAAAAATTCATGTTGAATTTAAAACAGTATGTATTGATATGGCAATGTGATTTAGGAAGTTAACTTTTCTAACACGATAGCACATATATGTTTTCATGTAGTTTAAATTTACAGTATATTATTAGACGATTTCACTTGAAACCTGGTCTAGTGTGCTATTGAATCCTGCAAAGCAACATAAATTTTAGTCAAGCTGTAGTTTCCAGAGGTGGATCCAAGGCATTGGGCCTCATGTATGAACATTGCATGGACTAAATCTTGAATAGAAATTTTCTGGCAATCATCAACAACTGCGTACCTTCTGTTTGTTCTTAGGTAAGACCAAAATTTAAGAGTGCCCTGGACTCCACTTATGCCAGCCAACTTGGTTTTTGCGCACTGTAATAATGATGCTGAAAAGGCAATTTACTTTTTTGAGTTACAGAAGAAAAAATATTTAAAATCATTTCATATTTTTTAATATTAAACATGTTAATCATGAACATTTATTTATTGTGGGAAAGGGTCATGGTTGAAAAGTCATTAACCAAAACCGAGATAATCTAAGGTTGATAATTTAGTCAAGGTAAACTCTGCTGGTTGATTTACTGGAGTCGTAAACACCTGAAGAATAAATTAAAAACTCTAGGTTTTAGTTACAAACAAGTATTTAAGCTTAAGACTTGACCATTGATTAACAAACCTAAAATGTTGGTTGCATACCCTCATCAATGTCTGTAGTTGTTTTCAGATTTCATAATACATACAGTTATTGCATTGATGGTACACCATGCTTTGCCCTTTTCTGAATGGGTAACATTGTTGTCCACATAAAATTAAAGAGGAACTACTGTTTTTTACAACCTGGGCCTTATTTCTAGCATAAAATGCGGTCGTTTACTCCCCCAAGTAACTTTTGTGTCATTTGCACAAGTTTAGGAAATTATTAGATCTGCGTATATCCATATAGCGGGAGTGACAGGGCACCGAGACGCAGCCTCTAAATAACACATTATGTGCCGCCAAACTCGTTCATTTCACCAATATGTTATGATACAATGGTGCTATTTATATATTTATATATGAAGGAGTTTCGCTGCAGTTAATGTGTTATTCAGATTACATCTGACAAAAAATCCGTCAACTTGGGAGACTTCTACAAACGATGCGCAAAAAGTCTTCAATCCTAAACTTGGAAGATGCTCTAAAACCAGGCAATTTCATGAACGTAATTGAAGCAGTAAAAGAGACAGCAGGATTTGACAAAGATGACAGCAGTTTCAAGACTCCAAGCCTTGCTCTAAAAATTGGACACTCCCTGTTAAAAGTGAGTGAGATCATTCAGTGCCATGCCCTCATATCCGGTGACGAAAACCTAAGTAAATCATCAGATGCGTTCCAAAAACTTTATCGAGCCAAGTGGTCGGAATTCATATCGCACTCTGCCTTGACCACAATAAGTGATTTGTAGTACAACAAACCAACCAAACTACCGCTCACTGAGGACATAACAAAACTCCATACACATCTAGATGAAAACACAAAATCATCAAGTGCAGCACTGGAGAAGGAGGCAACAGTGCAGAACTACTCCAGTCTCGCAAAAGCAACACTAACAAAGATAGTCCTCTTTAACAGACGACGTGTGGGTGAAGTCTCAAAGATGAAAATGAAGAATTTTCTGGAATGAGATTGTTCAAGGACACATGAAGAAATGGGGCTATCGGAATATGAGCAGAAGCTCTGCAGCCATTTTGACCGGGTTGAACTTAAAGGAAAAAGGGGCAGAAAAGTGGCAGTGCTTTTAACACCCGAGATCACAAGTGCACTCAATCTAATGATTAAGAAGCGAAATGAATGTGGTGTGCCAGAAGACAACATCTACTTGTTTGCCATACCACACTGCCTGACATTCTACAAAGGACATCAGTGCCTCAGAAAGTTTGCCGAAGAATGTGGGGCGAAGAAGCCTGACTATTTACGATCTACTCAGCTTCGCAAAGAAATTTCAACCACTTCACAAATCCTGAACTTAAAAAACAATGAGCTAGATCAGCTTGCTGATTTCTTGGGACACAACATATCAGTGCATAGACATTTCTACCGACTGTCTGAGCCCACGATACAGAGTGCCAAAATTTCCTGCTTGCACTGGAAAAAGGAAAGCTGAAAGAACTAAAAGGAAGATCGCTGGATGAAATTGGAGGTATTTAAGTTTTTATAAATTAACTTCAGAATTTGTATTTGTGCCTTGTTGATTTTTATTGATTCGTGTAAAGCTTAACCTACTGTCATAATATGCACTTACAGAAAGAATGACATCTGCACATGCACATGATGCATGGCCATTGTAGTATGTCATTATAGACATCATTATTGATGAAAATCTCCAGTTCCTCCCATTGGCCATGCTACAAAACAAGCAAACATTGGTGTGCTGTAACTGCTGTAAGTTATACAGTCTGCAAATAATAACTAATATATTTTAATATTAATAATAACTAATTGATTTGCCTATTGCCTCCCAAAATGCATATCATCAGTTGTGATGAATATAATGACATCTTGTTTTGATTTAAGAAATGCCCTCATCATGTGCATGTACTACAAAAATGCGTCTGTCTGATAAAGTTTTCCATCGACTACAAGTGCTGCTGAAGTCTTGACCTATACACCTTAGACCCAGTATTTTGTAGTCATACTGCTATGGATTGCAAGGATATTTTAGATAATTGAATCCGCCCAACTTTGTGGCAGCAGTTTGGGAAAGGATGTGGCATGATGATTAAACTGGCCTGTACTTGAACTTTAAAGGGGAACTACTGTTTTTTACAACCTGGACCTTATTTCTGGCATAAGATACAATCGTTTACTCACCCATATAACTTTTGTGTAATATGTAGTCGTTGGGGAGATATTTAGATCTGCATATATCCGTATAGTGGGAGAGCAAATTTTTTTTAATTTAAATGGATTTTAGTGGACGACTGAATCAAATAATAGACACAGACATGAATATTGTAAACTCAAGCTGTTTTAATGTCTGAAAAATGTTTGGGCTGCCGACATGTCTTGTCAAAATTTTGCACAAAATCACGCTTTTATCAAGGCTTCCATCAGAAAGTTTTTAAAAAACTAAATAAATAAATTTTCTTCCATCAGTCCTAGCAACGTGCTTTAATCTGATCCCTCCATTTTGGTAGCCGTTAGCCGAGCTCTGACGTGTGCATCAGTGTAATCGGTGTACCAGGAAATCCTGCACTGGCAAAAGTTCTGCGTTGTTTGGAATGCAAACCGTGATTAAATGCGTTTTTTAACGCGTTAATTTTTACTAACAAATTGTAATAACACGTTAAAGTCGCACCCCTACTGGGTACATTTTGTACATTTACAGACGGCTGTTTATGTATAATTATATGTATCTCTCAGCACCTTCAAGATGTATGTTTTCTTCACACTTATGATGTAGTTAACAATGGCTTGTACATCTATCCAACCAGAAATGTTCCAAAAGTTTGAGAAATTGTTTTGTTTATGTACTATTAAGTAGGGGTGGGCGATATATATCGTCTGCGATAATATCGTCATTGTTGTGTTAACGATGTGCAAATTCACATTATCGAGTATTTAAATTAGTCCGAAAAAAACACTCCAAAACACGCATTAAAACTCCACACATTCAGAGGTACGTGCAGCAGAAGCCCTTGTTGAACATGAAAACCAGCGCAGTCAATTCAGCGACCAGAGGAGGAAACAGACGAGCAGCGACAGCTAGCGATGGGAACCGCAGTACGGCAGCTCGGCAGGGACAATCAAAACGACTGATGGGCACGTAAACCGCACATCATTATCTACTGTGTAAAGACTAACGCTTGTCTTCAGTGCTATATGTATTAAAGTGACAAAAAAAATAATATAATCAAGTATCATATTTGAACACTTTCCAAGTTTAAGTTACTTTAGCATCTCCGTATGCGTTTTTGTTGCGCAGGATTTTAGCCGTTGAACAGCACACACAACGTCACCAAACATGACTGGAAGTGTCCAGAGACAGTCAGCTGATAAAGCAATAGCAGCGTCTTCGGTTGCGGCGGTCAAAGGTTTGTCAGTTAAGTTGCCCGTTCCTTCATTTTTACGATTTCATTTTAGGCACACATCTTTTATACACGTCATCATCTCTCTCACAGGCATGGTTACCGCATGGCCGCAAGTTCAACAACGAACGTGGTTAGGCTAACCATTTGACAGGAGACAACATGCAGACACCCACAGCCTCGCAATCTACTTCGGATGACTTAGTTGCTAAACGTGGCTCAACCTCACTTGCATGGAAGTGGTTTGGTTTTGAGAAAAATGATGTTGCTCAAAAGACGGCACTCTGCAAAGTGTGTAGGAAACATGTTGCTGTTAAAAGCAGCTCGACGACCAACTTGTTTCACCACCTGCGGACCAACCATAGCAAGGAATACCAAGAGTATGAAAAGCTTCGAGACTCCGCTGCCCAAGAAAAGCCGACATCGGCTAAGGTACCTGCTGCACAACACACCCAGCAAACTTTAGCGGAGTCGTTTAGCAGAAAGGTGCCTTGCGATAAGAAAAGCAGCAGGTGGCAAGACATTACAAATGCTATCACCAAGTTTATAGGAAAAGAAATGCTGCCGATTCAGTTGGTAGAGAAAGAGGGCTTTATAGAACTCATGAATATCCTAGACCCCAGATATACAGTGCCAAGTCGAAAGTACTTCAGCTCAACTGCCCTCCCCAACTTATATGACTCATGTCGCCAAACTGTGACAAATAAGCTGCAGAAGATGTCACACTTCGCAACCACTACGGATTTATGGTCGAGCAGAACATCCGAGCCGTACCTCTCCTTGACGGTGCATTTCATCGACGAATCTTGGCTACTGCAGCACTTTTGTTTGCAAACATCTTACTTCCCAGAAGACCATACAGGCGAAATCATTGCTGAAGGTCTAAAGGATGCCCTCGCATCATGGTCGCTGAAGGAAGATCGTATGGTTTGCATGACCACAGACAGCGGTGCAAACGTCGTCAGTGCACTCCGAGTTAACAGCTGGACGAGACTACCGTGTTTTGGCCACAGACTCCATATTGCCATCGGTAAGTGGCCTATTTTGATTGCTTCTATGACATGCAGTTGATGTTGAAAGTTATTTTGTTTGTAATGACAAATAAAGGAACAAAAATATGCAAAGCTTTTAGAAGAATTAGAATTAGAATTAAGTGTCTGTCGGCCAAGTATACTTGTGTATACAAGGAATTTGGTCTCTGCAACCGTGAATTAGTGAATTAGTGAACACACACAAAGCACACAGTGAGGTGAAGCACACACTAACCCGGAGCAGTGAGCTACCATGCTACAGCGGCGCTCGGGGAGCAGTGAGGGGTTAGGTGCCTTGCTCAAGGGCACTTCAGCCGCTTTCTACCGGTCGGGGGTTCGAACCGGCAACCCTCCGGTCACAAGCCCAAAGCGCTAACCAGTAGGCCACGGCTGCCCCTACACTAGGTGTATGAAATTGACAACTGAACAAATACTAGGCCTACATGAAATTAACAGTAATTAAACTGTAATAGACAAATGCATACAAATTTAGTGTAAAGGCAGACTACTATTAGGCCTATATCTGACAAGGACATCACATCATTAAACTGGCTCACAATAAATGTTCTGTATTAAATGTTTTCCAGAGAGGAGCATGCGGGATCCTAGAGTAGACAGAGCCATTGGAGTTTGCAAGAAGGTCGTTGGAGCTTTTTCCCATAGCTGGAAAATGAGTAAAGCACTTAGTGATGCCCAAGATCAGCTGAAGCTCCCAAACCATAAACTCATTACAGAATCGCCAACAAGATGGGGCTCAAGACAGCGCATGATAGAGAGAATTATTGAGCAAGAAAAGGCCATTCGTCATGTGCTGAGTGCAGACAAAAAGCGCAGGCATCTTATTCCAACATGGCAAGATGTTGATGTGCTGGAATCAGTGAGCAAAGCGCTTAGTCCTCTGTTAGAGTTTACAGATGCTCTTTCAGGTGAGCAACTTGTTACAGTGTCCTACCTAAAACCTGTCTTGGCATTGTTCAACTCTGAGGTCCTGGCAGTGAAATCTGATGACACAGATCTAACCAAACAAATAAAAACAACCATCCTGGAGTACCTGGGGGGTATTCCATCAAGCAGGCTAAAGGCAAAGCCAAGCTTAAATGGCCAAGTCTGGCTAATATGAGTGAGAGTTCGGTTCCATCAAAGAGGCTGAGATTAGCCCCAACTCAGTAACCATGGAAACTATGACTCCGGCTAAGCCTCAACCATGGCCAAGCCAGAACTGTGGCTCAGGTTTCCGTTCCATCAATCTGAGCCTCAGCCCTGTTCCACCAAGGTGGCTAATGTGAATGCCAGCCAAGTAACCATGGTAACTTATGCTGCCGGGCAAACCTGGTCTGTAGCAGGCTAAAAGTGAAGCTTAGCACCATGATCAAAGAATGTCCAATAGACAGAAACAGAGACACACAACTGTCATGGAATGATAAAATAATATGTAAAACATAAAATATATAATAAAATGTATTAAAGAAATTATTTATACTAATAATTATATATTATCTATAAGTACATTAAAGAACATTATCATGAAAATAAAATATAATAAAAAATAAGACACAAATAAATTAATTAATAAAATTAAACTAATTAGCCAAAAAATATAATAAAAGGAAATTGAGGCATTGAAAATAAAAGATTGAATATGTACACCAAACCACAATTAGATGTAAATGTGTAAAACCACCACCAGCACCAAGGGTCTTCCAGGACAGGACCAACCCGTTGACCCACACAGATGCGTACCTGTGGGAGAGGTACCGGTTCAGCAGGCAAAGCATTGCGTATTTATGCAGTTTGCTTGAACCACACATTATGAGGGTCACTCGCCGCAGCCAGTCTCTGACCACTGTGCAGTCAGTCTGTATTGCACTGCGGTTCTTTGCCAGCGGTACATTTCTCTACAGTGTTGGTGATGCTGAGAAGTTAAGCAAGGCAACTGTTTGCAGAGAGGTAACAATTATATGTCCTCTATTCATTTGTGATTATTTCCAGCATCGCCACATATTATGCAAAGGAGTTGAGATGATCACATGGGGGTGTCCATGATGTCATATTGTCATAGGCCATGACTAATTGGAAACAGAGACAGATAGCAATGAAGTAATATATTTATTTGAATAAAGTAATTTCCATAGTTATCTTTCATATTTATACATTAAACATGACACAGAGCAAACACATTACAGGTAAGAGCAGTCTACCTGGCCCTGAAGCAGTTCCTTAATATCTACATCACCTTCCCTGGCCATCATGACCCACAGCGGATCAAGGAGACATTCTATGCAATTGCAGGTTTGTGACAGTCTTGTAAAATACTTTGATTAAATGTAGCCTATCATTATCAAAAATGTAGGCAAGGCAACTTTATATAGCACATTTTAGCACAAGGTGATTCAAAGTGCTTTACATAAAATAAAATGAAAATACAACATTTCAACATATAGCATCTGGGACAAAATACAGAAGTAGCACAAATACAGCATGTAAAAATGACAGGCTTAAATGAAAATGATATAAATTCTATACAATTAAACAGAGCAATTGGCCATGTAGGAAATAAATTAAAGCTATCCCATCGATTTGCATAACAATCAGTTGATAAATGTGATGAATATCACTTTCTAACATTACTACTAGGGCTGCCAAATGATAAAATATGGAAAATTTCACATAAATTGCAGTGAAACAATAATGCTATTTTAATTATGTTCATATGAATGTTACTTATTAGGGCTGTCTTTTTGTTCTTTGGGGATTTTCCTTTTAATTTTAGGGGTTTGGTTGCATTAATAGGTCCACATAATTGATTAGTTTAAAACAAAAAACATCAAGAAATCAATTGGTAGATTATTGTCTACATATATTTTGTCCCTTTGATGGGGGATTTATATAACATGATGATGCTGAAATACTTAATTTTCTTTGTCACTTACGCATTCAGCCTGTCGGCAATATTCTGCCACGCCACATCCCTCGCTTTATTTTGCCGCGGTATTGCCCTTCTTTCGGATTATGTGGCTGTAATCCTCATATACCTCCATGAGGAGGGTTTGCTCCGCTGCAGAGAACATTTCTGCACGCTTTCCCTTGCTTTTCGGCACTCGACTATAATGGGCTTTTTATTTTTC
Organism: Chelon labrosus; assembly: GCF_963514085.1. Classification (NCBI taxonomy): domain Eukaryota; kingdom Metazoa; phylum Chordata; class Actinopteri; order Mugiliformes; family Mugilidae; genus Chelon; species Chelon labrosus. The sequence goes on from NC_140347.1 coordinate 24,010,673, forward strand.
CTGTGGGCGTGCACAAGTTGAAACTTAACAGGTGAGGCTTGACTAAGCGTCAGGTGGAGCCAGCTGATTTCACTTGATGGAACGACTTGGAGATAGATTGAGAAGTGGAGCTTAGTCAAGCTTCAAGCTTACACCTAAATCTGGCAATTCTTAGCTATGTTGATGGAATACCCCCCTGAACACCAAGTACAAAGAAGACTGTGTTGATGACCTGTTAAGTTTGACATCCACACTTGACCCCCGCTTCAAAAACCGTTACAATGATGATGACCAGATTAAAGCTATTACATCAACAATAACCACTGAGCTCATGGCTATGACAATGGAAGACAGCCCTACCTCAGGCCCCTCAACTGCTGCAGCTTTGACTACAGCTGCAGAAGGTGGAGCAAGTGGTGGTGGTGATGATGACACCAGGGAGGCAGCAAAAAAGACCAAAAAGTCTTTTGGGAGTTACTTCAAGAAAAACAGAGTCGGAAGAGAGGAGTCACTGGCCACTGCCATTGAAAAGGAGCTCAAGAGCTACTTAATGATACCAGAGGTGGACAGTGACGTTAATCCACTTGATTGGTGGAAATCACAGGAGGTAAATTTCCCCAGACTGGGGAAACTTGCTAAAAAATATCTTTGCATCCCTGCCTCAAGCAGCCCTTCAGAAAGGGCATTCAGCACTGGTGGAAATGTGGTAACATGTCACCGGGCTGCACTTAAACCTGACACTGTGGACAGACTGGTGTTCTTGGCTCATAATTTGAAGTAAATCTACATGTGAACAGTGAGCAGTTGGCCTATAATGTTCTATAAAGTTCCAGCATATGTCCATGCCAGTGTGTGCCATAATAGTGACTATATTTTATTTGTCTGTAAATTGTGGACCTTGTTTACATTAATGTCATTTGTTAACAAATGTATATTATATTATTTAAGATAATCTGATTTGGAAGTGCACCTTTTGGGCAGATTTTCCTTTTTATTTTTGTGTAATCTTTGTACTGGGCAGTACTTGAAGTTAGGTATTTGTTCAATAAGGCCATAGGTTGTAAGGCAATAAGGCCATAAGGACACATGGTTGTGTGCAATATGTTACAGATCAGAGTACTTTGTTTACAGATGCTATTTGTTCATTATTATTATTCATCTTGCTTGTATGCTGCACAATTTACATTACAGCAGAGGTGTACAACTGAATGTTTACTCAGAGGTCAATGTTCTTACACTTGGTATTTTGTGTGAATTGTTTTTATTTGAATACTTACATGTTAAAGAAAATAAAGAAGAACTGTTTTCATTCAACATTGTGCCCATTATTATTATCAGTGATTAAGTAACTCAGACTTTTAAAAACACATTTTTAATGGATATCGTCTAATTATCGATATTAAAATCACCAAAAATATCGAGATATTATTTTTTGTCCATATCGCCCACCCCTACTATTAAGGTATAGACAAATCCGCCGCGAACTCTGTGGGCGCCGCCATCTTGCCTGCCGCCATTACTGCGGGCCTGTGAAGTGTGACGGTGTACAGTACAGAGTACAGTACAGTACAGGTGCCGGTACCCTCTAATGACATTTCAATGAAAGCGGATCCTGCTCATGAAAGAAAATGTCTGGTGAAAGGGAACATTGGGTAGATGATGTCAGGCAGTGGCCAAAACTTACCGATAAAGGTAATTTACTGACAACATAATGTATTAATGTAAAAATGCTTCAGCCAAATGTAATGTAATGTAATTGAGACGTGTAGATATAAGGCTAAGCTTAACCGATGACAACAATAAAACCGAACACCATTGTACACTAGCTGTGTTGCTAATATGTTCACAATTTACTGACAACATAATGTATTAATGTAAAAATGCGTCAGCCAAATGTAATGTAATGTAATTGAGACGTGTAGCTATAAGGCTAAGCTAATTGATGACAACAATAAAACCGAACGTCATTCTACACTAGCTGTGTTGCTAATATGTTCACAATTTACTGACAACATAATGTATTAATGTAAAAATGCGTCAGCCAAATGTAATGTAATGTAAGTGAGACGTGTAGCTATAAGGCTAAGCTAATTGATGACAACAATAAAACCGAACGTCATTCTACACTAGCTGTGTTGCTAATATGTTCACAATTTACTGACAACATAATGTATTAATCTAAAAATGCGTCAGCCAAATGTAATGTAATGTAACTGAGACGTGTATTAATTGATGACAACAATAAAACCGAACGTCATTCTACACTAGCTGTGTTGCTAATATGTTCACAAGTTGCAAATAATTATTAGCCACGACCAGTTGTAGCAATAAAATATCCTATATCTAGGAATAAATAGAATAATAATAGAATAAATATTCTACATCTACATCTAGTTATATGAATAACCAGGAACTCTGTGTAATCCGTATGGCCGTAAACATGGACAGTCGATGTGCAATAAAGGTTCGTGAATTTCACAAACAGTTTTATTCCAGGCCTGTAGTTTTGTGCTGTTGTTAAAACAGCCAACCACACAACACGATCTTCCCGGCATCACTGGACAGCATACGTACTAAAAAAACTAAATAAAAATAACATTTCCTACAGCTAACATCTGCTACAGCCGCCTACGGGACCAACACGCTACTTCCGCTATTTCCTTAGCAGCAAGGCCCGCAGTAATGGCGGCGCTGCTTTACTTCCGTGTTTCGGCGGATTTGTCTATAGTAAACCTTCATCGTATTCTCTTAATAACATCATATAATAATAACTGCTCCTCACAGAAATGCCGTTACTAGGCTGGTCAGAGAAGAATGCAAACAAATCCGGTGGATCGACATCCCGTGAAGCTGACAGATGCATCTCTGGACAAAACGGTACTGTCAAGTTGGATTTTACTATTTATGCAATACCTGGTGGTGTTTGGAGCGGGGGGGGGGGGGCATTTTAATACTACTGGCCTTCTTTAAAATGTAGGTACAAATCTTAGTGAACCACATTTTTTGTGACTGTGGTAACCGTTGATCAGAGTTAATTCAATCAGATCCAATGAAATATGTAGTCATGAGTTAATTGGTTGATTGGAAAAAGTCATCTTAAATCAAGCTTCAATACTCTGATTCACCAAGACAGTGATCAGAACCTCCATTTTAATTCAGTTAGAAGTATGTTTACTGAAGCTGGGAGCCACTGTCCCAGCAACTCTCCCAGCTTGGGGGTCACAGGGGAGTATTCCTGCTACCACAGGGACCACAGCAGCTCCACCTTCCACATATTTTCTCCTTCCTTTTTCACCCCTTATATACCCTATAAACAGGTAAGTGAGCAAGATATACACAATGATTGAATGAAGTACTCATTTAAACTATCATATTCATCATCCTGTAGCCACGTTTCAGTCAAACTAAATAGATCAATCTGATGATCAGTTATCAGATCATTCACTAGAAGAGATTTGGATGAGAGAGATCTGACATTTAAAAGACCACATTTAATTTTCCTATTCTTCTGTTCTACCAATGAAGTTGTACTGATTTGTATCAGGTTCCAATGAGTAACTCCTCTTTTGTTGTTTTTTGGTTTAAATAATCTGGGAGCAGACAGAACATCTATGGAGTTTATAGAGTTTAGGATGTGAGACAGTCCTAGAGAAGCGGCAGAGAAGTGTGTAAGACTACAACTCCGCCTCCTGGTCTGAACTCTGGGTTGTCATGGTTACGGGTGGGGGGGTTAATAAAATCGTCCCTATTCCTAGAGATGAGAGCAGCACCTGCTAAAGTGGGGTGGATGCCATCTCTCCTAATCAGACCAGGCTTTCCCCAGAAAGTGTGCCAATTGTCAATGAAGGCCACGTTGTTTGCTGGACACCACCTAGATAACCAGCCATGGAATGACGACATGCGACTAAACATGTCATCATTGGTCAGGTTGGGCACTGGTCCAGAGAAAACTACTGAGTCCGACATAGTTTTGGCAAACTTACACACCGATTCCACATTAAGTTTAGTGACCTCCACCCTGGTTTCCCAGCTGCTCGGGAGCTGCCAGGACACAGGTAACAGGAGCTATGCTAACAGGAGCTACTCTCAGTCGCTCTGCACGGGCTACAGGGCCCTGGCTAGCTGCTGGTTTGTTTTCCATGGTGCAGAGCCGTGATTCCAATTCAGAAAGCCTCGCCTCCAAAGATACAAATAAACTACATTTATTACAGGTACCATTAGCATTAAAGGAGGCGAAAGAGTAAACATGTGACAGGATGTGCAGGAGAGGGAAGCGAAGCAGAGGGAGACAGAGTAGGCATAGCTAACCGCTAAAGTTAACAGCCAGCAGGGTTCGTATGGGTGCTGGAAATCCTTGAAAATGCTTGAATTTCAATGTTGTGTTTTCAAGGCCTGAAGAGTGCTTGACATTATAACTCTATATAATTTTGAGCTTTAGGTGCAAGTGAGCCTAAAGAACGTCAAGTGACTTCCCTTTTTTTGGATAAAACTTGTTCTCCTATAATTTCTAAACTTTTTGCTATTATGTAACATCATTTTAGGTGTTTACAGCATAATACAATGTACATAATTGTCATTAAAAAGTGAAAAAAAAATAATCATGAGTACATATATTCCTGTAGATATGTATTTTCCCCCAGCGATAAGGTGCTGGAAAATTTTGAAAATGACCCTTAAAAGTGCTTGAAAAGTGCTTGAATTTGACCATTAAAAATGTGTATGAGCCCTGTAACAAACCAAAGTTGAGTCCTGAAGGGCACTCATAGCATTTAATAGGTGTGATTGTCAGGCCCTGGTGCTGTCCAACTCTTCATACTTGATGTCTTTTCTTCGATGTCTGCCATCTTGATGTTAACGTCACCCTGTTCAGGGAGGTTACAGTGATCGGTTCTCAGGTCCCACAAGCCACTGTGCACTGTTTTTCATAAAACCCTCATTCAAAAACAGTGTCCAAGTTTTGGTTTTAGACGAGATTTACAGAAAAAGAGACCCACTGGAAAAAATGCATTAGTCTGACTTTCTGTTACATATTTTGCAGACACAAATGATGACTCAAACGAAGGAACTGCTGAAGCTCGCAGACGACTCTCAAAAAAAAGTAGGGTGAAGTTGGAAGTTCAACGAGGCATGTAATGTTTTGATTTAAAAAAACATTTTACATTACGTCTGTGAAGGTTCTCAGTCATCCAGGTCATGGTTCACCCAAAAAAGGTTAAAAAAAGCCAACTGGACTTGCGGAGTTTCATCCGAGTAGCTTCTTCAGTTCTAGGGGACTGGTGGGAAGTTTGAGGTTTAAATAGGAACTTCTACTGAAACTTGCTTTTGTGTTAACAACCAGAAACCAGCTAATTTCTATTAAAGGGTTTAGGTACTTACCTGTCGTTGAGGAGGGACTGTTTTGTCCCTGTCCTCTTTCCCTATGAATGGTGCTGAAAGAGGAGTAAAGGAAGCCATCTATGTCAGATTGGAAAAACCTTCTCTGAACAGAGGAGGTGGACTGAGATTTAAACTGCCATCTATTTATAATGCAGTTTTAACTTCTGTCCCTAAGAGGTTTCAACCTCATTCACACCTTGATACTGTAGCCTCTGATGGACAAGAGTCGTTAGAGAACCATTCATATGGAAGAGGACAGGGACAAGCAAGTTTCAGCAGAAGTTCCTATTTAAACCTCAGACTTCCCATCAGTCCCCTAGAACTGAAGAAGCTACTCGGATGAGTGGTGAAATGTCTTCTCAAAAAACTCTTCAAGTCCAGTTGCCTTTTTTGAACCTTTGTTGAATATCTTACATTACATTTTTTTTGTTTTCAGTTGCTAGGAGTGGTAAACGGACATACACCAGAAGACCATGGACCAAACTAGAGGTCAGCGCTGTCATGCGACACTTTAAAACCCACATCAGCAAAGGTCACTTGGCAACTAAGACGGAATGTGAAGTGTGCAAAAAATGTGAGCATCCTGCTCTAGAAAACAGGACATGCCAAAACATTAGAGGTTTTGTTAGAAACAAGGGACTAACCTTTAAGCGTCATTTATCCTAAGAGGAATTCCTTTTTTTTTTTTTTTTTTTTTGGTGATTGTTTTTTATTTGTTTGTTGTTAGTTGAAGTGACGAAAGCGTTTGTACTTTTAAGGGGAACTACAGTTTTCTACAACCTGGACCTTATTTCTGGCATAAAATATGTTTACTCTCCCATATAACTTTAGTGTAATTTGTATTCCTTTGGAAGATAATTAGATCAGTGTATATCCATGTAGTGGGAGTGACTGGGGCACTAAAACGCAGCCTCTAAATAATTAATAATTTTAACCAATCCGGAGTCCGGAGTTGGCAGTGTCATCATTTTATATGGACGACCTTCCCTGTCCTTTTTGGGGGCTTTACTTTGTCCAGACTTGGGTTCATTCACTGAGATAAAATATCACAAGTACTACTATGTTGTGTGTAGGATGAGAATTATATAGTTGTCTCCAGAAAAACCAAATACAAATGAACAGTAGTTTGTTCTGCTCTGATGATTAGATCTTTCAAGTAGTTGGTATGTATATGATGAAATGTGAACAACACTTGCTCCTCAAAATGCACAGAACACACAGTAACAGTATATACAGTAGATGAAAGCACTAAGAGAAAAGACAAAAAAGATGGCTGGGTGCCCTCACAAATGATACACTCCTCAAGGTGGTGAATACAGCTTTGTGTTTCAGCTAAAACTTTACATAGATAACCAAACAAAACACCCCAGGGAGCCGGGTGACTTCAGACCAGTTGCATTAACATCCCACATCATGAAGACTTTTGAACGGCCGCTGCTCCATCTCCTCAGACCCCAGGTCCACCACGCACAGGATCCACTGCAGTTTGGATACCAGGAGAAGGTGGGCGTGGAGGATGCCATCCTCTATCTGTTACACAGGGCTTACTCTCATCTGGATAAGGAGAGCGGTGCTGTGAGAATCATGTTTTTTGATTTTTCCAGCGCCTTCAACACCATCCGGCCCCTCCTGCTGAGAGACAAGCTGACAGAGATGAGGGTGGACTCACACCTGGTGAGATGGATTACAGACTACCTCACAGAGAGACCACAGTACGTCAGACTGAAGGACTGCACGTCGGACACTGTGGTCAGCAGCACCGGAGCACCACAGGGGTCTGTGCTCTCTCCCGTCCTCTTCACCTTGTACACATCTGACTTCCAGTACAACTCTGAGCTCTGCCACATGCAGAAATACTCAGATGACACTGTGATAGTTGGCTGTATCAAGGATGGACGGGAGGAGGAGTACAGGAGCCTGGTCGCGGACTTCATGAGGTGGTGCAGGTCCAACCATCTGCAGCTGAACACCTCCAAGACCAAGGAGATGGTGGTGGACTTCAGAAGGAAGAAATCACATCTCCAACCTGTGTCCATCAACGGGGTCGATGTGGAGGTGGTCACGACCTACAAATATCTGGGGCTGCAGCTGGACGACAGGCTGGACTGGACAACAAACATGGACACACTCCACAGGAAAGGACAGAGCCGTCTGTACTTCCTGAGAAGGCTGGGGTCCTTCAACGTCTGCAAAAAACTGCTGCAGATGTTTTACCAGTCTGTGGTGGCCAGCGTCCTCTTCTATGCTGTGGTTTGCTGGGGAGGAAGCAGCAAGAAGAGGGACGCTGCTCGACTGGACAGACTGGTGAGGAGGGCTGGCTCAGTGGTGGGCACAGAGCTGGACTCTCTGGTGACAGTGGCAGAGAGAAGGACCCTGGACAAACTGCTGTCCATACTGGACAACGCCCACCACCCTCTACACAACACCTTCATCAGGCAGAGGAGTGTGTTCAGCGGCAGGCTGCTGTCTCAATCCTGCTCCACCAACAGACTGAAGAACTCTTTCGTCCCCCTGGCCATCAGGCTGTACAACAGCTCTCAGTGATGGCAGGAGACACAATAGACAATGGACATACCTTTTTGCACCTACTTACTGGACACTCTGTCATTACCATGTCTGTCTACCTCTGCTACATCTGGTGACTGTGATTTTCATTAATTTTTTCCCATTTGTAGCTCTCATATTTATAAAAAAACAAAAACAAAAACAAAACTTCTACTTCTACTGGTCACTTTATATTTCTAACAGGTCACTTTATATTTATATTTCTAACAGGTCACTTTATATTTTTAACATAGTTTATAGTTGTATAAACATTTTATTTCTAGTCACTTTATATTTTTTATATAGCTTTTGTATTTTATGTTCAATGTATGTTACTGCTACTGGATGCTCGAATTTCCCTCGGGATTAATAAAGTATCTATCTATCTATCTATCTATCTATCTATCTCATTCATCTAGAAATAAAAATGTAATAGTTTGCCATTGTCACATTGCAAATGGATGAACATAAAAGAACATAAAAATACGAACAAGCCACAGCTAACATGATTACGACTTATCCTTTGTCAACATTCTTTAACTTTTATAGATACTAATACAGAAAAGATTTCCTCCTGTAAAGAGACATATTGTATGTACAAATTAGAGCTGAGCTAATGTTAGTTGAAACCCTGTAATCTGGAAAGTCACTCTATCTTCACAGTTAGCTTTCCACAAAAAATGTCTGTATATTGACCGACAGAATACAAATTACACAAAAGTTATGAGTGAGTAAATGATCGTATTTTATGCCAGAAATAAGGTCCAGGTTGTAAAAAACAGTAGTTCCCCTTTAAGAGTAAATGGCTTGTATTTACACCAGTGCCATGGGAACCCTTCTGCTATGTGGACGTGGTACAGCCATACTTGTTGTTTTATTCCCATAATTGTACAATGTTTTGTACATTTGCTCCATGAATTTGACTGTCTTACACATTGTTTAAAATTGAATCCAAGGACCCACAGTTAAAAATTAATTTGTTTTCCATTAAAGAACAATGTTGATTTCAGTTCCATGTTTCTTTATTTAAGTTGCAGTAGACAAGGAATTAAAAAACTATGGGTAAGTGGTAAATATCAAATACATTAAGGGTGAAGTTAACTGTACACAAATGGGTACAGAAACACTCTTCTTGCAATGACTAGTCTGACCAATAAGTCTTGATATTGTTATGGCCCAGCTCTGGGACCATAACAAATAAGGGAAACACACGGGGAGTTACATCAAAAGAAAATATTTATTTTAACAAAGATAAATTCCAAAAAGAAATATTAACCATATTGTTCAACAAAATGAAACTACCAACCTAGATCAACCTAGGAAAATGCAAACTAAACTATACAAGAAATTAGAAGAACTCAAATCAAGATAGCATGGTGTCCGGGACAGAGCAAGAGAGAGAATGAGTTTGCAGAAGGGCAGGGTTTTATGGGTCTGGAGACAGTGGCCAGCTGCCTCCAATCCCATAATGGCCAACCAGCTTGTAGTATTTCTCAGTCCCCTTAAACCAGTATGCGGTAAGGTGTTTGTGTGTTAAATGTAAACAGTCCTCATAGACCCAGTCGACCCCATATACCACAATTTGCTCCTGACCCCACAAGCCTGTGAAATGTCCCATATTGTGTGTGTGTGTGTGTGTGTGTGTGTATAGTATATATATAGCTTCACTCCACACTATGTGGAGTGAAGCTATATTGTCATTTAGTTGCTCAAATGCTCAGTACTAGTACCTAGCAGTGGTAATAGTAGTGGATTGGTCTTGACTTGGTCTCGACTAGTCCTGGTCTTGGACTTGTCTTGGACTCGACAAAGGTGGTCTTGACTACAGCCCTGCCCGGCTCATATCAGTGACTCAGAATGATCCGAATCCCTCGAAATATCCGGGTCTTACACTACTAGTTATTATGAAAAATTATCGTTTTTTTAACATTTATGAATCGTTATCGAATCGTCACGTGTCGCATCGCGATGAATCTAATAGTCAATGTATTGGCATACCCCTACTACTTTAGGGATTGCGCACTTTATGCACAGTATTGTACTTAGTTCTATGTTTTCAAGTAGCTACATGGTCTTGGAGGAACGTCCTCTCATCTCACTATGTACTGCACCCTCTATATATGTTTGAAATGACAATAAAATCCTCTCTGACCTTTGACGCTAAGCGCAAAACCAATACATGAGAAACCGGTAGTGGATATTGTTAGCTGGACAACTACCACTACTTGCTTTATCTAATTTTTTATTTTTTTTTTTTATTACTACATCATTTTCACATGTTCTGGTTTTGACAACCGTAGCACACAGCAAGCAAGGGGGGAAAAAACAAGCCATTCACTGAAAGAAAAAAAGAACTCCACTATGAAGGCAGCCATGTCAACAGAGTTTATGATTGCATTATTATGTATTTGATGGCTAATTAAATCCTCACAGGCAAAGAGGCAAGTGGCAAATGTGTCTTGTTGTTGCATGTTTGTTTCTATGGCATCTAATATGATGCAGGATGCTCATAGGTTGCAGCATCTAACACCTGAATGGACAAGGGACGTTTACATAAATGCTTTGTATTGGACATTGTCAAACAGACAAAGGGCACCAAACAGTACTGATGTATGGACTACCCAAACAGTTTGGTATGTACTGTGTAGGGAATCAATGAGAGATTTTGTTTTTAATCTTGTGAAAACTTACGTTTGAATAGTTAACTGATGCTGAGCAAAATGTTGTATTACTTTTAACTGTAACTTGAAATAACAGGAACTCATAAACATGCAACTTGTAACTGGTGTCAATAAGACAGGGTTTCTTAACCTACATCCATGCTATAAAGTAGATGCATCATATGCACCGGCAGAACCTTCCACAATATGTGTCATATTTCATATTTTCCTTGGTTTATTATCGGTTGTTACTGTATGCGGAAATCTTCTGGTCATAATCTCCATCATTTACTTCAAGCAGCTGCATACTTCCACTAATGCTCTCATCCTCTCTCTAGCTGTGGCTGACCTGCTCGTAGGGGCTGTAGTGTTTCCTCTCACCATGGTATTCTCAATAAGCTTGTGTCTGTTTCAAGAAGAAGTGCTGTGCAAAGTACGGGGCAGCTTTGATATAACACTTAGTATTTGCTCTATTCTGAACCTATGCTGTATTTCTATTGACAGATATTATGCAGTATGTCAGCCTCTGACATATAGAACTAAAATGAGTGGTCGAATTGTTGGGACAATGATCCTGGTGAGCTGGGGTGTTCCTGCTGCAATTGCAACTAGCATGATTATAAGAGGATCTGACAAAGGAAGATGCAAGGAAAGATGTTTTTCTGATGCAGTCGGTAAAACTATGGGAGTTGTATTCACATTTTACTTGCCACTAATCTTACTGCTTTGTATCTACCTGAGGATTTTCCTTGTTGCACAGAGGCAAGCACGCAGCATCCAGAACACAACAAAGGCTGGGGCAACTGTCAGTAAGCTGGAGAAGAAGGCCACCAAAACTCTGGCTATTGTTATGGGAGTTTTTCTGATGTGCTGGCTGCCTTTCTTTCTCTGTGTCTCTGTTCTTTCCCTCAGTAATGCATCAGAGCCAGGACCTTTAGAGGAGATATTGAATTGGCTTGCTCTTTCAAATTCAATGGTCAATCCATTCATTTATGCCTTCTTTTACAGCTGGTTCAGATCAGCTTTTAGAATGATCATTTCTGGAAAAATTTTGTTTGGTGATTTTACCCACTCCAAACTGCTTTAATTAACGCTTTTTGTGCTACAAGTGTCTATTGCCATGCTTATACAAATGAACATAGCATTATATTTTACTTAGGACTGAGTATGGTGAACAGTTCAGTGGCACACAAGTGTACACAATTGTAGTGCTCATTTTGTAAGCTCTGCTTGAAGACTGCTAGAGGTGCTGGGCTTCTTGAAGATGAAGTCATGCACTAATCCCATACATAGAAGAAAAATGCTACCCGTGACTAACCAAACAGTGCTGAAGAGGCAGTAAATGTAAAAGTTCTTGTGTATTTTACACATGGTAGTCACTTGGCTATATTCACCTGTTTCACTGAAGTCACACTTCCTGGAAACTTTGTTTTTGTCACAGCTGTTTTGACACAGAGATGAGAAGAAGCATGGCCAGAGGCCACAAAGGATATATGGGAGGCTGATTCAAACACAATGGGATATTTTCCAGTGCAGGACAGAGGAACCAACGACCAGTTTCTGTCATCTGACCTGAAACAGAGAAGTGTCTTCTGACCAATACTGAAGCTGAACACTCATCACCTAACTCCTAAGTCTGAATTATATGTGCTGCATCATATATTATTTGATTTGATTTCATAGTAACATATCATTTTCTTAAGTAAATTGGTTGTCAAAAATAAATTCAAAGCAACATGTTTTCTTCAATACACGTGAATGTCTGATGATGTAAACTTCCACATACGTTGATCAAATAATGGTGTAATATACTTTACCATGGATTGTAACAATTACCGTAAAACTCGGAATATAAGCCGCACCGGTATATAAGCCGCAGTCTATTTTTTAGGGCCTCAAACTGGGAAAACAAGGTTTTCTATTGCTATTTGTTAATAAAACATTACACATGTTATTTCAACACTGTTTCCATTTATTTTAATTTGAAACATTCAAAACATAACCTATTCAGCAGGTTTACTTTTCAGATTGCAGTTTTTCAGTTAACTTCTTAAGTAAACAGTAGTACAACATCTAAACCATGAGCTTAAATTAACTTAAACATTCTTTAACCAAGTACCTTAAACTCATTTTCTCTTTTTTTAATAACAAGACTGTTTACCTTATTACATTGTGGAGGCTGTAGCTATAAATGCTTACTAAAATCCCAAAAACTCTTCCTCAGAATCGTCACTGTGTCCAAACATTGTGACCAAGTCATCATAGCGCTCTGCCAGCAGATTCACATCACTGTCCTCCGACTCGGCGTTAGTCCCAGTTCCAGAGTCAAACAGAGCGTCGTCCTCGGTGCCATCCAGTCGGTTCGAAATTGAGCATTTCAGGAAGGCCCGTGTTATAAGCTCTGAGGGAATGTCCTCCCAGCTGTCTTTTACCCACCCGCACACTGTGGCCAGTGCGGGTCTCTTCAGATTACCCCGCGGTGTGAATGCGTGATCATCTCTTTGAAGCCAATCCACCCATTTCTGCCGAATCCGGTCTTTGAATGGTTTGTTCACTCCGACGTCCAGAGGTTGCAAAATCCCGGTCATCCCGCCAGGAATGATCGCCACATCTGTTTTCATGGTCTTAAGCTGTTCGCGCACAGACTTGTGTAAATGACCTCTGAATGCATCCATCACCAGAAGCGCCTTTTTCTTTAGAAGTCCACCGGGTCTTCTCCCCCAGACAGTTTTAATCCAGTCAATCATGCCCTGAGATAAAAAATTGAATAAAATGATATTATTATTTTTTTCATAAAAAAAAAATTTAAAAGCACAGCGCAAAGACATGGTTTAAAACAAACTAATAACCTACCGTTTCCTCCATCCATCCTTTCTTATGCACTCGTACACAGACACCTGCCGGCATGCGCTCTTTGGGAGCCGTCTTCCTTTTGAAGATGATGAGTGGCTGTAGTTTGGTGCCATCAGCGCAACATGACAAAACAACAGTGAAATGTGATTTCTCGTGTCCCGACGTCTTGATCTGCACTGTTTTTTCGCCTCGGTTATTGACGGTGCGGTCGGGCGGCATATCAAAGCACATCGGCACCTCGTCCATGTTTCCAATTTGGCCGAGTGCATATGAATTCTGCCGGCGCATTTTAATAATGAATCGCTGGAACGTTATCATTTTTTCTTCATAGTCCATCGGCATCTTTTGTGAGATGCGAGTTCTTCTTCGAAGGGACAGTGCTTTTCTTTTCATGAACCTGTCACACCAGCTGAGGCCACCACGGAAATCAGTCTCATCCAACTCTTTCGCTACCTCTATTGCTTTCATCCGAATCATGTTTTTTGACACGGGGACTAGTTTGCTTCTTTGCTCAGCGATCCACTCAAAAACGGCATCTTCCACCCGTGGCCACAGACATTTTCTCCCTCTGTTAGCTTTCTTAGTTTTCACCATGACTTCAAGTTTAGCTTTGTTTCTCCGCCACTCACGAACCTGTTTCTCATCAACATTAAACTCTCTCCCCGCGTGGCGATTTCCATTCTGTTCCGCAAACTCCACAACGTGGAGTTTTTGGGCTGCCGTGTAGCTCTTTCTTGTAATTTTCCCAGGCATGTGTAGTCGTACTGTCGTCGTGTCGGTGTCGTGCATGTGTCTGTGATAAAATGGCGTCTTACGCACACTGGCTGGCTATATGACGGCGCTACGTAGCTACGTAGCGCCATCTTGTGGGTCAAATTTACAATGTCAGCATTTACCCTGGTATATAGGTCGCACCGGTGTATAAGCCGCACCCAACTTTTTAGATGAAAAAAAAAGGAAAAAAAGTGCGGCTTATACACCGAATTTTACGGTACCACACTGTCACACAGGTATTGGTGGCTGTACACATCACTAAAACAATGGTAATTGTTTAATGCAAATACTATACATTATACAAGGGATGATGCATGTGGGATACTATTTGCTGGAGCACAGATTTTCAAAAAATGTAGATAATATCAAGGTCACTTTTTTCCATGTTGATGAAGTTACTCCCCTTAACTGTTCGAAACCTATTCCAAACAAAGTTGGTCATGACTGTACAAAACCTCACACTAAGATTTGATGTAACACACAAATGAGACCCTACCTTAAGCTGACACATCTAATTTTAAAAAAAGAATCAGTGATGTTTTGACCTGGGTCCAGCCACACTTCAGTGAATACGCCGATCCAAAAAAAACGTTGACCCAAAGAGTTTTGGGTCTTGATTCCCCAGAACTGAATGGACTGGTGAAGATAAAATGATTTTTATTTTTTTATCTTTTGAATGCAGTGAAGAGTCCTTACTCCCTGTGTATTTAAGTTTTTGATGGACATGAAGCAGCCTCTCTAAAAATAAGACTGATGATACAGAAATAGGTAAACTGTAAACTGGTAAACTGTTATCTACGTATAAGAATACATAGTTGTTGGATTAAGGTTAGGATCAAAACTGATGATAAAGAAAAAGAAAAAATAAATCTATGCAGTGCCACTAAAAAGTGTTTACACCCTTCATAATTTTCTACATTCATTCATATAAATTACTCAAAACCTCACACAAACCCTGGTAGTAAACAAAGAGAACCCAATGAACGTCACCCAAATGAAACATGAATATCATACTTTTGTATTTGTGTAATCAAGAAAATTAATCATTTGTACATCTCTGTGACGTGAAAAAGTAAGTTTGTCCCTTGTTTTCAGTATCTGGTGTAGTTAGGCCTGGAGAAATTTTAGCCAATTATCTTATTATTGTTCTTCTTTAACCATTTTGTTGTGTTTGGGGTCGTTGCCTTGCTGCGTGACCCGGTTTCTCTTCAGATTTGGCTCACACACAGATGTCTTGACATTTTCATTCACTGGAGTAGTTCAGAATTCATTGGACCATCAGTGATGGCAAATCGCCCTGGACCAGATGCAGCAAAACAGGCCTTTAGTTGTGTAGAAGTTACCCTGGGTTCATTGGTGACCTCTCGGACTATTGTGTGTCTTGCTTTTGGAGTGATCTTTGTTGGTCAAGGGTAACAGTCATCTTAAATCTCCTCCATTTGTTCACAATCTGACTGACTGATTCCAATCTCGTTAGAGATGGTTTTTTAACGTTCTCCAGCCTGGGGAACCATAACAACTCTTTTTCTGAGGTCCTCAGAAAGCTCCTTTGTCTTTGTCATCATACACTTCCATAAACATGTGTTAAGAAGATCAGACTGTGAAAAATTCCAGATTTTTGTTTTATTATTTAAAAAAAAAAAAAGAAAAAAAAAAGGGCACTGAATTACAGCCAAGTCTCATTACAATGACTGGAAAGACTTCTGAAGAGATTTGGCCTTGAAATGAACTTCTAATACTAGAGGTGCACTTATTTTCCCACCTCACAGATATGTAATATTGGCTCATTTTCCTCAATAAACAAATACAAAATCGACATTTCTGTTTAATTTTTTTGACTGGGTTTTCTTCATCTACTGTCTGGACCTGTGTGAAAATCTGCTGACGTTTTGAGTCATTTTTATGCAGAAATGTAGAAAATGATCGAAGGTGTAAATACTTTTGAGCAGCACTGTACAGTAATTACTGTATAGGACAAGTAAGGTTACATAGTAGTTGTTGCTGATGACCTCCGTAGAGATCATTAAGGGCACCAAATTCCTTGGTAGGGGAGAACCTCACCTGGTCACTCAACACCAGCTCCATCACCAAGAAAGCCCAGCAGCGTCTCTGCTTTCTGAGGAAGCTGAGAAGAGCAAATCTTCCACTCCCATCCTGACCACATTTTTCAGAGGGACCATAGAGAGCATCGTGAGCAGCTGCATCACTGTCTGGTTTGAGAACTGCACCATCTCAGATCGCAAGACCCTGCAGAGGATAGTGAGGACAGACGAGAAGATCAACAGAGTCTCTCTACCTTCCATCACAAACATCTACACCGCAAAGCCAGCAGCATCATCATGGATGACCATACACACCCCTCACACGCATTCTTCACCCTCCTTTCATCTGGGAAAAGGTACTGGAGCATTCGGGCCCACATTCTAGAACTTGCTGTAACTGGACTTAATATACACAAATAGACACACTCACCAACAACCACAATAATATCATAACCTGTCAGCCCTTTGCACACATCTTTGCATCCTTTTCACACACTATGTTTACAATCACCCTTACTTAGGGCTGGGCGATTAATTGAATTTGAATTTCGATTTCTATTTTGGCATCCGTCGATCATGAAAACAAGATAATCATAATAAAACGATCATTCTGCCGCACGCCGTGTCTTGTGTGGTAAATGTGGAACAAATGAAGGTAAATGTGGAACAAATGAAGATATTGTTCGAGATATGTCACACGACTAGGGTTGCCGACCGTCCCTTGAAAAACGGAATCGTCCCATATTTACAAACAAAAGTACGCGTCCTGTATTGAGCTGAAACAGGATGCACTTTGTCCTGTATTACTGTGAAAATAAAAAATAGTGTGTAAAATGTCAATGGATTTAATGAATAACAGGACGCTTTATATGAACATTTACGAACATGCTTATAAAAACTGACACAGCATTATAGTTTACTTAAGATTGAGTATAGTGTACAGTTCAATCCGCATATTGCATGAAGTGGTACAGCTGAGGCTACAATTGTAGTACCCATTTTGTCAGCTCTGCTTGAAGACTGCTTTAAGACTACCAGTGACTAAGCACACAGCGCTGAAGAGATAGTAAATGTAAATGTTCTGGTGTCTTTTACACGTGGTAGTCACTTGGCTATATTTACTTGTTTCACTGAAGTCACACTTCCTGGAAACTTTTGTCACAGCTGTTTTGACAGAGATGAGGAGAAGCATGGCCAGAAGCCACACAAGATATATGGGAGGCTGATTCAAACACAACGCGGCATTTTCCAGTGCAGGACAGAGGAGCCAACACCTGCTTTTTCTCATGTGACTTTAACAGACAAACAGACACTGAAGCTGAACACTTATCACCTAACTCCTAAGTCTGAATTATATGTGCTGCACCACATATTACTTGATTTAATTTCATACTCACACGATGACGCAGTATGGGCGATAAAACGATAACGATATCTATCGCGATAGACACGTTCGATAGAATGTTCAATAATTTCACTTGAACTCCTTTAGAGAAAAATAGGAAGAAAACCCTGAGCTGTAACTGCAAGTCATTCTGGGGGATTGTAGGCAGAGGAAGGTCTTTAGCCTCTCAACCTATCACGGCCCAGCTAAGCCATGTTGGTGGCATCAACAACAACAACAACAAAAAAAAAAGAACAACGTGGAGTGAAAGGAGAATGTGCGACAGTGCTGTTTTCGTCAACGATGACGATGGTATTTCGTTGACGCCCCTTTTTTTCATGACAATAACGAGACAGTGACGAGCTAAACATGTTTAAGCTACGTGTGTAAGCTTTCGTAGACGAGACTGGACGAAAATGTTAGTGGGTGGTCTGTCAGAAATGCATGACATTTCTGCCAATTGTCTGTCAAAAGCTAAAAAGTATCAGCAATGGGGCTGCATCCTATCGTTGTTTGGTCACGCCCACCACATGGCATCATGCCAGCATCTGTGCACATTCTGCACAACACGCCTGCCGTAGTCACACTAAATGATGGACCTTGGTGGCAGCGGCAAGGGCCTTGGTGGTCGGAAACAACAAGATGATCTATGGACATACTTTAAATATAATCCAGGAGAAAGAAAAACAGAATGCATCATAGAGGGAGACGGCGGTAAATGTGGCCACAAACGAGGTGGAAAGAATACCACAAACCTCAAGCGGCACCTGAAGACTCACCAAACTGATATTTTTTCGAAGGTAAGTTACAAGAAGTCCTGTTAACATATCATATCCATACAATGTTACTCGACAATCGGTTTGTAATAAATTTCATAGTAAGCTTAAAGTTGCCCACATAACTCCTGGCGCAAAATGCGCTAACTTCAGGCTAAAACTAGCTTGGTTGTGCTGCTAACCCAGGCTAAAGTTAGTTTAGTTGCGCGAACTGGACCCTCATTAAATTATGGAATAATTAAAAAAATATAATAATAATTACAAATTAAAATAGGCCTATTTGTGGAAAAAATATGTAATATTTGAGTTACATAAAAGCTTTTTATTTGTTTTCTTCCTAATTGTCCTTGAATAGTGGTCAAGAACTCCCCCACCCCCAACACAAAAATGTTTCGGCCACTGATCAAAATTTGATGTTGCCATTTGATTTGAAGTTCAGTACGCTCAAAATGTCTGGTCAGCACAAGTCCGGTGCTCAGAAAAGGAAAGAAAAGAGAAGAAGAGAAGAAGAAAATAGAGGCCTTAAAGATTTTCTAAGCAAATATTTAAGAAAAGATGGTGACGGTGAAGCTGGGACTAATAAAGTGAACGTAGAGTAAGGTAAGAAACAGCGCAGCCAACGTTTACCAGCCTTGTAACGTAACCTTACAGGCTAGCTCTAATGTTAACGTCCATTAGCTTGAATAAAAGCCCGACACAACACGTTATCTTTGACAGAAACAGTTGAGTTTGGTAGCTCCGTCAGAGAGGATGAGACAGAGAGGAGAGGGGATCCAGCTGCAGTCAGGTCACAGAGAGAGTGATGCGGGAGGGGCCCGCTGTCGCGGAGCGGAGGGACAGAGTCAGGCTACCGGTGAAAGAGAAGAGCGCGAGAGAGGGAGTCACAGTGATGCGGGAGGGGCCTGCTATCCTGGAGTGGAGGGACAGAGTCAGGCTACCGGTGAGACAGAGAGAGAGAGGGAGGGAGAGAGTCACAGTGGAGCGGGAGGGGTCCGCTGCCCCGTCGGAGAGTCTGAGCAGGATGGATCAGAGTCTTCATTTCAGCGATCCTGCATTACGGCCAACTAGAATGACCGACTCTGACAGAGTGAACCTCGTACGTGTGATGGCAAAACGCACGCCTTTCTCAGAAAGGGCAAAGGAATTGCCAGCAGATGCAGAGGGCAGGGAATTCCCAAACTATGTGACATATTCCACATCCCACAATGGAAGGGAAAAAAAATCAATAGGGACTGGATAGTATATAGCAGCTCAAAAAAGGCCTTATTTTGCCTACCATGCTTGCTGTTCTCCTTTGAAGTAGAGAAAAAGTCAACTAGTGCACTAAATTCCACAGATGGGATGAAAATATCGAATGTAAAATGCAGAAAGCTTTACGAGAGATTTCCAGAACATGAAAGAAACCGTGCACACAAACATTGTTATTGGAAATGGAAGAACCTACAACATTCTGTCCTACAGACTTCTGGAATTGACAGCCAACAACAAAAATTGATGGAGACAGAAATCGAAAAAAACAAAGCACTATTAAAGCGGCTGCTGGATGTAACACTGTACTTAGCCTTCAGGAATCTGCCATTCAGGGGTGCACAAATACACTAGATGAGCCAGACAATGGACATTTTCTTGGCATAATTGAACTGTTGGCAAGGTATGACAGTATCCTAAATGACCATTTACAAAACATTACAGAGCACCGGCAACAGGGAAAGAGACTCCAAGCTCATTACCTTTCACCTGACAGCCAAAACGAATTTATTGAACTTTGTGCTCAGTGTGTCCTAAACACTATTTTGAGGGAAAGGCAACAAACAACATTCTATTCCATAACATGTGATGCAACCCCAGATGTGACAAACTTGGAGCAAAATGTACTGTTGCTGAGGTATGTCAGTCAAACTTCCCCTAAGGGTGGGTGGGAAATAAATTAACGTTTCCTTGAATTTAAGGACTTTTCAAAAAAGACAGCAGAGGAAATCGCCACAATGGTGGAACAATCACTAGGTGAACATGGGATAGGCATAGCTGATTGCAGAGGTCAGTGCTATGATAATGGAGCTAACATGGCAGGAAAAGTGAGAGGAGTGCAAGCTCGCATACTGAATAAAAATCCCTTGGCCACATACTCATCATGTGCATCTCACACGTTAAACCTAGCTGGTGTCCGTGCAGGCCGGGCCTGCCCAGAAATAGACATATTCTTTGGCTTCATCAATCAGCTGTACAAACTATTCAGTGGCAGTCCTCACAGATGGGAAATCTTACAAAGAGTTTTGGGTTGTTCTCGGCACAGCTTGTCTGACACACGATGGAGTGCGCGGATTGAGGCAGTGCACCCAGTGGCAAAACATTTGCCCGGTGTGATCCAGGCATTAGAAACCTTTATCACTACAGGTAACCTCACCAGTGAAGCCAAAGCTGAAGCACAGGGTCTTTCAGTCCTTTAATGCAATTTTGCTCCTCACTTTTTGGGTCAAGGTGTTACAATGCATAGAGGATAGAAACCTTACCAGTGACTTCCGGTTATGGCGGCTCAGTGAACGGTTGGGTCAATTCAGTCCTCCAGTATATTTTGAGATTTAATAGCGAATAAACCCTATTAGTAGTAATTGTGAAATAGAAGCTCACTAAGAAGAACACGATGTCGACACAGAGTCCGTGGACAAGGAAACCACGAAAAGAAATCGACCAACAACCCAAAAGATCCTAAAATGCCAGCCCCGGCTAGCAACAAGCCAGAGCTAACACCTGTAATGGCTACTAACGACACGCTACAGACATCCGAGCCGCCGTCTTGGTTCTCCGCTGAAATGATGAAGTTCGCGGCAACAATTCAAACTTCCATTACAACCCGACTACACCAAGTTGATGCCGCACTGGAAAAGATGAGTGAAGCCATACACTCGACCAACACGAAAGTTATCGCACTGGAGGCCAAATGCTGCATCTACGAGGCCGCTGTTGTGGACCTTCGTCAAGGGCTGACGGAGCTGGAACGGAAACATCAAAAAGAAGTGATGGAGCTGAAAGACAAACTGGGCGATTATGAAAACAGACAGCGCCGTAAGAACCTGAGAATCATGGGCTTCCCACATGGAGTCGAGGGGGCCAACGCCTCCCACATTTTAAGGGACCATGCCAGCTTACATACCACTGGTTAAAGTAACTAAACCAGTTCGGAAGCAGGTATGGGTGTGGCTGGAAGGGTCTTCAGAGGCACTTCAAGACCGTTTCTGTACCACCAACTGGAATATGTTCAAGCAGGCTGCCACGTACAACAACACCACAGACCCCCAGGAGTACACAGAGACTGCCACTGCCTACATCGCCAAGTGTGTCTCTGTGACCATCACTGTTCAGGCCAGTCAGAAGCCATGGCTGACAAGAGAGATCTACAGGCTCCTGAAGGCTTGAAACGCTGTGGTCAGGGGCACCGAGGTGGGGAAGGGGGAGGGCCTTGTAGGCTCCTCTCTCGGTGGGAATCACCCCCTGGTATTTAACCATTTAACCGAAATTACCTGCATCGGTTTCTGGTTGTTTACACAACAAGCAAGTTTCAGTAGAAGTTTCCTACTTAAGCCTCAAACTTCCCAGCAGTCCCCTAGAACTGAAGAAGCTACTCGGATGAGTGGTGAAACGTCTTCTCAAAACTCAACAAGTCCAGTTGCCTTGTTTAAACGCTTTTTTGGATTATTGGAAACTGGAAAAAATAGCCTTCTTTAGCTCAGGACCATGACGTCTGACTACTAAAAACAATCACAAAATCTCCCAACCTTATAATTTTAGGGGATTTTCTTGTCTAAATTAATAATTCCTGTAAAAATTATTTGAAATATAATTAAAACTCAACGGCACAGAGTCACAGTCTGTAATATTAATTAGATCACATGCTAACAGAAAGTAGTGCGCTGCATCTGACTGGACAGGAGATGTTTGTATTATGATAAATAGGTGGGGTTTAATATTTAAACAAGTCCAATATATCTGCACAGTGGCACAATGATTAAGAACACATGTCCGTGACAAACAACAGCGAAGAGTCAACTAACTCCCAGCATACGGTATGGTACTTACAGAAAACAGAATTATTTTATGTTTTTCACAGTTGATGTCAAAGGAGCACTGATGTTGATGTGGTTACATACAGCGTGCTGTATTTAAACTATTAAAAATGATTTCTCAATGTAATTTAATGTTATTGAACATTCATTGCAGGACTTTACAAGCATGGAACCAGAGCTGACTGTGAACAGGACTTCTAATGACATACACCCCTGCTATGAATTGTATGATTCTATGTATATATTTACAAGCAGTCCTTCCATTATATGTGTAGATTATATATTTTCCTTGGTTCATTATCTCTTTTCACAATACGTGGAAATCTTCTTGTAATAGTCTCCATCATTTACTTCAAACAGCTCCGCAGCCCGACAAACTATCTCATCCTCTCTCTGGCTATGGCTGACCTGCTGGTCGGAGTTTTAGTGTTTCCTTTCAGCATGGCATTCACTGTGACCTCTTGTTGGTATCACGAAGGTTTGTTTTGTAAAGTGCGAGGGAGCTTTGATGTGACACTGAGCACAGCTTCGATTCTAAATCTGTGTTGCATTTCTATTGACAGATATTACGCAGTATGTCAGCCTCTGACATACAAAAGTAAAATAAATGATCGTGTCACAGGGTTGATGATTCTGGTGAGCTGGGGAGTTGCCTCTCTGATTGGAATTGGAATCATAATTGCAGGTTTTAATCAAGGAAAATGTGAAACAAGTTGTTTACTTGATGCTCTCATATCAACCACATTAGCGTGTATTTTCTCCTTTTATATCCCAGTTGTAATTATGCTCAGTATCTACCTAAAGATTTTCCTTGTTGCACAGAAACAAGTGAACAGCATCCAAAACACAACCTTTCAGAGCAAAAGGTCCGGAGGAGCTGTCAGTAAGATGGAGAGAAAAGCTACCAAAACTCTGGCTATTGTTATGGGAGTTTTTCTCTTATGTTGGACTCCTTACTTCATTTGTATGGTCTTTCAGCCTTTAACACACAGTGTAACACCTATCGCTGTGATTGAAACACTAAATTGGTTGACGCTGTCCAATTCGATGCTGAATCCATTTATTTATGCTTTCTTTTACAGCTGGTTCAGGTCAGCTTTCAGAATCATCCTTTCGGGAAAAATATTCCGGGGTGACTTTGCAAACACAAGACTGCTTTGAATGTTATTTTGAATGCTTAAAGGAGTCCTAGAACACATTTTTTGACCATTAGGAATTGATCTTTGAGCCTAAATAATGGCATATGTAAATTTGTGGGGCTGAAAACGCCCCAGGAGCACTGCTAGAGAGCCTAATACAAGGTCATAAATAAGCCCTGCAATGAAACAGTTTGTTTTTCCCGCCCACTCAGCAAATTCATGAATAATGAAATGAGCTGCGTGCTGATTGGCCAGTTTACCCAAAGGCTGATTGGCCCACATATCCTGAAAGCTGATTGGCCTAATCCACCGGGCTGAAGCTAGAGCCAAAGCCATCGATAGCTAACCGAACTACGTTTACTGCTGACAAAGAAATTAGTCGAATTCGTCGGCGTTAGCAAACGCTATGCCAATTAGCAACACTAATTCTGCCCTGTATTTTTCGAGCGGGGCAAACTTAGTTTTCAATCCATATAATGACAACAGGTGATCGATTGCATTGCCACAAATGGTCCACAAACGGGGAAAAAACAGGGAAAAACATATCCTTAACCATAACCGGCCATTTGTCATACAGAGAGGGGATAACACGCAGCAAAGAGCCACAGGTCGGACTAGAACCCTGGTCTGCTGCAGCAGGGACTCAGCCTCGGCACATGGGTCGCCAGCTCTACCCACTGAGCTATCCCGGCGACCCAGCTGGCTTGATACTGTCCGAGGTTGGAGAAACACTCCGGGGTGAAGTGGGCAGAACAAACTACCAACCTCGGGTTGAAGCTCTGTGGAACGCGGTTGTAAATGAACATCAACCATTCCCGCTGACAGTTGAGTTCTTGGGGAAGTCTGTGTAGAGTCTTGACCTGCCCCAAACATCCTGGAACATTACACGCAGTCCGACATACCGTATCCCTCTTGACAGAAACTGCGGTTAGCTGTCGCTGGGACTAGCTAGCTAACGCCTCCGCCCTTACAGTGGGCTGGAACATGCAAATGAGAGAGGGTGTATCCAAAAGGGCTGGGCGCCTATTACATAATATCGGAGCTCTGTTCAGATTTGCCCATTTCAACACGGCCATTTCTAATTTTGAATGTGCATACGAAAGCAGGCTGGAGAAGGCGGTGAAGTTTTTGGTGTGGTCCTTAGACACCACTCGGAGCCTAAATTCAACAGGAACAACGTAAATGTGGTTTTGAATTCTAGGACTCCTTTAAGTGCTGTTTTAGTAACGCTAAACTAGTCCACTGTTTTAGTATCACGATTTCGTAATATCTGTCAAAAGACAATAATTAAATTCACATACTGTTCTTCAAACTCCAAAGAAAGGATTTGCTGAAAAAAAAATCAAAAAAATAGCAGCATAATAACGTGCATGTGACCCACACTACACAAGTAAATGTGACATGGAACGTACATTTTTATGCCTCAGCTTTTAGTTTGTCTTAGCTATAGTGATTGTGTGTTTGGGTCTGGTGCCATGCCATACAGTAGATGAGGCAACACTTCAGATGGAGACCTTGAAGATGGGACTGTAGATGATTTTGGATTTCGTGGCTCTCTGAGCTTTATATATTACTATTGCAATGCTCTTACTCAAAACAATGACACATGTTAGCCTTCTTTTCTTAAGGGAACTCTTAAGGGTACATACAGTATCTTGGCCAATACCCCAGGAACAGAACACTGGCCCAGCAGCATCAGGACTGTCTCATCTCTTGATATCACTTTTCTCACTGATTGGTGAACACAGATTTATTGTCACCAGTTTGTTAATTGTGCTATAGCAATTATTACAACAAATAAATAATAAAGCAATAACCTTCTAGTTTGTGTAACATGTCTAATACTTCAAATCCAACTGAATCTAATTAAAAAGAACAAAAGGACGGAATGACAAAACAGAAACGGTAGAAAGGGCATTTCTACATAAAAAACAACATAGCTGGTAAAATTTGATGAAATTAATGTAAAACCTTAAAAAAAAAAAAAAAAAAGCATAACTATTTGTTTTTTCTTTTTTGACACAACAGAAGCAGTTCCCCCACGTCCCAGTTACCACAGTTACAACACTGGCAGATAAAACATCCCAAGGCACGTAGCATGGTCTCACGGCCATCTATTCAACATCAGAGCTGCAGATATTGGCCTTCGCAAAAACATGCCCTGAGTAACACCATTTGGAGTTGACAGAGACAGCAAACCTACATCAGATATAACACAATACTACCAGCACTCAAGCTGTGCACTAGCCAGAGCCAGTGTCCATCTTGTTAGTCAGTGACAACATATGCCCGATACTGTACCCTTAACCATCTCTACATCTGTTTACCCTTCAAACATACAACTGGTGAATGGTGGTACTGAAGAATACCCTCACGTTAGCAGCACTGCTGCTGGACGGCTGAGGTGTCCAGTGTCCTGCACATAGTGTGTAGTAACTAACTGAAAACTAAATAGTAAATTGTATCTAAACATTAATGCAACCAAGCAATATCAGTGTTTCCCACACATAGACGAATCTGTGGCGGTGCGCCACAGATTCAACTCCGACCGCCACAGATTCAACACAGACCCCAAAAAAAAAAAAAAAAAAAAAAAAAAGATTTAACACCGACCGTCACATATTGCGTTTCGTTATTCTTTTTTTTACGCTATTTAAAACACGCAGCGTATTCGTTCAGCTGCATTTCCTTTCCCTGCTCTCTCTTCGTCTCTCTGTCACTCACGCGTCTCTCTCTCACACACACATACCGTAATTTCCGGACTATAAGCCGCTACTTTTGTCACTTGCTTTGGAACCTGCGGCTTATACAACGGACATATGGATTTTTACAGCTAACGGTCACAAGGGGCGCACTATCATGGAAGCGCAAGAGCGAGACAGACAGTTGGTGCCAGGTAACTAGAGCAAAACAAACCAAGTGAGCCCAAATGCAGTACGAGAGCTGCATTTAAGTTAAAGGCGATCGATCTGACTGACTTTTCTGGTATAGTAGGCTGGTTATTTTGATACAGTGGCCGTGTTACTGCACCTTTACTGCTGTGTTGGCTGTTTTCGAAAAAGATGCTGGTTATTTTGTTGAGCAGCCGGGTTACTGCACTTTTGCTGCCGTGTTACAGGCAAGCACTTTTACAAACAAATTAAATTTAGCCATTTAACGTTATTGCCTCGTCAAGCGTTGTAAGCTTTGTTTTTTGTTATACTGCACTACTACGGTACTATGACTGCAGGAAGCGCGCCGTTGTATTATTTGTGCACTGCACGAATGCTGTTTGTAATGTCAAAGATGTGAAAGTTTGATCGATCGATTGATTGAAAGATTGATTGAAAGATTTATTGTGTGGGTGCGGTTTATAGTCGGGTGCGGTTTATATATGGAACAATCTGTATTTTCCCCAAAATTTAGCTGGTGCGGCTTATATTCAGGTGCGCCTTATAGTCCGGAAATTACGGTGTATATATAGGGTGTTAAAATTAATGTAATAAAGTTCTGTGTAACCAATTATTAACAGTTTTTTTTAATTATTAACCTTTAGGAATTAGGAAATCCCTTTAGGAATCCACCCCCCCCCCCCCCCCCCCCCCACAGGGCACATACCCTATCCAATCATTCTGAATTCAGTCAAAGTAGTAAAAAAAGAGTGCAGGAGCTGCCATGTTGGAATGAACTCACTGCAGCTCCGGTTCGTGGATTACCTTGTTAAAACGGCAGCGGCCAAGTGGCAGCATACTGTATATTAGGCAGCCAGTGACCAGTCAGTTCTTGAAGTTTACGGTTTGGAGGGGAATTTGGGCAACTTTGACAAGGTGAGTGGTTCAGAGCATCATGGTGGGGAGTCAGCCCCACCAGTGTATGGTTATAAATGGAGAGGATGTTGCGATTGTAGCCGAGTACAAGTACTTAGGCACAATAATAGATAATAAGTTGCAATGGAACAGTAACACCGACACAATCTATAAAAAGGGGCTGCAGAGGCTGCATTTTATGCGCAAATTACGACAATTTAGAGTGGATAGGGATATGATGTTACTTTTCTATCACTCATTTGTGGAGAGCATGCTACTTTTTTGTTGTGTTGCCTGGTATTTCTCCTTGTCTGTGACCAATAAAAACAAACTGAGCAAGATAGTCAACATGGCCAGCAAGGTTGCGGGGCAAAAACTAGACAGTATGGCTGTGACCTGAAAGAAGGGTAGTGAAGAAAAGGTCAAGCAATAAATGAAGATCTGTCACATCCCCTACACCAGGCATATGAGGTGTTGCCATCAGGGAGGAGGTTCAGGTCACCTTCTTTCCAAACAAATCGAGCCAGTCGGTCATTCATTCCAACCAGTATTACACTGATGAACAAGAAGTTACCTGTAGGACAGCACTTTAAATAGCACAATGCACTTTCTTTCCAGCTGGACTGTCACAGTATGCACAACTGCACTTTATTATCCTGTTTATGTGTAGTGGGGTCTGTGTCTTCTGTCCAGATGTTGTGAATGTGTGGGGGTATGGTAGGGTGGGGGTGGTTGGGGTGAGGGAAATTCTGTTGTATATTCTGTCTTGTATTTCGTCTTGTCTGTCTTACTGTCTTTGTATAAATGTATCAGATGTACTGTATGGCACAGAACAATTTTCCGCATAGGACAAATAAATCCATCATCATCATCTCTGTAACCACAGCTCTTGTGGGGTGATCCTAGTATGCAGTGGTTTATACCACCAAGAGTGGTCCAAGGAAAGAAAGCTGGTGAAATGTGGCTTGGGCAAATATTTAATAAGGAAGATCTGTCCCCTCATGATCTTTTCACCTCAAGTGAATACGGCCTGTTACAATTTCATTATCCATTACATTTTCCCATGCTGTCAAAATCAGTCTGTCCACAATTGCTATGTCACAACAGTCATCCTATAAACTACCCTCCCCTCGTCCCTGTGCTTTAAAGTCTGTGTCACATACAGCCCAATCTGATCGTAAGCGGGCCTGACCAGTAACATTACAGTATAATAATCTATAAATGATAGTGTAAAAAGTACAATTACGTTATGAAAATGTTTACATTGAATGAGCTATCTGTTTACAAAAACATTTTTTGAACAACCTGGAATTTCTTTGAAAAAATAAAGTGCAATTTTATTGCTGTCTGCCGTTTAGTTCTGGATGTTGTGTTCTGTCCGCTACTCCTACGAAAACAGTGGACAACTTAGGAATAGCAGTTACTTTTGGAGCACTCTGTTCTCTTATTTTGCAGGTGGGTGGGTAAACTGCCTCAAAACTATTCTGAGTAATCACTCTTTGCATGGGAGGTGAATGGATGACGGGTTTACGAAAGTATTAAACTTGGGATGTGTGTATAACAGCAGTTAGCTTGTATGACTCTTACTAGGATGCAGAGAGACCTGGTTAGCTTCATATCCAGCTATGCTGCCCAGGAGAGCTCAGCCTCCCATACATTAACAAAACCACTGTGGCCCCATAGGTCCCTACTAGTTACCAGGAAATACATTATCACAAAGGCACTTCTAAAAGCACACATAACATTTCTGACCAGGTGGTCCCCATATTTCAATTTAATATCAAAACCAAAAAATGTATTTTGAATAGATTCTAAGTTAATTAAGTCTATGGTACCAAACTGTCCAGTTCGCAGTGTCTTAACTGTACTCACAGTTCCTGGGACGCAGAATGCTGTTGGTGAAGAAATATGTCCTCAGCCTCCGTCCACGTTTGTAAGCATCCAGTAGGTTCTCAGCAGCTTGGTGCAGTAAGTGTTTCCCATCAACAAGTCTCTCATACTGTTAGCACGAGGAGCTAGCTAGCAACAGTCCACAGCCTGGTCACGGTTGCATCAATTAAGTAGAATTCCCCACGGAAAAGGCTCCCACTGAGCGTCCAGTCTCTCCAGCAAACAAATTCACTAAGTCGTGCAGGCAGGCACGTAACTAAAGCATATTAACTTAAAACACTAAACGCTGGATTCTGTACCTGATATAAAGTGATCGCTACAGAAGCGAAGTCCGTTTCTTGAGGGATCCCACCGCTCCGTTTTCTCGTGCCTGCTTCTTCCGCGTTATATTGCAGTAATCCACATCTGCTGTCTTGCAGGATCTTTGGGAATCCTAGAAAACGATTTCCCCTTTGCTTGTCCCCGACTGTTCTGGCATCCTGGGGCACAACAGCTATCGACTATTTCTGGATGTAACTGGTACAAGGACAAGTTAGTTAGTTGCTCGCAGGTGAAGTTCGAAAAGTGTGCTTTCCTGCCAATATGGCGGTGCTGCGACTGCTGGCGTAGGCTGACGTCAGCTACCGGAACTCATTTACGACACAAGACTATGGTGCGTTCAGCAACCATGTTGAACATAGGACATTCCAAATACTTAGTGAACCTTCCCAAATAATACTCGTCTTCTATGTAATTTCCGCATTTTGTAATTCATCTCTCATCCCTTTGATTTCTCCTTATTGAACTGGTAACATGTTCATGGGTGCAGAACACTGCACATTTTTCTTGCCCAGTGAAATAATTTATTTTACTGAACAAACCAACTACTTTAATGATTATAAACGAAAAGTAATAGGTGAGCAATACCTCAGCATTGGCATATGCCACGCTGGCTATTACAAGATCTCTGTAGCCATATGTAGCCTTAGATGACATATGCTTTCCGTCACCACTGGGCTGGATTGCTGGGCTGTATGTGGGACTCTACTGCCCGTCTCCAGATGGTACAGAATGCTTTTAAATCTCACTCCGCCCTACCACTCTGAGCTGCTACACCTTCATACACCCACCTGTTCTCTCGGATAAACTGATCAGCTGTTCCTGAGTGTGCCAAAGACCAAGTGGAAGCTCAGAGGTAACCATGCCCCAAGTTAGATTCTCTAAAGTCAAATTATATTCAGACTAAATTGTGCTAATTTCCATTTCCCCTTTGTATTAGTCATTTCTAAACCTACTATTTGTTACAGTATGCTTTATATGAGACTAGAGATCAAAACAGACAAAACACTCACTGTACAGAAACTGTAAGAATAAACACACTCACACTAACACACATACACGCCCATACATATGTCATTACTCATCATTTTGTAATTTTGTACGTCATGCAAAGAGGACATTGGTTGGTTGCCCATATCTGATTGGAGGATGAAATTATATGTTAATTATATGTATGAGGTGGGGCATTTTAAATACCAAAGTCCAATGTTCTACACATTGACACAGTGTCTACTCATCATTCCCCTTGCATGGACTAGTACGTATACGTAAGTACGTATTACAAGGTGAGAAAGCTTGATAAACTGAAAACAGTTGAATCTAAAATGTACATTTGTATGGTTCTGATGTGCATATTGTACATGCTGAAATGAAAACATTTTCTTTGCATTACAGATTGATGTTGCAGGAATCTCCAAGCATGAATTCAGAGCTGAATATCAGCAGCAGTTACGTTGCTGATGACATACATCCCTGCTATGAACCACACAATTTAACTTACATATTTACAAGCAACCCTTCCATTGTATGTGTATTATTATATGTTTTCCTCGGCTCATTATCTCTTGTCACAATATGTGGAAACCTTCTTGTAATAATCTCCATCATATACTTCAAACAGCTGCACACTCCTACTAACTACCTTATCCTCTCTCTGGCTGTGGCTGACCTGCTCGTTGGTGTTTTAGTTTTCCCTTACAGCATGGCATTCACTGTGACCTCATGTCTCTATCATGAAAGTCTTATTTGCAAAATACGGGACAGCTTCGATGTGTCGCTGTGCACATCTTCTATTCTGAACCTGTGCTGCATTTCCATTGACAGATACTACGCCGTGTGCCATCCTCTGACATACAGAACTAAAATCAATGCACATGTTACTTCAACCATGATCCTCTTGAGCTGGGGTGTTTCAGTACTAATTGGAATTGGGATCATATTTGCAGGTTTCAGCCAAGGTACATGTGAGGAAATGTGCTCAGCCGATGTTGTAGTGGCAAACACTATTGGACCAGTTTTTTCATTTTACCTTCCAGCGATCATAATGCTCTGTATTTACCTAAAGATTTTCCTTGTTGCACAGAAACAAGTAAAGAGCATCCAGAATACAGCTTGTCAGAGCACAAAGTCAGGAGCTACTGTCAGTAAGACGGAGAGAAAGGCCACCAAAACTCTGGCTATTGTTATGGGAGTCTTTCTTTTATGTTTAACTCCCTATTTTATTTGTGTTGTTTTTCAGCCTTTAGCTTATAACCCTCCATCAGTTCCTGTGATTGAAACACTAAACTGGCTTGCACTGTCAAATTCAATGCTGAATCCATTAATTTATGCCTTCTTTTACAGCTGGTTCAGATCAGCTTTTAGAATGATCATTTCTGGAAAAATTATATTTGGTAATTTTACCAACTCCAAACTGCTTTCATGAATTGGTTATTGTGCCGGAAAACTCTGCTGCCATGCTTGTAAAAAATTAACACAGCATTATATTTTATTCAAGATTGAGTATAGTGTACAGTTTAACCAGCATATTACATGGAGTGGCACAGCTGAGGCTACAATTGTAGTGCCCATTTTGTAAGCTCTGCTTGAAAACTGCTGGAGGTGCTGGGCTTCTTGAAGATGAAGTCACCCACCAATCCCATATGTAGAATTTAATGCTACCAGTGACTAACCAAACAGTGCTCCTTAAAGTCCATTCTACGTTCTGATGAAGAGACAATAAATTAAAGTTCTGGTGCCTTTTACTCACATTAGTAACTTGGCTATATTCACCTGGTTCACTGAAGTTCTTCCTGGAAACTTTTTTTTCTGTCACAGCAGTTTTGACACAGAGATGAGAAGAAGTATGATATATGAGTATATATGGGAGGTTGATTCAAACACAACGGGACATTTTCCAGTGCAGGACAGAGGAGCCAACAACAGGTTTCTGTCATGTGTCTCAATCCAGAGAAGTGTCTTTACTGACTTTAACAGATACTGAAGCTGAACACTCATCACCTAACTCCTAAGTCTGAGTTATATGTGCTGCACCATTTTGTGATTTCATTTCATAGTAACGTGATATTATTTTCTTGAGTAAATTGGTTGTCAAAAATAAATAGTTCAAAGCAAACTGCAGTGACAGAATATTTTTTTTTACTATGTGAATGTCTGATGATGTAAACTTCCACATACATTTATCAAACAATGGTATATATATATATATACACCCATCACCATGTATTGTAACCATTACCACACTGTCACACAGTTATTCATGGCTCTCCACATCATAATATTTACTAGAGCACTGTTTTGTTTTTGTTTTTTTTTAAAAAGTAGATAATATCAAAGTAATTTTTCTCCATGATGATGAAGTTACTCCCCTTAATTGTTCCACAGTTATTCCAAACAAAGTTGGTCATGACTGTACAAAACCTGACACTAAATTTGATGTAATGGACCAATGTAAACCCTACCTTAAGCTGGCACATATAAATCTAATTTTAAAAACGAATCAGTGATGTGTTGACCCGGGTCCAGCACACTTCAGTGAATAGGCTGAAGTTCATATTTTTGTGGACTGAACGCATCATTTTTCCTGCTGTAAGCATAGACACGAGTTTCGCTCAATCTGGAGGGAAATAACGATGTTCACCCGCGAAGCAACTGATCCACACAAACATTTGAAGGAGTTATTTGAAAAAGCAGTGCAAATCATGGCAGAAAAAATATTAAGTTTTTCTGCAAATTTCAGGTCTGAAAAAACTATTCCGGACGTCCACCACATTATTGTCAAATTTAATGTGACACATCAAGTTGAAAAATTAAAAAAATAAATAAATAAACAAACTGAATGGACTGGTGAAGATAAAGTGATTTCTATTTTTTAACCTTTAAATGCAGTGAAGAGTCCTATTACCCTTTGCTCCATGTAGATTTATGTTTTTGATGGAATCATGAGCAGCATGTCTAAAAGTGTAATGAGGCAATAGGTTAAACACCAATCTCTATATCCATGTGTATGAATACGTAGAGGTTGCCTGAGAGCAAGGATAGGAGGTCTTTCAAAACATTATCAAAACTAATATAATCTACATCTGGATCCCAGGAAGGATGGCCAATCTATTCAACATCAGAGCTTTAGATATTGGCCTTCGTAAAAACATGCCCTGAATAACACCATTTGGACTTAACAGAGACAACAAACCTGACTTTAGGCTATTTCCAAGTCGCTGGTATTTTACTGTTCAGCAATGTCTACATCAGATATAACGCAATATACTACCAGCACTCAAGCTGTGCACTAGCCAGAGCCAGTGTCCATCTTGTTAGTCAGTGACCATATATGCCCGATACTGGCATGAACACATTCTCTACACACTTGCTTGAGTTCCTCATCTCTGTACCCTTAACTCTGCCGGTTTTCCTTTCAAACATACAACTGGTGAATGGTGGTACTGAAGAATATCCTCATGTTAGCAGCATTGCCATTGGACGGTTGAGGTGTCCATTGTCCTGCACATTGTAACTACACACTGTCAGTTAGAAACTAGTCAAAAACTAAACAAAAACTGAAAATTAAACAGTAAATTGTATCTAGATGTAAGCACAGGTAAGGGCTACCTGCAGGGTGTTTCCACCTGTCGCCTGTCAACTAAATTGTGCTAATTTCTTCTTAGTTTATCGTTTGTACCATTACCCCTTTGTATTAGTCATTTCTAAACCTTCTAATTGTTACAGTATGCTTTATATGAGACTAGAAATCAAAATTGACAACTGTAAGAATAAACACAAACACACATACACACACATATATATATGTCATTACTCATCATTTTGTAATGATGCAAACAAGACATTGGTTGGTTGCCCACATCTGATTGGAGGATCAAATTATATGTTAATTATATGTATGAGGTAGGGGATGTTAAATACCAAAGTCCAATGTTCTACACACTGAAAAAGTGTCTACACATCATTCCCCTTGCATGGACTATAAGTACGTATTACAAGGTGAGAAAGCTTGATGAACTCAAAACAGTTGAATCTAAAATGTACGTTTGTATGGTTCTGATGTCCATATTATACATGCTGAAATTAAAACATTTTCTTTGCATTACAGATTGATGTTGCAGGAATCTCCAAGCATGAATTCAGAGCTGAATATCAGCAGCAGTTACGTTGCTGATGACATACATCCCTGCTATGAATCACACAATTTAACTTTCATATTTACAAGCAACCCTTCCATTGCATGTGTATTATTATATGTTTTCCTCGGCTCATTATGTCTTGTCACAATATGTGGAAACCTTCTTGTAATAATCTCCATCATCTACTTCAAACAGCTGCACACTCCTACTAACTACCTTATCCTCTCTCTGGCTGTGGCTGACCTGCTCGTCGGTGTTTTAGTTTTCCCTTACAGCATGGCATTCACTGTGACCTCATGTCTCTATCATGAAAGTCTTATCTGCAAAATACGGGACAGCTTCGATGTGTCGCTGTGCACATCTTCCATTCTGAACCTGTGCTGCATTTCCATTGACAGATACTACGCTGTGTGTCATCCTCTGACATACAGAACTAAAATCAATGCACACGTTACTTTAACCATGATCCTCTTGAGCTGGGGTGTTTCAGTACTAATTGGAATTGGGATCATATTTGCAGGTTTCAGCCAAGGTACGTGTGAGGAAACGTGCTTAGTTGATGTTGTAGTGGCAAACACTATTGGACCAGTTTTTTCATTTTACCTTCCAGCGATCATAATGCTCTGTATTTACCTAAAGATTTTCCTTGTTGCACAGAAACAAGTAAAGAGCATCCAGAACACAGCTTGTCAGAGCACAAAGTCAGGAGCTACTGTCAGTAAGACGGAGAGAAAGGCCACCAAAACTCTGGCTATTGTTATGGGAGTTTTTCTTTTATGTTTAACTCCCTATTTTATTTGTGTTGTTTTTCAGCCTTTAGCTTATAACCCTCCATCAGTTCCTGTGATTGAAACACTAAACTGGCTCACACTGTCAAATTCAATGCTGAATCCATTAATTTATGCCTTCTTTTACAGCTGGTTCAGATCTGCGTTCAGAATGATCATTTCTGGAAAAATATTTCACAGTAATTTAGCTGATACAAAATTGCTTTGAACATTTATTGCTGAAATACTAACGTGCAAATAAAGCTATACTACTCTACGCCCAAAATATAGATTATAGAATCATTATACTGACATTATACAGCCTATAATAAAGCATTTTGTATAAGTATTCATGTATTATGTGAAGAATCTGTTAATAACAGCTAGTAAATAAACTTTTGGGTGTGTGTTTGTTGTAATGAGATATCTCATGTCCTGTTTGGAGTATTTTGCAGCCTGGGGTTATGATGTTTTTCTTTTCACCAGAACCTCCAAATATCACGATCAGTAATGTTTACATGCAGTTCATCACGCAGTAATCTTTTTGTGAATGAGGGCTTTTGGAGTGTCTCTGGATTTACATAATAAACAATCATAATAAAAAACAGACAAGTGAGTCTTCACTGGACATTTACATTCTGGCAGGACAGGTATAAAAAGGTGATTTGGTGACTGCTGACTTTCTGCTTGAATGAGCGCTGTTTTACCAGCAAGTGTCAGGATTGTGCCCGTGCATCAGCAACAATGCTGACTGGGTTACAAGCAGTAAGCAGTGCCAGCTTACAAAGGAGTTTGCTGAAAATATGTGAAACGCCATTTTGGGTGTGTACATTGTTGCATTAGTTGTATGAATATATGTGTATTATCATGGTTATCATCACAGCTTGGGTTGGCACTATAGGTCTGTCTGTACACGTCCTCTTCTTTGACCTGTAAATATATTGCGTTGCACAAGCCTGAAGACATTTGATTGCTCTCTTCATTGGATGTACAGTCTGTGTTTTATTTTTGAATGGAGCACGCTGTTATGACCCGACTCAAGGGCAACAGCCTCAAGTGGAGACCAGACATTAGAATTGCAAAAATAAAGGGTTTATTTCAGAAAATTATACAAAAAAAAGAGTATGTGGTATCGCAGCTAATCATTTATGATTTACATATTTATGTTTGTACCGTTATTACTAATTGCTGCAAGTATACACATTATTTTTAGTTTGTTTACGTTGAGTTTTCGACAGTAATAAAGTGTTGCAGTACCTAAGAGTCCAGCAGAGGGCGTACTAAGACTGTTATAGAGGTCAAGTTCCTTGTACAAGAAGTTAGGCTAACAACAAACATGTTACTCAGCCAGAGAGTTCGTAACGTATGTATAATGTACAAGTCAAGTTGGTTCAGTAAAGAACAGTCCAAATAAGTTATACGTGTGGACATTGGATCATTCCTGAAGATGCTACAGAGTATGACCTGGCAAGTTTCTGGCCATCAACATTTTATGTTCCAGATAGTCGCTAATAGGGGTTGAACCGACTAGACGACTAGTCAATTTTACTGCTGTGCCATGACGCTTTAAGCAGGAAGTCGACTAGTCACTGGTCACGTGACATTAACAACATGGATGCCTCCTAGAAGACAGGTGAGTGGGTCATTGCAGGAAACTAGCAGTGGTTCATCAAGTGTGTGGAAATACTTCACTATATACCTGGCTACATTATACCACCTTACAACACGCTATGAAGAACTATTAAATGCTGTTTAAATTGTCTAGACTAATTTATGTTAATGCTAATTCTAATGAGCAACTTGCAAATCACGTCTGCTTACAACTCCAGACCAGTATGCGGCAGTAACATGTATATTCTTAATTAGGAGTGCCCCTCTCAATTTTATCAGTCCAAGACAATGGTCAAAGGTGTGTCCCTGGCAAAGTTATCTTGAGATGAAACATCATGAGTGGGAACACGTGCAAACTAGGTCCGCTGTTTGGACGTCTAACCATGACCCCACTTGGACGTCAGTATTCGGTTCAGCATTTGATCGTCAGATTAGATAACTTTTTTGAGGTCATGTGGACCTGGAAGACAGGTGCAGGAAATTGACAAATGTATTTTTTTTTTTTTTTTAATTTAAGACAAATATCAAAATTGTTGTTATCAACATGATTAATGAATATGAATTATAAATAATTTATATTCATTGTTGATTTGAGATTAAACATTATTTTTTATTATTTATTTATTTACGATATTTTGTTATTTTACATTTTATTAAAGGTGCACAATGATAATATGCTGTCTGTTGACACCAAGTGTCCTGTTGCCTTAGTGCTGCTGGATCTCACAGCAGCCTTTGACACGGTGGACCATACAGTCCTCCTGTCACGCCTGAAGCACTATGTTGGCATCCATGGCACTGCACTTAAATTGTCTGTGTCATACCTCTCCAATAGAACCTTCTCTGTGAAGATTGGTGACTTGTCTTTTTCTTGTGCTTCTCTCTCCTGTGGAGTCCCGCAAGGTTCCATTCTTGGCCTTATTCTGTTTTAATTATACATGCTACCACTTGGGTCAATTATAGCCAGGCACAACCTATCTTTTCACTATTATGCAGATGATCTGAAAATCTATCTGCCACTGAAGCCTGGCAATGCACGAAACACTTTAGTTGACTGCATTGCCGACATTAAGCAGTGTTTCGTCCAAAATTTTCTGCACTTAAATGATGATGAAGATAAAACCGAATATATTGTGT
Source organism: Chelon labrosus (assembly GCF_963514085.1). Classification (NCBI taxonomy): domain Eukaryota; kingdom Metazoa; phylum Chordata; class Actinopteri; order Mugiliformes; family Mugilidae; genus Chelon; species Chelon labrosus. The sequence goes on from NC_140347.1 coordinate 24,048,907, forward strand.
TTGGAGAGTCTGTGTCAAACGGATTTGGTACCTGGCCTTCAACTGCCACTCAGACTGTAAGAAACTTAGGAGTGATTTTTGACAGTTCTATGAAATTCAACAAACAAATTGACAATGTTGTCAAGTTCAGCTTTTTTCAACTGTGCCTTCTGGCAAAAATAAAAACCTTTTTAAACCATCATGACCTCGAGAAGGCTATTCACACTCTAATAAGCTCCAGACTGGACTACTGCAATGCCCTGTATACTGGTGTCTCCCAGTCCTCTGTTGGCCGTCTTCAACTTGTCCAAAATGCAGCTGCCCGTCTTTTAACGAGCGCTAAAAAACGAGAGCACATTACTCCTATTCTCTATTCCCTCCATTGGCTCCCGGTCCATTTTAGAATTCATTTTAAACTTTTGTTTGTTTTTAAAGTTCTTAACTGCCTCGCCCCATCTTACTTATCCGAGATGCTGACCATTCGCGATTACGATAGAACTTTGAGGTCGTCAAATCAACTCATGTTGGAAGTGCCCAGGTCAAAACTTAAACACTGGGGAGACCGAGCCTTTTCAGTTGCTGGACCTAAGCTCTGGAATAAGCTCCCCAGTGACATGCGTATCATTACTGACCTGGGCCTTTTTAAATCAAGACTTAAAACGCATCTTTTTAAAATGGCTTTTAGTACCCAGTAGTGTGGTGATTTATTTTTATTTATTTTTATTCTATTTTTATTTTACTTTTTATCCTCTCATTTATTGTTTATAGTTTCTTTTTTTAGCTTTGTTTTATTACCGTACTTGTTTTCCGGTGTGTTGTTTTAAATCGTTGTTTAATCTTTTGTAAAGCACCTTGGTTCACCTATCGTCGATGTAAGGTGCTATATAAATAAAGTACATTTACATTTACATTTTCATGTTTTTCCTACTGGTTTATTTAAGGGTCTCTGGATCACAGTTTGTGGAACCAATCCAAGGTCTGGCTAAGTTTAACCGAGTTCTGCGCCACAGTCATATCGGGCGAAATATGTGCGAATTCGTGGAGTGTAGGCTGTGCGGAACCCGGCCATTATGATTTGAACCAGTCAACGCCACTCTAACTGGCTGAGGCATTGTGTCATCACAACGTACATCGTAAGAGCCACTCCGATTGGCCCAGGTGTTCCTCTTCTGTGGAAGTGAATGAGTGCTTTAGGGGCCGTCCACACAGAAACGCTTTTTGGTGTAAACGCAGATGTTTTGCATCGTTTTGGCCGATCGTCCACACGAATCCTGTAAACACATCGCCCTAAAACGCACTTTTTTGAAACCGGGTCCCAGGGTGGAAAAATTCGAAAAAGCACCTCTTGCGTTTTTGTGTGGACAGGGAAAAACGGAGAGAAACACATACGATGATGTCATCGCCACCATCGCCACACCCCTCGAGCAGCCTTCCACCTCTTATATCCCGCAAGACGTCTCATAACAACATCAACAACAATGGCGGACTACATGCTCGCGTTCCTGCTGGAGAAGATATTGAATATAGGGTTACTAGGGCAAAATATAATTTCTCCTTGAGTTTGGTTTCTTCTAAAGCCGATCTGTAAACAGCGCTCAAGCTTTATGCGCATGCTCCGCCTCTTCCTCTCCGTTTTTGGTGAATTTCTGAAACGGAAACAGCGCCACCTATAGGCCTGGAATATGAAGTAGCGTTTTCAAACGGATCCGTGTGGAGGCAGATATTCTTGAAACGATGCCAGGGAAAACGGATAGGGAAAAGATCGTTTTCGTACGTGTGGACGAGGCCTTAGTTTGCTAGTGGTCAAGTCGGGTAGTACGTTTTGTTTCTCTGTCGAGTGAGATGTAAGATGTTTGAATGGTGCCGTTTATATCAATCAAACGTGGTAGGACTCAACTGAGCCGGTTAAATAGACGTCTAGATTCATGATTCTTGAGTCGTCTTTGATGGCCGGTTATATGAGCCGAATCTTTTTTTCCACCGCTACTGAAAATGAGTTAACATGAATGAAAATTAAATGCTATTGAATATGTCATTGTTATCAGTTTTTAAAAAAAAAATAAAGTGACAGGTAAAAATGGCTTATGACGGGATTTTTATGACCCTGTCAGTCAAAATGACAGACAACGAAAAAGTCTAGCGCAACCTCTGATCAAGACGTACATGGCAGCAGTGCCATACGACAAAGCATCAAAGCAATAACCGATGCAGTGGCGTATCATTTAGCGAAGGACACGCTCCCGCTCAGCACAGTTGAGAAGTCTGGGTAGAATAAGTTAAAAAAACGAATCAATAATTATCGATATCGACCGATATGAAACACTTATATTGTGATACATTTTTCAGCCATATGCCCAGCCCTAATCATATCATACAAGTTTAAATGGCCCAAGAAAAATACATCAGTGTGACACATTTACCCTTACAAATCTAGCTGGCCTGAACCATGGTAATTAAGTAACAGTAACTCAAATACATTATGTTGACCCAACATATTTACATTTAGGTCACTCAACAAAATTGTTTCTGGCTAAGTTAACGCGTTTTACTTGGGTGGAAATATTTTCCATAATTTTATTATGTTAACTGAGCCACAAGTCATTTTTTGAATAAACATCTTTTGGTTTAAAAAAATCATCATCAGATCTTTTGGTTGTAATATTATGTAAGCAACAGGCATAGTTTGTCAAAGCTTATTGGTTAAGCAAATATTTCATCATATATTGGAATGAGCTGGGAACCTATAAAAGTGACAGCCAGGTCCAGAGACTCTGCTCAGTATGACTGAGACCAAGCACATTCATCAACACAGGGACTTCCAGCACAGGGACTTGATGAGTAAGACGTGAGGATGACCTGAAATTCTTTGTATGTGTGTCTTATGTGTGTTATAGTTGACATTGGTCTGTTCTCACAGAAAGAAATAATATTTTGAATGCAGTTATTTCTTCATTGTTACCTGTTTATGAAAACTGAGCTGCTTGTTGAGATTTCAAGAGGGTGGCCTCATGGAGTCTTTTAATATGACAGATATAGACTGGAATTTTTGTCAAGTAAACAATGACATATTGTGTGTGTTGTTATACATTTTTCTTTCCTCACTGACTGCTGTGACAGTATGTGGCAATCTCCTTGTGATAATGTCTATCATTTATTTTAAACAGCTCCACACTCCTACGAACTACCTCATCCTCTCCCTAGCAGTGGCTGACCTGCTAATAGGAGCTTTAATCTTTCCTTTTAATATGGCGTTCTCTCTAACATCATGTTTGTATCAGAACACTTTAACATGCAAAATACGAAATGCCTTTGACTTTACAATCAGTTCATCTTCCATTCTAAACTTGTGCTGTATTTCTATTGACAGGTACTATGCAGTGTGTCATCCTCTGATATACACAACTAAATTAACTGATCATGTTTCCGTGACGATGGGCCTGGGGAGCTGGGCTCTTTCATTTTTTGGGGGAATTTTGCACTGTCTAGTTGAGTTTTCTTATGATTTATGTAACATAGAGTGTTTCATCCTTCTTTGTATTATAAGTTTTTTAACATTTTATGTCCCAACAATAATATTATTTTGTGTCTACTCTAAAATTCTGCTGGTTGCACTGAAACAAGCATACAGCATCCAGAATGCAACCTCCCAGTCTGGACCAGTTGCCAGTAAGAAGGAGAGAAAGGCCACCAAAACGATGGCTATAGTCATGGGATTATTTTTGATATGCTGGCTGCCTCTTTTTATCACTTACCCTTTTCAGCTTTTGAGTAACATTGTTACTGATTTGCTTGAACCCTTTAACTGGTTTGCAATTTCAAATTCAATGTTAAATCCATTTATTTATGCTTTCTTCTACCGCTGGTTTAGATCAGCTTTCAGGATGATGATTACTGGAAAAATATTTCAAGGTGATTTTACTAACACAAATCTGCACTGACTGTCCATGTACCTCATGTAATTGAACAAATAATTCAAATTACTTATTTCATTTATTATTACATTCTTACATCATATGCTATGTCATATTTGCATTATTATGGCCTGCACATACAGCACATTATGCATATTTTGTAGATGCACAGGTTTAAGATATTCACAAGTTGTTCACTTTGCATTTCATATATTATCACAAAATTGTCACTGTCACCTGGAAGAATGAATGAGTTCAAATAGCCTGTGCTTCTCGGAGCAAAGATGTTTTAACGTTTATAAATGATCTATAAATGTATAAAATATTACTGTTCCCTGTGCTTCTCTGAGTAAAGATGTTTTAACTGGCTATTACATATAAACCCCCATAAAGAGATTGTTGCAATGTGTGATCTCAGTATCAGCAGGACATTTTACGTGTTTATACAGATGATGGCTTACACTGTCACCGTCAATAGACCACAACCCGTACAGAACAGTTACTATGCACATTCATGTCAGCTTGTTTGTGAAAATTTTCAATTATAAGTATTAATTTATATTTACCTATTGATGATTAGTTTTGAGTCGCCACCAGACACAAGAGTCATGTCTTTATGTACTAGTGTGCTAATAAAACACAATGTTTATGCCATATATGTGTAGAAGGAGACAAATGAAGTCAGAAAAAATTTCTAACAAGATTATACCTAGCTGGTTGTGCTTACTATATTCTTAAATATATTGTCAATAATAAGACAAGATAAGATAATCATGGTCATGAATAAGGTATTGATATAGCTATTATATTGTAGTATAAAATATTGAATACAGTACACATGCATACATGAATAAGGTAGGAAAATAAAAATAACCAACATGAAATGGTAGGTAACAAAATCTTATAGAAATAGATAATCTTAATAATAACAATAATGCGTAGTAGGTGAAGGAGCAATAACCTGCTGAAATTCAGCTCAGATGCAGCTCATCATTTTGAAAGTAGCAGATAACAAAATGAAATGTTAAAGGAACCTTTAAAGAGACTGCTGCTGTCACTTATTATACACGTGAACCTAGCAGCGAGCTGTGGAGTTGTTTGTGGGGAGCCATGGGGTAGTGGTTAGAGATGCAGCTTAGTACCGAGGGCGGTCCTTAGAGGCTGCAGCACATTGCTCCGACTGTAAACACTACTGTGTGTGAATGACTGGATGGGTCAAAATGCTGAGAGATAATTTCCCCTTGTGGGATCAATACATTACCAAAAAAAAAAAACATGTTAAGCTGACTAAACACAGACATTAAACATAGAAAGCTAATGTAAAGCTGAACATAATCCAGAAGATACAGTGCTGCGTAAAAGTTTTTGTGCCCTTCAAAATCCTCTACTTCTCTGAATAAGAATGACTCAAAGCATCATCAAAGCAGGAACAATGAGAACCTAATCAGACAAATGATACACAATTATTATACTTGTGAGTTAATTAACAAACTAGTTTAACCAAAGGTAACTTCAAAGCAGCTAACGGCCTCTCTCACCTTAGCCAATATTAACTTTAATTCATCCACCATCAGGAGAACTCTGAACAGCCAGGGTGTATGTGACAGTGCAGCAAGGACAAAGCCACTGCTCTATCCTGTACTGAATTGTAATATATATTGCCCACATATACAGCATATATATGTGTATACACCGATCAACAATAACATTATGACCACCTTCCTAATATTGTGAAGGTCTCCTTTGTGCCTCCAAAACAGTTGTGACTCATCAGAAAATCGACATGGGCCTCCTGAGGGTGTCCTAAAGCGTTTTTTTTTTATTTTATTTTTTTTTTCCAACAATATCTTTATTGAGTTTCAAAATGATATACAGAAATTAGAGTGCTTCCACATCAAAGGAAACATCCAGGGCAGCTAAATTATTGTATAACAGTCAATCGCCCTTCCTTGCAAATCAGACATTTATAAGATGATAGAGCAACATTTAAGTGGAAGTACAAAATATATGACCTGTAAATAGTAACTTAATCAAATAAAAGAAAAACACAAACCCCCCCCAAAACAAACAAAACAAACAAACAAACAAAAAAAAACAACAACAAAAAGTTTCTCTATTTTCCAAGGGTTGCTCAACTTCAACTCAATTGCACTGTTGTGCATGGTTCAAAATTACAAACTCAAATGTACAATTCACACAGCATTAAAAATCAAGTATTTAAATAAAAGGAATTAGTTTAGGAAACTGCAGAGGACCAACAACAATTACACCTCATCTGCCTCATTCACCATACTACTAAGATCCACATTTTCCATATATTGCATAAAGGGACCCCAAATGTTTTGAAAAAGTGATAGTTTCCCCTTGATAAAGTAAGTAATTTTTTCCATTGGTAAAGTTGTGGACAATTCCTTAATCCAGTTAATGAGTTTTGGTTTACTGGTCTTCCTCCATGAGAGTGCTATGACTCTTTTTCCCAGCAGTAGACACAAGTCCAGGGCGGTAATTATCTTTCTAGACATAAGATGTCCATCAGGATATAAACCTAAAATAAAAAGTTTAGGGTCAAGAGCTAATTGTATACCCAATATAGTGTCCAGAGCTTGTTTAATTTCTTTCCAAAACTGTTGTACTTTATTGCATTCCCAGACACAGTGGAAGAACGTCCCTTTCTCCTCTCCACACCTGAAACACAAGTCTGGGATATCACCATTATACTTATTAAGCTTTTCTGGAGTCACATATGTCCTCATTAGCCAATTATATTGCAGTACTTTGAGACGAGTACGGGTAGTTTGTGTTTGTGCTTCAGCACATACCTCCTCCCAGTCTTCGGAGGATAAGTCCTCCTGTAAATCTTCCCTCCAGGCATTAAGTTTTCCTAAAGAAGATTCAAGGGAACCCTCTACTAACATATTATATAGTTTGGAGATTATTCCCTTTCCAAAGCAGTCTCTTTTCATTTCTGTTTCCAAAGTGGACAACGGAGGAATTGACAAACACTGATTTTGAGATGATCTAATAAAGTTTCTCACTTGTAGATATTTAAATCGATGTTTGCATGGAATATCATACTTGGCAATCAACTCCTCAAATGACATCAAAATCTCACCCTCTGATCCCATGAGATCCCCTATTGTCTTTAAACCTTTGTCAGCCCACTTCCTAAAACCAGGGTCTGCTCTGCCTGGAGGGAAAAAATTATTACCCCATATTGTGCTGAAACGTGCGAGAGAGGCGGATTCACCCAGATATTTCTTAACCTGATACCCTAAAGCATTTGTGTGTGTGTGTCTGTGTCAGGCTGCATCGTATGAGGGGCCGTCTGGGACATTATTCAGAATTAGTTTGCATATACACAAGTGAAACCAAAGTCATTCACACACTATAGTGAAACCTCGCACATACACATATGAAACCATTCACGCACTACAGTGAAACCTCGCACATACACATATGAAACCATTCACGCACTACAGTGAAACCTCGCACATACACATATGAAATGCTCTCACGCACTATAGTGAAACCTTGCACATACACATATGAAATGCTCTCACACTATAGTGAAACCTCGCACATACACATATGAAACCATTCACGCACTATAGTGAAACCTCGCACATACACAATGAAATGCTCTCACACACTATAGTGAAACCTCGCACATACACACATGAAATGCTCTCACACACTATAGTGAAACCTCGTACATACACATATGAAACCATTCACGCACTATAGTGAAACCTCGCACATACACATATGAAATGCTCTCACACACTATAGTGAAACCTTGCACATACACATATTCTTGACATGTAAAATAATTTTTTATTCTGAAAAACAATATATGTATACCGTAAATTCCGGACTATAAGCCGCTACTTTTGTCACTTGCTTTGGACCCTGCGGCTTATACAACGGCGGATGGATTTTTACAGCTAACGGTCACCAGGGGCGCACTATCATGTCATAGACGATGACACGAGGATTAAGAACTGACTTTTCTGGTATAGTAGGCTGGTTATTTTGATACAGTAAACGGCCGTGTTACTGCACCTTTACTGCTGTGTTGGCTGTTTTCGAAAAAGATGCTGGTTATTTTGTTGAGCAGCCGGGTTACTGCACTTTTGCTGCCGTGTTACAGGCAAGCACTTTTACAAACAAATTAAATTTACCCATTTAACGTTATTGCCTTGTCAAGCGTTGTAAGCTTTGTTTTTTGTTATACTGCACTACGGTACTATGACTGCAGGAAGTGCGCTAGGAGCGCACCGTTGTATTATTTGTGCACTGCACGAATGCTGTTTGTAATGTCAAAGATGTGAAAGTTTGATCGATTGATTTTTTGTTTGATTGATCGAAAGATTTATGTTTGTCAAATGTAAATAAATGGGACGCTTTGCGTTTCCAAACAGTCATTTCTGTCCCGACAATCCCCTCCGTGGTAGAAGAAACCCTTACGGTAATTAAACATTAAAACACCAGCGGTTTATAGTCGGGTGCGGCTTATAGTCGGGTCGGGCTTATAGTCGGGTGCGGCTTACATATGGCACAATCTGTAGTTTCCCCAAAATTTAGCTGGTGTGGCTTATATTCAGGTGCGCCTTATAGTCCGGAAAATACGGTAATCCAAGGCACAAGTCGATCGGGACCAGAAAATAATTTATCTTTCGCCATAGACTGCCGTTCATATTTTTTAGAAAGATAGGTCCCATGGAGGCAATCGGAAGGGGCGGGACTTCGGCTATGCCTTCCGTTTACACTGAAATTGTCACGCATACACGCCAGTGAAATGCTCACACACATACAACTGAAAATGTTGAACTCGCTAGAGATTTTCAGATTTGTATTCACATTTCACTAGTATGGGTGAGAGCATTTCAATATTCGAAAAGGTTTCAGTAGTGACTATGAATGGTTTCATATGTGTATGTGCAAGGTTTCACTATAGTGCGTGAGAGCATTTCATATGTGCATGTGCGAGGTTTCACTATAGTACGTGAGAGCATTTCATATGTGTATGTGCAGGGTTTCACTATAGTGCGTGAATGGTTTCATATGTGTATGTGCAGGGTTTCACTATAGTGTGTGAATGGTTTCATATGTGTATATGTGCGAGGTTTCACTATAGTGTGTGAGAGCATTTCATATGTGTATGTGCGAGGTTTCACTATAGTGTGTGAGAGCATTTCATATGTGTATGTGCGAGAGCATTTCATATGTGTATGTGCGAGGTTTCACTATAGTGCGTGAGAGCATTTCATATGTGTATGTGCGAGGTTTCACTATAGTGTGTGACAGCATTTCATATGTGTATGTGCGAGGTTTCACAATAGTGCGTGAATGGTTTCATATGTGTATGTGCGAGGTTTCACTATAGTGTGTGAATGACTTTGGTTTCACTTGTGTATATGCAAGCTAATTCTGAATAATGTCCCAGACGGCCCCTCATAGCATCCTGCTGGGGATGGCTGCTGCCATCAAGGAGTGTCATTGCTATGGCATGGGGGTGCTTGGTCTGGTCTAGGTGGGTGGTGCATCTCTAAGTGACATCCACATGAATGAATGCCAGGTCCTACAGTTTGAGATGATTAATGTTATTTACTTCTCCTGTCAGTGGTTTTAATGTTGTGGCTGATCAGTGTATATCTACTGCCTCTGGTGGGCTCCTACCTCTCCCTTCTGGGTGATGATGGGTATGGCATATTTCAGTCTGACATCATAGAACAGGCAGGCCAGGAAAATGCTGTCAAAAAACGGGTCAGCACGTTTGAAACAGGACCACATCACCTGGAATAGAGAAAAAGACAACAAGAAAAAATGGTGTAAATGAGAATGAGAAAAAAATGGGAAATCAATCACAGAGCCTTATATAACTCTTCAGAGCAAATATAAAAATGAATGATTGCAAAGGTTGCTCATCGCAATGGTGTGGGGTTGCCTGGTCTGGTCTAGGTGGCAGGGGTTGAACGACTTCAGATTTTTTAAAGTCGACTAAAATGTGGTGTAAGTGGAGTTGACGTCCAGTAGTTGATGATGTCACACAAACAAAAACATAGTAGAAAGTAATATGTTCTTGACCTGAATACATATTGTAGCATTCCACACAAGAGAAGCTATGGAGGCTTTTCTGCAAGTTTATTGAAGCTTGAACACGGGCTACTGTCGGTCATAAATCACGTCTAGACCATAAACACTGTCAGTCTGACATGTAATATGCAACTCTTGCTCGGGGGAAAAAAACACGCTTTACAACCACAGCAACAATGTCAGGTAATAGAACACAACAGAACATGACATGAGATTATCAAAACTGTGCGCTGCAGATTTGTAGAGCCTGTAAAATCGGCAATTTCAGAAATGTTTAATAGTACTTCACAGCTTGTTGTAAGATAGGATAATGTAGCCGGGATATAAAAAACAAAACAAAAACAAAAACAAACAAAAAAAACGGTATCTCTGAATCCTTTTCCATATATAGCATCAAAGGTCTAATAACTTTTGACAATGAAATTCACCAACAAATTGTTGCCTCCTTCTCTCTGTTACCACAGGACGTTTGGTAAAGTTGTTAAGTGACTGCTGTTGAGAGGATTTGGACCGTTCCTCTGCTAGTGTTAGTGGATGAGTTTTCAGATCAGTGTGAATTGCAGTAGTGCATTTGTTGTATTTCAGGACTGACTTACACATTCTGCATGTCACAGTAGAATGGGCTTCATCTTTAGTGAAGTATTTCCACACACTTGATGAACCGCTGCTAGTTTAGCATGATGCTGCTCATGGCAGGGCAGTAAAGTCGACTCGTCGGTACAACCCCTAATAGGTGGGTGGTACATGTCTAAGTAATATCCACACGAATGCCAGGTCCAAAAGTTACCCAGCAGAACATTGTATTGTCACAAGATGGTCAATGTTATTGATTTCTCCTGTCAGTGATCATGATCTTATTCCTGATTGGATGTTGTAATCCTGTTCGCCCCCAACCCCCTCAACGACAGGTAAGTACCTAGCCGTTAACAGACAATAGTCGTGCAATTTCTATTTAATTCCGATTTAAACCTCAAAATGTCTTTAAGAGCTTGTCAAGCTTGGGTTCCTTCCCCAGCTGGGGCTGGGGTTCCTTCCCCAGCTTGACAAGTTGACATGCCACGTGCCAAGAACAAGTTTGCAAGTTGCCAGAGGTCAGCACTCCCAGGTCCTCCCCGTCACCTGCTGCCCAGCTCGTGCTGCACCCGACCCTGATGCCTTCCCCTACCAGTTGTGGGTCCACAGGGAGGCAGCTCTATGTTTTTTCTTTGGTCTGTGCCCAGCCATTCCCCTTGGAAGTAAGCCTGGACACCAGAAGGTTGCCGGGAAGGTCCCTTCCTGGTCTGGGACCTGGTGGGAGACCCAGTTTTCCTGCTCTGGAGAAATTTACTGCAGTTCATTTTAGGCCATTCCATCAAAGGCAATGAATCAGTCTTTGGTGGGCCCATCTCTTGCAATAAATATTGTATTTATACAGGTTAGAGTCAGGTTTGTCCATGAACAAATACAAGACAAGAAAGTTATTTCATAAGGATTTGACTTTTTGTGTGTAATGTGAGCTACTAAAAATGCCAAGCATTCTGTACCTTAAACACAGTGTAACTCAGCTGTTCTTGTGTTATTCCAGTTTGTAACTTTGTTTGTAACTTTATCCATGTAAGCATTACATAACTGCCTTGTGACAGATTAGTTTGTTCATAGAGTGCACCTTGGGGAGGAGCAGAGCTCTGTGTACCACCAGAGCACCTCAGGGACCAAAGACTGATCTGTTTTTCACACCTTTAACAGGGGACAGGTTAAGTTGTGTCATGCTCTAAACATGAACAATCAAGATAAAAGAAAAGTAAAAAAAAGAAATTTAAAAATTGTGTGTATGTGTAAATCTGAATATTCCCACATTCTACATACCACACTGACAGTAGTTTTTGTTACCTAATATTAGTTCGTAGTAACTATCACATAAATAACATTTAGATGGTTATGTTTTAGCATATTACAGAAGTTGGTTAAAGATCCTACTTTAAAGTGTCTTAACTGTGTAAGTGTTTCTGTGACTACCAAGACATAAATATCAAGGGTTATTAGATGGCAGTGTGGACATAAAAAAAAAAAAAAACTAATTTAAAATTGATGTCATAATGCCACAAAGGCAGCTTATGGTTTCTCACAGCTAATTGGCTCAGCAAATTATTAATTATTTATTGAAATTAGCTGGGAAATTTCAAAAGTGACAGTCAAGTCCAAAGTCTCTGCTGAGCATGAGTGAGACATACAGAGATGCCAGCAAGCCTTCATGCAGTGTAAGGAATGAGAAAGTAAATGAACTACACATCTATGTAACTTGTATGTATCCTTTTAACAAAATGTCTTGCATTTATTCTTACTAATAGATATGTTTCATTGACTGCTGTTATAATTTTATTGTTTTATTCATGGAAATCTAAGTCATATGTTGAGATCTCCCTAGTATGGCACCATGCAGTTTCTCAATACAACAGATAATGACATGAACTGGAATTTCTGTCAGTCAGAAAATTACTTATGTGTGTTGTTATATATTTTTCTTTCCTTACTGACTGCTGTGACAGTATGTGGCAATCTCCTTGTGATAATGTCTATCATTTATTTTAAACAGCTCCACACTCCTACTAACTACCTCATCCTCTCCCTAGCAGTGGCTGACCTGCTAATAGGAGTTTTAATGTTTCCTTTCAATATGGCGTTCTCTCTAACATCTTGTTACTATCAGAACACTTCAAAATGCAAAATAAGAAATGCCTTTGACTTTACAATCAGTTCATCTTCCGTTCTAAACTTGTGCTGTATTTCTGTTGACAGGTACTATGCAGTGTGTCATCCTCTGATATACACAACTAAATTAACTGATCATGTTTCCGTGATGATGGGCCTGGGGAGCTGGGCTCTTTCATTATTTTTTGGAATATCGCACTTTGTAATTGAGTTTTCTTATGATTTATGTAACATAGAGTGTTTCATCCTTCTTTGTATTTTAGGTTTTTTAACATTTTGTGTCCCAACAATAATATTGCTTTGTGTCTACTCTAAAATTCTGCTGGTTGCACTGAAACAAGCATACAGCATCCACAATGCAACCTCCCAGTCTGGACCAGTTGCCAGTAAGAAGGAGAGAAAGGCCACCAAAACGATGGCTATAGTCATGGGATTATTTTTGATATGCTGGCTGCCTTTTTTTATCACTTACCCCTTGCATCAATTGAGTAACATTGTTACTGATTTGCTTGAACCCTTTAACTGGTTTGCACTTTCAAATTCAATGTTAAATCCATTTATTTATGCTTTCTTCTACCGCTGGTTTAGATCAGCTTTCAGGATGATGATTACTGGAAAGATATTTCAAGGTGATTTTACTAACACAAATCTGCACTGACATAATTCAAACTACTTATTTCATTTATTACTCTCTATTCTTATATTATTATATCATATGCCATGCCATATTTGCATTATTATGGCCTGCATACACTGCACATTATGCATATCTTGTACATATACAGGTTAAGGTATTCACAAGTTGTTCACTTTGCATTTCATATATTATCACAAAATTGTCACTGTCACCACACAAATAAATACATTATTAATTAATGTATAAATTATTACTGCTCCCTGTGCTTCTCTGAGTAAGGATGATTTAATGTTTATAAATGATCTATAAATGTCAGCATGTTTGTGAAAAATTTAAATTATAAGTATTAATTTACATTTACCTATTGATGATTAGTTTTGAGTCGCCACCAGACACAAGAGTCATGTCTTTATGTACTAGTGTGCAACGAAACACAATGTTTATGCAATACATGTGTACAAGAAGGAGACAAATGAATGAAAGTCAAAAAACAATGCTAACAAGATTATACCTAGCTGGTTGTGCTTACTATATTCTTTAATATATTGACAATAACAAGACAAGACAAGACAAGATAATCGTGGTCGTGAACAAGGTATTAACAGCACTAGTTATAATTATATGGACATTATATTGTAATAAATAAAGTATAAAATATTGAATACAGTACACACGCGTACATGAATAAAGGCAGTAAAATAAAAATAACTAACATGAAATGGTAGGTAACAAAATCTTATAGAAATAAACTTAATAATCTTAGACTGCTGTTGTCACTTTTATACACGTGAACCTTGTTAAGCTGACTAAACACAGACATTAAACATAGAAAGCTGATGTAAAGCTGGTAATGGCAGTACTAGTTGTTTGAAGGGCAGTCTTATTGGATCAGACCTGTTGCCCAGACAGTCCTCAAAGTGTGATGCTTCAGAGGGTTCTCTGTTTGGCAAGCTAGACCTAGTCAGTTGCTATATTTGATCAGGAGACTATAACTGCATGAACATAATCCAGAAGATACAGTGCTGCGTAAAAGTTTTTGTGCCCTTCAAAATCCTCTACTTCTCTGAATAAGAGTGACTCAAAGCATCAGCAGATTTTCTCACAACTACTCAAAGCAGGAACAATGAGAACCTTATCAGACAAATGATACACAATTATTATACTTGTGAGTTAATTAACAAACTAGTTTATTCATGAAAATGAATGTGCATTTCTACATGCTGCAAAATGAAGTACACTTTAAGGATTACAAGTTAATGTCAAGGCCATATTTTAGTTCATCTGTTCAGAAGTGTTTCCAGTCAGTGTAATGAGGCTGGTGTTGTTCAGTGCACCGTTTTGTTTAAGAAATCTGTGATCTGTCTGTCTATGATCATGCAGAAAAAGTAGCTTTCTGAGGACCTCGCAAAAAGAGTTGTTGTTGCTCATCAGGCTGGAAAAGGTTATAAAACAATCTGTAAAGAGATTTGAATCCACAAATCCACAGTCAGGCAGATAGTGACCAAACGGAGGAAACGAAAGGCGACTGTTACCCTCCACAGGAGTAGTCAGCCAACAAAGATCACTCCAAAAGCAAGACACATAATAGTCTCAGAGGTCACAAAGGAACCAAGGGTAACTTCAAAGCAGCTAACGGCCTCTCTCACCTTAGCCAATATTAACTTTAATTCATCCACCATCAGGAGAACTCTGAACAGCCATGGTGTATATGACAGTGCGGCAAGGACAAAGCCACTGCTCTATCCTGTACTGAATTGTAATATACCATAAGGGTCTATACAGTTCTGCAAGGTGTGCCCACAAATTCAGCATATATATGTATATACACCGATCAACCATAACATTATGACCACCTTTCTAATATTGTGTAGGTCTCTTTTGCCTCCAAAGTAGTTGTGACTCATCAGAGAATGGACATGGGCCTCCTGAGGGTGTCCTGTGGTGTCTGGCAACAGAATGTTGTTAGTGGGGGCCTATGGGTTGAGGGGAGGGACTTCTGAGGATCAGGCTTGGTCCAGTGCATCCCACAGATAATTTGATCAGTTTGAGATCTAGTTAATTTGGAGGCCACGTCAACACCTTGTGCTGTTTTTCATGTTTTTTTGAGTTGTTCCTCAAGTGTTTTTGTGTGTGTGTCTGTGTCAGGCTGCATCCTGCTGGGGATGGCTGCTGCCATCAAGGAGTGTCATTGCTATGGGGTGGGGTTGCCTGGTCTGGCATATTTCAGTTTGACATCATAGAACAAGCAGGGAAGGAAAAAGCCACAGAGATCAGACTGTGATTCTCCTGCTCGTCAAACAACGGGTCAGCATGTTTGAAACAGGACCACATCACCTGGAATAGAAAAAAAGACAAGAAAAAATGGTGTGGATGGGAAATCAATCACTTGTTCAATCACAGAGCCCTATGTAACTCCTTAGTGCAAATATAAAAATGAATGATTGCAAAGGTTGCTCATTGCTATGGGGTGGGGGTGCCTGGTCTGGTCTAGGTGGCAGGGGACATCATCAATGAGTCGAGTTCACGTCGACTAGTTGATGATGTCACACATAAAAACACAGTAGAAAGTAATGCTTTGTAACAATAAAATCTATGTTCTTGACCTAAATACATATTGTAGCGCTCCACACAAGAAAAGCTACGGAGGCTTTTCTGCAAGTTTATTAAAACTTGAACACGGGCTACTGTCGGTCGTAGACCACGTCTAGACCATAAACACTGTCAGTCTGACATGTAATATGCAACTCTCGCTCAGGGGAAAAGAACACGCTTTACAACCACAGCAACAATGTCAAGTAATAGAACTGGTAACACAACAGAACATGACATGAGCTTATCAATACCGTGTGCTGCACATTTGTATAGCCTGTAAAATCGGCAATGTCAGTAGCGTTTAATAGTACTTCACAGCTTGTTGTGAGATAGGATAATGTAGCCGGGACTAAAAAAAAAAACGGTATCTCTGAATCCTTTTCCATGTATAGCATCAAAGATCTAATAACTTTAGACAATGAAATTCACCAACAAATTGTTGATGCGCAGCCTCCTTCTCTCTGTTACCACAGGACGTTTGGTAAAGTTGTTAACTGACTGCTGTTGAGAGGATTTGGACAGTGCCTCTGCTAGCGTTAGCGGATGAGTTTTCAGATCAGTGTGAATTGCAGTAGTTCATTTGTTGTATTTCAGGAAACGTTAGTTTTGTTTGTTCAGCAGACTATTCTCTGTCTGAGTAGTGATGTGAGTCCTGAATGAATCGTTGCAAAACTCAAGATTTATTGTACTGACATGTGAGACATGATTCCTAATCCTTATTAACTTGTTTACTGACTTGTCCCTGCTACCAGTGGCGGTTCTACAGTGAATTGCTCCCCGGGCGAGACCACCTCCGAGCGCCCCCCCCCCCCGGCACGCGCGCGCTTAAAGAAAAGAGCATCCATGAATTGCAAATTTAAATAAATATGCCCTTAGACTCAAAGTGTCTGTCATTAGACGCTATATTAATCTATCTTTCAGGGAGGAACCATTAGCTCCTTGGTTACTGCCTCCAATTCTATGCTTGGCACACTTTTGGTTGGTTAAACTATGTTTTGACATGAAATAGAGTTGTAGCAAATGGCAAATGTTCATCTTTGAAACTACCTACAGATATAAAATTTCGTTGGCTAATTACAGGACCCAACGTGGTGGAAATAAATAATAACTGAACTTGTAACAGTTTTGTTGCAAAGCACAATCTTATGGTGAAATTACATCTGGTGTTTGTTAAGACGAATTACTGTTGTATAAGCAAGCATCATAGTAAAAAGGCTAACAAACGTATAGCACCAGTTAACATTAGCCCTTCATTCATGACATATGATACTGTAATCATACAGAGAGAACATACCTTTTATCTTTCCTGTTTCTGTCCATCTCTGCGTTTATTTGACACTCGACAATCAACAGATTTCCATCCTCCAACGCTGTCACTCACGACCAGAAGTCAAGACTAAACCAATTCACCTTGGTGACCACATAATTACCTATTTTTATTTGGCCATTTCACACAATTCATAAAAACCAAACGTGCATGAATTATAGGCCTGTATTTATTATATTATGAATGAAATGTGCGTTACATGGAAGAAAGTGAAGGTGTTACTAACTTTTATTTTTATACAGTGGACCCCCCCGTCCGTTCAATTTGGGAGAGACCCAGAGGTGAACTGTCCCCCGCGCCCCCCTCCCCTTTCCCTTTCTCACGCACAGCTTCTGTGCATGGCACCTTCTCAGCAGTAGGGGCGACTGCAGCTGCAGGGGGCGCCAATTTGCCAATTCCCTACACAGATATGACAGATAATAGAAAACCACGTAGCGGCGCAGATTTATTTGTTTATTTCTTTAATTTTTTTTCCAACTGCTCGTGCCGCCCCCCTTGTGTAACGAAAAAATGCCGCCCCGGGCGGCTGCCCGGTTCGCCCGTGCCTAAAACCGCTACTGTATATACGTTTTGTATATATTTAATTTGTATTTATATTTTTTTATTGTTTTTATTTATTATTATTATTTTATTTATTTATTTGTTTTGTTTTGTTTTTTGCTCTATTTTTATTTTACCTTTATTGTTTTAATACCTCTTTCTTATACTTTTTTGAGGGGAAGAGGGGAAGGTCGGCCGGCCGAAGGATTTACGCAGCGGATCACAAATTGAGCGGCCACGAGGCGAACGCGACCGGCCTGAGCTTATCAGAATCCTAGAGGAAACACTGAACTTTGCCCATGTAAGCATTACATAATTACCTTGTTACAGATTAGTTTGTTCATAGAGTGCGCCTTGGGGAGGAGCAGAGCTCTGTGTACCATCAGAGCACCTCAGGGACCAAAGACTGAACTGTTTTTCACACCTTCAATAGGGGACAGGTTAAGTTGTATTATGCTCTAAACATGAACAATCAACAGAAAAGAAAAGTAAAAAAGTATTCCCACATTCTACATACCACACTGACAGTAGTTTTTGTTACCTAATATAGGTTTGTAGCAACTAACACATAAATAACATTTAGATGGTTATGTTTCAGCATCTTACAGAAGTTGGTTAAAGATCCTACTTTAAAGTGTCTTAACTGTGTAAGTGTTTCTGTGACTACCAAGACATAATTATCAAGGGTTATTAGATGGCAGTGTGGACATAAAAAAAAATTATTTAAAATTGATGTCATAATGCCACAAAGACAGCTTATGGTTTCTCATAGCTGATTGGCTCAGCAAATTATTAATTATTTATTGAAATTAGCTGGGAAATTTCAAAAGTGACAGTCATGCAGTGTAAGAAATGAGAAAGTAAATGAACTACACATCTATGTAATTTGTATGTATCCTTTTAACCAAATGTCTTGCATTTATTCTCTTTAATAGATATGTTTCATTGACTGATAATTTTACTGTTTTTATTCATGGAAAACTAAGTCATATGTTGAGATCTCCCTAGTATGGCACCATGCAGTTTCTCAATACAACAGATAATGACATGAACTGGAATTTCTGTCAGTCAGAAAATTACTTCTGTATGTTGTTATATATTTTTCTTTCCTTGTGGACTGCTGCGACAGTATGTGGCAATCTTCTTGTGATAATGTCTATCATTTATTTTAAACAGCTCCACACTCCTACTAACTACCTCATCCTCTCCCTAGCAGTGGCTGACCTGCTAATAGGAGCTATAATCTTTCCTTTTAATATGGCATTTTCTGTAACAACATGTTACTATCAGAACACTTCAAAATGCAAAATAAGAAAAGGCTTAGACTTTACAATCAGGTAATCCTCCGTTCTAAACTTGTGCTGTATTTCTATTGACAGGTACTATGCAGTGTGTCATCCTCTGATATACACAGCTAAATTAACTGATCATGTTTCCATGATGATGGGCCTGGGGAGCTGGGCTCTTTCAATTTTTTGGGGAATTTTGCACTTTGTAATTGATTTTTCTTATGATTTATGTAACATAGAGTGTTTCATCCTTCTTTGTATTTTAGATTTTATAACATTTTGTGTCCCAACAATAATATTGCTTTGTGTCTACTCTAAAATTCTGCTGGTTGCACTGAAACAAGCATACAGCATCCAGAATGCAACCTCCCAGTCTGGACCAGTTGCCAGTAAGGAGAGAAAGGCCACCAAAACAATGACTATAGTCATGGGATTATTTTTGATATGCTGGCTGCCTCTTTTTATCACTTACCCCTTTTATCTTTTGAGTAACATTGTTACTGATTTAATTGAACCCTTTAACTGGTTTGCACTTACAAATTCAATGTTAAATCCATTTATTTATGCTTTCTTCTACCACTGGTTTAGATCAGCTTTCAGGATGATGATTACTGGAAAGATTTTTCAAGGTGATTTTACTAACACAAATCTGCACTGACTGTCCATGTGCATAATAATTACAGTAAATATTAACACAGATTCCATTCTGTCTTGTTCTGTACAGTACTTGCTTCACAAATGGACTATTATTTATCTCATGGACTGCCTGTGTGCATTGAACCAGTCAGTTATAGTTCCCAATATTACAGTATCACAAAACAAGTTTGTAATTTCAGATATCAACCTGATGCCCTCTTCTCCTGCCATATGTGCTATTACCAGAAGGTTTGCTTTGTCCCCAAGCACAGTCACAGAAAGTCTGGCACCATGTGCTTTTCACAGATGAGAGCAGGTGCACCTTGAGTATATGTGACGTCCGTGAATGGGTCTGAAGAAGCCGTGGAGAACATTATGCTGCATGTACCATCGTTCAGCATGACTGTTCCTGGAGTTCCTTAGTTGGTGGTATACGTCTGTTAGCCTTTTTGCTATGATGCTTGCAATGCTTATACAACAGTAATTCGTCTTAACTCCAGATCTAATTTCACCCTAAGATTGTGCTTTGCAACAAAACTGTTACAAGTTCAGTTATTATTTATTTCCATCACATTGGGTCCTGTAATTAGCCAACGGAATTTTCATATCTGTAGGTAGTTTCAGAGATGAACATTTGCCATTTGCTACAACTGTATTTCGTGACAAAACATAGTTTAACCAGTCATAACTAAAAGTGCGCCAAGCATAGAATTTGAGGCAGTAACCAAGGAGCTAATTGTTCCTCCCTGAAATATTTTGGAGCATCCTCTGCCACTGGTCAGGATGAGCCACCCACCTCTTGAATAACTGGATTCTCTTAAGTGTGATTTTCAAATGTTCTATTGAAGGATTTGTGCAATTGAAAAATATAAGTTTCTGTTTCACTTATATTGTTATAATAAAACATAGCTGTTTGTGCAAAACGTTGTGTCATTCATTTTCCTTTTCCTGTCCAGGAGCTGGGAGGATACTATTTTGGACTAGCCTGACGCATCATGTTTTCACTTTGATTTTCAGGGTGTCTTTGAATTCAGCCCTCTGTAGGTTGATCATTTTTATTTCCGGTATCCTATAGTTCCTAAAACATTACTCGGTCCATATCAACTGAACCATATGAACTTCTGGGTCGCTGCTCGTGTGGTCGACCGGTTAGTCAACTGAGCATTTCATATGTGTATGTGTGAGGTTTCACTGTAGTGCGTGAATGGTTTCATATGTGTATGTGCGAGGTTTCACTATAGTGCGTGAGAGCATTTCATACGTGTATGTGCAAGAGCATTTCGTATGTGTATGTGTGAGGTTTCGCTATAGTGCGTGAGAGCATTTCATATGTGTATGTGCGAGGTTTCACTGTAGTGCGTGAATGGTTTCATATGTGTATGTGCGAGGTTTCACTATAGTGTGTGAATGACTTTGGTTTCACTTGTGTATATGCAAGCTAATTCTGAATAATGTCCCAGACGGCCCCTCATAGGCAGCAGCACTGGACGCAAGTGTTTGTGACAGTTATTTAAAGTTAGTAGTCACTTAAAGCAGCTATATGTCCTATAGCAGGGTGCCCATTACTTCGATCGCGATCGACCGGTGCGGGTAGATCGCGTGCCATTGGAAAAAATAAAATGTTTTAGATGTTAGTCTGGCTTGACAATTAACTGTTGCACCTCCAAAACAAACAGCAAGACAAACATTCATCTTTATTTATTTCTACTTTACATTTGCAAATTGCAACATGCCCTCAGTTCAGCGGCACACATCCACAGCCACGCACAACTTCAACAACAACTGAAGACTACCGTCTTTCTTAAAGAGACAGCGCTATTTTTCTAAAGGTGTAGTGCACCAATTTTTCCTGATAAAAGTAAAAACAAAGATGGATAGAGCTTTTAACACTGTAGCAACAATTAATATGACTTAGGATACACAGGTAGATCACTTTGACTTGGTCATTGTAAAAGCAGCTCGCAAGCCAAGGAAGTGTGGGCACCCTTGTCCTATAGTCTTCAATGGAACATTAAAACTAAGGGCGTATTCACACCAGGAAGGTCCGTTAGTTGACTTGCTTTGGTCCGGACCAATTTTTTTTTTCTTTTTTTTTTTTTAGTGCGGTTCGCTTTCACACTGTGATTAATTGCAACCGGACCAGAATTTATAAACAAAAACACATGTGCTAAGGTCGTTCAGCCATTGGCTGGTAAACGTATAGGCGGGGTAAAGAAGGAAGCCAAATGTCCCACGTAAATAGGCTACAATGGAGACTTTGCGTACTGTAGGTCTACTTGTTATTATGCTAGCAATATGGTTTATAAACTGAGCGCTGGAATCCCCTCTCTCTCATTTGTTTACTAAAAATCTTATATACTTCTGCATTTTTATGGGTTTTCTCCAGCATTTGAGATATCTGGACATCTGCCCAGATATCTAGGAGGCAGCGTGTCTCCTCAGAGCTCGGTTAAGCCACGGCTCATCTCTACCTAACCTACCTGCGTTTGTTTGCTTCACGTGTCTCTCTCTGTTGTGTGTGTCACTGGGCTATCCTACATTTCCCATAACTAGTGCAGTGCCCGTCGGAAGTATGTATTCCTATAGTGGGAGCTGAAGAAGATTTTTCAGTTGTGACCATTGTCGTGACCCATGTCTCCTCCCCACAAAGACACCTGCCCAGTTTCAAATCAGCGTGCCACAGACAGACAGACAGACACAAACTCACCAAATAAGTTAAAAGAAATTCTTGATTTATAGAGAGATGATCAAATCACTCATGTTTTGTCTGTAAACTGTAAAATAACGTTGAGTCTCCGTTGCCATGGTTACCATCTAGCGTTTGAGCCAGCGCAATAATTTAGAACTGTCATCAGGCAACTGGAAATATTAGAGCGGAGAAAACCTATTTTACCGATATATTTTACATTTCTTATCCAAAAAACGTCAAACTTAGCAGTGCACATCTTCGTGCCCGTAGCGAGACACCTGCCCAGTTTCAAATCAATCGGGCCAACGGTTCGCGACATATGCGTACCACAGACAGACAGACACACAGACGCTTCTTGATAGATGCGCGAAAACTACGGGAGCTCGTCAAATCCAAAAAGGTAGATTTTTGCAACTTGGGTCGGATCGAGGTCGGGCTGCTTTCACACCATAAAGGAACCGCACCAGGGTTCGGTAGGAACCGCTCCGAGACCACCTCCTCAGCTGGGTCTCGGCCCGCTTGTTTGGTCCGCACCAGAGTTCGAGTGATTGTATTCACACCAGTCAAAAAGGTCCGAACCAAGCAAGGAAACGAACTTGAGTTCGTTTTAATCGAACTAAACAAGACAGGTGTGAATACACCCTAAGTCCATTCTATATCTAGTTTGATATGGGTGTTTTACATACAGTTCAACCCCAGAGGTTACATGTGAAAGAAGAAACATTCAAGTTTGCAGTTTGCACTGATTTGAAATTTAAATAAAGAGCTTATGGCTTGAGGCACATCGTGGGCTGTTTTATTTCTTCCCTTAGGGGAGCAGAATATTTGTTGCAGTTTGACCATGGTGTTTTTAGATGTCCATATTAAGCAAAGTACATCTATACAAACTATATGTATCATAAACAACTTAACAGAGGAGAAAAGAAGGTATCGGATTTATATCGGTATCGGCAGATACTCCAAATTGCAGTATCGGTATCGGACATGAAAAAGTTGGATCGAGCCATCCCTAGTTTGTACTGTATGTAAGAAGATGAGGGAGTAAACAAATGGTTGCTACAATGCTTGACTTGTCCCTCAATAGTAGCCAAATGGTAATTGAATGTGCTTGTTATGGGTATTTAGAAGGACCTTTAATAGGGGACAGGTTAGGATGTATGATGCTATAAACAAACTGTGAAGGCCAGACTCATTATTCAAATTTAACTTCAAATCATTTGATTTGCAATTGCAGTGGATTTGTTCTAAATACTTATATATATACCATGACCCGGATAGGAAATATATATAAATGTGTGTGTATGTAAATCTAAAGACATATTACACCAACAGTATTTTTGTAAACACTAAGTATCCAAAAACAAGGGCAGCTGGACTTGTAGAAGTCAAGTTCAGGGGTTCAGAGTTCAGCTGAAAGTTGTTTTCCATAGCCTCTCCGAACTCCTCCCACACCTAAGATTTTGCTTCTGAGATTGCAGAAGCTGCAGCCCGCCTGGCCTCCCAATACCTGCCTGCTTTCAGAGTCCCCTGGGCCAACCAGGCCCGAAAGGTCTCCTCCTTCAGCCTGACCACTTCCCTCCGCCCTGGTGTCCACTAGCGAGTTTGAAAGTTGCCACCACAGCAGGCACAGACAACCTTTTGGCCACAGCTTCCACCAGCCACTTCTGCAATGGAGGATTTGAACATGGCCCACTTAGATTCCATGTCCCCAACCTCCCCCAGGATGTATGAGAAGATCTTCTGGAGTTGAAGGTCGCACAAACATGTTCCTCTGCCAGTCATTTTCAGTTCACCCTTGCTACACATTTGGGTTTACCAGGTCTGACCGGCAGCCTTCCCTGCCATCTGATCCAACTCACCACCCTGTGGTGATCAGCTGACAGCTCTGCACTTGTCTTCACCTGAGTGCCCAAGATATTCGGCTGAAGATCTGATGACATGACCACAAAGTCTATCATTGACCTTTGGCCTAAGGTGGTGTGAAACTAAGTACACTTATGAAGCACCGTATCCTCAAAAACATGGTGTTTGTTATGGACAATCCGTGACCAGCACAGAAGTCCAAAAACAAAACAAAGCTTGAGTTAAGTTCAGGCAGGCCGTTCCTCCCAATCACTCCCCTCCAAGTTGCTCCATCAGTCCCCACATGGGCGTCTATCTATGTGTTTCCACTCTTTGACACCTTTCAAAAGTTTATTTTAATACAACCATTAGACTCCACTACAGTGTCAGTTATAGCCACCATTTCGCACAGACCATGGTTTGGTACTCACCTTGGTGGATTAAAAATATTTATGTCATTAATTGTAGGCTTTGTAATTAATTAATCTTGATTAATCACATTTTAATCGCATAACAATATTTGAACCACAAAGCAACATTTTTTTAATTTAAATGGATTTTAGGGGACGACTGAATCAAATAATAGACACAGACATGAATTTTGTAAGCTCAAGCTCTTTCAGTGTCTGGAAAAATGCATTTAATTGCATTTCAATTTAAAACAGTAGAAAAAGAAAGAAAATATCCTTGGCCAAGACTGAACAGACCTAAAGTTAAAGTGCCATTTTAAGTACGTTAAGTACTTTTTCAAAACAGTATTGACCTTAAATGGTAAAACAAAAGTTTGGGCTGCTGACACGTCTTGTATGTACTCGGACCGGAATTAGTAGCGCTAACAGCTCCGGTGGTTTCTGTGCTCACTGCAACATGCTTTGCATTTAGATGGCACCGTTGGGTTGAAGTGCTTTGGAAATATGCAAACTTTTTTTTTCTTTTTTTTTTTGCACAATTTGCACAAAAACCCACTTTTATCAAGGCTTCCATGACTTTTTTTTTGTAATTAATCGTAATTAACGCGTAAAGTCCCACAGTTTATTCGGGATAGCAACATAGCAATGTATCCTTTGGGATCATCAGGTTTCGGGAGTGCTGATCTTGTTATTCTTTTTCTTTCATTCTTTTTTTTTGTGAATAGCTCCATACAGAGACATCAGTGGACATAATATAGGAAAAGCTCACAGGTCAAGGACGCCTGAATTTGCGTAGCACCCGCTAAACCATGTGAGCTATTGGGACATTCACCAGCGTAGATCAGATTGTAATCTTACATTCAAGCAGGCGGTAGTCGTAGGGATGTAAAGAACTGAAGCCAGGCTGAAACTGGTTGCATCTCTTGACACAATAACATCAAATGTCACAGTACTGAACTAAACCTGTAGACCAATAAATTCTGCAAACCAAATAAAAGACTATTTGACAGACCTGGAACGTTTTTTGAAAAAAAAAGGGGGAAAATACGACTAAGTCAAGATGTTCCAAGCTGATACTCTTATCCAAACTACACAGGGTGCTGTAATCAAATCAAAGGGGTTCTTAAACTGCTTTTATTTTACACTGAAAATGTACTTAATTGTATTTACTATGGTTTTTGTCCTGTAATCTTAAAGTTAAAATCTTGTAAATAACTCATGCTAAAATTGTCCAAAAAAATGTAGTAGAGCAATGTCACATTTCTTTCTGAAAGGTCATGAAGAGGAATTTTAAAGTAGTATGGAAAGTAAATACTCGAGTACAAGTATCTCAAAATTGTACTTTAAAATATTACTCCAATGGCAGTGTCTATTCGGGATTTCTGCAACAAGCCATGATTGGATGTCATGGTTCAGGGGAGGGGATTAAGGAATTAGCCAATCATGACAAGGTGCTGGATATATTAAGTTATGTGAGGAGTTCTGGGAAACACTAGTCTGGGATAATGATCAGGTATGGGTGTCATTTGTCATGCATGTCCATTGTACCAGCTTCATTTGTTAATGTGTTTCATTGAAGATGATGTATGAAAGTAGTGGATTCAGGAAGCATGGAACTTGGAATGATCCTCAACAAGACTGACGGTGGCAAGGTGAATTTCTGTGATCAGTCAGGGAATGTCTCTTGCATAATGGAAATAACCCCTTCAACAACACGTGCCTTTTTGTATATGTTTATTGGCATTACTGTATCTGTTATAACAATAAGTGGCAACCTGCTAGTAATCATCTCTATTGCTTACTTCAAACAGCTGCACAGTCCCACTAACTCTCTCATCCTCTCTCTGGCTGTGGCTGACCTGCTGGTTGGAGCCTTAGTTCTGATGTTTAACATGGCACTGTCTGTGAAGTCATGTGTGTATTTTGGGGATTTGGTCTGTAAAATGCGCCGAAGTTTAGATATTTCACTTATGACAACATCTATTCTCAACCTATGTTGTATTTCTATTGACAGATATCATGCAGTGTGTCATCCTCTGACATATCAAACTAAAATCACTCATTGTGTCGTTGTGATCATGATCCTGGCGAGCTGGAGTGTTTCTGCTCTGTCAGGATTTGTCATTGTATTTGGAGGACTTAAAAATGCTGTCTGTGGGGGAAGGTGTTTCATATTTAATATTCCTTACTCAAACATATTAGGCCCTGTTGTTTCATTTTACCTTCCAGTCACCATAATGCTCAGCATCTATCTAAAGATTTTCTTTGTGGCGCAGAAACAAATACGCAGCATCCAGAACACAACCATCCAGAGTAGAAAGTCTGCACTGACTGTCAGTAAGACGGACAGGAAGGCCACCAAAACTCTGGCTATTGTTATGGGAGTTTTCCTTTTCTGCTGGACTCCTTTCTTCCTCTCGTTAACCTTTAATCCTGTGACTGATTATTCAATCCCTTCACCTCTGACTGAAACTCTGGTTTGGCTTGGGTGGTCAAATTCAATGCTTAATCCATTTGTCTATGGATTCTTTTACAGGTGGTTCAGGTCAGCTGTCAGATTAATCATCTCTGGAAAAGTATTCACTGGCAACTTTACTAATGCAAAATTGTTATAAATGAGTCACTTAACTCAAATGTGATTTAATTTAATTTTAACTGGAAAGACGGAAGTATGCTGTGTATGTATAACAGGAATTTTGAATTGAATGTATAGAAAGAGAGAGACAGTTGGTTATTACTCCTGTCACCTTGTGGTAGTTGGCCCATAAGGTTAGGTTAATTTGTGATTCTAAATTGGCCGTAGGTGAGTGTGTGAATGGTTGCTGTGGGGCGGCTGTGGCTCAGTAGGTAGGTTAGCGGTTCGATCCCCAGAATGTGCAACATGCCGAAGTGTCCTTGAGGAAGACACTGAACCCCCAGTTGCTCCCAGTGCATGGCACTGGTGTGTGAATGTGTGTGCTTGTGAGAACGAATGAGTGGATGTGTCTGTGACTGTAAAAGCGCTTTGAGTACCAATAGGTAGAAAAGCGCTATATAAAAAAAAAAAAGCAAGGGTAGATGTGTCTGTGACTGTAAAGCTCTTTGAGTACCAATACGTAGAAAAGCGCTATATAAAAGCAAGGCCATTTACATTTGTCTGTGTTAGCCCCCCAAACGGATTCCATTATTATTATTTTTTTTTAAACAAATGAACAGCAATTAAAAAAATGACAGTTCACAATGGCAACAGCAGTGGACTAAGAAAGAGGATTTGGAACCACAAAAAGGATCAGCTCTCTTATATCTAATGTGAAATAACATATGTTTAATATGTTTTCATCATGCTGTGATGTGACTCAGCACTAGTGAGCCAGGAACTAATCCTGGATACATGACATATAACAAGTAATTTGATCTATGTGGCCCACTGATGAAGAGAATGTTATACAAGAATTCAGTCATTCTTCTGTAACCGTTCATTCCTGTTAAGGGTCGCGGGGTCTACTGGAGCCTAACCCAGCTGGCGAGGGGCGTGGTACACCCTGGACAGGTCGCCAGTATATCACAGGGGTAACACAGAGAGACAGACAACCATTCACATTCACACTCACACCTACGGCCAATTTAGAATCACCAATTAACCTAATGAGCATGTCTTTGGAGGGTGGGAGGACCTTCTCGCTGTGAGGCATCAGTGCTAAAGACCTCTCCACTGTGCCGCCCACAAGAATTCAACTGATTTTATTAAAGTTGCGGTTTGCATGTCCAGGATATGAACTGAAACATATATTAAAATGAACTTCAAGAAAATTATGACTTTTGAAATGTGCATCCCTTTATAAATCAATGCAACATTGCAAAAATGGAGGAAATAAAGTAGATTGGAAGCCAGACCAACTTCATTGCCTACATTTCACAACTATAACAGCAGTGGGCAAAGGAAAATGATTAGGGTGACTGTTAAAAAAAACAAGACAGAAACAAAGACAGAAAGAATGAAATGGCTGTAACACCAGCGTTGATCACTTTGAAATCATACATTCAAGCATGCATTTCTCTGAGGAAAGTAAAGAACTGAAGCCAGGCTGAAACTGGTTTGAATGTTCTTGTCAGTCTTATCTTATTATAAAAAAATGGTATTGATGTTTGTGTTCACCATCTGTTGACACATTGACATCAAAAGTCACAGTTCTGAAGAACCACCGCACATAAACTGGACAAACTAGACTTGATCAATGGCACTTTGACTTACTTCTGGCTCAAAGGGAAGAAAGGGTTAGGCCAAAATGAGAGTGGTACATACCACAGGCTCAGTACATTAAATGTAGGTTTACACTCTTTGGTTCCCTACATACATGCATGTGTCCCATCCAGAGGTCACAGGTAGAGAAGCTATCTTGGCTCAGCTGGATGTACCCAACCTTGAAAGACAAAATATTCATTCTCTAAAGTCCATGTTAAAGCAATTCTCTGTAGACCTCCGTACACCTTGAGCTTTCGCATGGATCAGGCATAAAGTTAGTTATAAAACTTTGAATGTTCACAAGATCACAGTTCTGTCCGTCTAAAACCATCAGGACTACTGAAGCTATCAATTTGACTTCGGTTAAGTCAGGAAGGGATGTCAACAACACACCATTAGTTACAGTGAAAGAGCTTTAGTTGGTCTCTGCTGAGATGGCTGGCCCAGCTTGAACGACCACGACCCTGGGTAAACTTGTATTTATATCTCTCTTTCAGTACCAATAGGCAAGTAGGTTGTTTTCTACCAAGTGGTACTCAAAACGCTTTCACTGAACGAGTTCACATTAGCACATGCACATTCACACATTGGAGCAACTTTACATATGGCATGTGGCAAGTGTCGGGGACAAAACCGCTAACCCTTCTTCTGAGCCACAGCCACCCCTGTGTCAGTGAAGGTGGCACAGACAGGCTTCTGGAACAACCTCCACATGATCAAGAGATGTATGGCAAAGGCACATGACAACATTGGGGGATTGGTAAGAACAGTAGAAATCTGGTATTTGTTTACGAGAGCTAACAGACAGGTGACTGGGACCGGAAAGAGGACATCTTGTGGCTTGAATGAGGACAGCAGGTCTGGAAAGTGGCATTAGAATGAAGGTGACTGAGTAGACTGAGTACAAATTGACTAGTTTAGTTAAAAGACCACCAGAATATTACATGCAGGGGAGCTTTGAACTCATGCACTCATTATAAAGTGCACTCAGCTCAACTACACCTAAAGTGCAGATGGTTGGTTGAACAATAAACCAAAGTTAAATACTGGACATAAGATATGTTAGACTTCCTGTCTGAAGTACCAGAATGACCAGAAACGCCCATAGCCACTCCTTTGAACTTCATATATTAATGAGAACAGATAATCTATATATTAACGAGCACAGACAATCTAGAGGTGGTGTTCAGAGACCAAAGACATCTGTCACTGCATTGCCTAATTTGTGCTATACTGGGTGAGGTGGGAAATATATGTGGAACATTAACTGAAAATCTCTCTCTACAGAAAACTGGACACACCGGTTTTAGAAATCCTTCAAACTTAGATTTACTGATGATTTATTTATGGAATCATTCTCTGTCAACAGGACCGGTGAGGACACTGAAGTCAAACTACTCTGTAATGAATCAGCAACCGTGCCTGGGCAAACCGTTACCACTTCATATTTGTTATACGTTTTTGTAGGCTCTTTGTCAGTTCTCATAACATGTGGAAACCTTCTCGTAATCACCTCCATCATTTACTTCAAGCAGCTCCACAGTCCTACTAACTATCTTATCCTCTCTCTAGCTGTGGCTGACCTGCTGGTTGGGCTTTTAGTTTTGCCTTTCAGCACAGTGCTGTCTGTAAGCTCATGTTGGTATCTTAAAGATTTATTATGCAAGGTGCGGGGAAGCTTTGACATGTTATTGTGCACGTCCTCTATTCTGAACTTGTGCTTCATCTCAGTTGACAGATATTATGTAGTGTGTCAGCCTCTGACATATAGAGCGAAGATGAACGTCCGCAACACTGCCATCATGATTTTGGTGAGCTGGACTGTTTCTGCTCTACTTGGAATTGGCATCACTATTCGGGGACTGAGCCAACGGCTATCATCTAAGTGTAATATTTTCCAAAACACAAATTCAACTATTATAGGAGCTGTGTTTGCGTTTTACATTCCAGCTATAATCATTTTCACTGTCTACCTAAAGATATTGATGGTAGCACAGAGGCAGGCACGCAGCATCCAGAACACAACAAAGTGTAGAGCAGCTGTTAATAAGATGGAGAGGAAGGCCACCAAAACTCTGGCTATAGTGATAGGAGTGTTTCTCACATGTTGGACTCCTTTTTTTCTTTGTGTAACCTTTAACCCTGTGAGCAATTATACTATACCGGTCCCTATGATTGAGACTTTTAAGTGGCTTGGTTGGTCAAATTCAATGCTCAATCCATTTGTTTATGCTTTCTTCTACAGCTGGTTCAGATCTGCTTTCAGGATCATAATTTCCGGGAAAATACTTCAAGGGGATTTTGCCAATACAAAGCTATTATGACTCATAACTCTAAGTGCTGAAATGTTAGCAAGGAGGCAGCTTGGTGTCTTTTCCTCATCATCTAATATATTCATTCCTAAACTGTCACAATACTACGTATGCACCAGCTAGTCTGTTTTTTCTTTGAGCAGTGCTTGTCACCTCAGTTTCTATTGTTAGAAAAGAGTTGATGATTTAATTTATTAAAGTATTAAGGAAAATCAATTTTTTAAATTATATTAAAGGAAGGAAATCTGAAATCCTGACTGATTTTTGTTATTACTATTATTATCTTAATCACTAATCTTTTTCTCAGATTACATTCAAAAGAGAATCCAAATCAACCCTTAGAAACAATTATTTATGTGTGCAAGTAGTTTTGATTTTGGGTCAGTGAACTTCCATTTTGTGGCTGCTTTGACATTTTTGAAGACTGTGTGAATGAAAGTGCGACCAGAAAAAAATCTCTATGGCCACTGAAAATAATTGACACTGAGGGATTCAAAACACATTTTAAATGAGTGCAAAGTAATCTGATTGTGGGCACACATTTAGATTTATTTAGATTTAAGGAACATCCAAGTAATGAGCTGAAATAATAAACTCTTTTACACTACAATTTAATATTGGTCACTCCAGAGGACAAGGCCTCAAGGTGAAGTTGTAATGCAGGTAATCCCTAATTGTGCCTGTGGCTTATGTTAAGATAGGACTATATTGATTCCCATGGGGAAATTAAAGTGTTACAGCGCCAGGGAAAGACAAGTAAGACAAGAAAAGCTATACACAAGTAAATATGTTAAAGGTACATACTGTACCCGGTTTAAAGTAGCTATCCATCTATTACTACTAACACAACTATAACTACAGTTGGTGAAAAAACAGCCAATGTTAATGGAAAGGTCAAGTGGTAGGAGGCTGAATATACATAATGACATTCATAAATAACTTGACAAGACAAACTCCAATACAAGGATTGCTCTTCATTTCCAAGTATTGCACCAAAATGACATGAGTGTTGTTATTGTACTTGTGAAAAGAAAGAAAGAGGGTGAGTAGCTATAGGTACAAACAGATGTATTATGTCCTATTATGTTGCATGTGGTACATAGCCAACACTATTGTCCAGCACATTTGTAGTCAATCCAGTTAACACAAGCACCACACAATGAACCTGGAGTCTTAGAGCAGATGGGATGGTTATTTATAGAACTTGACCTTCCACCCTCAATGCCATGGCTCTAGCATGACTAGAATGTAGGAAGAATCGAAGCAATTTAGTGCAAAGACAATAAAAAATAAAAAAATAAAAAAATATACATATGTCCCAACTCTGGAAAGTCCTCCTTTCAAGTCATAAACAGCAACTATCTTGGCTGAGTTAAAAGTACGGTGCCTGACTGTTTAAAAAGGTTTTGTAAACCACATGGGTACTAAACCCATTTATGTTGGTGGCGCACTAACCCTTTACTCTAGTGATGTTCGGTACCACCGATTTCCTTTCCGATCCGATTCAGGCTGGTATCGACGATACCGATCTGATACTGATACTTTGTGCAAATGTGTTGATAAATCTAGTAGTCGTAGTGTATTTCAAATCATAGCTTCATAAAGAATACAATTTCTGTAACAGGTAACTCCAAGTTATTTATGTTAATGGACACTACTGCATCTTACTATCATTCCTATGTATAGAATATATATTCTTCCGTCTCTATTTCTTGTACATTTGTTCATATGATAGTTTGTACATTTTTGCTTATACTATTATTTTAGCAGATTTTATTTTACTTATTTTCATTTTATTTAATCTATCTTTTACTTGTGGTTCTTAAGAGTGTTTTTATGTGCAACTAAGCTACTGTGACCAAGCAAATTCCCTTGTGGATCAACTAAGTTTATCTGAGTCTAAATCTAAGAGCTGAAATAGCTCCATACATGACTCCATTTACGCTCTTCCATTGCAGATTGAGCAGTGAGCCGCTGCGCTTACGCGTTATGTACTTACCCAGGCGGAAGAAAAAGTAGTTCCCATCAACCGTGTATCATTTCGACAAGATCCCAATGGTTTAGTTACTTTCCAGTGTGTTCCTGTTAACGATATAGATTACTTCAAATGACTGAAGTATCAAAGGTATCGATATTTCAGTATCGATCTGCACATCACTAGCTAGCAACCGGCTAACGTGGCAAAGCGCGCCAATTCCTTTTACCTCCCCAGCACCCCCTATCTTGCTTGAGTTAAGTTTACCTGAAGCTATATAACACTCGAAATAATGATTTAAGTCTTAATTTTAGTTATACTATACAAATAAACTAATAAATGTAGTAACTTGGTTAAATTACAGCTGTAGATTTTGTCGAGTGTTGCAGAACTTTGTCAAGTTATCGTAAAACATTATCAATATACACGTCTACAGTATTCTACCCAAGAACCTGACTCAAATGACTTCACATTTAAATGTTTAAGTTATATTTTTATCACTGAATTCATATTTTACACAATTTTAGTGCATTGGATATTCCTTGAATATGTTTACTATCGTTGCTGTTGAAAGTTCTTACCATAAATGACATGCAAATGCAAGTATCATCTTGGCTTGATAGTTGACTGCTGATATTAGTGTCTTAAAAGGACAAACATTTATTTAAAGGCTGTCATTACAGCGGGGAAAATAAGCATTTGATACACCGCAGATTTTGCAAGTTTCCCCCCTTATAAAGAATGGAGAGGTCTGTAATTTTCATGATAGGTACACTTCAACTGTGAGAGACAGAATCTAAAACAAAAATCCAGAAAATCACATTGTATGATTTTTAAATAATTAATTTGCATTATATTGCATGAAATAAGTATTTGATACACTAGAAAAACAGAACTTAATATTTAGTACAGATCCAATTACAGAGATCAAACGTTTCCTATAGTTCTTGACCAGGTTTGCACACACTGCAGCAGGGATTTTGGCCCACTCCTCCATACAGATCTCCTCCAGATCTTTCAGGTTTCGAGGCTGTAGCTGGGCAACACGGAGTTTCATCTCCCTCCAAAGATTTTCTATTGGGTTTAAGTCTAGAGACTGACTCGGCTACTCCAGGACCTTGAAATGCTTCATTCAGAGCCACTCCTTAGTTGCCATGGCTGTGTGTTTTGGGTCATTGTCATGGTGGAAGACCCAGCCACAACCCATCTTCAATGCTCTTACTGAGGGTTGTTGCCCAAAATCTCGCAATACATGACCCCATCCATCCCATTCTTTGAATAAAGTAATCCGAAAAATATGAACTGTTTTCTGTTTATTATTTATTCAAATGTTCCTTAAGTAATTTACACCAAAAACCGGGAAGTTGCATATGTATTTCACACAGTAAAATCAGCAGGATCAGTATCATCTTAGACTCTAAGAGATATAAATCTGTCTTTGAAATAGCCCATACAAATTTAGGCAGCAATCTGTGTGGATTAAGGAAGGTCCCATACGTAAATCATTTTGTGTTTGTATAGCATCCCTACGTCCTAATTTTCAAGAACATTTTCTGTAGTTGGGCCCCGTTCATGCGGACTCCAACTAAAAAACATCCGAGGAATCAGTGGGTTCTCTGCATGCAAGCGCTTTTTCTGGATAAGCTTAGGCCCCGTTTATGCAGGCTCTAAGTTTATATTAAACAAATGTTCACATTTGAACTAGGTGCATCTAACATTCGAGATTTGAGACAACACGTGTTTGCTATACAGCAGACATTCAAAGTTACTTAGGCCCCGTTCATGCAGGCTCTAAGTAAAACTTTCAATCTTTTATTTTCTGATTCCCGTATTGCTATATGGTTTAAACGAATTTTGCAGTACCACGCAGAAGCCATCTTCACTAGAACATGTACATGGTTAGCTCCATCACACCTGCCAAACATGTGGCTGTGCAACTGTGGCAAGAGATTCTTCTCAGAACAATCAGAGAGAACCTGGGTGACAATGGCTGCAGTTGTTCCTCTTCCCTATGGAGCCTTTCCCTCATTGGCTTTTAGGAGCCGCTGGAAGCATTTTTCAGGAGCTTGGAAAACTGCTGTAATTCAAGGTGATGGTTTCTGAAGACCACCTCTGTCCTTTAAACTCAGGAAGTGATGCACTGACTCATCTGTGGTCAGTGCCAGAGAACAAGGCAGGCAAGTGACCTTCCGTTTAATTTTCCTTCAA
This sequence comes from Chelon labrosus, assembly GCF_963514085.1. Classification (NCBI taxonomy): domain Eukaryota; kingdom Metazoa; phylum Chordata; class Actinopteri; order Mugiliformes; family Mugilidae; genus Chelon; species Chelon labrosus. The sequence goes on from NC_140347.1 coordinate 24,084,260, forward strand.
TGAAGCCTGTAATGTAAGGAATGGCAGCTTCCTTTTACACAAGCACTTCCACAGGCTGCATGTCCACCCTGCATGCCATGTTCACAGTCATAGATGTTGAATCGAGGATGGCTGTGTCGTCACGAATGAGACAATTGCCTGTGCCTGTTTTAACCTGATGTCGTACAAGGAGGCGCTTGTATGCCCCTCGGAACTGCCTTACATTGGGGTTGTTGTTGTAACCTCCATGTGAAGACCACAGAGAAGAATAGCTTCAAGTGATCCCGACTGAGTTTGTAGGTCAAAAGGTATCGGCATGGGGCAGCTGGCTGCTCTAACAGGTCATCACAGATACCCACCACACTTCTGAATCAAGCTACGAAACCATATATTGGTGTCTTTTTCTATGTTAGATGCACATGTACAAGTCTGTTGTCTCTTCCTTGCATTTTGAGCCCACGGAGAAGTGACTCTGTTTCTTCCAAAATAGCCATGGCAAAGTGTTTAGTTGCAGGCTTAATGGCTGCTTTGTGTGCTTTTGCAAGCGAGTTACGGCTGTTCAGGACATCGAAGGCCACATCAATGGTGCGCAGGAACTGGACTGTGGCTGCACATCCAATGAACTGAGGGTATTTCAACTCCTGCTCACAATATTCATTTGCATCAGCAAAACTGCTGCTAAAGAGGTGGGCCGAAAGATGGGCCTTCATTTTTTGATTTCGTCACTGAATGTTCGCAATTTTCAGTTTGTTCCCAAGACGCAAGCCTTCCTTTTCCTGAAGCTTGTGGAGCTCTTTGATGTACTGCCACCGTATCTGCTGGCCATCTTCTCTAATTAGAACCTCAACTGTTGAGTAAAAATTTCGTAGAAGCTTGAGCATGTGACATGGATCCAGAATGGCATGGACTTTCTGAGTGTGATCCTCAGGATGGAGAAAGTGAGGTCTCATATCCATGATGTCTAGGTTGGAACTACGCACCCTGGCAGCAATACTAATGGAACTACTGCTGTTGTCTACATGTGCAACTTCCACATTCCTGTTTACAATGTCACTTACCTCCTTGCTACTTACCAGTTTTTCTTCCGTTGGCTGCTCTTCTTTGCCCTTGCAGTAAGCAAAGATGGTAGGCAAAGCGGTGTACTTCAGGCATGTTCTTCCCTAAGAAAATTACAATAAATGTTAAAAAACCATGACATTATAGCAGAGTGCGCAGACGCTATCCATAAAATAGGTGTGTGTGCTTATATCCTTTAGATATTCTACGTTGTGTCTGAATGTGGTTTTAATTTTTAACATTGAACAAACAACAAAAACTGGAGTATGAATGTAATAGTATGCAGCTGAACCACACTATACGTAATATGTCAAGGACATTCATTACAACAATAAGTTGTTTGATTCTCTGTACCGTGATCAGCGATGAAGTTACGATTCTCAAAGTGGTCACTGCACGGTCTAGAAGTCCTTTTAGGGGTCCAGTTCTTCCTCCTCATGTTCAGCATCCACTGGTCCAGCCTTTCTGGGTCACCTAAAGGAAAACTTTACACAGACACACTTGTTAAGCAATATTTGTGTAAGGTGACCTCCTTTACATACTCTGTTACAGAAAACAATATTACTTAAATTATTTCAGTATTTATGGGTTATGGTTAATGTATTTAAGGAAAAGGGTGTGGGTCACAGTTTTCATATTCTATCAATTACATTATCTATTGTTAAATAATAAGCTCAGGCACAATATACAACCTTGTAACATCTAGACTAAAGTTGTGTCTGGTACCATGCGGCATTGTGTCATTAATCATTTTAAGTTACACAAATCATATTGTAATTGCACATAGGTCACCACTTTTTAATGATTTTACGCTATTCTGGCATTAACATTCCGTTACCTGTTAACATTATATTGCCAAAAGCAAGTTCAAGATCAACACTACATACATGTTAGCTAACTTATGAGCTGAACTTTTTTTCCCAACCTCATACAAAAGCATATGCCTAATAGTAGGTTTAAAAGTATCATCATCATAAAGTCCAACAATTCTATATTACGTAATGATTTCAATACAAGTCGGTTTAATAAACGTGGCAACTAACAATGTGCTCCCGTTTGCAGGAGCATTGCGCAAAGCGGCTCAAACGTTGCCTGAAGGCTAATTCATTAGCTAGCTAATAAGCTACCTAAAAAGCTGAGCTAACGCGCCTGTTTTAAGCGCAAACACAATACTTGCTAATTAGTACGAACATATTTAAAATAAAACCAGTGTTTCACTCACCGAAAAAACTAGAGAGCAGATTTCTTGAAAGGTCTGTTAGAACAAATAACCGCACAGCAAGCCATTATGTATTCGGAATTTGTCTAGGTTATTTGTGTGTACAATTTTCGTAAATTGACTACTAGGACCACCAGTGGTCCTGACACCAATTAGCTAAAGAAGTGGTGACCAGAGCCATAGAGAGAGAGAGTTGCGACACTCCCATAGACCTCCGTTGTAAAAAATGGTGGCGCTTTTAACCGCCTACTTCCGGGATTTGAAAATCGGATTAGTTCCTAACACTGTCATTTGGGCGTTGGACCTCATTCACTTACATTGCTGCGCATCGAATTGTTCCAGAGGTAAGTTGCTGAAATATGGACCTCTTTTGAATTGTCAACTGTCTATATTGTATCAGAGGTCCTTTGCGATGCTTATACTGGTCTTCATTTGTATATGCACAGCGTAATTATTTATATTTTATCTTGGTTGTTTCAACCAATTTTCTAGCATTGCCTGCTAGCTAATTAGCCAGCGCGACTTCCCCTGCTGTGAAGGTAGTTCGGTAATGAATCGCCACCACCTTTATGGCAACTTTTATTTAATTGAATTTTGGGATATACTAACTTTTCATTTTGTGACGTGTTGGCTGTACTTAATTTGTTGTACTGTTCCTGTTCCATGTTCACTTAGCTAGTGTACAATTTGCCCAGCGCTACTTGCTGATGCTTGATGAGATGCTGATAGATTGCTATCCCGTATGTCAAGGCATTGTCGTGACTCATGATTTGAGCGAGGGCAGAGCCCGTCTACGGAGAGCCGTGGCACTTCCCATTAGCCCCATTGTATCGATCTTGATTGCAGTTCCATTACAATTCCACTGGAGGCGCTCGCGGGCGAGTGCAGACTGAATGGCAGTCTATGGAGCTAGACGGCTAAATGTATCTCTTTCTCCTGCTTGTCGTTGAATCAACGTAGATTTTATTGTTGATTCCGCAAGTTCAATATAGATTATAGTCCAAAAGTTGAATGAATGAGTACTTATGTCTTTTCAATTTCATACAGGTTGGGCCGTTGTTGGCCGGAACACGCTAGCATTCTGCTAATGAATGCTGATTGGTTAGTGACGGACTTGCAACTGATTACGACCAGAGACCTCGTTTGATGGCACCTGAAGCTAAAGCAGAATCAGAAACATTTTCTTAAGGAGGACTTTCTGTCAAAGTTAATTTTTGTGTGCTGTATTTATGTTTTCCTGCGGGCACTTTTATTTTCATATCGTTATATATGTGTTGTAAAAAGTACACGGGTGAAATTGCCGTAAAGCAGCACCTCTGGCAGTATGAAAATATGTGACGTCATCACATTTTTTGAACGGATTTTTAGAACAGATAAATGAACTTAAAAATGCAATTTTCAGCTGAGTGTATTATCTTAGCCCACTCTTTTGAATGCAACTTTCAAATTACTTGATAAAAAATTATATCCTGAGAAAAGTGGATTCTGGGGGTGAAACCCCATAGGCTCCAATTCATTCTGCACTCGCCTGCGAGCGCCCCCGCATGGACAGAGACGTGTTACTGCAGCCAGTCCAGAAACTGGAAGTAACCAGAGTGCCACTTCTCTTCCTATTAGACTTTCTCTGGCGAGGGTTATTTAATTAGGAATGACGGGAATTTTAGGACTGGCGAGTTTGGCGTTGTGGTCCTGGGGGTGTCCACTCATCAGAAGAAGTGAGCTAGCTTCTAGGCGAATTCTGAACGGACCGCCATGGCAGACCTCTTTGCGTTATCACGAAGGTAGGCTAATAGCTGAATCGGAATTTATAAGCAAAATCACGGGAATCAATAGCCTAATACAGCCCAGTTGTGCTCAAATGAATATCATGAGACGTCTACCATCAGATGAATGATATGGAAAAATTAAGTCAGAGCCTCTAAAGCCAGTGCTACTACCCATGCGAACATGAACACTAAGCTTTTCTCTCCATGTAGCCTAAAACTTATCTAAGTAAGTTTTTTGTTGTCACCCTGCCTCTCCAAATGCAAAACTGACATTAACAAAAATGCAATAATGTAATAACAGCTGAAAAAGTACTTGGGTGTGTGTTTTATTTTATATTTACCGTTCAATAATGCAATCGCTGCTGTCTGTCCCATAGAAGAACATGACAGCCAGCGCATGTTTTGGAACTAATTGGGTTTACATGAACCACGTGACAGCCATAGCGGCGACATCAAAGAGTGTCGCAACTCTCTCTCTCTATGGCACTGGTGGAGACTAGCCGAGAGACCAAAGCTAGCAGCTAGCGCCAAGTGACGTTCAATAATCTGTAGATTGACCTAGAGACCCCGGATAATGTCTGCTGACCTGGATGATGTCATCTCTGAGCGGTCGGCTTGTTTACCTGTAATTTGCTAGTGCTATTTCTTTTTTTGAACCATGGCTGAATATTTTTCCAATTCTGAGGTTGTGGATGAACCGCAGTAGCAAATTACAGGTAGACAAGCCATCGTCATTTTAGGTCTGTTTTGTTTGGCATCTACCATGTACAGGACAATATACATATTATGGGAGAGACAGCAAGCTCAAATAGCCAGCCCTTGCAGTATTATGGAGTAAAATACACCTTAATTAAAAAATTGGTAACCACCTAAAACAAATCGTGATAGTAATAAAGGCAACATGAATGAACATCAGTAAAGAGCCACAGCTACGACCACGCAAAACCACAGTGAAACTACTCACCTAAACCACCGGCTTTTTCGTGGCCTTCTTCGAGGCAAAGTCCTTGATAAGGTCATCAAAGTCCAACTATCGGATCAATTCGGCCGCTATGGCCATGGGTGACAAACTGAGTGACAAACTGTTTGTCCAAAGTTCATTTTTTCATCTCATCCTCCGCTAGCGATGTGAGAGGACTCAGCTCAGGCTAACCTGGGTCGGCTGCCCCGCTCGGCTGCCCGCCGTAGTACTGCTAGCATTGTACGCTACGGTGTCCGTAAGAGGCAGCACTATGGGCAGCACCGCTCCACCACTACCAAACGTCTCCGGTGAACTTGAGCTAGCAATGTTAGCATAGTGCAGATTGTCCCGGTGTGTTGCAGTGGCATCGCTTCTATGAGTGCCATCATCTTGTTTCACTTTTCTGGTGAAAAATGTTGAGATGGATGGAATTTGCTGCACCAAAGCGCCATCTTTTGGCTTCTTTTTTATTATTAATCCTTTGTTTTCGTTTAGCTGATCCTGCTTCTCCATTTTGAAAACGTATTGTAGGCCTACGTTTGACCCCCAGCGTACGTACGTACGTCATTGTGTCATCACACATTACTGATTTAATCTTATAATTTCTAAAACATTCAAATATTGTTATTATCATACTACATTTTCAAAACCACATTCATTCCATTCTTTTTTTTTTTAATTGTACCAAAACAAACAAACAAAAAAAAAAACACAACTCTGAAGGCCGAGGGCCCCTATTGGCTTTGGGGCCCTGGGCACACGCCCACTTGGTCCATGTGGTAATCGTCTATGCCTAAGGTCTATGCATATAAACAAACCCCTCGCCCGTGTTTTACCAGAATTTTCATTCCTGTCCAGGCGTATGTGTGGAAACCCATCAACTTAAACTGTCCGGTACATCGTCACTGAACCATGTTTCTATAAAAGCCATTAATCCAGACTCACATTATTTGTAGCAGGCTCCAGCTTGTAGGTGCAACTCGTCCAGTTTGTTTTTGAGTGAACGGAGTTTGCAGAACAGAATGGGCGGCAGCGGAAGCTTGGTGGCCGCCACAACGTTTGTCACAAAGTGCGTTCCGTTTCAGCTCAATACGGAACGCGTACTTTTGTTTCTAAACACGGGACGATTCTGTTTTTCAAGGGCCGGTTGGCAAACCTATCCAGCAGTTCAGTCCGGCTATACAGTAGCCCCCCCAGAGCTAGCAGCCCCATCAGCAAAGCAGTGGGCTATCTGGCTTGATAGCACAAGATAACCCTCCTCCATGTCGCCAGCAGAGCAGCGCCATCTCATGGCTCACTAGTTACAAGTTACACTGGGTCAAGATGAGTTCTATGGAGGTTCTATGAGAGCCCATTTCTCAGTGTGGGAACCTTGACAGTGCTGAATCCTGGAATAACTTCAGGTGTCTAGCTTTGGAGTTTTATCAGACCCAATTGACCATCATGAGTATACTTATGCCTCAGCTGCATAATTTTCAAGACAGAAACGATACCCAAGTTGTGCAGGAAGAAAAGTGGGGTTGTACTGCCACTTTTGGTTCCTACAAGCCCTTTAGGGAGTCTAGAAGAGTAATTGTTTGCTTTAGTTATTCTCAATTCTGCCCGCTTTGCAGTGGGACTCTGTTTCTTATCACCAGCTCCCGAGTGTCCCTCCACAGAAGCTGAGCTTAGTTTAAATCACAGGAAGATGCTTGTGATTTCATTCTGATCTACTGTAGAGCTGGATCAGTGCAGGGCTCAGTCGGCAGGTGTTTCCTTGACAACGCTGACATCTAGTGGTGAGTGAGTCCTATTACATATCCACCTGAGACCAGTAACTGCAAACGTTACAAAACATTATCAAATAGTCACTTATGCTCAGGGTGAACTTTATTTCTCTGCAGCCGTTAAATAGTTTTCACATCTTTTCACAAACTCTCTGAGGGTTAGTGTAACTCTCCTTTAAAAACTTAAATGTTATATAAAAAAATAGCTTTTATTTTAATGATATCATTCAGGCCAGATTCATTTTTCATTTCCTCAGAACATTTAACTCAATAACCTCTGCGACTAAAGAGCTTATTCGTCTGTTTTCTTGTATCTGCAGAGATGATGTCGTTTGTGTTTCGAGCTTCTTCTTCACAAAGGAAATAATAAAGATCCTCATCATCACCACCAGCAGCTCAGAGGTCACTTTCTTTCCTGATTCGTTATCTCACCACTGAGGACATTTATCGGCCTGAACTGAACTGATGCTGCTGCTGCTGCAGGATGCGAGGGAAGATTTATTTTGGGACAATTGTTCATCTTTATTGTCTTTTCTCTCCTTCGTAAAGATAAAGGCGGCTCAGTTCAACTTCACTGAGTAATGATCACTGAGTTTTATCGTGATGGGAGGCTTTGTTTACATGCGGCTCACAGGATGAATATGAATCATGTCAGCAAGCGTCCTCCTGTAAGACAAGAACAATCACATCAGTACGACGAGCTGAAGGCCCAACCAGAGCCTTGTGATAGATGTATACTTCTGCGTCAGAAAAGCTCCACGAAGCTGATGAGTTTTAGCGGCATAATTAAAGCTTAAATCCAGATTAAAGCATCAACAAACTGAGTAACAGCACAGCATTCACTGTTTAAACTATCTTGCTTTCAAATATGTGGAGAAAATGATCAAATACATCTGCAACGTGGCTTCAGTTCAACATCAGAAGATTATCTTTTAAAGCATTTAGTTTGTGACTTTTCCTCTCAAATTTGTAACTTAAAAATTGAGACTTCAGTATTAAAATTATGACATTTCTTTTCAAATTTTGAACTTGAGTTTTCAAAATTGTCCCTTTTTTTCTCAAAATGATGACTTTAATATTAAAATTATTAAATTTTTCTCAAAATTTAAATAAATCTCAAACTTCAGACTTTTTCCCTCAAAATTGTAACAGTAACTTTGTTTTGCCTCAAAATATCACACCATTCTCCGGACCCAAACCTTTTTTCACAGCAAGCCCCCAATCTTTGTTCCAGTGACACTATACCCCAAGAAAAAATAAAAGAATCTTCAAGATCTTTTAAAAGCATTTCATTTGAGTTTTTAGTTTAAAAATATCTTGTTTAAACATTGGTGAAGGATCAGAAAAGATTATTTGTTTCAAATTAGGATGCAGCTCTTCACTTCCTGTTTCGCATGCTGTTAAATCTCTTAAATCTTTTTGTCTGTGTTCATCCATCAGAAACCAGAGTTTGTCAGTCTTTTTGTTTTTGCATCAGATTAATATTTATATCTTAATCTGTGTGTCACTAACAACAGAGAGCATCATAGTGATTTACATTAACAAAGTTTTGGTTTCCAGATTAGTTTGTGTGAATCGCCAAAGTCCAAACCAAAGTTTAGCCTGTAGCATCCTCTAGTGGTCAAATGGAGAACATTGCACTGTAAAGTAGAGCAAATCAACATACTGTCACGACTACATAAACCTTACAAGTGCAATACCTCATCTCTGGCATGCAATATGCCTTTAAGCCTATATGAACTGTAGATACACGGAAACAAAGCAACTGAAATGCAGCACTTGCTAAAGTCTGCTTGATGAATTGGGGATTACAGAGTCCCTCCTGTTTAGAGGCAGACAATGCAGAGCACTAATGGCACAATGAGAGTTTTCATTTTAGTATGAGCTTACTCATGTAAGCAGACTAGCTTTGTTAATGAACACCAGTGGGGCCACAATGTGATGAGGCTGCGGCAGATCTTGGAGAGTTAGAGAGTTATCATTTTGACCTGGGAAAATGTGGAAAATCTCTTCTCCGAAACGGACAGGGCTAACCTGAGAGAATGTATAAGCCCTGGTATGTATGCAAGAGTGAATGTACAAGCCACAGTATCTCTGGTGTCTCTAACAGGCGATCAATGGCAAAAAATGGATTGAGAATGCCAGAAAGAGAGAGAAGCTTGACTTGAAAGAGTAAAATTAACAGAGAGAAATCAGGATGAGTGAAGAAAGCCCGCGGCATAATGAATATTTCAGGCTATTTCTCAGCACTCAGCAGTGCTCTTATTACAAATCACTTTTACCCGTTACAACCTGCTATGCTCATTCATCCATTTGCGGTTTTGTTTTTGTGTACACATTTCTCCATCAGTGCATAATTGGAAAGCAAATGTTCTCTGAGGCCGGAGCAAAATTACCAGGATTGCATAATGATTAGAGTTGTACTAAACCGTCACTGATCCAATGCAGTTAAGTTATGAAGAGAATGAATTATTTATTGGAAAAAAAAACATGTCTCTTCACTCTTCACAGAATACAGACATTGTTTCTGACCTAGAATAATAAGGACAGAAAAGAAAAAGAAATACATTATTGTTTAGAAATAGCGTTTGTAGAATTCAAGGTAAGTTACTGTCAGAGTTTCTTTGACGAGGGAAGCTATTGTCACTTTCTTCCAAGTGTGAAAAATGCTGACTTAGTATCTTTCACCAATTCAGTCATTGTTTGTGAAAGTTTCTCCTTATTTTGATATACTAGCTAGTTATTTTAAGGGTAGTCATTATTTTCATTATGGCAAACGGGTGAGGCTGCGACTCATTAGTTGTACTTCCTCCTTTTGTCTCATCAAATTTAAGTGAGAATGTGAATGTGTGAATGTGAGAGATGTTAGAATTCATCCAGAGTTTCTGGCCACTGAGTACAAGATGCATCTGCCACTGAGCTCAGGAAATGAACAGGCTGTTTCTTTTGTCCCACTAAAGGAGCCCAAGGCCTAACCTGACCTTTTGTCGTGATAATCTACAGTTGTTGTTGTCACATATTGCTGTCGTAACACGATATTGTGCAGTTTCCTTTTTGTTACCAGAACCCCTGTAATGAGTAGCAACAAATCAGTATTCCCAGGACATGCGCGTAGCCATGTAAACATGTCAATTTGGCTTCTCAAAAGCAACAAATGACTGGGCAACATTTATGGAAACGTCTGTCTTATTAATGTGTTTGCACTTGTTCCTTGACATGATGAAATATTTCATTCTCCCAGGAGAAATGGGAAGTAATTGCCTTCAGGGCATCCTTCCAGTCGGATTAAAATTGACAGAATATTATTTCTCCTGCACGACGTGAATAAATCTACGAACAGAAAAACTGCAGTAATAATGGAAGTCTAGCCCACGAGGCAAGAAAGTACACATCCATGCAGATCACGGTTTTCAAATAAAAATCAGTCATACGAATGAACGTGTGCAAATAAGACACGCTGAAGTGTATTTGCTTAAGTGAGTGCCTTCACTGGATGTATTTTTGATTTAGCCTGTTTGTGTTTGAATTCAGTGAATGAGCAGTGTATCTGTCTGTCTTCATGCACTGCTGACTGAATTTGCCAGAATATTTTCCATGAAAAAGATGAACTCTACATTAGAGATTTGGGTTTTTGAGATCTGAAAAGTAAATCTCATGATGTGGACAGACAAATATACCAATAATGGTGAAATAATAAAAGCAATTCTTCAAGGCTGAAGTCTGAGACACAATAAAACAAGGGGAATTTAAAACCCTCCCTGATGAGCAGGAATTACTGAGTTATCATAATCATTTGCCACTAACATGCAGATCGCTGCCACGGTATCACATAAAACCCTTCAGAGAATTACTGCACGAAATCCTTTTACACCACATTACATAATGTAATACTGTGTGTTGTATTCTCATTGAGGAACACCCAGACAATCGAAGAAAAGGAGAGGTTTTTAAAGTGTAAATTACACTCTCCAGCTCCTGCTGTCACATCGGCCTGAAATAATATTAGTGTCAGCGGCAAAGCAGTGGTCACAGCGGGCCCCAGGGACAACTGATGGCTTCACAGATCAAAGCATTACACCATATCCCACCTGCCCGTCAAAGGTGGTTAGACAGAGGAAATGAATACTGAGGGGAAGAGATGACAGCGAGGAGGGCAAGGAGATGGATTGAGAAGATGTGTTATCTGTGTTTGTTTTTGCAAAGAGAAACACAACAACAGCTCGAGGGCTGCGGCTGTGGGTTTTTAAGCAGCTGCCTGAATCGATGTGGAGATAGGGCTGTGTGATAATAAATTTATCCACAGGCTAAATTTAATTTCCTTTGAAAGAGGAGAGTGAAGAGGACATCATTCCAGCTTTCTCTTCGTGTTTGTCACCAGCTGTGAGTTATTGGAAGATTTCTGAGTAATGGAAGAACATACAATGGTAACTCTTTGATCGTTCAGAAGCTTTCTTTTAATCGGTGCTGACAGAAAGTGAGTGAGCCTCAGCTATTTATATTTCTCTTTGCGTAGACAGGCTCAAATAAGTGACAGCCTGCTTTGCACATCAAAATGAAACCTGCTGCACGGTTTGACGGAAACACAGATGATCTTACTGGAGTTTTGTGTTGTTTCAGGTGAACACATTCATACTGAAAGTGATGAGTGGCCAGAAGTGCATTCAGCATTTACATTTTTTCACTGGCATCCACATGAACTCAAATAAATGCTACAGCTCAACGTTCTTCAGTTAAAAACAATGGTTATGATTAATGTGAAGATGAGAGAGGCCTTTTCATGAGACTGCTTGACAAGAAACAGCAGCTTGACCTAGAATTAGTGGAAAACATGATGATATATTGTATATTTTTCTATTTTGCTACCTCTAGCTCAGTCCTTATAGAGCAAACTCCTCAATGACCAGTGCGCCGTGCTCAGTGCCCTGGCTCATCTTCCTCAGTTTTGAGCCGCCGTGACTGTCCCGTGGGCAGAACGGGATGTAACGAACCCAAGATTGGGATCGCAGGGAAGAGGTTATGCCAAAGGGGAGGCCATACACCTCCTCAATTCCAGGGGTGTCGTCAGAGTCTTCAAGATGTGGTTTGTCCCGGACTAAGAGGCCACGCTCACGTTTAGTACCTGAATGGGATTAGAAAAGCTGTTAGAAGAGACTGCCCCACTTTTCTTGGTAATGGAACAATACACCATATTGCATGTCCAGAATCTGCATGAAACTGCAATTTCCATGCACACATAAAATGCCTCATCTAACCAGGTAAAATATTAGCAGTGACCACGTAAACACTTGATGCAGCAGTTTCTTCCAGGTTGGAATGAATACACAGTGTGGTTAATCATCTGGTGGGACGAGTTCCCAGGAGGGACAGAGGACAGCATGGTGGTAACAAAATGACAAGTTGTTCAAAAGCCCGCTTGAAAAGATGAACATAGCCACAACTGATATTAGCAGCCATGCTAAAAGTGTGGATCTGTCTTGGTCAACTTCTTCCATTGAATTCTTCCATTAATTAAAAATAATTAATGCTGTCAGTCCCTGCACCACAGCTGGCAGAAACACTTGGCATGTGTCAAACAGGTATATTGTGATTAATGTTTCCGGCTATGGAAACGCGTATATCTTATCGGATCATTTTATTGCTATCACTTATCAGTTACGTAGACGCTCCCCTCAGGTTGAATAACTCCATTTAACCCATTTAATTCAGTTCCATTCAAGTGTGTTAGTGAGCTATGCTAACGAATCAGCGTGCTAAATGGAATGCAGCCTTATTAATGCTTTTGATCACACATGTGCCTTTTGCCTTCAGCTTACCAGGAATTGTGTTATCTAAGAAGCAGCCAAGGAAGCCTCCCACAAACATGTTGGTGGTCAGCAATATGCGCAGCACTTGGTCCACCTCTTTGACACCTGAGACACACACCAAGGACAAAACAGAAAAGTATCAGGGTAGTATAGTCAAAAACATTTCCTGACTTGTATGACTGGCTTCTTTCCCCTAACCTGGAGGTTTCACCTTTTTATTGTGTGTGTGTGTGTGTTGTGTGATCGCAGGAGTAGAGTCCGGTGTGTGGGAGTGGGCCTGCCAACTATTTGCAATCCTGTCTGTTTTAAAAACCAGGCTTCAGCTCCTACATGGCAACAGATTGGAGGCGCAGGTTTCATGTTAGCCTCATTTGAGCCTTATTTGTACCTTGCACTTGTTTTTCCTGTTTTGTTTTTTTCTTTTTCAAAACCCAACCTTCCCTTCCTGCCAGTGGCGGTTCTAGACCAGTTTCACTGAGGGGGCCTGGCTGGGGCCAGGGGTTTTGTCAGAGGGGCACATTCAACCCGGGGCAAAAAAAAAAAGACAAAGATTCAAAATCTTATTTGATTTATTTTTATTTTTATAAAACCAGTGATTAACCATTGTAACCAATAGTTCCAATAGAATAATTCAAATCAAACATAACATTTGAGACACAAGCATAAAAAAAATGCTAATAACATTTCATAGAACATTTTGACTGATTGGAGAAAATAATCAACAGATGAATTGATAATGAAAATAACTGTTAGCCTGGGTTCAGTTTCTCAGTTAATTAGAATCAATTATATGCAATTATCAATTATATATACATAAAGAACTATAGACAAAAAGCAGTGGAGGGAATACACAACTAGGGTTGCCAACCGTCCCTTGAAAAAACGGAATCGTTCCGTATTTAGAAACAGAAGCACACATCCCGTATTGCGCTGAAACGGGACGCACTTTGTCCCGTATTAAAGGGATAGTTCACCCTAGAATGATATTTCGCTCATTATCTACTCACCCTCATGTTGACTAAGGGCTGGAAGAAGTTTCAGAGTCCTCCGTCCCTTCTCTGAGTTACAGGGGGTCTTGGTGTAGCAGTGCATTTCAATGCAACGGTTGTAAAGGGACACCAGAGCTCTTCGTAAAAAAACACACACAAAAAAACATCCAAATACCTCCATGATGCTCGTATGTAATGTCCGTCTTGTGCTGAAGCCCCAAATTGCGTAATTGTCCCGAAAAAAATTAAATAAGTCCACATTCCAAGCATGTTTGTAGCATTAGCTCCGAGTGTTGTTGTCCCGGCTCTTCCGCTGCCAGCGCGCATGCGCAAGGTTCGCACTGAGACTCGCTTCCTTGTTTACCCCGGCGAAGGACTAGAAGCAGCCCGTAATAGCCTGCCTTGCACCGGGACAACACTTTTTCGTGCAATTTTAGCCATGGCTGAAGATTTTGATGTCGAGGACGAGCTGCATTTCTTTGCTGAGCCGTATTTGTACGAGCCAGAATGGACAGAGGAGGAACTCAGGCAACAGGACGAAGCAGCAGCTACGGCTGCTGCTGCGGCTGCCATGGCTGCCACAGGTGAACCAGACTCACAGCCAGCTGAATACAGAAGCCGAGCACGGGAAACCTGGTGGTAAACAAGGAAGCGAGTCTCAGTGCGAACCTTGCGCATGCGCGCTGGCAGCGGAAGAGCCGGGACAACAACACTCGGAGCTAATGCTACAAACATGCTTGGAATGTGGACTTATTTAATTTTTTTCGGGACAATTACGCAATTTGGGGCTTCAGCACAAGACGGACATTACATACGAGCATCATGGAGGTATTTGGATGTTTTTTTGTGTGTGTTTTTTTACGAAGAGCTCTGGTGTCCCTTTACAACCGTTGCATTGAAATGCACTGCTACACCAAGACCCCCTGTAACTCAGAGAAGGGACGGAGGACTCTGAAACTTCTTCCAGCCCTTAGTCAACATGAGGGTGAGTAGATAATGAGCGAAATATCATTCTAGGGTGAACTATCCCTTTAAGCTACCGCGAGAATCAAAAATAGTGAGTAAAATGTCAGCGGAAGTAATAAATAACAGGCCGCTTTATATTAACATTTACGGTAAACTTATTCCCAGTCCATCTCCAATGAGCTGACAGCGGGAATACCGCTCGGTACTGTCGCTTGCGAAGAAACAACAACTTTTCCTCACACTTTCTGTTTGCACTTTTCTTATTTCACTATTACAAAAATGTTCTGCTTTCTATTGTTTTATATTCATTTATAAAGTTTTAAGTGAAGCAGGACAGGTTTCTGTTTAATATTTATTTTATTCTGTAAATTTTGTTATTTTATAAACTGTTGAATAATAATTTGTTTTTCATGATTAATTCAATTCAGGTTTGAGTCAAATAGTTAAAAAAAAATATATCGTTTCACACACAAATAAGGACTAAAACAATTCACCACGCTGGGAAGGGTGAAGGCATTCGGGTCGGCCGGCCCTGCCAATGAGGTGTCCCATTTATTTTTCAGTTAATTGGTAACCCTTTACACAACACTTCAACAGCCCACGACATAAACAACATTTATTACAATAGGCTACTGTTGCGAGCTTGTTGTTTTTTTGTTTTGTGGAAAGGTTTAACTAACGTTAGCTAGAAGCATGCAATCAAGTCAAGTTGACATTAACGCCTGGTCTGACAGGCTGCTATCATAATTCATAAAGTTAGCCAACAACATTTCTTGACCAGAAGTCTTACCTCATAACAATACAATATTGTAATCGTTTCACTGCCTCTCGTCGGGTTGATGGTATCGAAACTGACCGCCGTGTTCGGTGGTGTAACGCACTAAAGGATCCGACTAGAATGTTGAGCCACGCGCATTAGTTCCGCTTTCTGCGTCGCGCAATATCACAATTTTAATTACTGTATAATCTTCGTTCGGAGGGGGGGCCACAGGGGGGTCCAGACTCAGTGTTACGGGGGCACTGGCCCCTGTTGGCCCCCCCTTAGAACCGCCACTGCTTCCTGCTTCCCTTCACACGGACCTACTGGACTCTGACTGCCTGTTAAACTCTGATAACATCATACTCTTCTCAGCCCTTTTGTAAACAAATATCTGTTGAACTCCTACTAGCTCCAGTGACAATAGGTTCCTTGTGTGTTAATTTTACCCGTTTGCAGGAAATCCGGATTCTTCTGGATCCAGTTCGGAATGACGAGAGCAGAAAACATGGAGAAACCGAACACGAAGATATTCCGAGAAGAATTCATGTCTGTGGACTGTTAGACAGGACAACACCACCATTAGCGAAACAGCCCTTGCAAACCCACGGATAAACGTTTTTACGCTGTTTTTTTAGTTGTTTACCTGCAGGTTAGAGATTCCAGCAGCAGTTATGACTCCGAACATGACCAGGAACATCCCTCCAACCACAGGGATGGGGATGGTTGTGAAGATGGCTCCAAATTTGCCCAGCATCCCCAGCAAAACCATGAAAACTCCGCTCAGGAAAATCACTGTTCGACTACCCACCTGTCACCACAAAAACATCATGCTATTTGTATACGCATTTTGTTCAGGTAACTACTTTGCAATATAAAAACAGAGGTTCTCACACTTGCTTCTCCATTTTAACGACTCATGGATGTTAAACTCATGAGTAGATAAAGTTCAGAATGAGTACGTATGTGTCTTACTTTGGTGATACCGAGTGCTGCCACATTCTCGCTAAAAGAAGTAGTGCCGTTGCCTGTGCCAAAGGCCCCTGCCAACAATGAGCCGACCCCTTCTACACCGATGCCCCGGTTGATGGCGTGCTTCGGGGGAGGCGGCGCCCCTGACAGCTGGGCACAGGCATGGTAGTCGGCCACAGACTCTGCCATGGAGCACACTATTCCGGCCATCATGCCAAACACACCCGCCAGGCTCACAGTCGGCATTCCCCACTGACCTGAATGAAAAGTCAGATTAGTGATTGTTGAACAGTCTTTCAGGTGAGTGTGGTTTTGCTTTGAGCTTACCAGGGTAAGGAAACGTGAACCAGGCAGCCTCGCTCAGTACATTTCCCTTCACATCAGTGCGAGCCAGGTGGCCATAGTGGGTCGAGTCGGCTGGTAGGACATCATAGATGGTGAGGAGGTAGCAGACTAACCATGAGACCGCTATGCCTAGCAGAATCTAATCAACATCTAGAATTAGTATCGGAGTCAGTATGTCTCATCAGATTTGCAGCTTAAAATAATGATTTAGAAAATACACTTCTTGATGAGGCGTTTCTGGAGAACATACAGGCAGTATCTGGAAGATATAAAACTTTGAGGTGTGCAGTTTTTTGGTCTTGCTGTATGCAGGGACGGGGATTGGTACGAGACGAAGGTACTGAGAAAACAGGATGATCAGCACTGTGGTCCTGTGCATGTGACAAGAATAGCATGGTCATTAGAGAACAATCTCATATTCGTAATATTCAGTTTGTAAGCTTTTTCTGCAGACTACGGCATTACAAGGTGGAATTTAGTGTCGATTGTCGTTTTAGACTGTGACCTCTTGAGGTGGAAGGTCAGAGCTAAACCGACATCCTAATAGTGCTGCCTCAGACTGGTTACTCACATGGCAGAGATGCCCCAGTGGCTGCCGGCCCTGTCTCCGGTGAAGTCATACAGAGATAGTCCAATGAGAGAGACAGTGGGCGCAATGGTTAAGGGGCCAATAAACCGCATGAGGAATCCGATGAGGCCAGAGAATCCAACCAGGATCTGGAGGACAGAGGCCACCATGATAGAGCCCTGAAGCTGTTGACAGGAACACAATAACCAAGGACATTAGCCTTAATGTCACCACTCTTTCTATCGCTGAGTGATAGACTCTGACAATGAATATGATTGGTTACTTCCTGGAGCAGAAACCACATGTGCACACTGAATTAATCATGAGCTCTGCAGAATTTAAATCCTTGTTGGTCTGCTTTTATCTGAAGCTATGGATGCACACAGTGCTCGCTCACTGTTCTCATGCGGGTCTGCCACACTTCTATGTAGACAGGGGAGGAGGTGTTGACCAGACTGGCATTCTGAGTCCAAGCTGGGCACTTCCACTCCGGCAGGGACAACATGGCCATAGCAGGAGTCACCAAGGCAAATGTACCTCCCTGCAGGATGGGAAGTCTGCAAGTGAAACACAGAAAGAGAAATAACTTTCTCTCAGACTGGAAAAGAGTTACTGGTGAATAAGAATACAGAAGACAAAGCCAACGCTGGCTTGTATTTATAATTTTACATGATCAGCATGTGAGTTTAGCATGCTAATGTCTGCTACTGACACCAGGGAGCTTCCAAAGATTAGTTTACGAGTTTGGAAAATAATTCCTAAACAACATGGTAAACATGCTGCCCTGACATGGCTAACATGTAGTTTATATTATATACCAGAATTAAAATTAATTATCAGTCATGTTTCTCTCCTCTGACCCATTATAAGACCTTTGCACTCTCCAACTCTGCTATAGTTTTAACAAACCCTTGAGAAAAATGTCTGCATGTTTTGCACTACGCTAATGAATAGTTAATACTATGAGGCAGTATCTGTCCCAAAAAACATGTTTCATGAGTATTTTTAATGTTGTTTTAGAGTTTATTATTTCCTTGATAAAGACTTTAAAAACGTTGATGACTCATCCTGTACTAGGGGGCGTATACAAATTTTGCGGCCAATTAAATGCTTTTTCTAATGTTTTTGTCCCTCCTTCTCCCGTGGCTTCAACTCTTAGCTTTCAAATGTTTGGATGGTGCCTGTACACGCCTTTGGATTTGACCAATCATAGCAGACTGGATTTTGGGGAGGAGGCTAGGCCTCCCTAGCGCTGATTTTACAGATACAAATAGCATTCTGATTTTACAGGATGCTTAGCTGTGGCACAGACTTTCTTATTCTCACCTGACACCGAAGGTAACCTGCAGAATGGTGCACAAGCCAGATACAAAGAAAATGGTGTTAATGAGGCGACTCTGGGTCAGGCTGTCGTGTCGCAGACAAAGTCCCTCAGAGAGAATAAGAGGGATGGCGATGATCCCACCGAATGCTGTCAGGTAATTCTGTAGAGGAGAAGGAACAGACAAAATGACTGTATGCATCAGGCCACACCGGCACAAGTAGTACACACATAGAAGATCTATAATGCATCCATGTCTATACCACTTACAGTATACTGTCTTCTCTGTGCCAGTACAAGGCAAAAAAGATTGCATTTGCGACCACTGTCCGCAATAACACCATCGTGAAGAAGGCCAGACAGCATCTCTACCTCCTAAAGACGCCTCAGAGACTTTAAGTTATTTTACACCTGCACCACAGAGAGCATCTTGTGTGGGAGCATCACCACCTAGATGGGAAATTGCACCAGGCAGGACCTTCTGGCTCTCAAAAGGGTGGTCCGTTCACCGGCGCGGACCAACAGAACCCCCCTCCCCAACAGGACATTTATACTAAATGTTGCAGGTTAAGGGCCAAGAAGATCCTGGAACAGCCCATTCACCCCGGACACTCTCTCTTCACCCTACTGCCATCATCCCGGCGTTTCCACTGTCTGAGGACAAAGACTGAGGCTGAAGAAGAGTTTCTGTCCCCATGCCATCCGTCTGCTAGACTCTGAGCCTTAAATGGACTTAAGTACCACTGCATCACTGCACTTTAATCACACAGCTGCTTTAAAATATTGTAAATGCACGTAGGTACGAGCTACTCCCTTTAAGTTTACATTTCAAGTTTACAGTCTATATTTTATTTTTCTCAGTTATACATTTATACTTATATTGTTTTTATACTGGCTACAGGTACAAAAATACTTTTCACTGTGCATTGCACTATGTACAACTATTATGTATCTTATCTTATCTTATCTTATCTTATCGTGATAATGTGAAGTAATGTTACGGTCATAGCCCCAGTCATGATGTTAATCATAAAAATATCACCAGCATAGATTACACTCACCTGAATGGATAGGAAAATACAAAGGTACCAAGGTGGGACATCAGTTACACAATAGGTTGGTTTATTCCTTTCTTTATCTGAAACACAGCTGCTCCCGCAGGTTTCTTCTGCCTTTTCATCAGGTCGATCATTGACTTGCACATCCATCTGCATAAGTGCAATATAAAAGATCGAAAGATAAAAGATTACTCATCTACCATCAGGACTAAGTTCTCCTCACTAAACATTTCTTAACAAATAGGCAAGAAAAAGCTCACCCGGAGTCATACCAATGCAATAACTGGCTTTCAGATGAATTTAATGACTATACACATGTACCCACTTTTCAGATAAAATATTATCACGTTATTACATGAAATTATCACGTTATTTCATGATAATGATATTTTCATGTTATAACGTGAAAATATCATGTTATTTCAAGATATATTTTCACGTTATAACGTGAAAATATCATTATCATGAAATAACGTGATAATTTCATGTAAAAACGTGAAAATATTTTATCTTGAAATAACATGATATTTTCACGTTATAACATGAAAATATCATTATCATGAAATAACGTGATAATTTCATGTAATAACGTGATACTTATCATGTTAAAACGTGAAAAATATCATGTTATAACAAGAAACTTTCATGTAATTACATAATATTGAGCCTTTTTTTTCTACAGTGTGGCAGCAATACGCTTCCGTAATAGGTAAACAGTTGTGCCAAATGCCGAGGAAATTATTTACTCATTCTCGTGTGACGTCATCTTTGCTTGGACTGCCTTTCAGACTTTATTATTGTGATCACACGTAGGACCATGTGTTCACACCAGACCTTTACACGGAAACTATCTGAACCAAAAGCGCAAAAGTGGCGTTTCGTTTTCACTTTTAACTCCGCATTTAGACGAGCGTTTCTGAAACAAATCTGTGTTCAAACGGAAACGCAAAAGTGTGTGAAATTTCATACACATAGATGCAGTATACCGCCAGATGGCTAGGTGGCAACACTCCCAAGAGTGCCTGCGTAGAGGTATTTACATTTCTTCTACTTTTCCACGCTTAGCGCGCGAAATACATTAACCAAAACAACCACTTGGATACAAATTATTGCGGCTAGGGCCTGTTGAACCTCCATCGCGGAGCTCGACATGTTGTTTACTTGTTTTTCCGGTCCTGTCGCATGCTTGTCACGTCATTTCTATTCGACGAGAAACGCAGTTTTGCGTTATTCACCCTTTGCACGGTGACGCGAGGGTGGAGCGTTTTTAAGATTTCCACTCTGGAGGGTGGTTTCACTTTTTTGCGTTTTCAACCCCCCAAAACGTCGTCACCATCTAAACGATATAGGACATCCGATAAAATGTTTTGCGCTTTTCACCTCCAATCGTTTCCGTGTAAAGTGCCCCTAAGTTCAGCTCACTAATTGCGTTACATCCATGTCAATCATTATTAACTATGTGGTATTCCTGTTTACAGCAATGGGTTTGCTGTTTACAAGAAATAAAATCTGTAATCTATACGTATATGACCAGTGATAAACTGAGGTGGATGGACTTCTTCATCTCGCCTAAAACACAATATAAGTTGTTATGTCACCTTAAGCATTGTATAATATACGGATGAACGGATGGATACATACATAGCTAGATGGATGGTGGGTGGATAGTTTCCTCAATGTGCGGAGGTTGCTTTCTTCTTTAATGTACTCAGCTTGTGTTAAGGAAAAGGAAAAAACTTCCTGTGCTCAGAGATAACGGTGACAGCTACTATCTGGTGCTTTGTTTGATCATGTTTTGCATGTACCGCTTTTCTCAATCCTTTTGACGGGACAAAATTGTTAGATGAAAAGATTTAGGCCTTCAAAGAGAAGGCGCCTCCTACCCTCAGATGGAGAATGTGAAGACCAATTAAAGGTGCAGTAGGCAGGATTGCGAAGATCCAGGACTTGGATCATCGGATCAATTTGAACATCGACAACTTCTCAGAAGTTCCACTCTCACTGAACATCCGGATTCTGAACTGTTGCAGTTCCACTCTGATTCCATATGAGGGCGCGCTCAGGACGAGTGCAGAATGAATGGCGGTCTATGGAGCAGTACCCCTCAAAATCCACTTTTCTCAGGATATAATTTTTTGTGCAGTAATTTGAATATTGAATTTGAAAGGAGATGCAAAGAAATTACACACTGCTGGGTGTTAGATTTTTTAGAGTCACTTATTTTGCTTTAAAAAGTATTTTAAAATGTCAATGACGTCATACACATCGTACGACCAGATACTGCTTTACGGCAATCCTTCAGTCACTGCTTTGGTGCTTTCGCGCTCTGCACTTTCTTTTCTCTCGAGGCATGGACAACACAGCTGACACGGGTAAATAATCGTGCTAGAAGAGTTTCTGTTTCGTTGTTTTAAAAGACCGGGCCGGAAAAAAAAAAAACTTGGGCGAAAAAGTCCGTCTTAACATTCTGGTCCCGCTTCGGATGCCACGATGCCGTCAAGCGGGATCTGGTCGTAATCAGTCCTTCACTGACCAATCAGCGTTCATTAGCACAATGCTAGCGTATTATGGGCAACAACAGCTCAACCTGTAAGAAAACGAAAGGACATAAGTTCTCGTTCATTCAACTTTTGACCTATAACCCATGTTCAGTGATGGGCAAGCTACTTGATATTTGTAGTGAGCTAAGCTACTAGCTACTCTACAATAAATTCAGCTTCACTACACAGAAGCTACCACCCATAAAAATGTAGCAAGCTAAGTTACAGTCTGTCAAAAGTAGCTTGATAAGCTACATTAGTAGCTACTTTCAGTTAATCAAACTGCATGCCAAGTCAATGCAATTTTAGTGATCAACACAACTGTCAGTCAGATAAAGGCTAAAATATGATTTATTCATTGAACAATAGCCCAATACACAAAAAAATAAATACAAATCAGAGCACATTTTTAGCTCTAGTTACACAAGAATGCCTTTTGAAATTGTAAATAAAATAAAGTATGTAAATAAAGAAAAAATTATAGGAATGAGCCTAAATAGGACAAAAATATGAGTTTAGTTTCCAAATTAACATTGTATTTTCATTACAAATTAACACTGTAATTGTATTTTCCTAAGAACTGTTATTTAACTGTAATTTAACTGAATTGCTATATTTCAACAAGAATGCCCTCTGAAATTGTAAATAAAATACAGTAAGTAAATAAAAAAACATGGTTTCCACCAATGTTCCATCTAATTTTTCACGTGTCTGGGCATACACAAAAACTCTGTGAGTACACTGTGGACCACTGTGGGCTACACACCAGTATCACACCTGTCCAAAACCTGAGATCATAGCAAGTTACATAGTTAATCAAAAGAATCCCATTATAGCAGTCATTTCCGTTACTTTCAATATAAGTGATTTGGCCCACTTAACATAAAAAGGACAAAAATCTTGTTGTTCATGAGCCGTGTAGTATATGTCAGTGTGAGGGTTCTGCTGTTGTCTGGGTGAGGAAGAGTCCTGCTCTGGAAGAACTGACACATGTACACCTTTCAGAGATAAAATAAACCCTGTATTAAAAAAATATTAAAATTAACAGATTAAAACCTGTCCTGCTTAACTTAAAACTGTATAAATGAATATAAAACAATAGAAAGCAGAGCATTCCTCTTGTAATAGTGCAATAAGAAAAGTTCAAACAGAAAATTTGAGGAAAAGTTGTAGACACACACTCCGACAGCCATTCCATCTTAAAAGAACCACATTTAATTTTTGCTTTGTCTTGGTGAGTGGATGCGCCACTGCCTTAACCGCACTGTTACCTAGCTAACCTGCAAAACAGCGGCGCCACGGCGCATATGGGCGGGGCACGTACTGTCATGATTGGCAGCGTAAGTGAACCGCATCATATCATTGGCTGGACAGCTGTCACTCACTGAGTTACATTGCAGAATGGTACATAAACAAATAACAATTTACTTGTTTAATTTATTTACAGTTCATGTTGGATTTTTTTATGCGCTGCATTGATTTTCTTGTGCGCGGAGAACGTGCGAGCAGTGCGCGATTGCGCAAACGCGCAGCTTAGAGGGAACATTGGCCACTAAAGTGACATATTTTTGAAGGTATGGCCACCACGGTGTATGCTCATGCTCTTCCACGGATCTTGGGCTCTCTCTCTTTTCTCTCTCCAGTATGTGTGTGTCGCTTGTCTATGTCGTCACCGTGAACATTCTGTAGGCCTACGCATGCGCTTGTACCCGGCGTGTTTTTGTCGACACAGAAACATCCTGTTTTCCTAATTTATGTGTTTGATGGCTGCAGGGAAATGCTGTTGTGTGTGAAATGTCAGAAATGTCCAGGAGAAATTAGCTTTCGAGGACGCTACCGCGCTACTTGATCAATAAAAGAGCTTAGCTACTGAAAAGTTACTTGGTTTTGTAAATAGCGACGTTACTGCCAAGCTACTGACAAAAGTAGTTAAGCTAGTAGCGCGCTACAAGTAGCGACGCTACTGCCCATCACTGCCCATGTTGAACTTGCAAAACCTACAATCAAATCTGAGATTTCTCAACGACAATCGGGTGAAAGAGACACATTTAGCCGTTTAGCTCCATAGTCCCATTCACGTTGCACTCATGGCGATCGCCCCCAGTGGAAATCTGGTGGAACTGCAACCAAAATTCGTTACAATGGGACTAAAGGTTAGATTATGCTTCCGCGTAGTGATCACTCAATGGTCACGCAATGGCCACGCAGTTGCTCGGACGCAGTCGTGAGACCGTGATGGTTCTGCGTGGGGTTTATGTGTCGAAATGCATGCCACACCGGTAGAGGGCGCTATGATTTTTTGTGACCGACCGACCGAGACTCTTGTGACTATCTCGCCTCGTTATTTACCTTCCGGCTTTTGCCGTAGTCACAGTGTACGATGGACACCGAGACAGAGAGACTGGCGTTGGAGCTCCAAATTATTCAAGCAGAGGAAGAAATACTTCTTTTGCAAATTAGGGCACGACAAAGGAGACAATGATGTTTATGAGTGGAAACCGGAAAAGCGGTCTCCAGCGGATGTAGTTAGCGGACCAATCACAGCCAATGCCGCTGCGTTGCTGCTGCGTTGCTGTTGCGTGGCCTCGACGCGCGTCGAGGATTTTTGGGAGGTGCGCGTCTGGCCCTTGCGTTGGACGCACGGGGGTCCGCAAGGACGCAATAGGTCCGTAATAGGTCCGTACGCACGGACGCGCTGTGTCAACGCGGAAGCATAATTTGGGCTTTAATAGAGAGTGGGAAGGCTCTCCGTAGACGGGCTCTGCTCCCCACTTTCCGCTCAAGCCCAAAAAGGTCTCGCAAGCCCCTCCCCCACAAGGGAGAGCTGTGCACGATAAAGCGCGTGCATATTGGCCCTGGAATACTGTGCACGAGCAGAGAACCGAGAGAGAGCGAGTAAACAAACTAGCATGGAAGACACCGACGTAACAACAACAAAATAGTTTTTATAATACCCTTCGTTATTGCTAAATAATTTTAGGTCAAAATATTTAGCAATAGTCAACTTTAGGACAAAACCAAGGTTAGGATGTTTCTGAAAGTAGCCTACATCGGTGATGTTTGCTATCAGTAACAGTTAGAAGCATTCATTGTGGCGTTTTATTCCACAGTTTAGATTTATCAATTTGCTATGTGGTAGATATATGACCGCTACCTGTTGATGTGGTTAGACGTTTGAGAGTGAAGCTGAGGCACAGGCCTCAGACGAGGATTACGTCCCGGCTCCTTCTACACGCCCACGGACAAGTGGTGCGAGGTGGTGGAGGGAGGGGAGGGCGCTATGAAATGCGTGTCCATGAGCAGTGATTGACACTCTGTTAGATACACCCCTGGACGTGATTGGTGCATCTGGATGTGGAGCGGTGGATGTCTTGCAAATCGCGCTACAGGCTCTAGGAGGGGCCAGAGGAGCCGAATTTTTTTTTAAATGACCTGCTTTATGCAATTATTACGGAAGTGTATTGCTGCCACACTGTAGAAAAAAAAAGGCTCAATATTATGTAATTACATGAAAGTTTCTTGTTATAACATAATATTTTTCACGTTTTAACATGATAAGTATCACGTTATTACATGAAATTATCATGTTATTTCATGAAATTATCACGTTATTTCATGATAATGATATTTTCACGTTATAACGTGAAAATATCATGTTATTTCAAGATAAAATATTTTCACGTTTTTACATGAAATTATCACGTTATTTCATGATAATGATCTTGAAATAACATGATATTTTCACGTTATAACGTGAAAATATTATCATGTAATAACGTGATAATTTCATGAAATAACGTGATACTTATCTTGTTAAAACGTGAAAAATATCATGTTATAACAAGAAACTTTCATGTAATTACATAATATTGAGCCTTTTTTTTTTCTACAGTGTGGCAGCAATACGCTTCCGTAAATTATACCTGAACATAGGGTCAGTTTAAGCAAACATGACAGAAAGTTAGTTTTATAAAAGTTACCTACTGCACCTTTAATATGCTAAGGCTGTTGCAACAACTTATTTAGGAAACTATCAGATAAAAGCACAGTTCAGCCTATGGTTTTATATCAGGAGTGGTCCTAACAATTACATGGCAGCAACAGGGTCAGCTGTGGTGCTTTCCTTTTTGTCACTTGGGAGGTATATGATGTCAGGTCATAGTAACCCAGATTCACTGGGCTCCTGTCAATCCTGTACAGTCCATTTAGAGCCTAAGGCTCACCTATTCTCACTGAGCTGAATTAATGACACTATACTAACAGCTTTCGGCTTTGCAAAGGCGAATGAATGGATAGGAAGACCAGAATTGACAAACAGAGTAAGTCGTGTCTATTGAAACGCGACTACTCGCCCTAACCCAAAACAAATAATATGAATAAATTTGGAATTTAATTTGCTTCTACATTTATTTATGTTTATATCACCTCCCCCATTAAATTATTTTCCCATTAGATTGTTGTTTTTTGTTTTTAGAATTTATTAATTTTTAAATGTATTTGGTTTGTTATATTTCTACTTTGCATGTATTTACTGTACTCACCTGTACACATGTAACTCTTCATGACCCACCAACTTATTTATTTGTGTATTTCCTTTCTACATTTCATTTATGGTTCATTATCCAATTAGGGTAATTAGTGAGTAATATGTTTATTCCTTAATGTATTATTTATTTTGGCAGTTACAGTCCGCCGTAGATGACCTCAAAACTTTAGTCATTTATATTCTAAATTACACTTTATGTGGGACATCAAACTTTAATGTCACTGGTTGCGGAGAACAAGCACATCATTAACTCCCTGCAAAACTTTTAACGCCACCTTATCGTTTGCGTCATTAGCATGCAGGTTAATTTTTCATGTTTGGAGTGTAGAAAGCCATTTCAGCCAATTTGTGGGTAGCGAGGGAGAAAAACAAAAAAGAGTTCTTTGCCAGCTGTATGTTCATTAAAACACAAAAGTGCTCCTTAACTTGTTTTGCTGTGAGTATTTAGAGTCAGAATCGTCTCTCAGGTAATTATTCCTGCTTGTGCAAACCATTGACTGTAGGTGCAAACTGAAACAACTGTAGCGATGAAAAAATTCTCACTCCCCGTTTCTTCTTAGCTATTCCCCCCCTCAGGAAATGTTACACATCAACAGCACCACTGCACCAAGGAATCATCGCCCTGTGCTGCATGACTTTCCATCATTTGAAGTGCGACAGCTTAACAGTCACACTTCATTTAACAGGAGTGGGGCTGAGATTCACAATCAGACACATTCATGCAAAGTCTGCACGTTCACTGACACAGCAGCACAGACTAATTTAGATACATTCCGGCAGAAAGAGGTGAACTGCGTAGATGTAGACACAAGGGTTGAAAGCAGCAAAGAACATTGTGTCAGCAGATGTCACGGCACATAAAGTATTTGTTGATGTGGCATACGCACCATAGTCTCTCAGTAAAGCCTGGGACACATAAAGACTGAACATCCTATTGAACCATCTATGCTATAGTCTGAGTTTTTATTCTTCCATCACATTCTTTGTGCATGCACATGTGTATGTGCACATTTGTAAACAGGTGATTCAGAAGGACATATCCATTTTTATGTATTCAGTATGGAGGCC
This sequence comes from Chelon labrosus, assembly GCF_963514085.1. Classification (NCBI taxonomy): domain Eukaryota; kingdom Metazoa; phylum Chordata; class Actinopteri; order Mugiliformes; family Mugilidae; genus Chelon; species Chelon labrosus. Next base: position 24,111,941 of record NC_140347.1, read on the forward strand.
ACAGAGCTGTTATCCTATCCTAGACTTCACGTTATTTTACTGTCATGCTAACACTTCGCATGCATCTCTGCACGTCCTCCTCGCCTGAGGAGCCTGTGCAGGGTCATACATCAAACATGTAAGTATTTCTCGCCACACCGCAGTCAGATGAATGGCTCAGTTGTTATTACTTAGATTACATATCCCAGACCATTTCTAAGTAAACAAATACCAGTACTATATCAGTCAATAACAAAGCTCAACTTCGCTCACAAACTCGCTCATATTTTTCAGCATTATTTTTTTGCCAGTACTTTCTAATGATTTTATTGTTTAATCCCTGATTTAAATATTACATCTTTGGGTTTGGGATTTTGTAAAAAGTCCATAAAGTATTATGTATGTATGTATGTCATTTTCTCCAGCTTTACATGAACTCTTAAAACATGTCTGAATTAGTTTGAGCATTTGGATGCACATTCACTCCTTTGTCAAATAAATAGAACAGGTGTGTGTGACAGATGTCCACTTGGAGTCAACACTACGTAAATATATCTATTTACAAGTAGACTATGTGTCGTTTTAAAGAGACTTCCGGAACAAATGTGAGCTAATGCAATTTGCAATTTAAATCTAGGGTAAAGGTTACCCTTCAAACCAAAAGGCCTCACTGACTTTTGCCAGCAAGTCACCCTTGAGGCTTCATCTGAGGTCATTGTCTCTAACTCAAGCTTTTCACACTTATTGACAACCTTCAAACCTGAGGGAGAATTTAGACCCAATAATCACATTTCTCTCTCACAGCTGTCTCGGGCCTGACATCGAACCACTTGATGCTATCACCCCTGTGAAGAATGTTTAACATCAGCGTCAGTTTAACTAAAGACCAGAAGGTCACGGCAACAAAGATGCCCGAGGGCGGCATCCATCATCTTTGATACCACTTCAGTGTGAGAGGCTTTTAAGATACTTTTAAGATGGTATGTCATATTTATAATCTAGAGAGACATGATGAAGCTCTCAATGATTTGTTTTTTCCTTCTTAACAACTGTTGCATGCAATTTCTTTGCAAGTATTATTCAAAAACTGCTACTTTCCTGCATAGATGAATCACTTTCAATATATTGACATATTTTTTTACAGCCTCCCTGTTGAGCCCAAGGAGATAAAGAAGTTCCTGTGGATATTTGGTGGTTTTCAAGTACTAGATGCTTGCAGTCCTAATCAAGCAAGGCACAATATTCCCCAGCACCAAAACACAAGGCCACGCAAAATGATTACCTGTAAATTGCGGTTCTCCAGCATGCTGCTAAGCTGCCTTTCCCCTGCAGCAATTAGTGGGCATAAAACCAATGATGTGGAAAGGCAGTGCTAATTTGTAATTTAAGGGAGCTCTTTAGAAGGAGACTCAAATAGACAGAGGCCTGTCTGTGCAGTACAAACATAAAAAACGTTTTTTTTTTTTTTTTTTTTAAATGTAACCTTTGCTTATGTTTGCTGATCCTGTAAAGAATGTGAAGAGCAGTGAAGAAGGTAAGCAACAGGAGAAAGAGTTGACTACTCTTTTAAAAGTCATGATCAGAGTCTGAATCGTAGTCATTGCCATGAATCCTCACACATACGAGGAACTTCTCTTGGTGGTTGGTGCAATGCAAATAACCATAGTGTCTATGTCTAAGCAAGAAATAAGGACAATATAAAACAGATAAAGAATATGTAAAATGTTTGAATTTAAATGAAAAGAGGATAATCAGAGGATAAGTCCTCGGCTGATGTGGGCTTTTTGAATATGTATCTTGGTTCAAACACATTCAGTCGGCTTCTTATATGCAATAAGGCAACAGCAAGCTCACAAACATCATGCAGCCCTGTTCAAAAGAAAATTTTAGACACGCGCTTTAACAAACGATTTGTCGGTATCGGGGTTTGCATCACAATTATGCATCTGAACTGCGTAAACAGGGATAGTTTGCATTAACGCTTAAAAATAAATACTCGTGATGAAAACCCGGGAGCACATGCGGCAGGACCACATTAAATATTCATTCTCTGCAGAGGTTCGGTACAAAAGGCTTGTAAACATGCTCTGTTCCGTAGCCGCCTATCTTTTGTTATGTTTAGGGCAATGGAAAATGTATGCTGAGCCACAGCAGGTGTAACTTGTGTGAGCAAGCTGTTGGCTAAAAATCATGATGAGAACTCAGGCCATACGACTCTACAACACCTCCCTGTGAGGAAACAACTGGACTGTGGTCTTTGCTGCTGCTACTGTATATTTTTTTTACACTGCATTATATATTTATATTATTATATATCTGTCTGCCACTCTAGGTTTGACTACTACATAAATATCTTCCAGATTAAGATTAAGCTATTCACACTCTGAAGAACTTAAATGTCATTGAGATTTCTGATGAAACCCATAGCTGTGTATCAGTAGCAGGAGCTATGCCACAAATAAATATATAAAGGTCACTGCCGAAAAATAAATCTTTACAAAGCCTCAATTCTATGGCTTGACAAGGTTTAGGTGTAAAAACAACGTGGTTAAGCTCAAGGTACTTTGTAAAGATAAGAAGGCTCCGTTATGTATGTAAAATCACTATTCTGCTGTCTGGAACAAAACATGGCAACAGATTTGTTACCGTCCTAATCAGCTCAGCCCCTAGAGGGCATTGTCACAAAAATATATTTCTCCAAACACTCAGCATTTTTCTGAGTGTGAAACAAAACAACTCAGAATTTAATCCATTTCGTCAAAAAACATGTGGAAAGTCTGCAAAGAGCCGTATGATTATTTTATTTCATCCTATTTCTATATGAGTCAGTAGGAGGTCAGTCTGCACGGCTGCCTGAAAGGAAGCCAATGCACAATCTCTGCAGGCCCAAAACATGGAGGAAGCTTTTCTACGTGAGCAACAGAGATGCTATCTCCATTATCCAGTTCTGAATCCGTACCGATGATGTCTCACACAGTCACCAGTTTCTTGACATTGAAATGCATTGCTACTGAGAACCCATCTGAACAAATGATCTATGATGCCATTTTTATGGGAAGGTATCGTTCTCTCCAGCAGAACAGAGTTTTTAAATGTGTTCTGCATCGGTGCGCCTGGAATGGCTGTTTCTGCATTAAAGTCTGAAGAAAGAAAGCGATCAGCGCTGAGGACAAACACAGATTACCGTTAGTGTGGCTTTTCCTCTGTAGGACTGCTGAAAGAAGAGGAGGGACTGCACAGACTGAATCTGAATCTGAAAACATATGCACAAGTCGACAGTGTGTAATTCCTCTCACTGCCAGAAGGGGGAGAAAAAGTTCTGCAGTGTAGCTTTAAGTCATAAATACTGCAACAAAACTGTTTACTATCATAATGCATACTGTCAATACTCACCTGAAGAATGTTTTATAAGAAGAAACTGTTTTGTTCATGTACACTGACAAACAGGATCTGTTGTTGACTTGATAAATGACCCTGGGATGGACTTTTTTTTTATCTCGCATTCATGTAAACCTTAGATGTTTTGCGATTGGAGTTTTGCTTTGGGGGACTTTTGGCTTTTCAGCAAATTCCTTATTATAAGATGCATCTAAATCAAGGCTATTGCAACCACACTGAAAACTGAGAATGTAAGAAAAATAATAATAAAATAATAAATATACAATATGGAAAATAAACTTTCCTGTTTTGAGTTTTACCAAGCAAAACCAAGAATTTGCCTCAGTCAAATAGATACTAATTACAGATAATAGTGCAAGATTGCCATGATGATAACTGACAAAATAATGTATCATGTCAACAAATTAATAAATACTTTAAAATGGTAAAAGATAAAACACAATGTTTCACACTGATTGATATGGGACATAATCACATCAGTATATAGGGCATTATTTGCTTGTTTCTTTCTTGAGCGACAGTCAACTGGAAAAGACCATAATTTAAGTTTATGTCCAGAATTACACATGTACATATAATTACTGTAAGTTCCATCAAGCTAAACTCTTCCTCTGGCTTTTTAAGATATTTTCCCCACTGTGCTGAGTGCAGTGTTGGCATTGCATTATTCTTAACCCCGTGGCTTTCATTAGCACATTTCGCTAACCAGCTAACCACATTAAAATGAGCCAGTCCTGCAGTCCTGCTGCTGGTATTATCTCCTTCAGCGGGCGAGCCACAAGCATTCTGGCTGGACGAATGTGTTTTGACATCCCCCGTGACTCATGCCACAGTACAAGCCAGGGTGATGTTATTGTATATAATTGATTTCACTCTGGATATGAAGCTGTCACACAAGTAGGAGAAATGGGTTATGTAGTCAAACATGATGTAATCATAGAATGAATTACCTTTCAGCGTTGGTCAAACATGTTATTTTGCACAGGAAAAAAAACCCCACAGCTATAGTGTAAATGGCTTAATTGTCTGAAAACAATGTTGTTTTTTTTTACAATAACCCTCATTCATAAAGAATGGCCTGCTCAGCCCCAGTCATGATTTATTCATATTTAGTCTTCCTTACTCATCATCCTTTTCTCTTCAAATACCTCATTAGACTCCTGCCCTTTCTCTTACTACTGAAACAACTTACTGAAACAGTCTGTATTAATAAAAATATATATGGGTATATACTCATGGGAGATGGGACAAGAACTCAATTATGCAGTTCCTTGAAAAAGCAATTCACACATGTGCCTGTCTGAAATGTACTCACTTTTCATTTGTCATCAGTTTCAGATTCACTTTCATTCATTTATTTTCACTTTCGCTGAATTCTCTTCCAATCTACAACAGAAAGGAGCGTCAGAATCTGCAGATCTTGAGAGGAGCCTCTAATAATCAAGTAATACATATTTTAATGAGCCTTCACCCGCATGACTGATAATGGGGATGATTCAAATCCTGTATTAAACAACAAATCTGAGCTGAACCCTCTTTAGGGGCCTCTTCTTCCTTTCACGGCCCTTTCAGGTCCTATTGAGAAAGCGCCATGCTGCTACTATAGTGATGCTAATAGCAGTGCAGTTTGGACGACTAAAGCCCTGTATCAGCTGCCATGATAGTGAGACCTGTGCCCTGCTTTATAATCTAATCCTGATGCCTGTGTGGGTCAAGGTGTCACCATGTGGAAAAGTCCACTTCAACTCTGTGAGGTGCAGTTGTGGCTTATAGGAGTGACATTAGTTCTGCACCGTGCATCCTTAGTTAAGCTGCCAAAAATTGAGGAGAACAAAGAGCATGACCGCTTTGACCAACATTTGGGTCCACACACAGGTTGCTGGCCGTCTCCCCAGGCCTCACACCTCCACATCGGCTCCATTCATGTTGCGCCTCTGCACATTTTTGAATTCCCCGGGAGTTAGGCGCATTCAGGCGCTGCCAAGATTGCAACAGGCAGTGCCAATCACATCGGGCTTCGAGGCTGCTCTTCAGAAATCCTATGGGTCATATACAGTTACTGGAATTGATTCGCTTTGGAGCCAGCCTCAAGTTGCCATTTGGCACTTCAGCCCAGGAAGTTGTTCCATGGCGACATTGTATCACAATTCAGGTTATTAAGGTCATTTCACAGACACAAAAAAAAGTGACTATAAAGGAAAAAAGCACCAACAAAATACACCACTCGGGCATAACATTATGACCACTGACAGGAGAAGTGAAAAACATTGACCATCTAGTGACAATAAAATGTTCTGATGGAAACTTTTGGACCTGGCACTCATGTGGATGTTACTTGTACCTTTGACCAGAAACAATATCAAAAGAAGTGTTTGGATGTTCTGCAAGAAAACTCTTACTCAAGTTCAGTGCATGTTTTTTTTTTTTTTAAATGTACTGACAATTATACCAAATAACATTTTCAGCAATCAAGATAATAATATTCTTCAGCTTGCAGACATTTCTTTGCTTTAGATCCTCTTTCTCAAAAAAGTCATGTAGTAATTAGACATGAAGCAGAGGGATATTAGAAAAAGTAAGTGTATTTGGCCAAACATGACGTACACAGACTCCCCTATTGTTCTTGGACTATCATCAAAGTCTCTCAGTGGTTTTGAGCCAAACATGAAGCTTGTCCCCGCCGCAGATCAAAGCCCGGGCCGAGGCTTTCATGTGGCGCACTGCGTTGTGCTCGTCGTGAGCCACTCGCCTTTTGTTCACGCATGTAAATGGCTGTGATGAAAGGGGTGGTGTTGTTGCAGACAGGGGCCGATCCGCCCTGCGATGCCGCCTGAGCAAATCCCCTCTTCGCCGCCTGTAAGCTCATGTTTCCGTGGCTCGCTGAAATATTAATCAGGACAGGAGCAAAAGCAGTAAAACCACAACACCAACGTGTCGCATGTGCAATGAGCACACACACACACACACACACACACACACACACACACACCCGTGGACGTACACACGCTTTGCTCAGAACGATCGACTCTATATAATTTAGCGGTTCAGTGCTTTTGATATCGAGTGGCTGAATAGCTCGGTGTGGAATCAAACATGACTTCCATGCAGAGAAAATATGGGAAACTGCAGAGCCGTGCTACCTTACAGCCGCTCACTGAACACAAAGCGTGCAAAATTGAAAATGGCCCTCCTATAATTCACACAAAAGACTGGCATAATTGACTGCTTTAGATCATTATTGCTTGGACGTACAATACACCATCTGGTGTTACAGGTTTATGCTCTGAGCAGTAATTATTTCAGTCACCTTAATGGAGGCTATCTGCAGAAACAAAGATAGATGATGGTAACCAGTCATGTAAGCAAGCGAAGCACAGGCAGATTTATGGAACACAGTATTCCCATTTTGCTTGCAGCTGTTGCTGATTCTGGACTTGTGGCTTCCAAGACATGATTGAATTTGAATGTACGGTGTCCGACATGCAAAGGTCAGTGCTTGTCGTGTAAACATTACCATGTAGAAAACATGTACAAAAGCCCACAGATGAGGCTAAAACATTTAACATTTTAGATATTTTGGGCATCCCATCCCCACCGAGAAACGAAGAGCCGCTGTATGAGGAAGCAAGAAAATAATAAAAAATAAAAATCCCGCAAAGAGGCAAAAAGAAGATGCCTGCAGTTGTCAGTTTCAATGTTCTGAGCTATGCTGAGTCGAGCCTACTGCGTTTGAGCTCTGTCGCTGCACATGCCAGCGCATCCCATGCCAGGATTGGTTATGAGGGCAGCAGCAGTCACAGACTATGATACTGTTCATGCACAGTCTAGTTTCAGACAAAGTTGAGTGCAAAGGAAGTTTGAAATCACATCTTGTATAGATGCATAGAGACATCAACAAATCCTCTGACTTTTTCTTTGACGCGGGGTTGTGTGGTGTACATATTCACAGTCAGTGTGTTACCTACACTAGACAGTGGTCAGCATGTCCCCCAATTTGGAGAAGCACACAGGAGTACCAGGACTGAAGACAGCTGTTAAGGACAGAGACATTAGTAAAACAAGTCATTCTCAGTATATTATCAGTATCAGCGTTCCCTTGCTGTCTTCCCCAGTGGGAGAACTGAAACTATTACATCAATCCCTTCAATGCCACCAGACTCCATTGAAAAAAAACAGTAATTTTCACTAACAAAACACAGGAGTTGCAACTTCGGTGTGTTGATACATTCGTTCAGAATCAAGTTAATGTGTGAACGAAACACAAAAGTTATTGAGCTGTAGACCAAAAAGCCCTCTGCTCTGATGATAAAATCATTGTTTATGCCAATGGAGTCTAGTGGCACTGAAGAAAGCGCCATATTTGTAGTCCCCTGCCAGAAAATGTTGTCTTAATGCAAAGTAAAATGAAATATTTTTTACATTTAAACTATTGATTTTTCTTTAAGGCTAAAATCAACCTCAGCATCTGCAACCAGTAACAGGCTACCGCTGGTACGGTGAATAAAGTTGGAAAGAACTGCTGCGTGTACTTTTCTAGCACATTCACGTCACTTGAGTATTAACCACAAAAAAACTATTGATCCAAGTATCCATTAACTAGTTTTCCTCTGCTGGTGCTGAAGCTCACCAGTTCCCGTGGGGATGTGGATGGGCCTTAGCTCAAGGCTGAATGAATTATTGAGAAGTCATTTGGGCTAAATCAGCTGTCTCAGTCAGGCTACTTTTACACTTTCTTTCATACGCTGTGTGGTGCACTGCATGTGAGGGAGGGCAACATTAGAATGAGAATGAAGAGGGATTGCATAACTTCAGCCCGGGATGACAGGATCACAAAGATATATCTAGACATTTTAATGAATTAACGCCAGACACAATATCATGAATGAATCCAATACAGTAGAGCCGCAGTGAGAGCAACCACTTTAATAAAACAACGAATCCACAGATCCGAATCTGCACAGAATTGTGTTGTAAGCCCACAGTGTCAGATTGCATAAGAATCTCCGCGGTGCCGTGTTCACCCTCTGCAGGCGTGCACGACCTCCGGTTCTCCCGCAACACCCGTTTCAAGCGTCACCTGAACGAGCTGCGACACTAACCAGATTAAAGAAAATTCACTTCCCGCGAAATGTCGACAGGGCGCGTGCATCAGATCTGGCTCGAGTCACTCTCCGTGCAGGTCTAATGAGTCATGACACCAACAGAGCCTAAAGCCGTCCTCCCACGCCGCCCCAGCCCACTCCTCTCCTTATTTGAGGCGCTCCTCCGCCTCGGAGAACCTCAGAGCAGCAGGCGCCCAGTCAGCGCAGCTCTCTCCAGCCGCTGACGGAGGGACGGGAGCCAGCTTTCTCACACTTTCCCGGATTTACATTCAAATCGTCAAGATGAGGAGACTTATTTTCGTCTTGGTCGCGGCTCTGCTGACAGGTAAGCGGGAGGGAAGGGAAGGGTGTGATGGCGCTTCTCTCCTCCAAAAATAAGTTGGGTGATCAGTTCAGGACCACGGACAGAGAACGGCTCCTCCGCTTGAACGCATGCAAACAGTTTATTCATTTGCTTTTTTTTTTATTATTCTTTTCTTTTCCAATGCAGATAATCTAGCGCTTCCAGTGGTCAAGGAGGGACAGCCAGAAGATGTGGTATGTTTTTCTTTAATTAGATTTTATCCATTAAAGCGCCGTCCCTGAGGAGAGTTGCATGTTTGGTTTGTTTGAATTCTGCAGGTGACACGATGTTTGGTGGAAGTCCTGTCCAAAGCCCTCTCCAAACCGGACTCTCAGCTGGATCAGGAATGCAAAGAGATTCTCCGAGCAGGTTTGTAGCACATGTGAATCTTCGGGTTTATTTATTTATTTTTTTAGACTTGCATGTTCAAACAAGACTGCAACGTTTCATGAGTGTTCCTGAAACTGAGGCGCGCACAGACTCTGATAAAAACAACCAGCAGATGACACACACAGAGAAACTGTTATTTCCATGTTTTATGACGCTTTCATGGATTCTGGATCTGCTGCAGGCGCTCAGTTGGGATTCATTCGATATAAAGGTTGAAATTAAATGGCAAATAAATGATTAATGTCCCTTAAAGCTGTATTAAGGTGTCTTTTATTTATCCTCTCACAGGGGTTAAACATGCCCCACTGGACAAGAAGAGCGGGGAAGGCATAGTAACACACGAAGAGGCAGTCAAAGGTCACGCTGAGGAGCCTGAGGCGAAGGCAGCGGATGTGAAAGACATCGAGGCGCTCCTGAAATCAGTGGAGGAGAAAAGGGAAAACCCGGAAGACGAGCGCAGCCAAGAGTCCTGGAGCCTGGGCGACGAGAAGGAGAAGAGGCACGAGGCGGAAGAAGAGCGGGAGAAGAGGAGCAGCTGGAAGCCTGGAAGATACCACCAAAGGAAGCACAAGCGAGGAGAGGAGGAGGAAGACAATGAGCGCAGTCAGGAGAGCTGGGGGTTAGAAGAAAAGAGGTCGGAGGAAGAGGAAGAAGATGAGGAGAGAGAGAAGAGGAGCTGGAGGCCTGGAAGATACCACCAAAGAAAACACAAGCGAGATGAGGAACCTTTAGGAGAGGAGAGGGAAGAGCCGGAGGAAGACCGGAGCCAAGAGTACTGGGACGTGGACAAGAGGCACGGCACGGAAGACGAGGAGGAGAGAGACAAGCGCATATGGAAACCCACACACCGCTATCATCACAAGAAAAAGCTCCACAAACGCGGCGACGAGCCATCGGAGGGCGAGGAAGACGGAGAACGCAGCCAGGAGTCTTGGGGTCTCGATGACGAACGAGACAAGAGGGACTGGAGAGCTGGAAGGTACCACCAGAGGAGACACAAACGTGATGAGGAGCTGTCAGAGGAAGCCAGGGACGAGCCTGATGAAGAACGCAGCCAGGAATACTGGGATTTTGATACCGGAAGAGACAAGAGGGACTGGAGAGCCGGAAGACACCACCAGAGGAGTTTATTTAAATCCATGCATGCATGGATTTAAATAAACCTTCATTCAGGTTTCCTTACCGTGGCATTATTTTCGTCTATATTAAACGGTCATGTGCAAGTAAAACGTGAGACGATGGAACTTTAACAACAGTCCCACTAACACGATAAGTCCGGGTTTGATCAAACCCAGGCTGCTACAGTTTACATACGCTCTGGTTCTGTCTTTAATCTGTTCAGATGGACCAACTAGCCAAGCTGCTGAGCTACAAGATAAACCAGCTGGCCAACCACTCTACTCAAGAGGAGGCAAAGAGGAGCACACACCAGAGGACACTTACCCCACAAGAGGTAAACTGCACTGCCTTTAAGATGATGGAAGGATGTATTTTCTACCATCTTTTAACAATCGACCTTTAAACAAATACAAAATTAAAATAAACACCCACTCTGCACCACATCCAGCTGACCTAGTAAAGCCACAATGCACATGAAGACTCTCCACCGCACCGTTTCCCAAAGAGCAGCCAAGCTCATTATGGAAATCTCTGCTCTGCACGTCAGGATTTAGCCCTCAGAACCGCGGAGCGCCGGCGAACGTCCGTCCGCGCAAATGCACAACGAGAAGAGTCCCATCGCGAAGGAAGTAACCTCACCGGCACATTCGTGTGCAGTGACTCCTCCGTCAACCGTGCCTTACTTAGACGCCATCGCCTTTCCTCGCATCGGCCCTTCACATCATAGCTGCGTTTCTTCTCCCGGCTTGACTGCCCCGTTTTGCCCATTTGCCTCCTCCACACCAGCGTGTCATGACTGCTGCAGTAATCACACTAAGAACCTCATGATTGTAGCCTCCCAGAGCACTCAGAGCCATAATACGGCCATTAAAAAGGAGAACTACAGCCTGATGCTATCTTGTCGCATACTTAATAGCAGAAAAACAAATTAGGGGCATGGTGATTTATTAGTTCAAGAGCACTGCTTCTCTCCAAGGGAATATTTAACCCTAAAACGAGCACTTAATGTGTATTTTTGAAGCAAGAGTAAGAAATAAGGCCAATTTACATTCAGCAATGGTGACAGAAAACATTGTGATTTTTTCTTTTTCAGGAGAAAGAGCTGGAAAACCTGGCGGCCATGGACGTGGAGTTGCAGAAAATTGCAGCCAAGTTGCATGAGAAAGCAGCATAAACCAGGAGCGTTTCAAGACTCCATCAGCTACCAGTGAATTCAACGTTGCCGTCGTACTGTACGTCTGCCAATTTAGTGTGCTTACAGTGTCAAAATGCCAAAAAATATGACATCAAAAAAAATAACCTCGGAGCCTTGCCAAAGCATTTTCTGAACTTATTTATCATTGTTTTTTGTGACATTTTTGATGTTATGAAATTAACCAGCATGGGAATGGCTTGGATGTTTGTGAAAATTATACATATATATACTAAATTATTCAAATGTGCTCCTAAGAGTTTGTTCTGTTTGCACTCAATAAAAAGAGTTATTCTGGGACCAAGCTAACATCTTTCATTTATTTCTTGATTAAGACGTGGTCACACATCGGGGTTGTTAGTACTGCTTTTTAATCCTGTGCAGACACAGACGCAGCCCACAGTGAAGCTGCACTAGCAACCGGATCATATAACAAATGGCACTTTCTGAGGGGATAATAAAATTTAAAAAACACAGTTACAACCTAGAAGCTGGAGAGCATTACAAAAACAAAAAAAACAAACAAAAAAAACCGATTGTTTTAGACTCTCACCTTACATACACTTAGCTCATATGGCCTACACAGGCTAAGAGTTTCTCGGCATTACCATAATCTGCGCTGATGTGACTACACAAGACGGGAGAAAGTGCTCTGATGAATGCAAACCAGACACTCCCGTCTCCCTTACTCCCTTACACGTGTCAAATCAGTTCAGCAGAAAGGGAAGCCAAGGCTGGAGGTGACTCCTCTAGGTCGCGGGTAATGTAGCCCTGTTTATCCTTCAGTGTCTTTCAGTTTCAGTCTCTTTGGTGCCGGTTCCTCGGCTCGCTGGGAGCCTGCAGGTTTGGAGCGGTCTGCGGCGACCGTTATCCCTGAGAGGAGGTAGCCCCCACCCCCGCTCATCATTAGCACAGGATGCGTCCTGTTGGGCAGCACCTAGGGAGCAGAAATAAAGTCAGGGGACATTAGCGCTACATGAAATGTCCTGGTCTGATGAGGGGGGAAAGGAACTCTCCCCAGGTGCTAGGAAGCTTTGAAAGTAGTAGAGGAACAACTCAAAAAAACATAAAGGTGTTGACCTGGCCTCCAAATTCACCAGATCCCAAACTGATCAAGTATCTGTGGGATGATCCACAGAGGCCCCTCCCCTCAACCCATAGGACCCAAAGGCCCCCACTAACAACATTGTGTTGCCAGACACCACAGGACACCCTCAGAAGGACCATGTCCATTCTCTGATGAGTCACAACTGTTTGGGAGGCACCTACACAATATTAGGAACAAACAGTGCAGAGGTGTCAGTTTTGTGCAACTTTGAATCTCCTATTTGCTGGAGTAAATCCTGACTAACAGCAACACGGCTCGTGCTGCATACTCCATAACCTCTTTTGTATAGTCTTCAGCATTACTGCCACCTACTGAATTAGAGTAGGATGTTGTATAGTCACACACAAAAATGGCTCTTAAAACAGCCTACAGTCTTTAGACTTTGGTAAAACTTCAGTCACACAACAGTGCTTGAAAAAAAAGTTCCTGGGACTACAAGGTCTGGGTGGAAATGCAGTTTTAGCCGCTAGTTGCTCCTCCTCAGTAACCAACTTTGAGAAAAGTTGGTTACAAGTCTAATAATCAATCAGGGCAGCGAAACACTGCAAGTGACTCATGCTACCACATGTGGATGTTAACATTTTAGATGTTTACATTAAAAGTAGGGGTGGGACTTTAACGCGTTAATTACGATTAGTTCATTACAAAAATAAAAAAAAAAATTTGTACATTTAATCGCAGTTTGCATTCCAGACAATGCGGAACTTTTGTCAGTGCACGATTTCCTGCTACACCGTTTACACTGATGCACACGTCAGAACTAACGGCTAAGCTAACGGCTACCAAAATGGAGGAATCAGATGAAAGCACGTTGCTAGGACTGATGGAAGGCAAATTTTATTTAAAAAAAAAAAAACTACCTGATGGAAGCCTTTATAAATACGGGGCTTTGTGCAAATTGTGGGGGAAAAAAAAAACAAGAGCTTGCATACCACCGAAGTACTTCAACCCTACGCTACCATCTAAATGCAAAGCATGTTGCAGTGAGCACAGAAACCGCCGGCGCTGTTAGTGCTAGCAGTCCCGGTCCGAGTACGGACGAGACGTATCGGGAGCCCAAACTGTTTTTTTTTTTGTTTTTTTTACCATTTAAAGTCAATACTGTTCTGAAAAACTTCTTAAAGTACTTAAAATGGCACTTTAACTTTAGGTCTGTTCAGTTTTGGCCAGGGACATTTTCTTTCTTTTTCTACTGTTTTGAATTGAAATGCAATTAAATACATTTTTCCAGATATTAAAAGAGCTTGAGTTTACAATATTCATGTCCGTGTCTATTATTTCATTCAGTCGTCCACTAAAATCAATTTAAATTAAAAAATGTTGCTTTTTGGGGCAAATATTGTTAACCGATTAAAATGTGATTAATCGAGATGAATTCATTACAAGGCTTCTAATTAATTAGATTAATTTATGACAACTGCTTAGTTAGACTAAACAGTTAGTGGGGAATGAATCATAGACAATCCTGACAACTGATTTAATAATTTAGAGTGATTCCAGCGTCTAATCCGTGACAATCTGCTGCAGCTGTGAATAGCTGTGGTCAAGTAATAGATGCTGTCGGGGCAGCATCCTGTTTGATAATGTTTCCCTGACATGCAGCGATTATCTGAGTAAAACGTGTTGAAGCTAAACCAATGATCTGAGGATAAAGCTGAGGGGAGGAACAGAGTGAAGTAAACACACGTGCATGGTTCAAAACCAAGCGAAACACTTACCTGGTAATGCCTGAGCCAGGTGTCTGTGATGTTGAGGTTGACTGTGCCGCCATGCTCCTTAAGTTTTGTGTAGCACTCGACAAGGGCCTGCAGCAGTCAAGATGGAAAAGGAGCATTAAAAGAACGGCTGCTTCATTGACAAGTCCACACACACACACACACACACACACGGATTGATCTGTTTGGCAATATGTGCATGACAGAAGTAATGAGTGCAGGTGTGTGATGGCCACTGTTAACTCCTTGGCACTGACAGGGATGTCCACGATATTTTATGTAATAAGGACGTCCCCCATCGGGAGGTCAAAGCAATAAAAGCCCACGTGCAGTTGCAACTAATGAGAAACCCTTCTAAGATAACTCATTATCCTCACTGAGGGAACATCAAGTGTATGGTTGTGATAGTAGTGAATACAGCTGCTCATGAATATCTTACCTCTTTGTACTGGGAGTAGACAACAAAAGGCCTGGAGGGAGAGAGGAATTTCAGCAGACCCAGCAGGACTGGACACGGGTGAAAGCGACTCGCTATGACCAACCTGCACATGGGAACCAAACGGATGATCAAGCAAACCTGTCCAACATGAAATACAGTGACAACCGCGCACCTTGTAATTGGAAAAATGTGGCGGCAGGCAATATCGTAATTTAGTTTATCAATGCAGCATGTGACATAATACCAGAAGACATGAGGATTTACTACCTTCCTAAAGTAGTAGTCACTCTGTGGTAGTGTTTATGATATGGCTGCTATGATGTAGAGGAGAAGTCAATAGGCTACGATCAATACTTGTATTTCGGGCTCAGATGTCCCCCTCATTCATCCATTAGTCACATAGAGGCTTTTCATTTTATAAGAGAGGAAACTGCAAAGCAATCCATTTGTTCACCTCGTAAGGGACAACTAATCATCTCCTATGACTTTAATGGACACAGTTAACAACGCTTTAATTATTCATTCCCGTGGATCTGTCTTCATTGCTTTCGTTTACTACATGGCGCAACCTGGGACTGAGCTGTGACCGAAAGAGGCAGATGCTGAGAAGAGGAGAGCGGTGCAATCAGTGCAAAGGTACGGAAAGGGGGTTACAAAAATCTGAAACCAACCCGTCAGCATTCCTGCCTTCCAGCAGGGCGGCAGCCTCTGCCAGCTTCTTCTGCTTCTCCTCCAGCTTCAACTTCTTTTCTTGAGCCTTAAAAAAATAAATAATAACAATGTCAGGACATTCTCTGTGCTAGATCAGAGACTTTTTCCTGTCTTAGTAATTCTTCCATTATTGATCCCACATGGGGAAATTCTTTCTGCATTTGACCCATCCATTCATTCATTTACACAGTAGTGTGTACACTCGGAGGAGTGGGCTGCCACTTGTGTAGCGCTCTGGCTGCAATTTGGGGGTTAGGTGCTTGCTCAGCCATGGACATGCAAACCGGTGACCTCTGTCTGACCACTACCCCACAGCTCCCCCAGTCTTCAGACTGGAAGGGATTTGTACAGTGAATGCTGCACATACTTTAGCTTCTTTGCGTTTCTCCCTCTGTATTTCCTCCTGGTCCTGGTCAGCATCGCCGACAGCGTTTGTCTCCATGCTGTCTCCCTCTGGACTGCCCTGCTGTTCTGCCTCAGGCTGTTTTTGCTCCTCTTCTGCAGCTACACTGAGCTGCTTTTGATCTGTAACATTGTCTTGTTTTACTTCTACATCAGATGATTAAACTTTAGGTTTATGAACGTGGCAGAGGAAGATGTTCATGTCTGTTTTAACCGTGAAATGTTGGCTTCCAAAGGTAGTTCAATTCAAGACCAGTTTGCAGCTAGTCCTGAATTATCACCTAAGCCATCAAGGCTGTAAACATCTCAGAGAGACCGAGGCAGGCCCTACCAGCACTGGGGTCTTTGGCAGTGGTGTCCAAAGTGCCTGCCAGCAGAGGGTTGACGTGGCAGATGGGAAACTCATGCAGCATATCGTGAAAAAGGAAAGCCAAAGCTCTCCACACCCGCCCGAACAGGCCCGCCTCCTGGGTACATTTGGATCACTGAGCCGTAGCCTGGATGAGAGTAATTACAAAAATGTCAAAGGCTTTGTTCGCTGAGTACAGAAAGACTACTACTATTACAAAAAAAAAAAAAAAACTTAAATCCTTCAGACAGACAATCAGACTTGCCTCCCATTCTTTCCATGACGGATCCGAGTACAAGTCCAGCACACGTCTCAAACACCAAAACCTTGCTGCCAGCGTGGATGTTTGCCAGAGTCAGCATCTGGGCAAGTGTGTCGTACCGCAGGTGGCTGAATCACACAGACAAAACACACACCACGCAATCATCTTCCTGCTTTTCAAGGACGACTTTCACACATACTGATAATACACGCGCTGACTCACCAGATCTTCCCCGGTTCGCGGCCATTGTACATCATCGCCAGGATGCGACAGGACGGCTTTACAATCGTCACAGTGTTTTTATACCTGGAAATGCACAAGATCGGACCGACTGATTACGGCACGACACATTCATTTAAGTCCAGAACAGACTGTGGGTGCAGCATCAGAAGTGACTCACTTCTTCTCCTTCTTCTTGATGTACTTATCTTGGGAATACTCTGTCTTATCTCGGAATGTGGTGCTGTGCTCTATGAGCTGCTGGATGATTTCCTGAGGACCGAACAGACATCGTCTCACTTTTTATTAATATAACATTTTGTATGACAATTTTAAAAGATCCCACAAACAGACAAAGAGAAACACAAAAAACACACAACTTTTGCACCTTTAAAGATTTAAACCAGTGCAATTCTGTTAACAATATATAGTCATAGTACTGGAAATTTGCTGAGAAGGAGAAAGAGCTCTTTCTAGTTGCACCCAACATGTGCAGCTGTCCTATGTGTTCTTCATCTGTCTGGGCTATGGGGCAGGGTGGTGAGATTGAAGATATTTCTGATGAAAAACACATGCAAGCCCAGCTAAAATTTGTATAAACTTATACCCAATATCCAAAAGACTACGCAGAAAAACGGGCTGTGGTGTGATGAGACCAAGACTGTACATTAGTAACAGAGCACCGTTTAGACAGTGAAGCATGGTGGCAGCAGCATCATACTGTATTTTCTGGAGGCTTTTTTTCCAGCTGGAACTGGGCTTCAGTGAAGGTAGAGTGAATCAATAATTTGATTAAGTGGCGAGTATTTTTCGAGAGCATTGTAATAAAGGAAGTGACACCCAGCATAAGAGTGCACATTGCTTATATCTATTCTATGGCACAGACGATTAAACCATACCCAGCTATGACACCTGTTTCCCGTGAAATTCTATGTCAATAAAAATCATTCTTTAATAAAGTGCCACAGCACTGTGGTTCTTCCCCATATATGAATGTGTAAAATGAAGTTATTGATTTACCTGACCCTTCAGACCTTGCTCTTTGAGCACCTCAATGTCATCCCTGGTCAGTTTCTGCGATTTGCCATCATCCACAATGTTTCTGTTGTCTGTGCCCGTCTCCTTTGAATCTGGGGAGAAAAAGAGAAGACTCAAAGTTAAAATGAAAGCGTTAGGGGCTGGCAAACATTATTACACGGGGTCTGGAAATAAAAAAACGTGCACCACAAATTAAAATGCCATCGGTGGCATAAAATAAGCCAGTCGTATAACTGAAATATGAACAGGTTATGACCGGGGTGGGTTACACACCAGAGGGGTTCCCCGTTTCCTCGACTTTCTGTGGTTGCAGGATCCCTCCGGACACGATCTCAAATGTGGTGCTGTACAACTGTCCCACGGCGTTATCCAAGAAGAACCACTGCTTCTCAAAGATCACCTTTCTGCGAGGAAACCAGACAGACATAATCGTAGTGAAGTCGTATTTGTACATGTCATTAGACATTAGTGAAATACACAGACTCAATCTGTTTGTTCCTCATACTAAATGAATAATTACACGCACATTTGAGCGTATGTTTAAATTTTAAATTCGTATGGCTTACTTTCTCAGTTGTATTTGCACAGCTTTGAAGATTTCTCCTCGTTTCAACACTACGTAGTCTCCCTCTTTGATTCTGTACTGACAATCATCGTCTCCGTTGTCCGCCATAATAAGGCAGATAAACCAGCTCACCGGTAAGCTGAGGGACAAATTCCGCCTTCAGCTACTTATACAAGCTGGTCGTTGACAAGGCACTGTTCAAAAAGGCACTGCAGTCCCCTGAAGTAGAAGAAAAATAGAGCTAATGACTATTTCCACGTGTTAGCTTTCATTTCCCTAGCTTCGCATGACAACTAAACGATAGCAGAGCGTAGCCGGTGCCATGCTTTCGCGTCCTCGCCTGTGATTGGCTGGAAAGGCGCCGCTGAGTTCGCTGGCCAATAGGAGCCAAGCGCGATGGTTTGGAGGTAAAAAAGTAGATTTCAGAATCATCGAGTGGTGGAGGACCGCTATACTTGAGAGCTGTGCGTTGGGAAAAGGCAGTTCTATAGACAGGACAAGGACAAGGAAACCAAGACATTGTTTGGGGCTCCTTTTGCAACGACAAAAGATAAACCTCCTTAAGCCTAAGAAGATGATACAGTGCACTGACAACTTATTTGTGCAGTGTAGTTGTACAATTCAGCTTAAATTTGGAGTCAGCTCCATAGTCACATGGCATGGGAGGCTACTGAAAAAAATTACATGAAAAAGTAGTCACAATTAGGGTTTTCCTTAAAAATATTAATATGAAATAGAATAAGCCCTTGAATCCAAAGGTGTGTTTTGTTGGTGTGTCCAGTGTAGTAGAACCCCACACAGCAAAAGGACTGTATGGCGGCTTCCGGAACGGACCCGCGAAACGGACCCGTATCGGGGTCCAGATGCACTCAGGAACGGATCCGCTACGAAGGCGGATCGCGGATCCGCCGTGGCTCCGCCGTGGCTCCGCGCCGCATCCGCGATTAAAGCCTCACCTCCGCTTGATACATACATCCGCCGCGGACCCGCAGCGGACTCATAAAGGCTCATCCGGCCCGGGTCCGTTTTGGACCCGTTTATCTCATTTTCAAAATCCCTTCTGTTCTTGTTGTAGGATAAACTAAACTATAGGATAAAAAAAACTAGGCTATCACTAGGCGTAGCCTATGGCTACTACAGCAATAGGTGTAAGCTTAAATCTGCATTGCCTTGTATTTTTAACCTAACAATATTGCCAGTAGGCCTAACAGAAAATGTTCAAGTCATGCATTTACTGTACAAAAGTGATAGCTCAATGGAAATATAAAATTGACATTTACATTTATGGAAAGTTATAGGTTATAGTCTATGTTTTTGTTAGGTGACTACATTCATTTTGTGGTCAAAACCTAATTTAGTGCTTTATATAGGCGCCAGGTCAGTGCAGACATAAAATATGTTATCTATTAGGCTACAACTTCATGCTGCGCTATGCACAGCTAAAATATCAGAAAATGAATAACTGGTGAACGACAAGAAGTTCAATAAAAATATGTTTTAATTATTATTTCTCATATTAGCCTAGGCCACTCCGTTTGTTTGGAAGGAGGCGGGACGTCTCCTAGTAGCCCGATCTGCCGCCAGGTTGAACCACCTGATGGCATGCTTTGTGACCTCCTCGTCTGTGGCTGAACGTGTAACTTAGTTTTTCCTCACAGCACCTGTAATCAAACAAACAGATATGTATGTTTAGCCTATGGCATGTAGCATCCAAAGCCAAATGCTTACATAATACAATATGATATTGTAATCATTATGATATAGGTAGGACATTCAATTAAAAAAGAACCATGACTTACAACGTTGTAAACAGGGCTGTGGATGTTAAAATTAGAGGTGGGTAAACTATGAATTTGTGAGCCGGTGATTAAATTTAAAAACAACGCTGCAATGTGGTCAGTGCGCCCAAAACATTGGCATTTCCTTTTAGAAAAGAGAACCACTTACAACTCACGATACGTTTGTTGATTGGGTACTGCTAGCCGCAGAGTAGCCTATCAGAGCAAGACAACGCAGCTGCCCTGTTTACACAAGCGAATCAATCAGTATCAGCGACTGTCGGAAGATTTGTCACTTTCTGATATAAACAAATACATGCGTGACTTATTGACCGACTTATTGTACGAGGCCGAAATCAAATTTTGGGCGGAAGTACGTAGGATGGTAACGACCAGCCTAGCAGATAGACACTACACATGAGATCAAATTCGCAAAAATGAAAACTTAACAATGCGCAGCTAACGTTAGCTAGAGTGCTATTGGAAAGTTCCGTCCTTTTAACCTATGTGTATGTGACACTTAATATTCATTTCTATACAAAACAAAACAGCGGATTCCTAAAGAAACGGAAGAACCCATCCCATAAGTGTATCTAAATTTGCTATGTGCTGAAAATGACATTGTAATGCACTGAAAAAATAAAAACCTTGGATCAACGTAAAAAAAAATTGAGGTAATCAATCACACGAAATATCTGACATTAACCCAAAGCAAATAATCTTATTTAGATTAACCTGAAAAGTTTAACTCCATGCAACCACTATTTAAAGGTTGGAGCAAACTAATTATTTTAGGTTGGAGCATAACTATTTTAGGTTGTCTCAAATAAAAAAGTAACGGTTGTCATTATTTGAAATGTATAGTAAATCAAATTCTAAAAAATTGCTTTTAATACATTTGATCAATGACTACTCAGAACACTTTTCTTAAGAACACATTCATATTTATTGTTCCATAAATTGACAACACTGAACATGTTTCAAATGTATGAAGATAAACAGTCTTCTTCAGCTGAACACCAGAAACAAGTCTATTGATGTCATCAGAAGACAAATCATGGAGCTACAATAGTAGTACAACTCCTAAGACATCATGCAGTACCCATGGCAAATTTACCAGTACTTACATTTTCTTATTCAGGTGTAAGCCTTACTATCAACTAAACACAAAAGCTGTTGCAACTGAGGGCAACTCGTTCAGGACTTCTGTTCCTTCGATGACAATCTTAATGTCTTTAGGTGGATGGAGAGGATCCTCTTTCTCAGTGATAAAGATCGCCATGGTTTGAACTTACCACAAGCAATGATCACTGGCAGGAGCTTCCAAATGCACATGGTTGCACAGCAGAAACACGACTGATTGGTGGCTGCTTCCTTTAAGTTGAAAGAGAATACATTCTTTAGTTTTTAAGTTAGCCATCAAGTGTGTTAGCTTCTAACATGATGCACAAATTACCCAACTTTTAACATAAACAGATATACTTTATTTTATGATTTTAGGGAAGCTGGCTAACATTTTGGTACTTTTCTACCACATGTAAATTCTGTTAACAGTGTCGCAAATGAACATTACTAGCAAGAACTAGCTGGGCCTTGTAATATTATGGCTGATAAGTACTGAACACAAGATAATTAGGAGGGTGAATAAAAGATCACAGATGCCCTTATGCTATTGACAGCAGAAATAACCATCAGTCAAGTTTGCAGCTTGAACCTGGGGATTAACTAACGTTACCACATGTCAAGTGTCAAAAACGCAACAACAACAACAAACTTTGGAGGGTTAACCCCCTTCCTGACAAGCTAGCATGTCATGGTTAGTACTATCTTCAATAGCTTTAACACAGAGCACTTTAAGACAGTAATGTCAGCAAATAAACATTTGCTAGGCTCTTCGCGCCACTGTTAACAATTAAAAACACTAAGCAGAGCAAACGCATTTTAAGTCACGAACATAACATTAGCTGTAACGGTAACTAACTTAAACGTGGTAGCTACCATCAATGCCGCCACAAAATAACATTACATTTACAAATGCTAGCTTGAATTTCTTAGTTAGCTAGCGAACTGTGACATTCAGTAATACACAGGATAAGATGTTATAATCCCTTGTGCCAAAATCACAGGCAAAACACATTTAGAGGCCCTGTTCAGCTAAGAGACCCTACCAAACCTATGGTCATATAATATGACAATTAACCTATAATCTACATAAACTAAGTAAAAGCTGCTGGCTTGTAAGCCCATTGAGCAACATAGTTCAGACATTGTAAAACATAAACTAACTAAACGCTGCTGGCTTGTATGGCCCGCTCAGCAGCTAACCATAGCTACCACGTAACAAGAAGACAACAGCAGTATGCAGCATGTCATTGGGGTTTTCAAGTGGGCACCTCCCTTCACCAATGTTTCGTTAAGTTAGGCCCACGACACCTCGAGAAGGCTTAACAGTGATTTCCAGCGTCCTGGAGTCACCCCCCTCCACACCGCCACTGCACAACCCTGTTTCCCTCACCATTCGATGTCTATCAACAGCTAATATAGTAACTAACAACCACGTAACAAACAAACAAATCTACCATGATTCGCCCCGTTGATGCGGACTGAACCACGAGCCAAACAAACAAATCTACCGCGATTCGCCCCGTTGATGCGGACTGAACCACGTAACAAACAAACAAATCTACCATGATTCGCCCCGTTGATGCGGACTGAACCACGAGCCAAACAAACAAATCTACCGTGATTCGCCCCGTTGCTGCGGGCCGAAAACACGTAACAAACAAATCGCGTAACAAACAAATCGAGGCCTACATGCGGCCTTCCTTACCTTAGCTAGTTCCCCAGCTAGCATGCTTTCTGCGCACCCATAACCAGTCGCTCGCTCTCTCTGCTGCCCGGGACATGTTGCTAACCGCAGTCCTCTGGCTCCTTCCCCGTATGCCCAGCTCACTCAGAAGAGCAATCACCGACTTTGCCACAAATCCACGGCAACCCACTTCTACCGGGCGGACATAAGCCTTCCATTGATTCTGCTCTGCATCTGCTGCTAACTCTGCATACTTAGCTCTTTTTCGCTCATTAGCCTCCTCAACTCTATCTTCCCACGGGACAGTCAGCTCTATGAAATAAACTACTTTCTCTGGCTCAGACCACAACAGCAGATCTGGCCGTAGTCGAGTGCTAACTATCTCAGCTGGAATAACCAGTTGTCCATTTAAATCCGCTCTCATCTGCCAGGCTCCTCCTACTCTTAGCTGTCCCGTGTTATGCCTGATGCCTGCTGGTCTAGCCTTTTCTCCCTCCCGTACAAACTTAATACATCTATTCTCTCTGTTAACGGCCATGGAATTTAAATTCACCCGTTTTCCTCAATTGCAGCTGCTAAGCATTTCAGTACCTGGTTGTGACGCCAGGTATAACGTCCTTGGGAAAGACTAACCTTACAACCTGTCAGAATATGTCTTAGCGTGCAGACACAAGTGCACAGTGGAAAGGCATTATCCTCACCTACCCACTGGTTTAGGTTCTGGGGAGTTGGCAGCACATCATAAGTAGCCCCTAACATAAATCTAATCCTGCTAGCCTCCATGCTCCAAAGCTCTCTCCACTTTAACTTCATTTTCTCCACACTCTCCCAGTAACAATGACTAAGAAGTGAATCAAGTTCTATTGTCAGCCTACAGACATGAGTGATGTCCGTCCTCTCATGCCACTCCCATCCTCAAAAGCATAACAACTGTGGGTAAATGATTTAAATTTCTCTTTATACATTTTTGATACCTCTCTACTGTTTGGCTTTTCCAGCCCGAGAATGGACTATTTCACCTGAACTGAGAGTTCCTGAGAGCGACAGTTTACAAATATAAATGGACACTTGAAATCAACTCCAGACCTTTTACTTGCTTCAATTACATTTTCATGAAACACCTTCTGAGTTAAGTGTACAATAGTTAGCCTTTGTCCCTTGAAAAGCTACTCCTGCTCATGCCATCTCTACAGTGAAGCATGGTGGTGGTAGTATCAAGCTTAAGGAGTGTTTTTCAACAGGAGGGAAAGGGAGATTAGTCAAATTTTAAGGCAAAGGGTGAATGCAGCCAAATACAGTGAGGCCTCCATAGAACAGCATCCCAAGGAAGGTAAAATATCTGTGCAGAGACCGTAAGACGGCATCTCACAGATGCAACACTATTAAATTTAACAGAGCCTGAGAGGAAGCTAAGGAATCCATGAGGAAGAATGGATTAAATTAGCCCTGGCCTGCTGAGTAAAGGTCAAATAGTATTCAATAAAGTATTAAATTTAGAGTATGACAAAGTTTGTTAAGAGAGATTCCTGTTGTTTTATTTTGAAAACTTTTGTCTATTTTTTAAGACACGTTTTCACATGTTAACACTGGCTTCTGAATGTATTGAGGGAAAACAATGTCAGTTTTGTTAGTTTAAAATACAATTTACAAAGCAATATAGTGAAGGGATCAATGAAGTGACTGTATATGAACAAATCAGTAAAATAGAGTCATAGATCAGGTGTCTAAAACTATTTTCATACATATGTTGTATTCTGTGTATTATTTTGGAGCTCCTCAATGAGACTAAATCTCTGACATTAACAAGTCTCCTTTCTTTATGAAATGACCTGCAGGGATGCTCTGAAAGAAAATCTCTGTGTCACAACATGAGTATGTTACTGAAAAATGATCTTCTGCGTGGTCAGACTTCAAAGTACACAGCACATGGCTCTGTTCCAGTAGCTTATCCGTTTGTATTGAAGTCTATGAGGTGCAGATTTAATAAACTATGTTCTTATTTTGTAGAATAAGGACATAGTTTATTAAATTCTTGTTTTGTAGAACTGTCAATAAATAGTGGCATAGTTGCAAAAGTAGACACTGTATGGCTTTTAGCAGTTTTAGCCTCAGCCCTGGTTACATTTAACAAGCTCTATTATTTTAAAGCCATAAAATTGCAATACCACATGTGCTGTGTGTATATTTCACTGTGTGCATTTAGGAGATACATAACGCCACTTGTACAGCAGTATATCATACTAGTATGTATGTCATCCATCCAAATATGTAGATAAAATATGTAGAGTTAATGTACTCAATCACTTCCTGCTTATCTGTCTCTCTTAAAAGTTCTACAAGGTCTAGGAAATTTGGGAACCAAGGATACTAACTGTTAAAGTTTATCAGTTTGAACAATAAACATCTTGTCTTTGCAGTATATTCAATTGAATATAGGCTGAAAAAGATTTGCAAATCATTGTATTGTGTTTTTGATGTCAAACTGGAGAAGCCACAAGTTCAGTTGCCTTTATTTTAACTTAGTTTCAGGATATACCATGATCTGGATGCCTGAGAAGGCATGTTTGCAATGGCATGTTTAATTAATCAAAGCCATGTTCTATTCTACATGGTCACTTGTGACGCAAGGTTAGCTTGAGCTGAGCTGAAGCATCGGGTTAACTTTAATCACGGATAAGCATTTATTCATTTAAATTCCTTTTGTCTGCCCAAGTGTGACTATGTTTTTTTCACAAGACATGGGTACATGGTACACCTGTGTTGGTCTCTCTAATAATTAACTATAGTCAGTGGAATTTACAAGATAAAACACATTTGCAAATCTGATGTAATACATTGAGCATGTATTATATAAGAATTGATAAAAATCACTGTGTTCCAGTGTTTCTTCTCTAACTCCAGTAAGTATCCAAATGTTTTGTTTTTGTTTTTTGTCGTTTGTTTTGGAAACAAGACTGACTGTAAAGCTGGTTTAGAGATTAAATTATTAGATTTTAATATGCATAAAGATCATGTTTGTTCTTGGAAAGCATCCTCTCCTCTGTAATTGACCTACGAGTAAAATAAATAATAACTTATATAATGTAAGTGTGAAATGATAAAAAGATTTGTTTACCTCTCATTGTCTTCTGAATAGGCTCTTGTCAGGAGGATGTAACCAGTTTAATGGACTTCTCCAGACACACAGATTAACATTCACACATACACAGAGAGACCATTTGCCAACTTCCTGGAATACTTTGTCTGACTCACACACTTGAACTGATCACTCGTTTAAGATAGACACCAGATACGGTGGCAGAATGAATGTTCAAAGCTGAGGACTTTGCCAGTCCTTGTTCATTTATGTGTCATATGGAGACAGTGGGTAATGGTTGGGTACACAGTAGGCATCCAAGTCAACTTTATCTGCAGTGGGTCCGTGTTTAAATAAATGTCTCTTTCGGTTTTATGTGCATGTAAACTTTTTATGTTAGTCAGTGTGCAAACAAAGTCTCACTGCACTTTTCCTCCTCTTACTGTTGGCCGCTTTACCAGAAGAAACCCTAAAGAATGCACATTAGTGCCAACATTTTGTCACTGACGTGCTCTGATATGAGGACTTTCCATGACATCCAAGTGTAATCTGATGCTGGAATTCTCTCCAGTTAGCAGATTTAACAAGCGTAGTCTTCGTTGAGACATCTGTCACAAAAGGCTTTACCTTAATACTGCCTGTGCGTGTCTTTTCTTTGATTTTCTCAGCAACCAATCATCTCAACTACTTCACACTTGGCGAGTACTGTATATCACTGTATATCAACTGACAAACTTTACTCTTTACTCAGCAGTGCCTCAAAATGTGCCAACCCAGGTGAACATTAATGTATATGTGGTCGGATCATGGTAAATGGCCCTGTTTTTATAAAGCCTTTCTACCTATTGGTACTCAAACAGCTTTACACGAGCACACACACACATCCACACACTAGTGCCATGCACTGGGAGCAACTGGGGGTTCAGTGTCTTGCTCAAGGACACTTTGGCATGTAGCTCATTCGGGGATCGAACCCGCTCTACCTACTCAGCCACAGCTGCCCCCATCATGGCATACTGAAAAACAACAAAAGCTCATTACTAAAACCTGAACATACCTAACAGGATGGGAACTAATTGCCCATATAGAATGAATAATGTACAGTAGACTTTCAATGATAAATCTAAAACAAACCATGCATTCTTTCAAAGGTTTAAAGACATGCTGCTCTTCTGAATACACCCACATTGTTTACAAGTGACAGCAGGAAAGAACCTGTGATCTGATGTGGATTTTCAGTGAGTAGTGGTTGGAAACATTGGGCCTTTCTATGAAAAGGACGTCTTGTGTAGCCTAACCCATAACATGATATACTCTTTCCTATATAGTATGCATAATTTACATTATTATATTTGTGTTATAAATGGTACAAAGGCTCTATAGTCGAGCAGATGATTCTGTAGGGCAGTGGGACAGATACTTTTCTGTTTGTTTGGTTGCTGTGCAGTTACAAAATGTCATGATGCAACTGGAAGCAATCCATGTTGACAATATCATCATTACATCAAATCATTGCACAGGTTATTATTGCACACTACTAAATTGGTCTCTATGGGTGTATTGTCTCATTATTCACACCATTAAGTGGTCATGAATTTGTTTTGCTTTTGGGCCGAGGTTGAATAGGTGACATGGTCTGAGCGTGTGTGTGTGTGTGTGTGTTAGGTGTTAGGTGTTAGGTAACAAAGGGTAGCTCAGGGACCAACAACCACACCATCCATTCACACCTCTAATTGAAGACGGTTGCATCACATCATCCAACCTGAGACATAATTAAGATAAGCATTGACACAAATCAAACTTTGCATTAGTAAGATTTTAAGCTGCTTTATTTTTACAATGATGCATAGTGATGCCAATATCAGGAAAATAAACAGTACTGAGATAAAAATAAAAAGTAAAAAAACGTGAATTACAAGCACAGGAGAATCCACAAGCAAATTGTGACACCATTCAGTGTGTTGTTTTGCACCATTTACACTTTGGTAGAGAAGCCTATTATTTGATTAATACATTACAAGAGTAAATCAATTAAAAATATATAAATGTTTTTAAGGATAAAGGCTAAGCGTCCAGCAATTCTTATATTAAGACAGTTTAGCTGTCAAATCAAGCAAGTTTTATATGTCGGGGTTATTCATTTATTCAATCCGGAATAAAGTGGACCACTAGGTCCAACTGACTGACCAACAAACCAACCTGTATTGCTAAACACAAGTGATTTTAGCAATGACCCTCATCAGTGCGAAACGTTTCTCTGTTTGTGATTATTCTGAGTTGTGTCTTGAAAATGCAAAAGTTTTGATGGACGCATATACGTATGTTTGTGGCGTCTGTGAGACTAAAAAATAATATCCAGGATGTCTGGCTCGAGAAACAGATTGCTAGTTTCTCTTTTATCGCAATGGTCATGTTCTGAAGAAACACAAGGGGAAATTGCATTCCCTTGTTGACACATAAATGCCAAGTTGAGGAAATGTTTTAGATGATGGTCTGATAACTAGTAGCCTACCCATGAAGGCAGCAAGGAACTGTGCCACAGAAAGCTGACAGAACCACTTATATCAAGAGCTATTGTTGAGGAAATGATACGCTGTCTTGTTAAGTCACATTTATAAAAAGGAAAATGACAGGTTTTAGACAGCTGGGTATAATCTAACAGCATATGACTAGCACACCATGCTATGTCCTGTGTCATCAGAATGCACTTTGTGTTTGTGGTCTTGTGGTTTGTTATTTCACGTTGTGTATTTTTAACAAATACACCCTGTCCTTAGCCCTTTTAAAAGCTTTAAATCAATCACTACATGATACAATTTCATTTTTTGAATGTTTCAGGCCACTTTGAAGCCGTAACAAATAGTACACTGCCTGGACAAAAAAACAGTTGCCACCCAAAAAAAAAAAGCTTTGATTACAGCACACATTCGCTGTTGCATTGTTTTGATAAGCCTCTGCAATGTCACTAGATTTATTTCCATCCAGTGTTGCATTAAGCTTTCACCGAGATCTTGTATTGATGATGGGAGAGTCTGACTACTGAGCAAAGCCTTCTCCAGCACATCCCAAAGATTCTCAGTGGGGTTAAGGTCTGGACTCTGTGGTGGCCAATCCATGTGAAAATGATGTCTCATGCTCCCTGAACCACTCTTTCACAATTTGAGCCTGATGAATCCTGGCATTGTCATCTTGGCATATGCCCATGCCATCAGGGAAGAAAAAATCCATTGATGGAATAACCTGGTCATTCAGTATATTCAGGTAGTCAGCTGACCTCATTCTTTGGACACATAAAGTTGCTGAACCTAGACCTGAGCAACTGCAGCGACCCCAGATCATAGCACTGTCCCCACAGGCTTGTACAGTAGATACTAGGCATTATGGGTGCATCACTTCATCTGCCTCTCTTCTTACCCTGATGTGATGGTTCCCCACTATCCTTCCAGTTTTTAATCCTCAGATGTTTTCTCTGCTTGACCCTTCTCAAACAGACTAACATCTTTTCCAAGACCCTGGGATGTGTCTTTCGACATGGTTGTTTAAGAAATGAGAAGCTACTCATTGCATCAGTTGGGGTTAAATAACTTGTTGCCAGCTTAAAGATAATCGCCCATGCAGTAATTATCCAATAGGAGCCTCGTACCCATTTGCTTAGTTAAATCCAGGTGGCAATTTTTTTGGCCAGGCAATGTAGCTTGTCTATCAAGATTACCTCAATGTCCGATGGCCTCTGACATTCTCTGAACCCCAGTTGCGAGCTGCCATTGGGGTTAGGCTGAGGAACTGGTTTAGTAGTTCCAGCAAAGAGGAGTTCCAAATGTCTGTTTTAACCTATATGGATTTCTTTTCTTCTCTCCAATTCAGCTGTCAAAGGTTTTTGATCAACATGAGTTCAAGCACTTAAAACAAGGCAGACCGTTGCTCAAGGAGAACCAAGCTTCTGCTTTAGGGTCAGATTAGTTTTCATTTAAACCATGCCAAGTTCACCATGCCTGTTTACCTTATCTGCCATAGGTATTCTGCTGTGGCAACTTTCCTTATTTATGGTTTACATTTGCTTGCAGGATTCCAAACTTCTTCTAGTTGTCAACATCTATTATGTTGCCCTGTGGCAGTACAATATCCTCCGTTCTGTAAAGGACACATGCTCATTTGCTGCTAGTTTCTCTTCTGACCAAATATTAGTAAGTAAAAGCAGGCTCTATTAACTACACCAGGAATTGTATTTCAGCACTATCTATCATAAACCACTGGACTCTGACTGTTAATGTAACGCTATCAACCATCATAAGTGTTGTAAGCAGAGCGGTGAATTGTTGCAGATATAGGTATATTATCAGACAAACTAATCCAGGTGAGCGATCAGTTGCTACACTACTGACACTGCATTTCCTTGATACCTCTACCTGCTTC
This sequence comes from Chelon labrosus, assembly GCF_963514085.1. Classification (NCBI taxonomy): domain Eukaryota; kingdom Metazoa; phylum Chordata; class Actinopteri; order Mugiliformes; family Mugilidae; genus Chelon; species Chelon labrosus. The sequence goes on from NC_140347.1 coordinate 24,142,349, forward strand.
TAACGATAGTTTCAAAGTAAAACCAAAAGCTTGATAAGCTGACACCAGGCCTCTATCCAACTTTTATGGACAGAACTATTTTTAACATTGAGTCAGATTAGAAGGCTGTAGGAAGGAGGAATCACAGTCTGATGGCTTTTGAAATAGTTTGATTAACTGTAATTACCACTAAATAAAGAAAAGAAATTGTTGCTGTTTGGTTTTGTTTTACTTTGAATGATGCAGAGGGCAAATACAATATTATACAAAATATACATCATAAAAAACATTTTGCTAATGTGTACTACAAAGAGTTATGTTGTCAAGACTGCTGATTGGACGAAATACAACTTTCAACAGACATGTTGCTTTGTTAATTTGTTCAAAAACCAAGCCTGACATTTTTGATGTAATAATAACAACAATAATGACACCAGATATTAATACTAATAACAAAATAGTATTAACTAGCTACTAAATAAATGCTAATTCCTTTGGTTTTTCGTAGTGACAGTTGAGCTGATATGCAGTTGTTATTCTGACTGACCAGAGCTGTCTCCAGATATTATCATGTGTTGGTGAAAGAGTCAGTGGATAATGGACGAGATGACACGTTGTACCCATCTGAAAACCAGCAAGAAGACAACATAACTCATGTCTGACCACATGTCTGTGGCAAAACAATAAAACAGCAGAAACATTACTAAAACAAGATACTGTGGGCGGTATTTCCTATACTGGTGTTGATTTCAGTCAAGATACAACTGTTAGATTGCCAGACCAACTAATTTATAAGCCTCGAGGGCACCTAATACAAACTTTATCTTGGCATTTTGAAATTCAGTCTTAGTTCTTCCTTAAAACGGCAGCCTGAAATATCTCCATAGTTTTCTATTTGGTGGCATCTATGACAAGCCGTACCTGGCTACTGTGGCAGAAAGATGACTGCTGGACAATAGAATGCTACTCCCTAACTGTGCCAATATATGGGTCATAAGCTTGATTGCCACTGCGTTACTATTTAAATGGAAACAACAAAGACTGACACTTCTATAGCAATACCTCTTCTTTGTCTCCAGTACCAGAAAAATCCCGGTTCACTTGAAGAGATTCCAGCACTGGTGCTCTAAAACAAGAGTAAGGGCAAACGCATGAGCCACCACAACATTTGAAATATAAACCAATAAAAGTTCATTTGAGAAAACTGTTCTTACCCTGGTCCCACTTTTGAAAGTTTGTGACTTCACTGCTAATTCTGACCGCACCTGAAATGTTAAGACTCGGAAATCAGTACACTGCTATACAACTCAAGCATATATGTTTAGAGGAAATGGTAAAGCTCAAAGCTGAGAACTGGTAGCAGCTTGTTTTCTTAATGCAATGATGTTGACGCTGAAAAACCATGAAATGCCTTTGAAGGTGGAGGTTTAGCCTGAGGAAACCATGATAGATTTATCTTCTTATCTTTTAGAGGGTTGAGTCGTGGCTGGAGCCTATCCCAGTTGTGGTTAGGGTTAGGGCTAAAGCCTAATTTATAGTTGTGCATCATTTTGACAGCGTAGGTACTCTGGACCCTACCCTACACTGTTACTTGACTTGCATCTCCCAAGAAATGAAACTAGTGTTTTAGTGGCACAATTTTAGAACAACTGAAACACATCAGCACACAGGTATAAAAAGTTTTGACAGCGTAGACTCCGTGTAGAGTTGGAGTATAAACCAAGGCTAACACAGAAAGACAAACAACCATTCCAACCATCCACTCAAACATGCACACCTACGGGCAATTTAGACTCACCCCCAACAATGTCTTTTGACTATGGGTGTAAGCCGGAGGACCCGGACAGAACCAATACAGGCAGAGGGAGAACACACAGAAATACTGATCATACCCAAAACCTTCTTGCCAACCCTACAGCACTGGTTAGCCAGTAGCAGTACAGTATTATGAGAACGCTAGCCTGGCTGACGCGACTGCACATCTCAATGAGATGCTGGTCTGGAAACTACGTGTTTATTTTCTCGTATTTGAGGCGTGGTTTTACAAATGCCTAGAGCCGTTTATTGGGCGCTACGAATGTCTATCAAATGCGCCTGGTAATTCCCATGCTGCCTTGCGCGCGATTCATAGCCAAAGCCTGTTGGTAGCAGAGCAAACACATCCTTCTTGGCAATGAAGTCTTTCAACGCCAAACGTTGCTCTTTTTTTAAAATAAACTTGCGTTCTAAGCTACTTAAAACACTGTCTAAGGCATCGAACGGTAACGTTAGGTCCGCTGCCAGCTTCGGTGTCGCGCATAGACGTCGTCATCGTCTTGCTGATTCAGTAGTAACAGAGTAGCTCACCATGTGTACCACATACATTATTTAAAGGAGCCAAATCAATCATATGGATCCATCAGTAAATACTGAATTTGTACCTGCAGTGAGTTGAACAATGCAAATGTAATATGGATTCCTCTGTTGTGTGGGCTGACCAGTGTTCCAACTCCCAGACCCCAAGTTAATCCAAAAAGCGGTGTGAGCACAGCCAAACTCCTGCCAATGACCACAAGAACGTGCCTCTCGGCTGTTTGTGCAGAATCCCTCCTTACCCTTCTCCTCAACATTTTGTATATCACCACAAGAAGGATTATGAGATTCATCAACAATATTAACAGCACAGGTATCACAAAAGCCAGTAGAGCCTTGGACTCGTACCAGTTGAGCCAGCAGGTCCCGGTTCTTTGGTATTCATTTCTGAGTGCAGTTACAGCTACAGTGAGGGTTGCAATGATGATGGGTGCCCCATAGCCTAGAGAGAATCCAATAGCCAACATAGATGTTTGAGACAAACCCCCGTCAAAGACAGCGACCGTACGGTAGAGCAACAGCAGACCTGAGGCTAACATCCAGAAGAAGAGGGCTAAGTAGAAAAAATGGATAAAAAATGTAGCTGCAGTGCATGCTGGGCTGTTTGTCTCCTTTGCATCTGAAATGAATGCTGCAATAATAAACCAAACGTCTGCAATCAGAAGAGACACTGCAATGTTAACAATGGAAACATGACGCAAGTAAGACGTGTTGTTCTTCCTTATATTTCTCCATATGACAGATTCAATGAGGAGACATATGAACAAGGAACCTATGGATATACCAACTCCAACGTAGGTTATATAGTCCAAGACAGGGTCACTGAAACTGTTGGGTGACATAAGGATAGAGAAGGAAGTCAGATGGCTGCATGTGCAGGTGACTGTTCTGTGGACACTGAATACCAATTCACAGCCCTGGTCATCCCATCCTCCATGGCCGTCAAAGAAGCTGAAGTTCCAGAAAACACACTGAGGATTGTCCAGAGTGTCCTTTATGACATCAAATGTGAGTGAGATATTATTGAGGGTGCCACTGGATTGAACTAGTACAACTCTGCCATTGATGACATTGAGGGATGAATTGCCTTCATCTCTTGCGGGAAGTACATTATCCATAGAGGAGAATGTTATAACAGTGATTGACTTATTTCCTCCGTCAGATTCTGGTATGTCTATCTCAACTGAAGAATTGAAGTCAGCACTGAAAGTGTCTGTGAATGTAGTTTTGTTCAAGAGAATAAAAGGAGTATCAATGTCAAAAGTGTCATTGGTAAGGCCCCTTGTTACAGTCTCAAGAGACTGCAACAATAATGAGCTGACACTTTCAGCTGTGGGGATATTACTTCTTGTTAATGACATGTTTCTGGTATCATTGGTGTTCAGAAAGTTCCATGAGTCTCTGGCCTCGTCTGTGGTGAGAACACCTACAGTTAACAGCACATTCTAAATTGAAAGAAAAGAAGGTATTAAATCTAAAAGCATTACTATTTTCAACATTTAAACCTTGGCAGACTAAGTCACTTACCTCCATTGAAGTTCTGCTTATTGAGATATTTAATGATGATGACGCGTTGGCTACATTTCTGAGTATATCAACAATGGACCTGATGGTCGCAGGAGATTCAGTCACTTTCTGAGTGGAAGTGACAGTGATTTTGCTGAGCTCATCCAAGAATTCTGGCAGTGAATTATTACTTAAGAACTGTGAAATTTGTAGAGAAAAAAAAAAAAATGCTTACATGTTATCTCAAAGAGAGGGCAGCTGTTGCAATGATCAATATGGTGATATTCAATGAATAAATTCACAAGGGGCTAACTGTAAACTGTCACATTGCATCGAACAAATATTTTTTACTGTTCAAGTCCAGAAGAAATATCACCACCAACCACTACAAGACAACGTAAGAAAAAGATTTCCGTTTAAGCTACAATCTCCTTAGTTGTCCAGTCTTTGCTGCCATCTACAGAAGCACCTTAGGACAAATTAAAAAATAAATAAATAAATAATACGAATATAAAATAGTGACATTGGGGTTGGTAATGTGCAGTGAATTAAACATGACCCTTTGCCCACCCACGGCCCAATCAGACTGCATGACAGTCTATCAAAATGAACAATGGACATTGGACAAATTGACAGGCCTGAAGGAAAAAAATGTCCATTCTTTTCCACTAGGGGGGCCTAGCTAGTTGGTAGTTGATGGAAGAGTGCCAGCAACGACCAGTCGTTTAATATAGAGTCCTCTCATCCCTTTTAATTGGTGCAGACTGAAGGGACAGGAAAGATGTGAAAGCATCTTAAAGAAAACAGAACAGCTTGACCCCAGAATGCCTGCATTGATCAAATCTGTGGATTCACTGAGCACATTTTTCAGCTGCAGTGTAGCCTGTAGTTGCATGGCAGTTGGATATTGTAAGGTTTTTATGTCTGTACTAGGACAAACATTGCTCACTCAATTGCATCACATGTGTAAGCCTACCTCTACAGCAGAATTTATAATCAAGACTTCTTTTATTAGGTTAAATGATTAATTAAAAGAACAACTTTGCATATTCTGTCTCGTAATTTACTTATTTATTTTGTGTAAGTATACTAAGCATTAAACAGCAAGGGAACTGTTTTGTCATTTGACCACTAATGTTATCTAGTGATAGAAACCATTAGAACTAGATCACCTCAGACTGCTCAAAGAGCTCCTGAACAAGTTGAAGGATGCAGTTATCTTGGCGATCTTCAAATTGACCATTTTCCTTACAAACTGCTGTCTTTTCTCCCACCTCGTCTGGTTCGCATGGTGCAACAGCCTTGTAACCTTCAGTTGCATTTACAAATTCTTCATCAAACAAACACACAAATTCTAGAGGGAAAAAGGAGGTTCTGATGTCGGCGCATGTAGTTACAGGAAAAATATTTGGACCTGAATTGAATGAAATGTGCTTTAACATTTGGATCAGCACTCACCGTTTTTTGAAAATGTCAGTATTATTTCTGTTTTAAAAGCTGGATAATTGGTTGATTGACAAGTGACCTTCATTTCCTGGTTTGTTGTACAGTCAGCAGGGACTGGAAATGGATGGGTGATGGAAGTTCCTGTGATGGCAACCACAAAAAACAGCAAAACTCAATATAAACACTGGTATAAACATTGACAACCTAAAAATAATGCATATTATCATAAAAAGTTGACATGAGAGATACTTTAATAGGTACATGGCTTTAGCTGAATGCTGATTTGCCTTTTGTTTGTTTCAGATTTACCTGCACCTGACAAGTTCAGAAACTCAACCTCGTAGGGACTGTTGACAGAGCACTCCACTGATACAGTTCCACCCCCACACTTCACATTTGCACTGAGTGGTTTCACTTGGATTACGGGTGTCTCTCTGAAAGTGAAGGATCCATTGGCTTTCTCTCGAAACACTGAACGATCTGTCCGTATCAGCTTACATTCATAAAGTCCTGAAATCAATGATCATCATCGTCATATGAAGCCACTTCAACATCATGACTATTGACTAAGTGGGTGAGAGACTGGTTACCACAAGATACTCTGTTGCCCATATAGTTGGAATAATTTTGTTTTCAGTAACATTACTTTTTTTTTTTTTAATTCCTATTTATACCTTAAATGTTTGGAAGATATTCACTTTATCAAGAATAAAACACATTGTCACAATGATTTCATTCATTCATTCATTCATTCATCTTCTGTACCCGCTTATGCCTGTTAAGGGTCATGGGGGTCTGCTGGAGCCTTATCCCAGCTGTCACAATCATTTCATGAGATAAAAAAAAAACATTTTATTCCAACGTTATAGGCAGCAGTGTGTTTTGAAATCATCTTATTTTAAAATAATCTCTGCATTATAATTTTCCAATACTTTACTTCCTCATACTGTAATAATTACTCTACCATGGTCAAACACTTTTGCATTTGTAGGTAAGGCTTAACAATGGATGCTGTGACAATGTTGGTTTTATCATGTAACTCAAATACTGTAAGCACGCCAACCAAAATTTGAGTTGGGGCTGTAAAAGTGTCTGATTTTGAATAAATGGTAGTATTCACCACATTCGATCTGTATCTTACCATTGTCAGTTCTGAAAAATCTTGACACAGTCAATGTTGCTGATCCGTTCTGTCTCGAAAAGCTGTGTTCTCTATCTTCAAGTATGCGATTTCCATTATGTGTCCACTCAGCAGTCCAGTCTGTACCAAAATGGAGCCCCTCAGGTGGAGGGCCACACGTTACATTCACACTATGTTCAAAGAATACTTCTTTAGGATCAAACTTCAAGAATGCTGTACCTGGATGGACAAAGAAAGTCAGACAATTACTGTACAACTATCCAACACAAAGATTATATACATGAAAATAGTCACAAAACATATAAAACTGGCTTACTGTCAAATATCACAGAGTAATTTCCAGTCAGTTCTGTAAATAATCCAGATTTAAGTGCTGTAATTTCTGTATCTTGAAAAGATGTAGCGCTGACAGTAAAGGTAGCAATGGTGCTTCCGCTCCTGTAATACAGAATTGAATACCAATAAAAATCCAAAAAGCAGGTATAATGTCTGTAATTTAGGGCCACATTACATCTGATCTGGAATCATGATGCCATTTGGGTGGTTGTGTTTTCACTGGGTACAACTAAGTAAGTACAAATTTTTTAGCCAAGCTTGGGAAAGTTAGAGCCAAAGCACACAAAACATTGATGCTAACACAGGGACACAATACAAAGTTAATATGTTAACCTTCTAATACTATACAGATGTAATCTTAAACATTGATATGATCACATGGCACTAAACACCAAAGATCAAGACAAAATAATGACTTTACCGTCAGTCATACCTGAATTATAAACCAGGGGTCACACCATAAGACAAACAGATTTTAATCCTGAGAGTGGAATGTACGTCTGTACTAGATTTAATGGCCTATCCAGCAAAATTGCGAATGTCATTAAAGGAACCGCCATTAAAGTCATCAAATAAATCATCTGGGACAAATGAATGTATGGACCAAATGAAGGTTGTCAGTCACCCGGGTCATGGCATATCCAAAATGAAAACAAGCTGAAACAGTGGCAAGTGGACTTGTAGAGTTTCTTAAAGATGTTTCGCCACTCATCATAGAAACTTTTTCAGTTCTAAAACATTGGAGGGAATGGGGGTTCACAAACAAACAACTAAAAATGTACTTACTGAAATGAAGTTAACTTTGCTGAAAGTAAAGTTGATATGTGCTTCTTACATTGGTTTTGAATCTGTTTGAAAGACATATCAAACCAGAATGAATAAATATCACATTCATTGGATCAACATTGTGATATCACTGAATGACACAGACAGGAAAAAAGCCTTAACACTTACTGATTTATCAATGTCTTGGAAAACTTTACTGCTTGGGTCATTGTATGACGGGTTGAAATCCATGTTCAGGGTAAGGTTGAAGGTCCTCAGTTCAGAAATGTTTGCCTGTGTCGTTTGTGGTGCCATTGCTCTTGTTACTGACATTGTTGTCATGGGTGTTGGTGTTGTCAAGGGTGTTGCTGTGCTGGGCATTGTTGTAGTTGGAGTTGTTGTATTTGGTGTTAGTGTCAGTTGTATTGTTCTGTTTGCTGTTGTCACTGGCGTTGTTGTGCTTGCTGTTGTTAACACTGGTGTAATTTGCATAGTTGTGTTTGTGGTGGTTGTCACTGGTGTTGTTCTGTTTGAGGTGGATGTCATGGGTATTGTTGTACTGGCCATTGTTGTAGCTGACTTTTGCATTGTTGTGTTTGGGGTCATCACCATTGGCATTAATGTTGCCTCGGGGGTCGCTGTGTTTGGCACTGTTGTTATAGGTGTTGTTATGTTTGACATTGTACCCATAATTTCTATTGTTGCGTTTGGGGTGCTCGTCATTAGTGTTGTTGTATTTGCTATTGCTGTAGTTGTCGTCGTTGTCTTCCGCTTATCCGGGTCCGGGTCGCGGGGGCAACAGCTTCAGCAGGGAAGCCCAGACAGCCCTCTCCCCAGCCACTTCCGCCAGCTCCTCCGGAGGAACCCCCAGGCGTTCCCAGGCCAGACGAGAGATATAATCCCTCCATCGTGTCCTGGGTCGGCCTCGAGGTCTCCTACCGGTGGGACATGCCCGAAACACCTCTCCCGGGAGGCGTCCGGGAGGCATCCTTACCAGATGCCCTAGCCACCTCAACTGACTCCTCTCGACGTGGAGGAGCAGCGGTTCTACTCTGAGCTCCTCCCGTATGTCCGAGCTCCTAACCCTATCTCTAAGGCTGAGCCCGGCCACCCTACGAAGGAAACTCATTTCGGCCGCTTGTATTCGTGATCTTGTTCTTTCGGTCATTACCCAAAGTTCATGACCATAGGTGAGGATTGGAACGTAGATCGACCGGTAAATTGAGAGCTTCGCCTTTCGGCTTAGCTCTCTCTTCACCACGACCGACCGGTTAAGCATCCGCATCACTGCAGATGCCGCTCCGATCCGCCTGTCGATCTCTCGCTCCCTTTTACCCTCACTCGTGAACAAGACCCCGAGATACTTGAACTCCTCCACTTGAAGCAGGACCTCCTCCCCGACCCGGAGTGGGCAATCCACCCTTTTCCGACTGAGGACCATGGCCTCAGACTTGGAGGTGCTGATCTTCATCCCAGCCGCTTCACACTCGGCTGCGAACCGCCCCAGCAGGAGCTGAAGGTCGCTGTTCGATGAAGCTAAGAGGACCACGTCATCCGCAAAAAGCAGGGACGGGATCCTCCGATCACCGAACACAACACCCTCCCCCACCCGGCTGCGCCTAGAAATTCTGTCCATAAAAGTTATGAACAGAACCGGTGACAAAGGGCAGCCCTGGCGGAGTCCAACCCTCACTGGGAACAGGTCCGACTTACTACCGGCTACACGGACCAAACTCGCACTCCTTTGGTACAGGGACTGAATGGCCCTTAGTAAGGAGCCATCCACCCCATACTCCCGGAGCACCCCCCACAGGATGCTCCTGGGGACACGGTCGTAAGCCTTCTCCAGATCCACAAAACACATGTGGACTGGTTGGGCAAACTCCCATTTCCCCTCCAGCACCCTAGTGAGGGTAAAGAGCTGGTCCATGGTTCCACGTCCGGGACGAAAACCGCATTGTTCCTCCTCGATCTGAGGTTCAACCATCGACCGGACCCTCTTTTCCAGCACCCTGGCATAGACCTTGCCAGGGAGGCTGAGGAGTGTGATCCCCCTATAGTTGGAACACACCCTCTGGTCCCCCTTTTTAAAAATGGGGACCACCACCCCGGTCTGCCACTCCAGAGGTACTGCCCCCGATGTCCACGCAATGTTGCAGAGGCGTGTCAACCAAGACAGCCCTACAACATCCAGAGCCTTGAGATACCCAGGGCGGATCTCATCCGCTCCCGGAGCTCCACCGCCGCGGAGTTGTTTTACTACCTCGGCGACTTCTGCCCCAGAGATTGGATGGTCCAACCCCAGGCCCTCCGGCTCCGTTTCCTCTATGGAATACGTGTTGGTGGGATTGAGGAGCTCCTCAAAGTATTCCTTCCACCGCCCGACTATATCCTCAGTTGATGTCAGCAGCTCACCACCCCCACTGAGAACAGTGTGAGCGTGTTGCCGCCTACCACCCCTGAGGCGCCGGACGGTTTGCCAGAATCTCTTCGGAGCCGATCGATAGTCTTCTTCCATAGCCTCACCGAACTCCTCCCACGCCCGAGTTTTTGCCTCAGCGACTGCCCTCGCCGCAGACCGCCTGGCCATCCGGTACCGGTCAGCTGCTTCAGGAGACCCACAGACAAGCCATGCCCTGTAGGCCTCCTTCTTCAGCCTGACGGCTCTCCTCACCTCCGGTGTCCACCAGCAGGTTCGGGGGTTACCGCCGCGACCAGCACCAGCGACCTTGCAGCCGCAACTTGCAACAGCCGCCTCCACAATGGCGGAGCGGAACATGGCCCATTCGGACTCAATGTCCCCCACCACCCCCGGGACGCGGTTGAAGCTCTGCCGGAGGTGGGAGTTGAAGACCAAGTTGACAGGTTCCTCCACCAGGCGTTCCCAGCAGACCCTCACTACTCGTTTGGGCCTACCAGGTCTGCGAGGCGTCTTCCCCTGCCATCTGATCCAACTCACCACCAGGTGGTGATCAGTTGACAGCTCTGCTCCTCTCTTTACCCGAGTGTCCAGAACATACGGTCGCAGGTCAGATGATACGACTACAAAGTCAATCATCGACCTACGACCTAGGCCGTCATGGTGCCAAGAGCACCGATGAACAACCTTATGTTCGAACATGGTGTTAGTTATGGACAAACTGCGACTCGCACAGAAGTCCAATAACTGAACACCACTCGGGTTCAGATCAGGCAGGCCGTTCCTCCCAATCACGCCCCTCCAGGTCACGCTGTCATTGCCCACATGAGCGTTGAAGTCTCCCAGCACGACAATGGAGTCCCCAGTCGGGGCGCCATCCAGCGTCTGTCCTAGGGACTCCAAAAAGGGCGGGTACTCTGAACTGCTGTTTGGCGCATATGCGCAGACAACAGTCAGGACCCGTTCCCCGACCCGAAGGCGCAGGGAAGCAACCCTTTCGTCCACCCGGGAGAACCCCAACGTACAGGCCGATAGTCCAGGGGCAAGCAAAAAGCCCACCCCGGCCTTCCGCCTCTCACCCGGAGCAACTCCAGCAAAGAAGAGGGTCCAACCCCTCTCGAGGACTTGGGTTCCAGAGCCGACGCTATGTGTCGAGGTGAGGCCGACTATATCTAGTCGATAGCGCTCAACCTCTTCCACAAGCTCCGGTTCCTTCCCCGCCAGAGAGGTGACGTTCCATGTTCCGAAAGCCAGCTTCCATAACCGAGGATCAGACCGCCAAGGCCCCCGCCTTGGTCTGCTGCCCGATCCCCATTGCACCGGACCTTTCATATTCCTCCTGCGGGTGGTGGGCCTACAGGGAGGTGAGCCCATGTCTCCCGTTCGGGCTGGGCCCGGCCGGACCCCATGGGCGAAAGCCCGGACACCAGGCGCTCGCCCACGAGCCCCAGCCCCAGGCCTGGCTCCAGGGTGGGGCCCCGGTAACCCTCCGGGCCGGGTACACGTTCTCCTCTTAGTCTTCTTCATGAAAGGTCATCTGAACCGTTCTTTGTCTGGCCCTTCGCCTAAGACCAGTCTGCCTTGGGAGACCCTACCAGGGGCAAATTGCCCCGGACAGCATAGCTCCTAGGGTCATTAGGACACTCAAACTCCTCCACCACGATAAGGTGACGGTTCAAGGAGAACTATTGCTGTAGTTGTGTTTTGCATTGTTGTGTTTGGGGTTGTCATCATTGGTGTTATTGTGTTTAGCATTGCTGTTGCCTCTGGGGTCGTGGTTTTTGGGATTGTTGTTATTATGTTTGACATCGTAGCCATAATTTCTATTGTTGTGCCTGCAGTGCTCGTCATTGCTGTCGTTGTGTTTAAGGTAGGCATCACGGGTGTTGCTGTATTTGCCATTGTTGTAATTGTGTTTTGCATTGTTGCGTTTGGTGCTACTGTGGTTAGCATATGTACTGCTACCGGGGTTGTTGTGTTTGATGCTGTTGCAGGCCTTTGCATTGTTGTGTTTGCAGTGCTCGTCACTGGTGTTGTCGCGTTTAAGGTAGAAGTCACTGACGTTGTTGTGTTTGTTGTCATTATTTGTGTTGTGTTTGAGGTCGTCATCACTGCAGATAAATTAGAAACCATTGGCATCAATAGAAGCCCCATCTTCACTGATAAATATTTTAGTTCAATGATGTGTACAATTGGGAACAAAGTAAAATGTTGTACCGGTTGGAGTTGGGATGAGACATGGAATGATACCTGTGGAACATTAGAAATTAAATTAAACATAACATAGGACATGTTTAAGAAGGACATTTTCATTTTTATTTTCCGAGCAAGTGTGCAGTGTTTTTACAGATTCCTGTATTTTCTCTTATTCTATGGCTTTTGTGTCACTTTGACTTTCCCCTACTGGAGATCAATAAAAGCACATTTCATCTTATCTGGTAAAGTAGCTACAAAATAGCAGGGCTTACTTGAGATTGGTCCACAGAATTGTCCGTCAGAAGGAAGCCCATTAATGCACCCACAGGTTTGTCTGGTGTCATTACTGCATGCACCGTATGTGTTACACTTGTCACATGACCAAGCAAACTCCTCCTCACACTGACACTGCAGTCCTCCAGTGAAGTTTAGATAGCAGCCTTTAAAAAAAAAAAAAATAATAATAAAAAATACACTTCTACATTAAAATAAGGATCATTACATCAGATGCAGTATAAAAGCAAATGAGTCAGCTGACGTTTACCTGTGGTGAAATGTACGTCTATTAGTTGCGCAGACTGAGTGATGTTTTGAGGAAAATAAACATTTCTCAGTTTCTCCCTGAATATATTAATGATGTTTGAAGGCACACTGGAAACTGGGATGCCCAGCTCAAAGACGAAATCAATGTTTACAGTGTCTGCGGAGGCGACAAGGAAAAAAATCCATCACAGAAGTCTGTCACATGCAGAAAAAACCAAACCACATTCACATGAAAACCCACAACATTTGCACATTCTGTCACTGCTGAGCGGATGTTTTTTTTTTTGTGGTGTTTGAATTGAGAGCTTTCATGAGTGTACAGGCAATGCTTTGTTTTTCCAGAGAACTGAGGTAGCTATATTGGTACAACAGATATTCCAAGAGACAGTGTGTGCAGCTTTTTCCCACTTAACAGTAACACTGCTGATAATTTGAAGGTCACACACAGTCCTTTACATTTCTTGTTTCATACCGTTTGGTGGTGGAGTTGATGAGGTTGTCGGTATTATCACTGTGGGGGGAAAAAAAATCTGCATAACTTTTAATTTAATAATACTGTGATATTATCTATCTATCTATCTATCTATCTATCTATCTATGATGATGGCATTGAGGTGTGAAGCAGATCACTTGTAACCTTTTTAATTAGCATGTTGCAGACATATTAGATATTTGCTTTATTCAATTGTGCTCACAAACTTTGCTGTGCACAGTGCATTTCCAAACCCTACAGGATTCAAGATACTCTTTTTCTATAGCACACACTCCAGGATCTACACAGCTGTCACCAGCCAAAGCCTAGTCACGGTCTAAGGGAGAAACAGGAAACATGTTTCCTAGTTAAGTGAAGTAAGAATTGGCATTCAAAAAGCTAAACTAGATCTAGATTTACTTCCCTGTCCTGTGTGATGACAGATTCACCCTAGGTACAGCTTCCTTGTACTGTGTCTGAATATGATTGATGTTAGGTGTTGAGTTGGCTGGCTTGATTTAGTGTACGACAATACTGCTGTTGTTCATTTTTTTTTAACATCACAGATGGCAATCAGTTTGCTAATAGTTGCATTCTGTAAATACTAGTAAAAGGTCACTCACTTGCTCTTTTTTCTCTGGCATGAATGGGGAATCCTTTTGTGTCATTTAATTCCTGGAAAAATCATCAAACTGTACAGATCAATAACTGTTAATAAATACTAATCATCAACTAAACACTTAAGAGTATGTTTAGTGATCAACTCATCAGTTTCAGTATCTCATGGTATAAAACTGCGACCTCTAGTGTTAGTATTTATTAATTCTTCCTCTCACCTCAAAGAAGACATTCAGAGAGTCTCCGTTTCCTTGATTCGCCTGAATGCAGCATATAGTCAGAAGAATAACCAGGTATCCTACAGCCTTTGGTAAAGCCATCCTGACTAGAGAGTAAATACAGTAAACACAATCACTTTTCATTATTAGATCAAGTAGAAGACATGTGCATATATATATATAACGTAGCGGAAACCTGTGAACATTTTAAAAGACAACACAGATGCTCAAAACTACAAGCTGTTATGTAAGGCTGGGCAGATTCATTGTTTGAATTGCTACCAGGAAGTCAGTAAATAAAAAATGGCTGGTGATGTGAATACTTGAGGCATGTGGCCATTCCATTCACATAGCATGTTTGTATTTATTGTTCAGCATGGCAAGAGACAGCCGAGGCCAGTTTGAGGAATTCCCAACTATAAAAACATGCAGCAGTGACAGCTACTCACATGTAATGACTGAACATACACTGAAAAGACGACTGAAATACATTTAATCTGCCTGTATGCATCACCACACCAGAGAGAGCAAATGTCTGGAATTCGAGTGAATAAAAAGCAAACACATCAAGGCTACATCCATTTTTGACATCGTAACATTACAAAGGTTTGCACTTGTGGCAAGTGTGGCACAGGTTACCGTGGCAGAGCCAAGAGATTTTTTATTCTGCACGTCCTTGTGCTGTGGTTTTATCAAATTATGTATTAATCAGTCAAAGCATGAGTTACATAGAGCTGTGGTCTGAACAGTGAGTTAAATCTTGTAATAAAGACCCTTAAATCAAAGAGACTGAAAAGTGTTTTTTTCATAGTATGGATAATAATCATCATCTTCAGTTACAGTTGAGGCCAAAATTATTAGCCCCCCAGGAATTATGGAACATTTTCCTAAAATTCTTTCCTTTGTTTGCAGCATTGATAAAACTTGATATAATCAAACATTCACCAGTGCTATTTAGTAGCTTGTGGTACATTTTGGATATGAAATACATTTTAAGGCTTGCTTTATATCAAATATAGTGACAAATGGGTGGTCATAAATATTAGCCCCCATGTGAATTTTTGTTTTCAAAACACACCTAATTAACCAATCAGGTTTTAAACCACACCTGTGCAGTCAATTGGCTTCCTGACAACACCTGAGCATTCAATCAGCATAAAAGGAATCCAAGGAACAGGGCACCTGTGCACATTGAGAGGGATTGCTTTTACTCATCATGCCAAAGACAAAGGAAATCAGTCTTGAGCTCAGAAAGAAGATAGTGGAGGCTCAGGAGAAGGGGGAAGGTTATACTGCCATTTCCAAGCGTTTCACAGTGTCTAGAACTGCTGTACATTGCATCATTGCCAAGTACAAGGAGACAAATTCAGTAAGAAACAAACGTGGGCGTGGGCGTAAGTGCAAGATTTCAAGAACTCTGGAGAGGAAAATCGTCAGAGATGTCAGCAAGAACCCCCCCGGACATCTGCCAAGATGATTGTTGCTGACCTGGCCTCTTCTGGAGTTGATGTTTCAAGGAACACCGTTGTGAGGGCTCTTCATTGTGGTGGGCTTCACGGCCATCGTCCAAGAAGAACCCCTTTACTCAAAGAGCGGCACATCACAGCAAGACTGAAGTTTGCCCGTGAACATTTGAAAGGTAAAGATGAGTTTTGGAGACTAAACTGGAACTGTTTGGGCACATGGATGTGGCGTATGTTTGGCGAAGAAAGGGAGAGGCCTTCAACCCAAAGAACACAGTTCCCACAGTTAAACATGGTGGTGGGAGCATCATGCTGTGGGGCTGTTTTGCAGCCTCGGGCCCAGGGAGCCTTGTTCGGGTGCATGGCATCATGAAAAAAGAAAATTATGTTGAAATTTTGAGGAATAATATGCAGAAATCTGCTCGTAGTCTATCCTTAGGTCGTCGCTGGGTCTTCCAACAAGACAATGACCCGAAGCACACTTCGAAATTGGTCCAACAGTTCCTGAAGGATACCAAAACCAAGGTCCTGGAGTGGCCCACACAGAGCCCAGACCTCAATCCTATTGAGAATCTGTGGTGGGTGCTCAAGGTGAATGTCCATGCTCGGAAACCACGCAATTTGGACCAGCTGGCTCAGAAAGGGTACACTATTGACTGTTAATGGCCAGGGGGCTAATAATTTTGGACGTCTCATTTTTGTCCTTTCTTGTTTCAATTCAGTGTAGCAATAAAATATTCTAATCAAACTTAGTGGGCATTTTGTCTTTGTTATTTTGGAAACAAATGCAATATAAACACTTGTTGTTAATGGTAATTTCCAGAGAAATCAAGAGTTTTGTCTAATTTCACAAGGGGGGCTAATAATTTTGGCCTCGACTGTAGTTAGCTCACATTCAGTCAGTTACTCCTGAAGTAACTGTGGAAAGACACATGGTGGCGCTGCAGAAACACTCTTGAAGTAAACATGAGTATTTTGCTGAAAACTGATCTTACCGGTCTGTGCTGACCAGTAAGACTTAAAAGTGTACAGCATATGGCTCTGTTCCAAGAGTGTATCTGTCTAGACTGTACTGTTTTAATAACTATAAGGCTATAGAAACAATTAGCTCTATGTAGGAGAGCTATCCTTCAGAATAGAAGATACATTTCAGAATGTCTGTAAAATAGTCCATAGGCTTTCTAAAAGAATGTATGCCAGGCTTTCATACTATCTATAAATAAAATAAACAGAAAATTGTGGAGCTAACTTAATATGGAAATGTGCACCTAACAAGTATCTACTGACTGTGTTTGAAGGCAGAGAAACAATATTGGAGGAAATGGTGATCCATGCTTTTAATGAGTTCCGTTTGTTTTTCTTTTTGCTGCTTTCACACTCAGCCCTGCCTACACTGAACAATCAAAACTTGTTTCAGGACTCTTTACACAGCTCATTGATTTGAATCCAAACAATCAGAGCAGTGGATAGATTGGGGAAATCCCGCATTGAATGTCAACAGATAGTGTTTGAGACACTAATCTTGTCCAGTCTAACTGCTAGGTAACAGGATGTATGTAAATTACAGAAAGTAAATTACGCTATGTCAATAATGGCAGACACAGGTGCCTGTGTCTTATAAGGGGTTGGGCAAGATATCTTTAAAGCATGCAAGGACTGAACAACTGAACATAAAACTTAATTTCTATATTTTATCATGGGTATTTATGTACTTAGGCCATACCTGGAAACAGGCTTAGAAAGTATTGAATTATGCAAATTCATTTTTAAAATTAGTTCATTTATTATTAGGGGTTGTACATACTAGTCAAATAGTCAGTTTGTTGAATTCACTGCTGTACCATGACGTGTTAAGAATAAGGTCAACTAGTCACTGATCATGTGACAATAACAACATAGATGGCTCCTAGAAGACAGGTGAGGAGCCCAGTGGGTCGTCAGTTCATTACGTGTGTGGAAATACTTTCCAAATGCAAATAGCATGTCAATCCTGAAATACAACTAAAGTACTACTGCAGTGCACACTCATCTGAGCCAATGTTAGCAATGGAACGGTCCTCTCTCGACAGCAGTGAATTAAAAACTTCACCAAACACCCCATGGTAACAGAGAAAGCGGCTGCAAACAAACAATTTGATGATGAATTTCATTGTCAAAGTTATTAGATCTGTTGCAGTACACAGAGACACTCTCAGAGAAATTCTGCATTTTTTATTTTTTTTAATCCCAGCCACACTATTCCATCTTACAACATGTTGTGGAGTACTATTGAATGCTATTGACGGTGCTGCGTTGCATCCTGTTTTTATACAGGCTATACATGTCTGCAGTGCACAGTATGTAGCACATGAGCTGTCTGTTCTCAGCACTTCTATTCAGGTCAAGAACACAGACTTCATTGTTGCAAAGCATTACTGTCTACTATGTCAGACAAGTTGTCTGTGTTGACTTTTCAAAAATCTGAACTCGCGCAACCCCTTCCCTACACTTCTGATGCTATCAGCACAATAGAAAGTGTAAGTTCAGTTTACACCTACAGATGAGACATTTAGTGATACAAAGTTTGATAACAAGCTTGGTTCGAGTTTAACGGAAGAGTCGGGGCATGCAAAAGCAGATTTTCTACAATAAAAGGAAATTTACAAGATAAAACAATTTAAACTGTTGAAATTTGACCTTATACACCATAAGATTGATAAAATTGTATTTATTTTTAGCCTGCATTCAAATTTGTGTTTGAATTTATCTTATAAAATGTAGTCATTGAGCACATACTATATAAGCGGTTTATAATGAAAACATATGTTCCAGTCTATACGTATCCAAATTGTTTTTGCTTGTTTTGGAAACAAGACTTACAGTAAAGTTGGTATGCATAAAGATCATGTTTGCTCTTAGAAGCATCCTCCCCTCTGTAATTGACCTGCAAGTAATATAAATAATAACAACTTATTTAAGCGTGAAATGATAATAAGATTTGTTTACCTCTCACTGTCTTCTGAATAGGTTCATGTCAGGAGGATGTAACCAGTTTACTGCACTTCTCCAGACACAGACTAATATTCACACATACACAGAGAGACAATTTGTCAGCTTCCTGGAATACTTTGTCTGACTCACACACTTGTCCAACAGGTTCCATTAAATGATCCTGGACTTAAATGTAGATATGCTGACAGATTGTGTTTCCTACATGTATCGGGGTCTTTGTTCAGCACCCAGAACACAGCTGATAGGTGGCTGCTCTGTAGTGGGAGGGGATGATATACAAAACAAGCGTATGCAGAACTCAATAGCAGTGTGTACATATTTCTTTCAGTTTTATATGGAAGTTTTTTTTTGTTTTTCTTTTAACAGTCAAGGTGGGGGGGAAAAAACACTCAGTTAGCTGTCAGAAGAAAACCCTAAAAAAAATGCACATTAGTGCCAACATTTTGTCTCAGAACATCATGTACTGTGACGTGAGCGGATTCCATGACAAAATGTAATCTGATGTTAGAGTTTTTACAGGTGGTCAATTAAACAAGCACAGCCTTTGTTAGAGGAGGTTTGTTAGGGGAGGCTTTACCATAATACTATAAAAACAGGGGATCTATGTCATTTTGGAAAAAGGGTTGTTTACTGCTTCCACAACAGTCACATGGGCTGTGTAGAGGAAAGGCAGTCAACAGTATGTGGCATCATTGCAGGCACCCTGCGGACTGACAAACTTTATTCCACTGCAGTGTCTCAAAATGTGACAGTTGAGGTGGTTAAGTGACTAAGAAAAACTTGAGATCACGTTTATTTATTTTTTTTAGCAGCAGCTGCCTGGTTAGATGTGTGCTCTGTTGTGTCAAATAATCCTAACAACTACCAAGGAAGGAGTAATAATCAACAATGTATCTCAGTGTCACTAAATTCCTGAATCCTGCAAATGAGGTTGACCACACCTCTTAGTTTTTTCAGTTAACAGACAGATGAGAGGGTCAAGTTATGAAACACACCCACTAATTATCTAAACACTATGTATCAAAAAGCAATTGCATTTTTATTTTTTTATTTTTAAACTTTGCCAATGACTTCTTTGTTAAAAAGTAGCCTCATGTTATGCCTCTTAATTTACTGTGGTTGGTTATTAACCAAAATGCTGATGTACCAATGAATTCTAAAAGAAAATGTCAGGACATCTGTCTGTGAGCTGAAGCTGAAGAGAAAACTAGGTCATGTAGCAAGACAACAACCCCAAGTATACAAGTCGTTCAACAAAAGAATGGTTAAAGACGAACTAAATGAATGTTTTGGAAGAGCCAAGTCAAAGTCCACTCGACATATGAAGTTTCTGGACCTTTGTTTTGGATCCATAAAGGGGGCTTATAGGTCCTTCAGTAGAGCCCCACTCGGCATGTCCGATCATAACACGGTTTATTTGGTTCCGTCTTACAAATCTGTCCTGAAGAGGAACAAACCGGAGAGAAGAATGGTTCCGGTCTGGTCAGAGGAATCAATTCATGGTCTCCGGGACTGTTTCTATTTCACAGATTGGGAGTTATTTACAAATGTTTGCCAGGATATTGATGAACTTACTGTTGTTGTCTCATCATATATTTCTTTTTGTGAAGCTTCCATCATTCCACGGAAAGAAATTTTCCTTTATCATAAGGACAAGCCGTGGGTGACTAAAAGTATTAAAGCTGTGATTAACCAAAGGAACACTTGCTACACTCAGGGGGACAATGCTAGATGCAGGGAGCTTCAAAAACAGCTAAAGAAGGAGCTGAAACTTGCTAAATGCAGGTATAAGGACAAGGTTGAGAGCATGCTAAAGGCAGGCAGCTCTCGCCCTGCATGGGAGGGGGTCAAATCCATGATGGGGATGCAATCCAAGAAGAGCCATGTCTCCCTCAACAGAATGTCTGATTTAGTGCTTTCAAACGAATTGAACATCTTTTATAATCGTTTTAATAACCATGATTTTAGTGATGAATTGTCCGTTTTTAAAAATGTTTCTTCACAGAATAGTGTTGTTGACAGGAGCAAGGTGTGTAAACTTTTCCGTGGAGTCAAGGAAAGGAAAAGCCCTGGCCCGGATGGCATTGGAGGGCGCGTTCTCAAGAACTGTGCTGACCAGTTGGCAGACATTTTTACTTTTATCTTTTCAACATCCCTCCAGTCTCACAAGGTCCCCTCACTCTGGAAGGACTCCATTATTGTTCTGTCTTCTTCCCCTAAACTATTAAATGATTTTAGACCCGTGGCATTAACTTCTCTAGTTATGAAGTCCTTTGAGAGAATTGTCAAGGAAACACTTCTGACCTGTGTTAGAGATAACCTGGACCCACTACAGTTTGCTTACAGGCCAGGCAGAGGTGTTGATGATGCATTAGCCACCCTTTTAAATTTAGTTTTGAATCATCTTGAGGGAGCCAAGTCTTTTGCCCATCTTCTATTCATTGGCTTTTCATCTGCTTTTAACAGCAGGAAGATTAATGGACTTCTATAATGTAGATCCTGGTCTAATAGCATGGCTAATGGACTTTTTAACAGAAAGACCACAACGTGTGAGGGTCAATGGTGTTTCGTCAGACACCCTTGTCTCCTCCGCTGGATCACCTCAGGGCTGTGTCCTCTCACCCTTGCTGTTTGTTTTGTACACAAACGAATGCCGTAGTCAGCACGTGGGACGTCACATTTTAAAGTTTGCAGACGACTCCGTAATTGTGTCCTTGCTGACTGGTGACGACCCTGACTGTGACCCTGTAGTGAGGGAATTCACTGACTGGTGATCCTCATCCTTTATGTGCATCAATGTGGCCAAAAATAAAGAAATGATTATAGATTTTAGGAAAGTTGCGTTCGGACACACCTTCTCTGGTTATTGAGGATCAAGCTGTCGAAAGGGTTCACAATTATAAATACCTGGGAACAAATATTGATGACAAACTGACCTTTAATGACCATGTTGATGCTATTTGTAGCAAGGCCCATCAACGCATGTATTTTTTAAGGAAATTGAGGAGTTTTAATGTCGACAGCACTTTTATGAAAATGTTTTATTCTTGTTTTATTGAGTCCATTCTTACCTTTTCTTTTATCTGTCGGTATGGTTCACTTTCCCTCAAGAACAGGAACAGATTGCAGGGCATAATAAAAGTGTGCAGCACCTGTCTGACCTGCATAGGCGCAGAACCTTAAGTAAGGCCCGTCTACTCCTCATCGACCTGAACCATCCCCTGGTCGGTGAGTTTGTACTGCTTCCGTCGGGCCGCAGGTATATTATGCCAAGGTGTAGGACAAACAGACTCAAGAAATCGTTTATCCCTGCTGCCATAGGTTTTCTTAATAAGCGACTTTTTATTCTGTCTTCTGTGCTGATGTTGTTTGTTGTTGTTTTTTAACATTGTTTTTAATATTGTCGACTGTGTCTGTTACTGCTGGCTGCAGAACAATTTGCCCCTCGGGGACAATAAAGACTCCTTGAACCTTGAACCTTGAACAAACAGATATATTCCCATGATAGCACGGAAGGCTGTTATCATGTTTCTCTTTTATTTCTTGTACACTATTAAATTGGACTCTATGGGTGTATTGTGTCATTGTTCACATCATTAAGTGTCCATGAATTTGTTTTGTCTTATTGGCTTTGTTATTGCTGGAAAACCAGAAGGCCCCAGGTTGAATAGGTGAGATGATCTCTCTGCAAAGAGCTTGTGTGTGTGTGTGTGTGCTCTGCGGCATGTGGGTGTTAGGTGACATGGGTAGCTCAGGGACCAACAACCACAACATGCATTCACACCTATAATTGAAGACGGCTCCATCACATCTGAGACACAATTAGGAAAAGCAAAGATTAGTAAGATTTTAAACTGCTTCGTATTTTATATGATACAGACAGTGATACCAATAGCAATAAAAGTGACAGTGAAAACAAACTACAAATACAGTTGCAGCAAATGAGTGAAACAAGAATCGAAACGAGAATTTATGGGTGAAAATCTGTTCAGAAAAGTAAAAATGAACCTACTTTACCCACTATAGCTCCTCAGGTTAAAGAGTCACCAACGTCAACAGTGTTCATCCTCTGGGGGCAACAAATGTCTGCAGAAAATGGCATGACAATGAATCTATAATATATGATAGTTAAGAAACTGGTGGATCCATTGACAAACCATTTTTTGAATATCTTAATAACTAGGGGTGCTGACACCACTTACTTCTTCAGGAAAACACTGTATTTAAACTAGGGCCGGGACTCGATTAAAAAAATTAATCTAATTAATTAGAGGCTTTGTAATTAATTAATCGAAATTAATCGCATATAAAATTTATATAGCTAGCTGCTATATGTTTAGCATTGAGGTGATACTTGAGGCTCGATGTGCTGCGGTGGTATGCGAATTCCTTGTTGCATAGCTTGCACACAACCATGCTCTTATCGACGCTTCCATCCATTCGTTTTTTATAACAAAATTTCCCATCCACGGGGCTAACCAAAGCGGTCTCATCAGCTTCTTCGTTCATGTTCGCTGTGGTTTGTTGTTGTCTGAAGTAATGAACACTAGTTGGTGCTCTAGTATAATCGGTCCGCCAAAACTCATCCAGTGAGAAACGTTCCGCGGTGCAAAAATAAGTGTGATTAAAATGCGTTAAAAAATTTTAACGCGTTATTTTTGTGTAATTAATTAATCTTAATTAACGCGTTAAAGTCCCGGCCCTAATTTAAACATAATTAAAAGTTCTACCAACCACTACAGAGGTACGATGTGGTATCCAAAACAACCTTACAAATCTTATCAGCACAGAATCATCAATGAGAACAAAAACTCAAAAAACGTAAGTGTTCAGAGATTCTTTTGTAAACTCAAGTGAAATAATTCAGCATAATCGGTGATCTGGCGTACATTCTTCACACTTTTGTGTGTCATTCGTCTTCAGTGTTTGTGGGACGTGGGCCCTACTTGGTTGAGAGGCGGAATGTCTTTAAGAAACCCTACAAGTCCAGCTGTGAACTTTTACAGACATGTTGTGCTCCCTTGTTTTTGAAAAACATTAAAAAATGGATGGATGGTTGGTTGGTTGGTTGGTTCTTTCGCCACAAATCTGATGGCGGAATAGACCTCTTGTACATTTGGACCAGTGTCAATAAACAACTATCCCTACCCCTGCCCTATTCCATCTGAATGCTGTATTTTTGCACTTCTGTCAAGCTAGTTTCAGTGGCAGAAAGCAGCTGCAAGAAAACTCTGATAATGTCGCAAAACAACTGACAATCTAGCCCTTTGGTCAGGACACTGAATCACCACGCAGCTGACCAACTCTTTCTGGCATCCTTCCTCAGTCTTTAGAATGTCAAAATGTTAGAAATTGCCACAGAGGGATATGTCAGTGTCGTATTTCCCAGTTTTTAAATAGCAAACTTGGTATTTTTATGAAGGCTGGTGAGTTTTTAAAATGTTGTGTACAATGAAAATTGTTGATGAATTTAAAGTAGTTGGTCTAGTATTTACTACAGAGAATGGTGCTTTAGTTTCCTGACCAGAGAACTAGACTGACAGTTGTTATTAATGATCTGGCTTCATAAGAGCTTTCTTGCCAACAGCTGCTTTCTGCCACTGTAAGAGGCTTGATAGATGACGTGCTTGTTCAACTTACAGTTTTAATGAAAGCTGCAAAAATTACAAGCTGTTGTTCAAAGTTTGTCCAAAGGTCTGACTGGTTTTAAGTTCTACACAGTACAGGAACTGAGAAAGCGGAAATACATCATAAACTTGCATTAAATAAACTTAATGTACCTTGCTTGTCAATGAGACATTTGTATGTAGTTGTATTACTACTGTAAAACATTTTTTTTGTTTAGTTAAATTAGTATAATTAATATAATAAGTTAATTAGTTAGTTAGTTGTAGTCACTTTTTACTAGATTTTAGTTAGTTTTAGTTTAGTTTTCTGGATAGCCAATAATACTAATTATGTGTCATCACAACCACTATGGTAATATTGTTGTCTGAACATCTCATGAAAAATGTATTCACTGCTTGCAATACATATTTGATTGAAGACTGGAGACTACAGAAGGATGATTAATTATGGTAATGAGGCAGGGGTTGAAAAGGATTAAAGTCCAGACCTTGTGTTCAGTGACAGAGTGAACAAGGACATCGGGGTTGTTGAGCAGCGTATGCTCAATGCGCTAAAAGCTACACCATTCTCACTTTTCAATGTTCAGTGATCTTTAATCTGACGTTGTGATTTTACAAGTTTTATGTTTTTCCATGTGATTAATTGAGGAAAGCTCTAGGAATTGTTTGAGGCTGCAAGTATGGAATCGGTTAACAGGACTACTGTTGTTAGCGATGTACATCCGTGCTATGAAATAGACAATTTTTTGTATGTCCTAGCAAGCACACCTAAGCTGGAATGTGTTTTATTATATATTTTCCTTGGTTTGTTAGCTGTCATAACAATATTTGGAAACCTCCTCGTAATAACCTCTGTCATTTACTTCAAACAGCTGCACACTCCTACTAACTCTCTCATCCTCTCTCTAGCTGTGACTGACCTTCTCGTTGGGATTATAGTCTTTCCTTTCAGCATGGCGTTCTCTCTCAGCTCATGTCTCTATCATGAAGATCTCTTTTGCCAAATGCGAGGCAGCTTTGATGTATCACTTAGCACATGTTCTATTCTGAATCTATGTTGCATCGCTGCTGACAGATATTACGCAGTGTGTCAGCCTTTGACTTACAGAACTAAAATAAATGCTCGTGTTGCTATGACCATGATCCTGATATGCTGGAGCATTTCTGCTCTAACTGGAATTGGTATAATAAGTGCAGGATTAAGCCATGAAACGTGAAGAAAACTGTTCTGTGGGTGTTCTGTTATCAAGCACTTTAGGGCCTACATTTTCATTTTACCTGCCAGCAACTGTAATGCTTTGTATCTACCTTAAGATTTTTCTTGTTGCACAGAGACAGGCACGCAGCATCCAGAACACAACAAAGTCTGGGGCAACTGTCAGTAAGATGGAGAGGAAAGCCACCAAAACTCTGGCTATTGTTATGGGAGTTTTCCTGATATGTTGGACTCCTCTTTTTCTTTGCATCACCTTTGTCCCTTTTAGTAGTAATCCTGTCCCAGTTCCTGTGATTGAAACACTTAACTGGGTCACCCTGGCAAATTCAATGCTGAATCCATTTATTTATGCCTTCTTTTACAGCTGGTTCAGATCAGCTTTCAGAATGATTATTTCTGGTAAGATATTTCAGGGTGATTTTATGAATTCAAACCTGTCTTGATTAATTGATTAATTGAATGTATCACTTAGCACGTGACAATGTTTGTCACAATAAAATAATACATATTCTGCTTATACTTGCATGCAAGTGTTTTGATTTTTTTCTTTTCAAAAATCGCTGGAATACATTTCCACATAAATAAAATAGGCGATTGATAAGTAATATAACTATGTAAAATAGGTAAGTATCAGAAACAAAATTTTAGGATTTCTATTTGCGATTGAAAGCCATGGTAGAGTCTGGCTATGACTAAATTTTCATACAGGTGCAAAATTGTGTTCATCCTTTAAACTGTAATTACTATTCCTCTAGAACACTGGAGAGTTTTGCCCTGGTTGATGCAAGGACACTTGGTCGAGTTTTCTCCCAGGTAAACCCCACAACCTGCCTTTTAGATCCAATTCCCACACCATTTTTTAAAACATTTTATGGGCGCCTTGAGGAACAGCTTTTAAACATTGTGAACTGCTCTCTTCAGACGGGTGTCTTCCCCACCTCCTTCAAAACGGCGGAGGTGAAGCCCCTTCTGAAGAAGAGCAATCTAGACCATAACATTCTTAATAATTACCGGCCTGTATCCAACTTACCATTTTTAAGTAAATTTTAGAAAAACTGGTTTTTAACCAATTAAATTATTTTTTAAAGACAAACAATATTCTAGAGAGGCATCAGTCTGGTTTTAGGACGAACCACAGTACAGAGACAGCCCTTTTAAAGATTTTAAATGATATCAGGTTCAACTTGGATAATCATAAACTTACAGTCTTGGTACTACTGGATCTAACCGCCGCCTTTGATACAGTAGACCATCACATTTTATTAAACAGATTGAAGAACCTGGTCGGCCTCTCTGGTACTGTTTTCAACTGGTTCGTCTCTTACCTCACAGATCGCCACTTTTTTGTGAGTATGGATACATGTTCCTCAGGAACCCATGAGATCAAGAGTGGGGTTCCCCAGGGGTCAATTTTAGGTCCAGTTCTTTTTAATCTATACATGATTCCCCTTGGGGATGTCATCAGGAGGCACGGCATCAGCTTCCATAGTTATGCTGACGATACACAACTGTACATGGCCGTGTCTCCTGATGACACAGGGCCTATTGATGCCCTTTTTAATTGCATTTTAGATATCAAGTCATGGATGGCAGCGAATTTCCTGCAGCTCAACCAGGACAAAACAGAGGTTTTAGTCATTGGTCCTGAAGGCCAGAGAGAGAAACTTTTAACAAAATTACAAGATTTTAAACCATCGCAAATTGTAAAAAACCTGGGCGTGATTTTTGACTCTGAGCTTAGTTTTATTCCACATATCAAAAACATAACAAAGATTGGTTTTTACCATCTTAAGAATATAGCCAGAGTCCGCCCATTTCTCTCTCAGGCCAGCACGGAGGTGCTGATGCATGCTTTTATCTCTTGTCGTTTAGATTATTTTAATGCCCTGCTCTCTGGTCTTCCCAAAAAAAATATCTCTAATCTTCAGCTACTTCAGAATTCAGCCGCACGAGTGCTGACGAGGACCAGAGGGCGGGAGCACATTACACCGGTTTTAAAATCGCTGCATTGGCTTCCCGTGCGCTTCAGGATCGATTTCAAGGTTCTTTTACTTGTTTTTAAGTGTCTTAACAGTCTTGGGCCTTCTTATTTATCTGACTTACTTTTACCATATCAACCCTCGCGGACCCTGAGGTCTTCCGGCACTGGCCTTTTAATCATACCTAAAGTTAAATCAAAAACACACGGGGAGGCGGCTTTTAGTTATTATGGTCCCCGATTATGGAACAGCCTGCCGGAGAACCTCAGGGCCGCAGAGACTGTTGATGTTTTTAAAAAGAGGCTCAAGACCCACCTTTTCAACCAAGCTTTTAATTGATTCTCTTAATATGTTTTTATGGTACGTTAGAAAGCATTTTATCTATATTGTTCCTTTCTTTCCCATTTTACAGTTTTAGTCCCTCAGTTTTTAGCAATTTTTAGTTTTTAGTAGTTTTTATCAGACTTTTTATTATTTCCTTTTCTATTTTTATTTTAATTATACGTTATAACTACATGTTTTAATTTTATGAGCTGAAAAGCATTTTATCCATATTGGTCGTTTTAGTCCTCGGTTTTTAGCCCCAGTGTTTCCTCATGGGGGCCGACCACACTGGGAGTTGCGGCTGGTCTACTGACGGGGGTGCTGTCCTGTGGGCGGCTCTGGCCCTGGTGGCTGGAGGGCTCTGCACCTTGGTGTGGGGCCTCCTGTCTGCCCGGGTCGGGGCTGTCTCTATGGCGGTGCTCCCTACAGTCGTGGGCTGGAGGCCCTCTCGGTGTGGTCGGCTCCCAAAGGTGGCTTTCTCCTTGCGCCAGGTCTTGGTGCCCGGCCATGTCTCTTGTGGGTGTGTGGGTGGGGTGTGTGGGGTGTGGGTGGGGTGTGTGGGACACGTGTGTGTGTGTGTGTGTGTGCGTGCGTGCGTGTGTGTTGGGGGGGGGGGGGGGGGGTGGTGTTTGTGTCTCGTGTCTCTGTGTTTTTATGGGGGTGGGAGGGTTCGATTTTTTGTTATGTTTTTGCTGTTTTTAGCCTCTGTGAGGCACTTTGTGTTGCTTTTAAAAGGCATGAAAAGTGCAATATAAATAAATTTGATTTGATTTGATTTGATTAGATAAACCAGTTCATGCTACAGTCCCTGACAAAAGTCTTGTCACTTATCCATTTTGTAGAAACAACAGTTTATAACCTGACTTTTAATTAATCCATTGGTTTTAGAAATGGCTCATATGAAAGCTAAAACCCTCCCAAATTATGTTTGATATACTAAAATAAATTTGCTTCACTGAAGAAAGATTGATCATTTAATGAACACAGAAAGGTCAGATTTTGGCAAGACAAAAGTTTTGTCGCCTACAGAAAGTAATGTGAAAATTGAACAAATCATTTACTTCAAATACAAAAATATGATGCATAACATCAGTGAATGAAGTACTGGTGCTGTGAGATCCATATTTAATATCTTGTATGACTTCCATGAGCTTGAAGGACTGCATCCATGCGGTTCGACAATGATTCATACAATTTATTGATGAAGTCATCAGGAATAGCAAAGAAAGCAGTCTACCATGGAGGCCATTTCGAGACAGGATTCTACAAACTGTTCTGGTTGACACGGGGACTTGAGGTGACCAGGCCTGGTGGAGCTCTGCTGCAGTGGAAAAGGGGCTGGCCTTGGATTTTCGAGCCAACAAACGGTCCTCCCGAGCAGTTGTCTTGCGGGGTCTGCCGGACCTGGGCTTGTCAAAAACATCTCCAGTCTCTTCAAATCTTTTTCTTATTCTTGTAAGACTGCTTTCTTTGCTATTCCTGATGACTTCATCAATAAATTGTATGAATCATTGTCGAACCGCATGGATGCAGTCCTTCAAGCTCATGGAAGTCATACAAGATATTAAATATGGATCTCACAGCACCAGTACTTCATTCACTGATGTTATGCATCATATTTTTGTATTTGAAGTAAATGATTTGTTCAATTTTCACATTACTTTCTGTAGGCGACAAAACTTTTGTCTTGCCAAAATCTGACCTTTCTGTGTTCATTAAATGATCAATCTTTCTTCAGTGAAGCAAATTTATTTTAGTATATCAAACATAATTTGGGAGGGTTTTAGCTTTCATATGAGCCATTTCTAAAACCAATGGATTAATTAAAAGTCAGGTTATAAACTGTTGTTTCTACAAAATGGATAAGTGACAAGACTTTTGTCAGGGACTGTATATTAGCTTCATGTGTTCTCATTTTTAATGCAGAAGAGGTGGTAAAAGCTTTCAGTAATTTCAGAAAATCATTATTGATTTTGACAGATATCAACAAGAAAACATGTTTGTAACTGAGCATCAGATGTGCCGAAGGGGGTCGATCAACAAAGATCACTAGTCCGAGAGTTCTTATTAATGAATCCACCAACAGGAAATCACTGAAATTCCCCCAAGCTAGTGTAGATGACTGATAAGCAGCTCCGGGAAATGTTTAGATTTTGTTTAGAGTCATGTGTGAATACAGAAGGTAATTGTCTGGAGAATTCAAAAAGAGTGACCTGGCATGTTGACGAAGTTGACAAGTCATCATGATGGACATGCCCTGCTCCTCCTCCTAAACACTCGATCAAGATGCTACCCCTCACCCAACAAAGGCTGCAGCTTTCACTTAATCAGAGCTTTGCAGTTCCCTGATGGCTGGCCTTGAGAGAGACTTGGGATTTCTAGTGCAACTTCTACTACGACTGACAAGGGGCATAAAGAAGGGAAAAGGGTACATAATGATTAAAACTCCAGCAAGATTTCTAGTATATAGTGTAACTTTATTGTTAATCCGATGAGTCTTTGCACGTTCCCTATAGGCAATGGGTAAAGTTGATCCGCATGCTCCATAGTAGGTACTATATGCGTAGCTATAATTTTGATCACTTTATAGTCTGGAGAGAGAAAGTTACAAATACAAATTCAGGTTTTGTAAAGTGGGGCCATTTAGATTTGGATGAGAATCCAACACTTTTCATTCAATTTTCAGATTTTCATTTACGTACTTAATGTGTCTTGGGCAGATGTGATGTTATCAGCAGACTGCCCATGTACAGCAGCTCATCGCTGTCAAACCTTAACTTAGTAGGATCAATCAGTGATAAGGATATAGTAGAACATAGAGCTAAACAGCAGTGAGTGAGGGATTGAGAAGCTAATCAAAGCCTCATACAAGGAAATCTATCACTGTTTTCTCACACTATCAACATCTGATGCTCATGGCGAGATCAGTTCTGACTTTCAGCCACTCTATTCCATTCACGTTCCATTTGGCCTAATGCTGTATCCCTCGTGCTACCTTTGGGGTCTCTGGGACCCCAAGCGAATGGACAGACAGATAGAGATCATGCAAGAGGGTAGCACGAGGGGTATTTGTGTTATCAATACATCAGTTTAATTTTGACATTTCAGATGTCGGATGCAGTTTGTTATCCCTAACTGAGGAGCAATAGTTTAATTAGATAGAGCTGAATACGTGTAAAGGTTCTGCCCAGTTAACGTCACATTATAACAACTGGTGACAGCAGCAAATACACATAAGAATCAAAAAAAAAAAAGGACAACACCATCAAATGTATTTAGTCATCCAAAAAAATAAAATAAAATACAGAAGAATCTCCCAGCTACTCAAATAAACATTGAATCATTGGTAATTGTTGCTTGGAGTTGGGATGTGGTGTCCAAGCTCTGATTGGATAGCAATTATGGCAATGCCAGCGGTTGGTGAATATTAAGCTTCTGAACAGCAGCACATATAACTGAGAACACCCCAAAGTTTCCTCATCTGTCTTCAAAGAGACGTCCATGTTGGTAGTGTCACGTGATCAGTGACTAGTCGGCTTCCTGCTTAAGCATCATGGCACAGCATTAAAGTCAACAAACCCACTAGTCTACACAATCCCTAACATATATACACACACAATTTTGGATAGTTCAACTGACAACTGCTAGCCATTTATTGCTAAAATTCATCTGGGCCTTTTCCCATAAAAACCTCGCTGTTTTATTAACATCACAGTATAACAGCTGACAACAGCAGTAAATACACATGAGAATTAAATAAAAAAAGGACAATACCATCAAATGTATTTAGCCATCCAAAAAAATGAAGAATCTCCCAGCTACTCAAATAAACATTGAATCATTGGTCGTTCTTGCAACTAGGATGTTGTTTCCAAGCTCTGATTGGATAGCAGTTACACCAATGCTAGCAGTTAGTGTGTATTAAGCTTCTGAACAGCAGCACATATAACTGAGAACACTCATTAGCACCTGTACTGTTCAGACTGTTAATGGTTCGGTAGTGAAATATTACTTTAAATGCATTTTCTTTCTATTGTTAATTGTATGCGTTATATTGTAGGAGATCAACAACATGGAACCAGAAGTTACAGTCAACAGGACTGACGTTGTGAATGACATACATCCCTGTTATGAGATAGATAACTTCAGTTATGTACTGACCACAACTCCTTCCATTGTATGTGTATTATTTAGAGCCCGACCGATATATCGGCCGGCCGATATTATCGGCCGATATTAGGCATTTTCAAAACTATCGGTATCGGCATTTATAATGGCCGATAAATGAATATTTCAAAAATAAAATAAAAACGAAACACACTTCAACCATGTCATGAGTGTTGGCGTTGTATAGTTTAGTTTGTCCACCAGAGGGCACTCTACACCGTCCCTGTTGGCAACACTCGTGTATAACTCGTGCTGATCCAGCCAGAGTCGGCAGAGAGAACCAGTTATCCACGAGTAAGATCATCGGTGAAGTGTGTTCATGGTGAGTTGGTCACGAGACATACATTGCTTGAATAACAATTAAAAGAACATCCCCATCAGTTCTCTTAACTCAAATAAGCATGACAAAATTCGTGACTATCATGTCCAGTTTTGCTGCTGTTAAATAAGCCGAGAGTGAAGCGGAATTAGCTAATTACGTTACGTTGTTACAGTGTAGTTGACTGACTGTCCTTTTAACTTTTGACAATGTGACTGAAGTATTTCTTTAATAGCGTGACAGTTATAGCAATGAGACGTATCATCTCTCCTTGGCCTGTTATATTGAAAATGTATGTTTTACAATTTGCAGTATGACGTTATCCATTGCTAAATTATGGCTCATCATAGACTAGCTAACCACAAAGCTAGCTAATGCCACTATCAGTGGAAGACCGCTAACGTTAACATTAATGAGCTTGGAAACCACAACGAACTTATTCTGCCTAAATAAAGTACTGTAATGATTACTGTATTTATAACTAGCATATCTCTAGTTACAGTCCCTGCATTGTAAAATGTAAGTTAGACTTGCGAGGAGTGAACATTTAGACATAGAGAAAAAGTATCAAACGTAGCTTGTGCAGCTTTTCTTTTACACGTGTGTGAAATCCAGTGACACCAAGTGTGCGTTGCAGACTGTCGTTCAGCCGCAGCATTAACGAGTCACATAATGGATTTAGATCGCTAAATAGTAGGTTTTAGAAGGCAGGCAGCAACTGATGATTGAAAATGGTTTGATGTAGCTTGATGGAAAGAATTTAAAAAGTGCAGGTAAAGGGATGCATTATCATATTATTTTAGTTAAAACTCATAAATAACTACAAATAGCTAATGTTAGGGAAATCTGTTAATGTTTTGTTGCGCGTTTCTGAAAAAAAAAAATATCGGCCGATATATCGGAATATCGGTTTTTAAAACCAACAAATATTTGTATCGGTATCGGCCTTCAAAATCCTTTATCGGTCGGGCTCTAGTATTATTATATGTTTTTCTTGCATTATTGTCTGTTTTTACAATATGTGGAAACCTCCTTGTTACAATCTCCATCATTTACTTCAAACAGCTGCACACTCCTACTAATTCTCTCATCCTCTCTCTAGCTGTGGCTGACCTGCTCGTTGGGATTATAGTCTTTCCTTTCAGCATGGCGTTCTCTCTCAGCTCATGTCTGTATCATGAGGGGTTATTTTGCAAAGTACGGGGCAGCTTTGATATATCACTAAGCACGTGTTCTATTCTGAATCTGTGCTGCATTTCTGTTGACAGATACTATGCAGTGTGTCAGCCTCTGACATATCAAACTAAAATCACTCATGTCGTTGTGATCATGATCCTGATGAGTTGGGGGGTTTCTGCTCTAATTGGAATTGGGGTCATAATTTCTGGGTTAAACAGTGAACACTGTGAAGAAAGGTGTTTAATTGATGTTCTAATGGCAAACACAGTTGGACCCATATTATCATTTTACCTCCCAGTAATCATAATGCTGTGTATCTACCTGAAGATTTTCTTTGTTGCACAGAGACAGGCACGCAGCATCCAGAACACAACAAAGTCTGGGGCAACTGTCAGTAAGATGGAGAGGAAGGCCACCAAAACTCTGGCTATCGTTTTGGGAGTTTTTCTGATATGTTGGACTCCTTTCTTTTTTTGCATCACCTTTCTGCCCTTTACAAGTAATTCAGTACCAGTTCCTGTCACTGAAACACTAAACTGGCTTACACTGTCAAATTCAATGCTCAATCCATTTATTTATGCCTTCTTTTACAGCTGGTTCAGATCAGCATTTAGAACAGGGATGCCAGGGTGAAATTGAACAGGGGGCCAGATTTTTTTCAAGTGAGACCTTAGGGGGCCGGATTATACTTTCGGACTGAAAAGGCCAAACACTGACTCAACACATGGATAGGTAGGCTATTTGAAATTGTTCATGAAGGCCTACACATCAAACATAAATTGCATTGGCACCAAAATAGCCTCACAATGAGGCCTACAATTACATAGCCTAAAGCAGGAGACAGTTACCCTCTGAAAACTTAACATTTTCCTATCCATGCAAGTAGCCTACATTTATAAATTAGAAATGCAACAAAATAGACTAGGTGCCAACAAAACACATTTCCTATAAATAACACAAGTGTAAACTGTCAATTACTTTTATTATATTTATTGAAGGCTTGCACATGAAAACACGTCAATGCATAATTAGGCCAATTAAAAGAAGGCCAGGCCAAGTAGGCCTAAATGAGTAACAGAAAGTAAGTGCCATGTGATCCAATATGAATTAGTAAAATAAAAAGGTTCTTAAAAAGGTTCTTGAGAAAAATAGCCAAATATGAGCTATCTAAAAACATTAAGCTTAAATTGGCTCAACAACAGATGAGGCACACTAACTTTGCCAATCACACACACACTACACAGGCTATCAGTCCCTCCCACCCATATCACACTGGATTATAAATGGGGAGACCAGCCTACTTCAGCTACATATTCAGCTACACATTACTCGTTGAAGCCAGACACCTTTTAACTTTCACCAGCTTGTCCATATCGGGGGACAGTTTCTGGGCAGTGGCAATTTTCATAATATCATTCAGATGTCCGTGCGTCAAGCGATTGCGCACTTTCGATTTATTAATATTCATGACGGAAAATGCCTGCTCACATAAATACGTTGTCCCAAACATACAAAGTATTTTACCTGCAAAGGCCGTGAGCTTTGGGTACTGCGGTGGCAAGGATTGATAAAATGATTCGATTGCAACAGATGCGTAGTTATCCTTCAACCGTGCGCAACACTGCAGTTCTATCAGTTCCATTTGAATCGCATCTGGGACCTCGGAAGCGTCAATCGTGAATGGAGAGCGAAAAAGTGCAAAGAAAATTAAATAAAAATTAAAATTAAAAAAAAGATAAAAATAAAATTAAAAAATATTTTATTTTTTAAAAATATATTATCACCAGCGGGCCGGATGTGAGGTACAGTCGGGCCGGGTCCGGCCCGCGGGCCGTAACCCTGGCATCACTGATTTAGAATGATCATTTCTGGAAAAATATTTCAAGGTGATTTGGCTAATGCAAATTTGCACTGACCTACAAGACGCAGGAATCCTCTGTTGTGATACCATACATTTTTCACACGTCATAAAAGTGGTGAAAGAAAACCCATTTGCAAAAAATTAAGCATCTTTGATATGACACTAACTTTTTTTGTTGTCATTTATGTTGACAGATGTTATGCAGTGTGTCAGCATTTGAAATACAACACTTACTTAGAAATTATCATGATATAGTTATATTTTACTTTCCATAGATTTTTATGCTGTGTATCTACCTTTGACATGGAAAGACTGAACATTTCACGTTTAGGCTAGCCAATACCTGCTAATTTAAAAATCTAGTGGTAGATGCTGGCATGCTAAGCATTGACGTAATTACACAGGGTTCATTTCATAAAAATAAAATTGTCGCTTTCCTTGCAGTATTTGCAGAAGTAGCTTTACTATAGCTTTATATACAAACTATGTATCTATATAATTAGCAAAAGCAAATTTAATGCAACATTTCTCACTTGTGGAACTCTTTTGCTCTTGAATTAGTGAAGTCTTAACGCTCTCCATATTGAAAAATGCTGTGGCATATTATTTTTTTCTCTTTGTTACTTTTTAGAATCTTGCATTATACTCTCCCAAAGGGACATACCCAGTTACACCCACAATTTGAGCAGATTTCATTCGCATTTTCCTTTGCCTTGCTTGATAAAATCTTATATGTGGCATATACTAAAGTAATATATGTTGTAGCCACTGTAAAATGTCCAAAATCCAGTGGCAGTACACTGGACAAATACAAATCCCATCTTTGCATATATGTTTTACCTAAACTAAACACCTCCATTATTTACTTGACACTAAAACATGATGATCACTCAACTACTGAATCAGGTGTCTTTTAGAATGTATGAAAAAATTCTAACCTAACCATTTGCAGAGATTCATTCATTCATTCATTCATCTTCAGTAACCGCTTGTTCTGTGAAGGGTCGCAGGGGGCTGGAGCCTATCCCAGCTGTTATCGGGCGAGAGGCGGGGTACGCCCTGGACAGGTCGCCAGTCTATCGCAGGGCAAACACAGAGAGACAGACAACCATTCACACTCACATGCACACCTACGGCCAATTTAGAATCACCTGTTAACCTAATGAGCATGTCTTTGGACAGTGGGAAGATGCCGGACTACCCGGAGAGAACCCAAGCAGACA
Source organism: Chelon labrosus (assembly GCF_963514085.1). NCBI lineage: Eukaryota > Metazoa > Chordata > Actinopteri > Mugiliformes > Mugilidae > Chelon > Chelon labrosus. Next base: position 24,178,689 of record NC_140347.1, read on the forward strand.
CAGGGAGAACATGCAAACTCCACATAGAAAGGCCCAGGGATTCGAACCTGGAACCTTCTTGCTGTGATGCATCAGCGCTAACCACCACGCCACTGTGCCTCCCCCTTTTGCAGAGATGATAAATAAAAATTATCCCATAATATATATCCATGTCAAAAAATGTCACACAGTGCTCCTGCCTGCTGTGAAATATCTAACATTTTTTCCCAACTTTCTGACAATGCTGAATTCATTCAATATGACATTCTTTAATAATGAGAGCTTTTGAAAATAATCTGTTCTTGCAGCTGTTAACTAAATAAAGAAATCTAAATAAGAATTGACAAATGAAATTATTCAATGATTACACTGTGTAATGCGATCATGTTGATGTACAAGGAGCTGCGTAGAGTTAAGTGTATTTCATCATTCACAAGAGCTTTAATTTACTTTTATCACTGGAAATTACACTGCATATGGAAGCTTCAGTGGTTCAAGATACATAACTAAGTTATAACTTGACGTGACTTAATACATAAGGGCTAAATATTGGGATATAGATATATATATATATATAAAGTATCTATCTAACTATGTGTCACGTCTTTGTAGAAAAGTTTGCATTGTTGACTCAGGCTCTTTCTTTCCTGCTGTGTGCCACGTGATGTAGGGGCGTTGTTTGTTAATGGTCCAGAACATGGTCCACAAACTGGACTACTTTGAGTGCTTTTTTTCTGGTTTGATGCTGTGAGAATCCCAGGTCTTAATTATCATTAACAAATAACAATTAATGTATACTACTTCTAATACTACTACTAGTAGCAGCAATATCAGCATCTCCACATAAAACAACTGTTACTGGCACAATGGGGGAAACACCTTGGATGTTTTTGCCCTTGGCTTGGCATGCTTCACAATATTCGAGCCTTAGGTAAAATTAACTGGGGGACCCAGCTATAGATGGTCCCGCTCGTCCGTAGTGTGTACTACTGTGAAACCTCTTATCGTTCTCATATTCTGTGCTCTATACGGCATATATCAGAGCCTTGTCACTGCCATTGTAGCGGTATCATGTACACTACCGGTCGAATAGCTTGAAATGGTGCAAAGGTAAGTACTGAACAGCCAGAGGTTAAAAAAAATAAAATAAAAGGTTTGGTTATCCAAAACTGAAAAATAATGTACATTTCGGAATTATACAAAAAGGCCTCTTTCAGAGAACACGGAGCGGGTTAACAATTTAAAGCTTACACTTACTTACAATCCTCTCTGTCTGCATAAAAGCAGTGTTGGAACACACTGTGGTACCAGACCCTCATGAGCATCAGGTGAACAGTATTGTACTGCAGAAAGTAGTGTGTTGCTACAAAAATGGCGAGAAAAAGGCAATTAACAATGGAAGAGAGACAGACCATCATAACACTTAAAAATGTAGGTCTTTCCTACAGGGAAATTGCAAAGAAGGTCAAGGTGGCAGTGAGTACAGTTTTCTTCACCATCAAAAGGCACTCAGAAACTGGGGGAAACTTTGACAGGAAGAGGTCTGGCAGACCCAAAGCCACAAGTGGATCAGAGGACAAGTTTCTGAGAGTTAACAGCTTGCGTGATAGGCGGCTCACAGGACAACAGCTTCAAGCACGGTTTAATAGGGGTCGTAGTAAGCAAGTCTCAGTTTTGACCATGAAGAGAAGACTTCGAGCTGCAGGTTTGACAGGACGAGTTGCAGCAAGAAAGCCATTGCTAAGATGTCAGAATAAGACAAAGAGGCTCGCCTGGGCCATGAAACACCGCCATTGGACTACTGAAGGCTGGAAGAAGGTATTATGGACTGATGAATCAAAATTTCAAATCTTCGGTTCATCACGCGGGATCTTTGTACGCCGTTGAGTAGGCGAGAGGATGGTTCCACAGTGTGTTACATCAACTGTCAAACATGGAGGAGGAAGTGTGATGGTCTGGGGCCGTTTTGCTGGATCCAGGGTCGGTGACTTGTACAGAGTGAGAGGCACCCTGAACCAAAACGGCCACCACAGCATTCTGCAGCGCCATGCAATACCCTCTGGTATGTGCCTAGTTGGTCAGACGTTCATCCTACAGCAAGATAATGACCCAAAACACAAGTCCAAGCTATGCCACTACCTCAGGAAAAAAGAACAAGATGGTAAGCTTGAAATCATGGGGTTGGCCAGCACAGTCTCCAGACTTAAACCCCATCAAGCTGGTTTGGGATGAACTGGACAGAAGAGTGAAAGCCAAACAAACTACAAGTGCCACACATTTATGGGAACTTCTGCAACAGACTTGGGAAGAACTTTCTGAAGAATATTTGATTTCTATTGTAGAAAGAATGCCACGAGTGTGTTCAGCTGTTATATCTGCCAAAGGTGGCTACTGTGATGAGTCAAAAGTTTAGAATACATTTTGGTCTATAAATTGATTCCATGATTTCTTTTTCATCTCAAATTGCTTTTATTTGTTCTGTGCTTTCATTTCAGAGTGCAATGAGCCACTAAACTGAATAAATTTCAGTAAAAAAATGGAAAAAGTGTGGTGTTCTATAACTTTTGACCGGTAGTGTATATCACTGAAAACATTGACTGATTCATTCATTTTCTATGCTTGTCCACTGGAGGGTCACAGGAGGTCCTGGAGCCTATCCCAGCTGTCTCTGGGCGAGAGGTGGGGTATATCACCAGTCCATCCCGGTCTATCTAACACAGAGACAGACAACCATTCACACTTATACCTACGGCCAATTTAGAATCATCAATGAACCTAGCATGTCTTTGGAGGTTGGGAGGAAGATGGAGGATCCGGAGAGAACCCACGCAGACACAGGGAGAACATGCAAGACAAACTGAGCTTGAACCGAATGAGTCAATTAAGTAACTCCAGCCAGCCTGTTAAGTTACCCGTGGAGATTCCAGCTATAACACGTGGTGTATTTACCTGTATTAGTATTATTATTGCATCCATAGAATAAATCTTATATCTAAATTCCAAGCCAAACACACACACACACACACACACACACACACATTCTCATCTCCGTTGTTATGACCTCTCACAGGATGCAGAATCCCACATCTGATTGGACAAGTAAGGCTTGCGGTTATTGCAGTCATAAAACAGTAACTAATAAATACCAAGTCTCGCAGAGGACCACAGTAAGTAAGGGCATTCATTAACAAATCTGGAGCATCTGAATCTTAATAGGTATGGCACCATAAATGTCTGAGTTGTGCCTTAATGCTGAACAGAACGCTAAGGAAACTGTTGAACTGCATATTTCTGATTGTTTACTTCATTCTGACTTTATGCCTTACTAATTGCAGGCTCACACAAGAATGGAAAGAGAAGTCAGTGTCAACAGGACCGATGTTTTCACTCAGATTAATCCCTGCTACAAAGTAGATGTCTCTTATACACTGACAAGAAACCCTTCCACAATATGTGTTTTGTTTCAAATTTTCCTTGGCTCATCATCTGCTGTAACTGTATGTGGAAACCTTCTCGTGATCACCTCCGTCATTTACTTCAAACAGCTGCACACTCCTACTAACTCTCTCATCCTCTCTCTGGCTGTGGCTGACCTGCTCGTCGGGGTGTTAGTGTTTCCTCTCACCATGGAGTTCTCCATAAGCTCATGTCTCTACTACGATGATTTATTTTGCAAAGTACGGGGCAGCTTTGACGTCTCACTGTGCACATCGTCTATTCTGAATTTGTGTTGCATTTCTGTTGACAGATATTACGCAGTGTGCCAGCCTCTCACATACAGAACTAAAATGAATCATCATGCCGTTAGTCTCATGATTCTGCTTAGCTGGTTTATCTCTGTGCTGGTTGGGATTAGCTTCATAATTGTTGGAGTAAATCAGGAGAAATGTGCTGAGAAATGTTTTATTGACGCTGTAATAGTAAACATAATGGCACTTATTTTCTCATTTTACCTCCCAGTGATCATAATGCTGTGTATCTACCTAAAGATTTTTCTTGTTGCACAGAGACAGGCACGCAGCATCCAGAACACAACAAAGTCTGGAGCAACTGTCAGTAAGATGGAGAGGAAGGCCACCAAAACTCTGGCTATTGTTATGGGAGTTTTTCTTTTATGCTGGCTGCCTTTTTTTCTTTGTACCACAGTTCTTTCTTTCAGCCGTGTTTACCTGCCACTTCCTCTGATTGAACTACTTAACTGGCTCGCACTGTCAAATTCAATGCTCAATCCATTCATTTATGCCTTCTTTTACAGGTGGTTCCGTTCTGCTTTCAGAATGATCATTTCTGGTAAAATAATTCAAGGTGATTATACCAACTCCAAACTGTTCTGAACAACCCTACCCTAAACCCTCTGGACTTCTCCGTTCGATGGCCTGTAATATTCAAAATAATGATAACAAAGGGCTGACACGGCTTTTACTTATTAAAAAATGAATCAACTAGAACCCATGTGTGAAGGTTTACTCTATATTTTTATGTCTTTACTCCCATTTTGCCTTTTATTTCTTTGATGTTTTACAATATTATTTATGGAAACTAAATGGTTGTTTCCCTCCTTTAGGTTTCAGTGTGCTGGATATCATGCCATGCAGTGCTTTAAAAGTGAGCTATACATGAACAAGCAGCGAGCATACAGAGACTAAAAGTATATCTGGTAAACTCTTTTTAAAAACTGCAACGAGTCTAAAACCTTTTCGATTAATCTTCCCCTTATTAGGCAGCTGCTCTGGTGATCACATTGGCGTACACTGAGAGTTACTGTCTGGGTTCTGGTCACAGTTGATAAGACAGTAATAGAGCAGACTGTCATTAGGATATCTCTGAGCACAACACCAGGTGATTTAATGCATGAGGCCTCCCAGCAGGGGCAATTCAAGGATCAGACCATTGTGGGTATCAGCTCCCAGTCAGAATGTCACACATGTACAGTACTGCGCCTGGCAATTAATACATTAATACAACAATACTTAATGAGTATTATAAGAATCTTTGTGCTGTCATGTGTAAGGTAAACGTACCGACCAAACTGAATTTACTTACTAATATCGATTAATATTTGTAGGGTCTTTCAGTGCTTCAATTCGCTGTTCATAAATATACAGTAAACAAATCATTAAACCTAGTTGGGAGGGAACAGAAAACTTTTAAACAAACAACAGTTAGCTCCTCAGCTGCAGCCTGCAGACTAAAAAGAAACATTAGCTAATGATCTATAGTAATAATGACACTAACCTCTGTCAGCAAACATTTATGACTTTATTTATAAAGCAAATATGCATAGGGAGGCATTTCTAACAGCAATGGCCCCTTGTTATTCTTCTGCACGTTTGCAGGTGTGTGTTATCTTCCCCTCCACACAGATAAGGCATGTAATGTGCTAACTGTTTTCGGACTTATTCCAGTAGGTGTCCTACACTGCATCATTGTTTGACTTAATTACCAACTCAAATACCACTGCTATATCATCTTTTAAAAGGATCACCAAGATTTCTGTGATTTCCTAAGTTATCCTGCAGTGCTGTGATGAGGTATACATACAGTGCCTGGCCAAACAAAAAGGTCGCAAACAAAAAAAAAAAAAAAAAACTCCAATATTCTGTTGGACCGCCTTTAGTTCTATTTCCATCCAGTGTTGCATTCATTTTTCACCAAAATCTTGTATTGATGATAGGAGAGCCTGACCACTGCACAAAGCCTTATCCAAACACATCCCAAAGATTCTCAATCTGGTTAAGGTCTGGACTCTGTGGTGTCTAATCCATGTGTGACAATTAGGGCTGCAACTAACGATTATTTTAATAATCGATTAATCTGTCGATTATTTTTTCGATTAATCGATGAATCGGACAAAAAAAAGCATTAATTTCCAACTCTTTATTCAAAAACAGAGCTGACAGAGGTTGCTCCTTGAACATCTCTGAGCTGTTAAAGTAATCATTTCAAAAACAAAAACAAATGAACTAACACAAAGAACATACATGTATGCTTTACATCTGCCAAATATATTAAATAAAGTGCACAAAAAGATGTGAGCATGTATGCATGGTTATTCAACTATCAACTACCTTCCAGATGTGATTTAACATGCATTGAGACATGTCCCAACTTCCTCCATCCAATGTGCCATGTATAGTCTTGTAATGCATTTCAGTGGAATTGGCTTTGAAACACATCACTGTAGACCGCTATAGAGCTCCAGGCGTTACCTGGCTTTTTTTGTTGACACCACCATATTGGCAGGAAAACTGAGGAAAAATGTATAGAGCCAGTGGTGATTTCAGTCCGTCAGAGTTTACTGCACACTTTAGACAGATTATATCACGGATCCTTATCATACCCCAGGTGTGCTATTTTCGAGCACTGAAAGTCTGCAGTCTGCAGTTCGCCTCATAAGGTTGTTCAGTACACGTTTCAGCTAATCAACGAAATAATTTCGCTCAAACTTTATTATTACAGTATTACATGGAGCAGTACCAGTTTACGCCACACGGCGGCGCCTCCTTTGTTTTCATCGCTTAGTTCAGCAGGTGTCACTCTTGTTGCATCCGTCTCTTTTTTTGACTTCCTCCATCTCCGTTATGTGGACGCTGGTAAAGGCTACAATCCACGAGCGTTTTATTATCTGTTATTATAGTGTTCTGTAATATGCCGTGAGACCTGCTTTATATGGTTCTGTTTAATGTATTGTGCTGTGTCCCTCCACTTCGTCTCCTGCCTGTTACTTCATGTTGAAGCATACTACCAGCAAACGTGGCTAAGCTTCTCTCCAACTTCACGTTACAAAGCCAGCAATCATTAAACTTACATCCTGCCCATTTCCCAAGTTGAAAACGAGGTTCATGTGACAGAAAAAATCTCCCCGCTTCGCCTGCGCCGTACGACCGTACCATACCCGGTGCAGCAACACATTACAAACCAGGCTGAACACTGGATTCCACTTCCAGGTCTCATTTGTAATTTAATTTTGGCGGTCTGCACCTTGGATGACTTAGGTTGTACTGATTTCTCCACCTCCGCCATGTTTCAAAACAACGTTAGGGTCTCTCCGATGGTCTTTCCTCTACGTCCGCTCCGCTCAACTCAACTTTTTTTTTTTTTTTTTTAATACAACAAACATGTCCGTGGCATAATAATCGTGCGACACAACGAATCGATAATGAAATTCGTTGCCAACTCTTTTAATAATCGATTTTTATCGATTTTATCGATTCGTTGTTGCAGCCCTAGTGACAATTATGTCTTATGCTCCCTGAACCACTCTTTCACAATTTGTGCCCGATGAATCCTGGCACTGTCATCTTGGAATATGCCCGTGCCATCAGGGAAGAAAAAATCCATTGATGGAATAACCTGGTCATTCAGTACATTCAGGTAGTCAGCTGACCTCATTCTTTGGGCACATAATGTTGCTGAACCTAGACCTGAGCAACTGCAGCAACCCTAGATCATAGCACTGCCCCCACAGGCTTGTAGGCACTAGGCATGATGGGTGCATCACTTCATCTGCCTCTCTTCTTACCCTGATGCCCCCAACACTCTGGAACAGGGTAAATCTGGACTCATCAGGCCACATGACCTTCTTCCATTGCTCCCGAGTCCAATCTTTATGCTCCCTAGCAAATTGAAGCCTTTTTTCCCAGTTAGCCTCACTGATTAGTGGTTTTCTTAAGGCTACACAGCTGTTCAGTCCCAATCCCTTCAGTTCCCTTCTCATTGTACGTGTGGTGGTTGTTTAAGAATTGAGAAGCTACTCATTGCATCAGTTGGGGTTAAATAACTTGTTGCCAGCTGAAAGATAATCACCCATGCAGTAATTATCCAATAGGAGGCTCGTACCTATTTGCTTAGTTAAATCCAGGTGGCGACTTTTTTTTTTGGCCAGGCATCGTACTAGATGGTGACAAAGGAATCAATTGTGGCTCCCATGACATCCCGAGCCCACAAAAATACTCCCATCATATCCTGATCACGTGACTGCCCCCCCAAAAAAATCCTATCCCACAAAATCCAGAGAGAAAGACTCCCAAATCCCGTCCCACACCCTATGTTGTTGTCTAAAAAGTTGGGCGCACTCACCACATTGCAGCATCATTTTTTAATTTAGTCTCCGGCTCTGTCCTGCTCCTGCCCGCTCCAGTTGATTATTTGCTCTATCCCGTCCCTATCACGTTACCAACAGTGAAATTGACTCCCGTACCGCGGGACTCCCGCGAGAATACCGTGACCTGCAGGAGTCGCGAAAAATTGTCTCCCTCTACAGTGTACATCAAGGGTCAACAGCAAATTAGCAGGAAAAAATTATTAAGACAAAGAGATCAAAAATATTAAACTATGAAGCGTACATTGTCGCTATAATAAACGATTAAATGAGAATATAAAAAATTCTTGAGGCAATATGTTACTATTGGCAATAAGTAAGTTAGCATGTTGACATTAGCATTTAATTTAAAGTACAGGCTTACAGAGCCACTAGGGTGGAAACAAACTCTAGAAAACAATAAATTCATTCATTTCTATATACTTGTCTTCTGGAGGGTCGCTGATCCAAGCCGTCATTGGGCAAGAGGCGGGGTACACCCTGGACAGGTCGTCATCGAACAGAGAGACAGACAACACACTTACACTCACACCTACAGCCAATTTAGAATCACCAATTAACCTAACAAGCATGTCTTTGGACAGTGGGAGGAAGCCGGAGTACCCCGGACAGAACCCACGCAGACACAGGGAGAACATGCAAACTCTGCACACAAAGGCCCCTGTCGTCCTGTCAAACCCAGAACCTTTTTGCTGTGAGGCATCAGTGCTAAACACCACGCCACTATGCCTCTACGAAAAGAATAAATTAATTATCATAATTTATTTCCTTCGTCATTTACAGGGTCCTGCAATGGTGATTTTTTTCATCTATAAAACACCTTGCATTATGGAATAATTGGAAAAAATCCTTTAACAGAAAAAGTTACACACATTAAGTATGCCAATTAACGGAATATCATTGTACCGCACTACACTACAGGTAGTCTGAACCTCATCATGAATCTAAATGAATCCAGATCCATGACAGAAAATTACAGAAGCAACCTGTGGGTCAGGTGAAGCAGGTAAAGTGCTCTCATGCTGAGAATCATACATGGCTCTGTAGAGCGTATTCAGAAAAACACACCATATTCCATGTTCCTATTCAAAAACACTATACTAATCCAACAAAAATAACATTTTATCAAAAATACTTTATATGTTTACCAAAGAAATCAATGCCGTACGTACTATGTATACACACAGACACACAAGCCAGCTTACAGTATGTTAATGCATTTGTTGTCTAGTTTCTCCACATCTGATTGGGCAGCAACTTCATAATGAAATGAGAGAGGGGAGATAAATATCACTACCTAGTACTGCAGTGGAGCATTGACCACAGAAACACTGCATGAGGAGGCATTGAGGGTATACTACTTATGGTAATTAGCTGCTTTGAGAGTTAAGATGAACTAAAAATCTAGTAATGCTGTTTGTACTGTGCAATACTGCTGAACTAAAACCCTGTTTTTTAAAATTTCTGATCATAAATGACAACCTCATTTTAGTAAGCTGTAAGAGTATGGAACCAGAGCCTACTGTTTACACTGGTTATGACATGCATCCTTGCTATAAAATACATAATGCTTCTAACATGCAGACGAGATCCCCTTCCACCATATGTGTTTTATTGTATGTTTTCCTTGGCTCATTATCTGTTGTAACAACATGTGGAAATCTTCTTGTAATAATCTCTATCCTTTACTTCAAGCAGCTGCACACTCCTACTAACTACCTTGTTCTCTCTCTGGCTGTGGCTGACCTGCTTGTTGGGACTTCAGTCTTTCCTTCGAGCATGGTATTCTCTCTCAGCTCATGTATGTATCATGAGAATTTATTTTGCAAACTGCGTGATAGTTTTGATGTATCACTTTGCGTATCTTCAATTATGAACCTATGTTGCATTTCTATTGACAGATACCATGCAGTGTGTCAGCCACTGACATACAGAGCTAAAATAAATCATCATAATGCTGTAGTCATGATTATGCTAAGCTGGACTGTTTCTGTTGTAATTGGAATTGGCTTCACGTTGTCAGACAGAGAAAACTGCACTCAACCATGTGCAACTTCTATTGGATTTACTCTTGCGTTTTACCTTCCAGTGATCATAATGCTGTGTATCTACCTGAAGATTTTCCTTGTTGCACAGAGACAGGCACACAGCATCCAGAACACAACAAAGTCTAGAGCAACTGTCAGTAAGATGGAGAGGAAAGCCACCAAAACTCTGGCTATTGTTATGGGAGTTTTTTTGGTGTGTTGGTTTCCTTTCTTTTTTTGTGTCACCTTTCTTTCGATTAGTATTTCAGTGCCACTTTCTGTGTTGGAAGCTCTAAACTGGCTTGTTTATTCAAATTCAATGCTTAATCCATTCATTTATGCTTTCTTTTACAGCTGGTTCAGATCAGCTTTCAGGATGATCATTTCTGGAAAAATTTTTCAAGGTGATTTCACTAATTCAAAATTGTGAGTTACCAACTTAGCTCGTTAAATCAGGCACTGTTTAGCATGCTGCTAAACAATACAGTCCACTAAACTGACCGATTTTTGATTGTTACTCTGTCTTACACACTTCTGCGCTCTCTTTGTCACCTGACACAGTTATGATCCATATGTTGTCATAACATGACAAAGTCCAGAAATCACATTCTTATTTTGGATTTAATATGAACTATAAACTGAAAGAACATGTCATTCTGTAGCATTATAATAAATAAACGTGATTTATTATACACTGTTACTCACACGTTGTTAATTAATCATTAATAATTTGGATCAGTTCACGCCCAGCTTACAAAACACTCTCATTGACTTTAGTGGTATCCACCCTTCCAAATAGTTTCAGTTTTATCTGTCCAGATTTTGATATTTGTCATTTATTTAGAATTGCTTTCTGAGATCTATGCAACCACAGTCATACGTTTCTCTATTCTAAGCTCCATTCACGGGGAAGGGTACTACAAAGCCCTGTCGCATCTTGCTATATAGTGGCAAAGTTACTCTCTATATGTCAGGCTGCAGTTGTAACAAGACCAAACAGTCCTAGTTGCTGATGTGCATACGTTTCTAACACAACTAATGTCATCACAGTTCAGAACTTTATCAGTCATATTTCACTTGATCACTGACAAACATCTACAGCTGTACCAAACAAATATCCATCAACACTGCTTCAAGATGTAAAGGAAAATGTTGTATCACATGGTACTTTACACCATCAACACCCTACTCTGCATTTAGTCCTGAGTTGGAATGAGTTTGAACTATGTAAAGCCCAGACATACCGTAAATTCCGGACTATAAGCCGCTACTTTTGTCACTTGCTTTAGACCCTGCGGCTTATACAACGGCGGATGGATTTTTACAGCTAACGGTCACCAGGGGCGCACTATCATGTCATAGACGATGACGCGAGGATTACGAACTAGAGCCCGACCGATATATCGGCCGGCCAATATTAGGCATTTTCAAAACTATCGGTATCGGCATTTATAATGGCCGATAAATGAATATTTCAAAAATAAAATAAAAACGAAACACCCTTCAACCATGTCATGAGTGTTGGCGTTGTATAGTTTAGTTTGTCCATCAGAGGGCACTCTACACCGTCCCTGTTGGCAACACTTGTGTATAACTCGTGCTGATCCAGCCAGAGTCGGGCAGAGAGAACCAGTTATCCGCGAGTAAGATCATCGGTGAAGTGTGTTCATGGTGAGTTGGTCACGAGACATACATTGCTTGAATAACAATTAAAAGAACATCCCCATCAGTTCTCTTAACTCAAATAAGCATGACGAAATTCGTGACTATCATGTCCAGTTTTGCTGCTGTTAAATAAGCAGAGAGTGAAGCAGAATTAGCTAATTACGTTACGTTGTTACAGTGTAGTTGACTGACTGTCCTTTTAACTTTTGACAATGTGACTGAAGTATTTCTTTAATAGCATGACAGTTATAGCAATGAGATGTATCATCTCTCCTTGGCCTGTTATATTGAAAATGTATGTTTTACAATTTGCAGTATGACGTTATCCATTGCTAAATTATGGCTCATCATAGACTAGCTAACCACAAAGCTAGCTAATGCCACTATCAGTGGAAGACCGCTAACGTTAACATTAATGAGCTTGGAAACCACAACGAACTAATTCTGCCTAAATAAAGTACTGTAATGATTACTGTATTTATAACTAGCAGATCTCTAGTTACAGTCCCTGCATTGTAAAATGTAAGTTAGACTTGCGAGGAGTGAACATTTAGACATAGAGAAAAAGTATCAAACGTAGCTTGTGCATAAAAGTTAGCTTTTCTTTTACACGTGTGTGAAATCCAATGACACCAAGTGTGCGTTGCAGACTGTCGTTCAGCCGCAGCATTAACAAGTCACATAATGGATTTAGATCGCTAAATAGTAGGTTTTAGAAGGCAGGCAGCAACTGATGATTGAAAATGGTTTGATGTAGCTTGATGGAAAGAATTTAAAAACTGCAGGTAAAGGGATGCATTATCATATTATTTTAGTTAAAACTCATAAATAACTACAAATAACTAATGTTAGGGAAATCAGTTAATGTTTTGTTGCGCGTTTCTGAAAAAAATAAATATCGGCCGATATATCGGTTTTTAAAACCAACAAATATTTGTATCGGTATCGGCCTTCAAAATCCTTTATCGGTCGGGCTCTATTACGAACTGACTTTTCTGGTTATTTTGATACAGTAAACTGCCGTGTTACTGCACCTTTACTGCTGTGTTGGCTGTTTTCGAAAAAGATGCTGGTTATTTTGTTGAGCAGCCGGGTTACTTTTGCTGCCGTGTTACAGGCTAGCACACAAACGAATTAAATTTACCCATTTAACGTTATTGCCTCGTCAAGCGTTGTAAGCTTTGTTTTTTTAAATACTGCACTACGGTACTATGACTGCAGGAAGTGTATACCGTTGTATTATTTGTGCACTGCACGAATGCTGTTTGTAATGTCAAAGATGTGAAAGTTTGATCGATTGATTTTTTGTTTGATTGATCGAAAGATTTATGTTTGTCAAATGTAAATAAATGGGACGCTTTGCGTTTCCAAACAGTCATTTCTGTCCCGACGATCCCCTCCGTGATAGAAGAAACTCTTACGGTAATTAAACATTAAAACACCAGCGGTTTATAGTCGGGTGCGGCTTATAGTCGGGTGCGGCTTATATATGGCACAATCTGTAGTTTCCCCAAAATTTAGCTGGTGCGGCTTATATTCAGGTGCGCCTTATAGTCCGGAAAATACGGTACTTGTTTTACTGCCTTGAGTTCAGGTCACAGTTGCAGGCCATGTAATATCTGTAAGGGGGCCTGGTAGAGGAGCAACATGAACAACGTGACCTTCAGCAGATAGGGGGTATAAAGTGAATCTATTTGGTGAACTAATTGCTCATTTGCCACAATCAATGCTTTGTCTGTGCTGTGAGCCCATCTGCAGATGCTGAATTAAACAAACTGGAACAGCAGAGTGTTCTGATTTGTTATTTCTCCTTGTGTCTACGTGGGTTCTCTCCGGGTACTCCGGCTTCCTCCCACTGTCCAAAGACATTGGGTTAACTGGTGATTCTAAATTGGCCGTAGGTGTACATGTGAGTGTGAATGGTTGTCTGTCTCTCTGTGTTAGCCCTGTGATACACTGGCGACCTGTCCAGGGTGTACCCCGCCTCTTGTCCGATGACAGCTGGGATAGGTTCCAGCTCCAATTCTTTCTTTTCTCTATTAAAAACATTAATGCAATTGAATCACATTATGGATCATAGATCTGGTTTCCCTCAATTACTTATGTAAAAGAGCCAAATCAAAAAATAAAATAAATGAATTTGACTTTGATTTTGATATTTGTCATTTATTTAGAAATGCTTTCTGCAACAAAGACATGCTCGTTAGGGTTCATTGTAGGGCTGGGCGATATGGCTGAAAAATGTACCACGATATAAGTGTTTCATATCAGTCGATATCGATAATTATTGATTCGTTTTTTTAACCTTCTACCCAGACTTATCAACTGTGCTGAACTGCATCCGTTATTACTTTATATCGCTTTGATGTTTTGTCGTATGGCACTGCTGCCGTGTACCTCTAGATCAGATGTTGCGCTAGACTTTTTCATTGTCTGTCACTTTGACTGACAGGGTCATAAAAATCCCGTCATAACTCATTTTTACCCGTCGCTTTAATTTTTTAAAAATGATAACAATGACATATTCAATAGCATTTAATTTTCATTCATTTTAATTAATATTCAGTAGCGGCTGAAAAAAAGATTCGGCTCATATAACCGGCAAACTAAGGCACTCAGACACTCACTCACTTAAGCACAATACACAGAGAAACAAACTTAACCGACTCATAACCGCTGCTCGTGGATCCGCTTAACCGAGTCAGCAGTCACTCACTCGGCCGGCAGATAAACGAAACTTAACGGACTACTAATCAAGAGAAGAGCCAGTTAATATGCTCACTCGCCACCAAGTTAGCAGACAACATCGGTCTGACTCTTGTCGCCGTGATAGGTCGAGAGGCTAAAGCCCTTCCTCTGCCTACATCCCCCAGAATGACTTGCAGTTCTGGCTCGGGGTTTTCTTCCTATTTTTTTCTAACGGAGTTCGAGTGAAATTATCGAACATTCTATCGAACGCATTTTCTATTGACATCGATCACGTGTCTATCGCGATATAGCGTTATCGTTTAATCGCCCAGCCCTAGTTTATTGGTGATTGTAAACTGGCCGTAGGTGTGCATGTGAGTGTGAATGGTTGTCTGTCTCTCTGTGTTAGCCCTGCGATAGACTGTCGACCTGTCCTGGGTGTACCCCACCTTGAAAAGCCAAGGAGGGTATAGAAGGGTGTAACAAGGAGCTTTATTAATGAAAAAACAGCCAATTCTTTCTTTTCTCCATTAAAAACATTAATACAAATGAATCACATTATGGATCATAGATCTGGTTTCCCTCAATTACTTATGTAAAAGAGCCAAATCCCCAAAAAAAAAAAAAAAAAAAAAAAAAAAAAAAAAAAAAAAAAAAAAACTGAATGCAACTTTAAAAGTAATTCAGCAACTGAATAAATAACTTTAACTTTCCACATGGAGCATGGGTGGAGCCCATTCCCCAAACTCATACATATTCATACTGAATGAATTAAAGGTAAAACTAGAGAGAGCGGTTACCACATCTGATAGGACAACCTAAGCCTGTCTTAATTATGCTAATGAGATGTAGTGGCGATAAATACTGAAACTCCACAGGCCTGGCACTGTTCGACACTCATGCATGGATCACTCTGATAGTTGATATGAAAGACATGAAGCGGGAATCTTCCTCATCCTCTCAGGAAAATTATTAGCTCTTTATAGCTGTATTCATGCAAAACTAATAATTACAAACTGCCAGCAATATATGTATTCTAAGTATTTATGAATGTAGTAATTGTGACAGACTATTAATGCTGAATTTGCAGGATTCTAGAAAGATGGAATCACAAGCTATTGTAAACTGGACTATCAACATGCACCCCTGCTACAAAATAGCAAACCTCTCTTACGTGCTATCAAGCACTCCCTCCAGAATATGTATTTTGATATACAGTTTCCTAGTATCATTATCTGTTATCACAATATGTGGAAACCTTCTTGTGATTGTTTCTGTCATTTACTTCAAACAGCTGCACACTCCTACTAATTCTCTCATCCTCTCTCTAGCTGTGGCTGACCTGCTTGTCGGGGTGTTTGTCTTTCCTTTCAACATGGCGTTCTCTCTCGGCTCATGTCTGTATCATGAGGGGTTATTTTGTATGGTGCGAGACGGTTTTGATGTTACACTGAGCACATCCTCTATTATGAATCTATGTTGTATTTCTATTGATAGATATTATGCAGTGTGTCATCCCCTGACATACAGAACTAAGATTAATCATCGTGTTGCTGTGATCATGATCCTGGTCAGCTGGAGTTCATCTGCTCTTGTTGCAACTGTCCTCGTAATGGCAGGATTGAAACAAGATAAATGTCAAGAAAGGTGTTTAGTTGAGGTTTTACTGGCAACAACTGTAGGAATTATTTTCACATACTTGCCACTGATCATAATGCTGTGTATCTACCTGAAGATTTTTCTTGTTTCACAAAGACAGGCACGCAGCATCCATAACACAACAAAGTCTGGAGCAATTGTCAGTAAGATGGAGAGGAAGGCCACCAAAACATTAGCCCTCATTATGGGAGTTTTTCTAATCTGCTGGACACCTTTCTTCCTTTACATTACAGTTAATTCTGCCAGCAATGATGCTGTGTCAGTTTCTGTTACAGAAACCCTTAACTGGCTTGCACTGTCAAATTCTATGTTGAATCCATTTATTTATGCTTTCTTTTACAGCTGGTTCAGAACTGCTTTCAGGATGATAATTTCAGGTAAAATATTCAAAGGTGATTTTGCCAACTCCAAACTGCAGTGACATAATCATTGGTATGTCTCCCCAGTACTGAGGGAAGTCTGTCTGTCTTTCTCGGTTAGGCTATATTTGTCCAACTACACCAACTATCACTGTATTCTACCATGTAATCAAACTCTGAACTTCAGTAAAAATGTGCGCGTGTGTGTGTGTGTGTGGGGGGGGGGTGTGCTAAAACCTATTCACAAACTATACACACATAATAAATATATAAAATTTGAACTACATGTTTTGTGTGCGTGTGTTGAAATACTCTCTGAGACAGAGAGTAGTCATTTTATTAAATCATGGAAACAGCTTGATTTTATCACAGAAGCCAGTTGTTAAAAATGCAATACATCTGGCTTCTAGGACTAAGTTCTTTCTTTAAAATTGTTCGAAATTATGTGGTACTGGCCTAATACACTGCCTGGCCAAAAAAAGGTTGCCACCAAAAAAAAAGGTCACATACTCTAATGTTTTGGGATATATTTGGAATAACCTGGTCTTTCAGTATATTCAGGTAGTCAGCTGACCTCATTCTTTGGGCACATAATGTTGCTGAACCTAGACCTGAGCAACTGCAGCAACCCCAGATCATAGCACTGCCCCCACAGGCTTGGAGAGTAGGCACGAGGCACCCAAAGGCTACAGACCAAACTACAAAACAGGGATTTCAAAGATGGTTTAAGTGGCTTCCAAAGTACACAAACTGACAACTAAAAGTTAAACCAAGAGAAAAGCAAGTTTTTGTTTTTGTTTGTTTTTGAAAACTTCTCTGAATGATACTGTTGCATAGGTATCGCTTGTAGATAAAAATGCTGAAGTGATTATTCGGTTTTTGGAACGATTGTCAATGGCAACTGTAAATATTATGTGACATGATGACTAGGGTTTAATATTTTTCCCGAAAATTAGATGAATCAGATCCCGGGAAAAGACGACCCATTTCCCGGGAATCCCGGGAAACAGCTGTTTTTTGTTGTTGTTGTTTTTGCCCAAGTAATGTATCGATATCATTCAAATATGCGTTCCCAGCATGTTTTATATTATTTGTAACATTATTAGGGCAAGAAACACAGTTTATGTCCATATCAACAAAGTTTGCAATGATCAATTCTGCTGCGTGATCAAGTGAGCTGCGTGCGTGACAGCCTATCTGCCAAAAAGTATTGGTGTAGAGCGATCACGTGACCAACCGTGCCACCGCTCACGACCAAGATCTTATTACGCTCTGAAGAAACTAGTTCTGCATAAAAGATAGACGTATCAGCAATCGACTGGCATTTTTGCGACGAACTTTTTTTGGGTAGCTTAGCATGACTCGTTATGTTTTATGAACTAAAGATTGTGTAGATGCCAGACTGTGGAGCGGGATGAAACGATAACAGGGTTCACCTTACGGCCTGCCTGCAAAGCTGGCTGCAGACATCATTAGGAGGTTGGTAGCCTACTGCTGCAAATGACATTTGCTGCTGCTAGGGTGCGTGGATTTCTAGGCTATAGCCTACTGCTGCACTGAATTCAACGTTAACGTAAGACAACAATAGAAGCGCACGTGTAACAAAAAATAAATATATATTTCCCGTTTCCCGTCATAACCTTTCCCGGGAATCGGGAAATAGTCTTGATCAGATTTCCCGGGAATCCTGTTTCCCGGGATTAAACCCTAATGATGACTACCAGTTGCCTGACTTTAACTAACTAAAACAGGAAAATCCCACGAACTAACATGGAGGGGATGGAGCTTATGACCTATACTGCAGTCAGCCAGCCAGCCAGCCATTGGGGGAGCTCCACATGTTTTCACTTCACTTTTTTTTTTTTTTGTTTTTGCAGGTTATGGTTCTAGAGTCTACAGTTTAGTTCCGGTAGAACATTCTACTACGATAGTTTCAATCAAAGACTCGGCTGGGTCTACAACATCAGACTGGCATAGGCTTAAAAAGGGTATCATCACCGGCTGCACCATTTCAGTGATCCTATTCGCACTCACCATGAATATGGTGTCCGACAGCCACCCATTAGGGCCTTCATGGATGACCTGGTGGTGACAACACCACACGTTCCAGGGAGCAGGTGGATCCTGAAGGAACTGAAAGAAATGACCAACTGGGCTCGCATGAGCTTCAAGCCAGCAAAGTCGAAATCTCTAATGTTGAAGAAAGGGAAGGTTACCAGCAAGTTTTGCTTCACACTTGGCACTACCCAGATACCAAGGTACTCGGCGTTGCCGAGTCATGGCTGCGGCACAGACACTGGTGGGTGCAGTGACTCATGGAAGAGCGGGCCTTGGTAGCAGTACAACATCTCACTATGACAAGGCACAGGGGAAGGACAGGAAGAGGTGCAGGCATCAATAGAAGAACAGCGGGTGAGCAGGATGGTTGGAATGCGGCAATATGGAGCCTGGACAAGATGGGAGCAGACATCGGACCGTAAAAAGTCCAACATGTTCAGATGGGGAATGGTGGAGTCACCAGCCAGCAACCTGTGCCTGAAGAGGGGGACTCTGGAGCGCATTCTCAGCTGCTGTTCAGAAGTCCTAGGCGAGGTGGTGGCATCATGACCAAGTCCTAAAGGTGATAGCGAACACCATCAGCTGTGGAATTAAACCACTGCAAGCAATATACCCGGTAAAGAAAAAAACAAAACATCGCTTTTGTCCAGGCTGGGGAGAAGCCTCCACCAGCCACATGGACCACCTTCTTTGGCCTGCTAGCAACAGCACATGACTGGGAGTTGAAAGTTGACCTGGCCTGGGGAAGCAGCTGAAATTCCCAGAAACTGTCACCATTACCACACTGCGGCCAGACTTGGCCGCAGACCACACTGCTGGCCATCTCAAAATCCTCCAAACAGATCGTTCTCCTGGAACTCACTGTCCTTTGGGAAGACCACACTGAAGAGGGCAAAAATAAGGTGCTGGGCTTCTTGAAGATGAATTCACCCACTAATCCCATACATAGAATTAAATGCTATCAGTGACTAACCAAACAATGCTGAAGAGACAGTAAATGTAAAAGTTCTGGGGCCTCATGTACGAAGGTTGCGTGCGCACAAAAACGTTTCGTACGTACTCGCTCACAGAAAAGTTCAGATGTATCAAGAGTGAAACGTCCGCGAACTTGTACGTGCCTACACCAACGCCATGGCTGGCGTACGCTGGCTTCTACAGCTGTTGATCCTTTGGCGACACTTAGAGGTGATGCTGGGAAACCGTCATAAATGTGAAAACAATTAGTCCGACCAATCGGGACTGTGCCGACCGACCCTGAGCAGAGCCATGCCAGCCGTGTGGCACGGAGTTATCCGCATGTCAGCCAAGTATATCAAATTCCCAAACAATGCATCTGAACAGGTCAACATTAAAGCACAATTTGCAGCGAGCGCCGGTTTTCCGAATGTAATCGGAGCCATCGACTGCACACGCATTGCTATAAAAGCGCTATTGCATTATGAAACATTTTAATTCGATCAATGTACAGTGTGTTGGTTAAAACCAAACCGGTTCCAGATAACAGAGGTGGAGCCTTGTTTAGGAACGAGCTCCTCGCTGCCCGGCGTATCTGCTCCGCCTTCCACCTTTGTCAATTTGTCAATATTCCATACGTGTTGGGCTGCGAGTGTGTCGCGCACATATATACGTCATCAATGGGAATTTATCGTTTTTATCGCGGGATGACATATTCTTACCGTGGGGAATGTTTTTGACAATATATCATAAACGATGAAATATCGCACATCCCTAGCGATGAATCTAATAGTCGATGTATTGGCATACCCCTACTACCTTAGGGATTGCGCACTTTATGCACAGTATTGTACTTAGTTCTATGTTTTCAAGTAGCTACATGGTCTTGGAGGAACATCCTCTCATCTCACTATGTACTGCACCTTCTATATATGTTTGAAATGACAATAAAATCCTCTCTGACCTTTGACGCCAAGCACAAAACCAATACATGTGAAAATGGTAGTGGATATTGTTAGCTGGACAACTGCCACTACTTGTTTTATCTAATTTTTATTTATTTTTTATTGCTACATCATTTTCACATGTTCTGGTTTTGACAACCGTAACACAATGACCACGTTTACATGGTCTTTAGTATCCCGAATTTGATCGGGATATTGAAGTATCCCGTTTTCGTGTTTGTCCATGTAAACACCATATCCCAAATTCAGAAATCGGGATATGCCCATTTCCCGATTTCAAGAAACCCGGCTTTGCTACCTGGAGTACTCCGATAGAAGCCGGGATACTGAAGCATGTATACACCTTATCCCGATTTCTGACGGCTGCCCACTGTCTGCGCATGCGCGAGTGACGCCAAGTGACGCACTAGATATACAAACAACATGGCGGCAACGAGTCAACGTCTCACTTTTGGAGCGACGAAGAGACAGAATTTTCCTTAAAGTAATGAAAGAACTAAACATAACGACGTGTTTAGATGGCAGAAAACACCGAAATGCTGATGTATTCAAATCTGTTGCGGAAAAGCTACGTGAGGCTGGTTTTCCACCTCGCTCCGTTGAACAAGTTAGGTCGCGTTGGAAAACATTGAAAAAGACGTAAAACACGCATGCGCAGATAGGATGCAGCGATCGGAAAACGGGATACTGTTATTTATCATGTATACAGGGATATGAATAACCGGGTTTCTCTGTGTTCTATGTAAACACCATATCCCGAATATGCTCAAAGCGGGGATAAGCCTCAAAATCGGGATACTAAAGACCATGTAAACGCAGTCAATGACAGCAAGCAAGGGGAAAAAAAACAAACCATTCACTGAAAGAAAAAAATAACTCCACAATTATCTCATCTATGAAGGCAGCCATGTCAACAGAGTTTATGATTGCATTATTATGTATTTGATGGCTAATTAAATCCTCATATGCAAAGAGGCAAGTGGCAAATGTGTCTTGTTATTGCATGTTTGTTTCTATGGCATCTAATATGATGCAGGATGCTCATAGGTTGCAGCATCTAACACCTGAATGGACAAGGGACGTTTACATAAATGCTTTGTATTGGACATTGTCAAACAGACAAAGGGCACCAAACAGTACTGATGTATGGACTACCCAAACGGTTTGGTATGTACTGTGTAGGGAATCAATTAGAGATTTTATTTTTAATCTTGTGAAAACTTACGTTTGAACAGTTAACTGATGCTGAGCAAAATGTTGTATTACTTTTAACTGTAACTTGAAATAACAGGAACTCATAAACATGCAACTTGTAACTGGTGTCAATAAGACAGGGTTTCTTAACCTACATCCATGCTATAAAGTAGATGCATCATATGCACTGGCAGAACCTTCCACAATGTGTGTCATATTTCATATTTTCCTTGGTTTATTATCGGTTGTTACTGTATGCGGAAATCTTCTGGTCATAATCTCCATCATTTACTTCAAGCAGCTGCATACTTCCACTAATGCTCTCATCCTCTCTCTAGCTGTGGCTGACCTGCTCGTAGGGGCTGTAGTGTTTCCTCTCACCATGGTATTCTCAATAAGCTTGTGTCTGTTTCAAGAAGAAGTGCTGTGCAAAGTACGGGGCAGCTTTGATATAACACTTAGTATTTGCTCTATTCTGAACCTATGCTGTATTTCTATTGACAGATATTATGCAGTATGTCAGCCTCTGACATATAGAACTAAAATGAGTGGTCGAATTGTTGGGACAATGATCCTGGTGAGCTGGGGTGTTCCTGCTGCAATTGCAACTAGCATGATTATAAGAGGATCTGACAAAGGAAGATGCAAGGAAAGATGTTTTTCTGATGCAGTCGGTAAAACTATGGGAGTTGTATTCACATTTTACTTGCCACTAATCTTACTGCTTTGTATCTACCTGAGGATTTTCCTTGTTGCACAGAGGCAAGCACGCAGCATCCAGAACACAACAAAGGCTGGGGCAACTGTCAGTAAGCTGGAGAAGAAGGCCACCAAAACTCTGGCTATTGTTATGGGAGTTTTTCTGATGTGCTGGCTGCCTTTCTTTCTCTGTGTCTCTGTTCTTTCCCTCAGTAATGCATCAGAGCCAGGACCTTTAGAGGAGATATTGAATTGGCTTGCTCTTTCAAATTCAATGGTCAATCCATTCATTTATGCCTTCTTTTACAGCTGGTTCAGATCAGCTTTTAGAATGATCATTTCTGGAAAAATTTTGTTTGGTGATTTTACCCACTCCAAACTGCTTTAATTAACGCTTTTTGTGCTACAAGTGTCTATTGCCATGCTTATACAAATGAACATAGCATTATATTTTACTTAGGACTGAGTATGGTGAACAGTTCAGTGGCACACAAGTGTACACAATTGTAGTGCTCATTTTGTAAGCTCTGCTTGAAGACTGCTAGAGGTGCTGGGCTTCTTGAAGATGAAGTCATGCACTAATCCCATACACAGAATAAAAATGCTACCCGTGACTAACCAAACAGTGCTGAAGAGGCAGTAAATGTAAAAGTTCTTGTGTATTTTACACAAGGTAGTCACTTGGCTATATTCACCTGTTTCACTGAAGTCACACTTCCTGGAAACTTTGTTTTTGTCACAGCTGTTTTGACACAGAGATGAGAAGAAGCATGGCCAGAGGCCACAAAGGATATATGGGAGGCTGATTCAAACACAATGGGATATTTTCCAGTGCAGGACAGAGGAACCAACGACCAGTTTCTGTCATCTGACCTGAAACAGAGAAGTGTCTTCTGACCAATACTGAAGCTGAACACTCATCACCTAACTCCTAAGTCTGAATTATATGTGCTGCATCATATATTATTTGATTTGATTTCATAGTAAAATGATATCATTTTCTTAAGAAAATTGGTTGTCAAAAATAAATTCAAAGCAACATGTTTTCTTCAATACACGTGAATGTCTGATGATGTAAACTTCCACATACGTTGATCAAATAATGGTGTAATATACTTTACCATGGATTGTAACAATTACCACACTGTCACACAGGTATTGGTGGCTGTACACATCACTAAAAAATGGTAATTGTTTAATGCAAATACTATACATTATACAAGGGATGATGCATGTGGGATACTATTTGCTGGAGCACAGATTTTCAAAAAATGTAGATAATATCAAGGTCACTTTTTTCCATGTTGATGAAGTTACTCAACTGTTCGAAACCTATTCCAAACAAAGTTGGTCATGACTGTACAAAACCTCACACTAAGATTTGATGTAACACACAAATGAGACCCTACCTTAAGCTGACACATATAAATGTAATTTTAAAAAAAGAATCAGTGATGTTTTGACCTGGGTCCAGCCACACTTCAGTGAATACGCCGATCCAAAAAAAAACGTTGACCCAAAGAGTTTTGGGTCTTGATTCCCCAGAACTGAATGGACTGGTGAAGATAAAATGATTATTTTTTTATCTTTTGAATGCAGTGAAGAGTCCTTACTCCCTGTGTATTTAAGTTTTTGATGGACATGAAGCAGCCTCTCTAAAAATAAGACTGATGATACAGAAATAGGTAAACTGTAAACTGGTAAACTGTTATCTACGTATAAGAATACATAGTTGTTGGATTAAGGTTAGGATCAAAACTGATGATAAAGAAAAAGAAAAAATAAATCTATGCAGTGCCACTAAAAAGTGTTTACACCCTTCATAATTTTCTACATTCATTCATATAAATTACTCAAAACCTCACACAAACCCTGGTAGTAGACAAAGAGAACCCAATGAACGTCACCCAAATGAAACATGAATATCATACTTTTGTATTTGTGTAATCAAGAAAATGAATCATTTGTACATCTCTGTGACGTGAAAAAGTAAGTTTGTCCCTTGTTTTCAGTATCTGGTGTAGTTAGGCCTGGAGAAGTTTTAGCCAATTATCTTATTATTGTTCTTCTTTAACCATTTTGTTGTGTTTGGGGTCGTTGCCTTGCTGCATTACCCGGTTTCTCTTCAGATTTGGCTCACACACAGATGTCTTGACATTTTCATTCACTGGAGTAGTTCAGAATTCATTGGACCATTAGTGATGGCAAATCGCCCTGGACCAGATGCAGCAAAACAGGCCTTTAGTTGTGTAGAAGTTACCCTGGGTTCACTGGTGACCTCTCGGACTATTGTGTGTCTTGCTTTTGGAGTGATCTTTGTTGGTCAAGGGTAACAGTCATCTTAAATCTCCTCCATTTGTTCACAATCTGACTGACTGATTCCAATCTCGTTAGAGATGGTTTTTTAACGTTCTCCAGCCTGGGGAACCATAACAACTCTTTTTCTGAGGTCCTCAGAAAGCTCCTTTGTCTTTGTCATCATACACTTCCATAAACATGTGTTAAGAAGATCAGACTGTGAAAAATTCCAGATTTTTGTTTTATTATTTATATATAAAAAAAAAAAAAAAAAAAAGGGCACTGAATTACAGCCAAGTCTCATTACAATGACTGGAAAGACTTCTGAAGAGATTTGGCCTTGAAATGAACTTCTAATACTAGAGGTGCACTTATTTTCCCACCTCACAGATATGTAATATTGGCTCATTTTCCTCAATAAACAAATACAAAATCGACATTTCTGTTTAATTTGTTTGACTAGGTTTTCTTCATCTACTGTCTGGACCTGTGTGAAAATCTGCTGACGTTTTGAGTCATTTTTATGCAGAAATGTAGAAAATGATTGAAGGTGTAAATACTTTTGAGCGGCACTGTACAGTAATTACTGTATAGGACAAGTAAGGTTACATAGTAGTTGTTGCTGATGACCTCCGTAGAGATCATTAAGGGCACCAAATTCCTTGGTAGGGGAGAACCTCACCTGGTCACTCAACACCAGCTCCATCACCAAGAAAGCCCAGCAGCGTCTCTGCTTTCTGAGGAAGCTGAGAAGAGCAAATCTTCCACTCCCATCCTGACCACATTTTTCAGAGGGACCATAGAGAGCATCGTGAGCAGCTGCATCACTGTCTGGTTTGAGAACTGCACCATCTCAGATCGCAAGACCCTGCAGCGGATAGTGAGGACAGACGAGAAGATCAACAGAGTCTCTCTACCTTCCATCACAAACATCTACACCGCAAAGCCAGCAGCATCATGGATGACCATACACACCCCTCACACGCATTCTTCACCCTCCTTTCATCTGGGAAAAGGTACTGGAGCATTCGGGCCCACATTCTAGAACTTGCTGTAACTGGACTTAATATACACAAATAGACACACTCACCAACAACCACAATAATATCATAACCTGTCAGCCCTTTGCACACATCTTTGCATCCTTTTCACACACTATGTTTACAATCACCCTTACTTAGGGCTGGGCGATTAATTGAATTTGAATTTCGATTTCTATTTTGGCATCCTTCAATCATGAAAACAAGACAATCATAATAAAACGATCATTCTGCCGCACGCCGTGTCTTGTGTGGTAAATGCGGAACAAATGAAGGTAAATGTGGAACAAATGAAGATATTGTTCAAGATATGTCACACGACTAGGGTTGCCGACCGTCCCTTGAAAAACGGAATCGTCCCATATTTACAAACAAAAGTACGCGTCCTGTATTGAGCTGAAACAGGATGCACTTTGTCCTGTATTACTGTGAAAATAAAAAATAGTGTGTAAAATGTCAATGGATTTAATGAATAACAGGACGCTTTATATGAACATTTACGAACATGCTTATAAAAACTGACACAGCATTATAGTTTACTTAAGATTGAGTATAGTGTACAGTTCAATCCGCATATTGCATGAAGTGGTACAGCTGAGGCTACAATTGTAGTACCCATTTTGTCAGCTCTGCTTGAAGACTGCTTTAAGACTACCAGTGACTAACCACACAGCGCTGAAGAGATAGTAAATGTAAATGTTCTGGTTCTTTTACACGTGGTAGTCACTTGGCTATATTTACTTGTTTCACTGAAGTCACACTTCCTGGAAACTTTGTCACAGCTGTTTTGACAGAGATGAGAAGAAGCATGGCCAGAAGCCACACAGGATATATGGGAGGCTGATTCAAACACAACGCGGCATTTTCCAGTGCAGGACAGTGGAGCCAACACCTGCTTTTTCTCATGTGGGGGGGCGCTGCCTTGTCCCGCTGGTACCGGTCGGGTGGGCGACGGGGGCTCCTCTGGCCCTGGTGGGGCCCCGTGCCCCGATCCTCCTCCCGGTTTGGGTCTCTCGGCCGATGTGCTGCTGCTGTGGTTGGGCTGGGTTGCTTTGGGGGGTGTTGAGGTTCGGGGCTGACGGGGGCAGAGGCCCACTGGGGCGGTTCAGGGCCCTCTAGCTGCAGTCGGTGTGGGCTCTGGTCGTGGGGGTGGCCGCTCCTGTCCCGTGCCGGCCTCCGGGAACGGGGGAATCTTAATGCCGGTAGCGGCTCGTCTTCTGGGGGAGGTTCATCTGACCCCAGACACACATTCCCGGGACCCCTCCCCTCCTCCAGCTTAACTCATCCACACATGTACGGCTTTGGGGGCATGCACACCATGGGGGGCGCAGCAAGGGGGGGCATCTAAGTGCCCTTGTTTGCTGCGCCCTGGGATGACATGCTTCTCAGTTTTAATCACACTTAGTCATTAAACATATGGAACACTGACAGCACACAATCACTCATGGGGGGTGGACTATGCAGTGTCTGGTGGGCGGGGCCGTTCAGGAGGATGGGACCGCTTGTGTGGCCTCACCTCCAGCGCAGTGTGGTCACTACCACATGCTGCCGGGGGTCCCTGGGCGTGTGGCTTGGGCGCGGGGGCAGGTGCTGGTCCATCCCGGGCGGCCGTCTGGGGCGGCCTGGTCCTTGTGGGCGTCGGCTGGGCCTCGTGTCTGGTGGGGGTGGGGGGTGCTGCCCCTCGGGCTCGTGGGGCCGTGGACCCTGCTCCGTGCCTGTCCCGGGTGGCCGGTTGCCTGCTCACCGCAGCTGGGGGGGGGGTTCTGGCGGGGGGCCTCCTATGCCACCATCTGGATGGAGGCATGTCCCTCTGTGGTGTGGTGGTGGCAGACCTGCCAACCTTGAAGAAATTTTATGAGTACAACCCCCCACATCGCCCCCCCCCCCCCCCCCCCCGGACGTCATGTCACTTTATGATGATGAGGCCTCATAAGGATTGTTCAGCGTTTTCCAGTTTTACATGGAGCAGTACCAATTTACGCCACACGGCGGCGCCTCCTTTGTTTTCATCGCTTAGTTCAGCGTGTCACTCTTTAATCCGTCTTTTTTTTTTTTTTTTTTTTTTTTTTTTTTACATCCGCCATCCCCGTAATGTGGACGCAGGTGAAGGCTCCAATCCACGAACGTTTTATTATCTGTTATTATAGTGTTCTGTAATAACCCGTGAGACCTGCTTTATATGGTTCTGTTTAATAAATGTATTGTGCTGAAATCCCTCCACTTCGTCTCCTGCCTTGTTACTTCATGTTGAAGCATACTACTAGCAAACGTGGCTAAGCTTCTATCCAACTTCACGTTACAAAGTCAACAATCATTAAACTTACATCTTGCCCATTTCCCAAGTTGAAAACGAGGTTCATGTGACAGAAGAAGTCTCGAATCCAAAAGGTATAAATACATAACGCTAATAAACGTTACGTGACGATAAAACCTCCCCGCTTCGCCTGCGCTGTACGACCGGACCATACCCGGTGCAGCAACACATTACAAACCGGGCTGAACACTGGATTCCACTTCCAGGTCTCATTTGTAGTTTAATTTCGGCGTACTGCTAATAGTTATATTTAATAAAGAACTACACAGAACACACGGAACTAACTGTGAATGCCACCGACGCATTGAACGAAATGTGAATGAAGCGGTAAATGCACGTAAGGATTTAAGACTTGACGAAATGTAATTTAAGACCTACGACGCAAAATATGCTCAGTTTAACTGGTGCGGCTTATATTCAGGTGCGCCTTATAGTCCGGAAATTACGGTATGTTTCGGGGGGGTTGGGAAGTGTTTGTGTGTAGTAGGCTACCGTGTTCGTTACCTGTTGCCCGGAGGTTCAGCCATAGCACGCAAGCCTGCAAGTTATCCGGCCAGCCTGGCTTGCCTTCAGCACTGAATTGAACTGAACGCGCGAAGCATTTGGCTAAGAGGGGCAGGTGGGCGGAGGGTTAAAATGCAGCGCTCTGATTGGCCGAAAGCTTTTCACTCCACTTACACGCTGTGGCTCAGTGGCAGAATCAACGTCATAGATTGCACAGAAAGTTTAGAAACTGAAACCGGCGAAATGCGAGGTGCAACAAAATGCGTACCAAGAGAGCAGCGAACCGTACAAGCGTACTTAAGGGTCAAAATGCGTGCCGAGTACGAAAAATGCGTACATGTTGCAGGTCTGTGGTGGGGACACTCACCCTGGGGTTGCTGCTGGTGGTCGGGGTCCTGGGGCTTCCTGTCCATCCTCTGCTCTCCTTGGGGGAACGGTTGCACCATCACAGCCATCTTTAAACACTCTTCACCCTCATTCTGCATGGTGACACAGTCACTGCATCTTCTGGTGAACATTTAAACCGTGTATACAAACCGTGAACACTAAGGACTACTGTGGTTTAGTTATCTGCTGTGTTATACAAACATGTATGTGTAGACTTAAACACGAGTGTATGAAACTTTTGTGCCATGGTTGCTGTCTACTCCAATGTAATCTTTCTCTTTTGTGTGCTTTTCAGTATTGTCAGCTTGCTCTCCAGCCGAGGCCGGGTGATGTTCTTTGTTGTGTTTCTCAAACAGGTGTAGCAGTTGCTGCCTGGCGTATCCCTCTTTTTCTCTCCACTCCTGTCCACTCTATCTTCTCTTCACTTTCTCTCTCCTTGTCAGGTTCGGCAATATTATGTAAAGGTCCATCCACCAACATGTATAAACAATAAAATAAAATTAAATAAGTTTAACTTAGATTATCAAGAGGAGCCTTATCATCCATAAAGCTCCCCTTGGGAAATCAAAATCTGCTCAGCACAACATAACGAACAGATCATTATTCTGCTTGCTTCGATGCTGGACAGGACAAAAAAAAGAAAGAAAAAAAAAAGAAAAAATTACAAATTAAAATAGGCCTATTTGTGGAAAAAATATGTAATATTTGAGTTACATAAAAGCTTGGGGGGGAGAGAGAGAGAGAGAATGTACTATTGCTGAGGTATGTCAGTCAAACTTCCCCTAAGGGTGGGTGGGAAATAAATGAACGTTTCCTTGAATTTAAGGACTTTTCAAAAAAGACAGGAGAGGAAATCGCCACAATGGTGGAACAATCACAAGGTGAACATGGGATAGGCATAGCTGATTGCAGGGGTCAGTGCTATGATAATGGAGCTTACATGGCAGGAAAAGTGAGAGGAGTGCAAGCTCGCATACTGAATAAAAATCCCTTGGCCACATACTCATCATGTGCATCTCACACGTTAAACCTAGTTGGTGTCCGTGCAGCCCGGGCCTGCCCAGAAATAGACATATTCTTTGGCTTCATCAATCAGCTGTACAAACTATTCAGTGGCAGTCCTCACAAATGGGAAATCTTACAAAGAGTTTTGGGTTGTTCTCTGCACAGCTTGTCTGACACACGATGGAGTGTGCGGCTAGAGGCAGTGCACCCAGTGGCAAAACATTTGCCCGGTGTGATCCAGGCATTAGACACCTTTATCACTACAGGTAACCTCACCAGTGAAGCCAAAGCTGAAGCACAGGGTCTAAAGACATCCTTTCAGTCCTTTAATGCAATTTTGCTCCTCACCTTTTGGGTCAAGGTGTTACAATGCATAGAAACAGAGGATAGAAACCTTACCAGTCAGTCCTCAACCATCTCACTTGATGTGCAAGCTGTCAATATAAAGGAACTGGAGGAGGTGATTGCCACAACACAAAATTCTGACGGTCATAACTGATAACGGAAGCAACATGATTGCAGCGTTCAAAGCTAATGAACCAGATGACCCCCCAGCTCCGAGGATGAATCCATGAAGATTCTGAATTGGTTGGAGAAGACCAAAGATAAATTATTTAAGTTTGCTGTTAATTAACATTTTCAGCAATTGTATTGAATTTCCTATATAAGATTAATAAAGTCTTTCTTTTTCTCTGTTTTTGTTTTATCTATCTAGGTTTGGAGCCATAGATAGGACCCCCTGTGTTGTACACACACTGCAACTCGTGGTGAATATAATCCAGAAAGATGTGAGTGTCAACCGACTGCTGGGCAAAGTTAGAGTGCTTGTAAAGCTCTTCCGCAAGTCATCGGTGGCAACTGAGTGACTGCTGCAGCTGTGTCAACTAACTCTAGTCAAAGACTGCCCAACTAGATGGTCCAGCACATATCTGATGATATCACGGCTTCTTCAAATCAAGGACTCAGTAGTTTAGGTCGCAGATAGGATGAGCTGGGACTATCTACTACCAAGTGAATGGCAGAGCCTGACTGCTCAGAGATTTACTCCTCCCCTTCGCTGAGCATACCCAGATGCTCCAGAGCAACACACAGTCCTTATCCTTTGTGGTGCCTGCCCTTCTGGACCTGCAGGATCACCTGTGCGCAGGGTTCTAGCTTCAAGGACCTAGCTTCCCTTGCAAAGAAGATGAAGGCAAACATGGACAAGCAGTTAAGCTGCTTTCTTGATCACACTGACTCTAAGTTTTCACCCCTCACTACTGCTGCACTCTTTAAAAACGATGATGAGCAAATTGAGTTGCTTCTGAGAAAAGCAGAAGATTACATTGCTCAATCGGTGCCACCAGTAGTACAGGAGGAGGAGGCTGAAGATGAGGAGCCAGAGGAGGGAAAAGAAAAATCCAAAGAGGGACCGCATAGAAAGCAGCCCAGATTCAAATTCTTGTCAAAAGCAAGCCGGCAATCCAGGTCTAGCCTCTCAAAGCCGTGTGTCAATAAAGAAATACAAGGAGCAGCTGTCACAGCCTATAAACAATGAGACTGCCCTTGAATTTTGGGCTGCACAGGGAGATTCTCTTTATCCGAGCATAAAACCTATTGCCTTGGATCTTCTGGCCATGCCAGCATCTCAACCATTTGCTGAGAGAGTCTTTAGCATTACAGGTGACCTCAGTCGTGGCCGTCGAAACAGAGCAAGAGTCATTTTAGAGAGAAGCGCTTTCCTCAAACTGAATCGAGGTCAGTAAGCTAATTTTTCTAACAGCAAGCTGTTACTATTATTAATACAGATGTTACTGTGATATTCTCTTTGTACTTGTGAGACTGCACTAGGAGTAGTAGGGGCCCCCTCTAATTCATGTTGTTAAATGTTGTTGTTGTTTTTACTTATGTTATTCAGGGGCTGTCTTATTCAATTTATGTTCCAAAACTTCAAGCGTCATGTTTGTTTCATACTTTCAAGTATGCATAACTTACAACTTACCTCACTGCACCTCAGGAGTTTTTATTTATTTCATTACTGTTTTAGAATGTTCTTTGCACAAGTTAAAGATGGACTGGCGTTGTATGATGTTTGTTTTTACAAATCTGCATCTTAATTGCACTGGCAGACAAGGTCAAGTTGAGCGTATGTGTTCATCGTCCATTTCTGGGCATGTCTTTGCACTTTAGCAAATTCAAAGACATAAAGCAACGATTGCCAAAGTAAGAATGTTTTTGTTCTTGGCTTTTTTTGGAGTAATGAACATCGACTCCACTGTTACCACTTTATCTGTGTGTAATGCATAATCCTTATAGTACATCAGAAAGTATTTGCTATTGGGTGGAAAACTTGTCTGTCTAAAACCATTCCTTTATAATTGTAATTATTGGTGAAAATACTTTCTTTTTTTCTTTTAACTAAAATTGACAAAAACTAGACTAAAACCTTTTTGAGTTTTCATCGACTAAAACTAGACTAAAACCATCACATATAGAAATGACAAAAATGTGACTAAAACTAATAAGCATCTAAAATGGCTGCCAAAAACAACACTGGTGTGCGACAGCGCGAGAGGAAATTGTAGATGAAAAAGGAAAGGTCACGTCACCAGTTTGGCAATATTTTGGTGATTGTAAGTCAGACAAGAGTCAGACCGATGTTGTCTGCAAACTTGGTAGCGTAGTCAGTGCCATAGAGAGAGAGAGTTGCGACACTCTTTGATGTCGCTACTATGGCTGTCACGTGGTTCATGTAAACCCAATTAGTTCCTAAACATGCGCTGGCTGTCATGTTCTTCTATGGGACAGACAGCAGCGATTGCATTATTGAACAGTAAATATAAAATAAAACACACACCCAAGTACTTTTTCAGCTGTTATTACATTATTGCATTTTTGTTAATGTCAGTTTTGCATTTGGAGAGGCAGGGTGACAACGAAAAACTTATATTACTTAGATAAGTTTTAGGCTACATTTTTGGATGGAAAAGCTTAGTGTTCATGTTCGCATGGGTAGTAGCACTGGCTTTAGAGGCTCTAACTTAACTTTTCCATATCATTCATCTGATGGTAGACGTCTCATGATATTCATTTGAGCACAACTGGGCTGTATTAGGCTATTGATTCCCGTGATTTTGCTTATAAATTCCGATTCAGCTATTAGCCTACCTTCGTGATAACGCAAAGAGGTCTGCCATGGCGGTCCGTTCAGAATTCGCCTAGAAGCTAGCTCACTTCTTCTGATGGGTGGCCACCCCCAGGACCACAACGCCAAACTCGCCAGTCCTAAAATTCCCGTCATTCCTAATTAAATAACCCTCGCTCAAATCACGAGTCACGACAATGCCTTGACATACCCTGATCACGAGCTCATGGCATGGGATAGCAATCTATCAGCATCTCATCAAGCATCAGCAAGTAGCGCTGGGCAAATTGTACACTAGCCAAGTGAACATGGAACAGGAACAGTACAACAAATTAAGTACAGCCAACACGTCACATAATGAAAAGTTAGTATATCCCAAAATTCAATTAAATAAAAGTTGCTATAAAGGTGGTAGCGATTCATTACCGAACTACCTTCACAGCAGGGGAAGTCGCGCTGGCTAATTAGCTAGCAGGCAATGCTAGAAAATTGGTTGAAACAACCAAGATAAAATATAAATAATTATGCTGTGCATATACAAATGAAGACCAGTATAAGCATCGCAAAGGGCCTCTGATACAATATAGACAGTTGACAATTCATAAGAGGTCCATATTTCAGCAACTTACCTCTGGAACAACTCAATGCGCAGCAATGTAAATGAATGAGGCCAAATCTTTTTTTCCACCACTACTGAATATTAACTAAAAATGAATGAAAATTAAATGCTATTGAATATGTCATTGTTATTTTAAAAAAATTAAAGTGACGGGTTAAAATGGGTATGACAGGATTTTTAGGACCCTGTCAGTCAAAATGACAGACAACGTAAAAGTCTAGCGCAACCTCTGCTTAAGAGGTACACGGCAGCAGTGCCATACGACAAAACATCAAAGCGATATAAAGAAATAACAGATGCAGTGGGGTATCATTTAGCGAAGGACATGCTCCCGCTCAGCACAGCCGAGAAGTCTCAGTAGAATAGGTTAAAAAAAACAAATCAATAATTATTGATATTGACTGATATGAAACACTTATATCGTGGTACATTTTTCAGCCATATCGCTCAGCCGTAGTATGATATCATTTTCTTGAGTAAATTGGTTGTCAAAATTAAATTATTTAATGCAAATTGCAGTTTTTCCAATATATATGAATGTCTGATGATGTAAACTTCCACATACATTGATCAAATAATGGTGTATATACAGCACACTTTACCATGGACTGTACCACACTGTCACACATCACTAAGGCCTCGTCCACACGTACCAAAACGGTCTTTTCCCTCTCCGTTTTCGAGGGCATCGTTTCAAGAAATATCCGCGTCCACACAGGTCCGTTTCAGCACGACCGAAAACACTACTTCATAATCCAGGCCTATAGGTGGCTCTGTTTCAGTTTCAGAAATTCACCAAAAACGGAGAGGAAGAGGCGGAACATGCGCACAAATCTTGAGCGCTGTTTACAAATCGGCTTTAGAAGAAGAAGACGACGACGACGATGGCGGCTGTTGCAAAGAAAGTAGAGTCTTTTGTGTGGACCGACAGCGAGGTCGAATTGCTACTGCGACTCACACAAGGCGAGTAAATTGCAAGAGAATGTTGACTGGGAGTCGTGCCAGTCGAAATATTTGGACTTAACGAACGCGTTACGGGCAAAGTGCCCTGCGGAGGCAACACAGGACTTTCCTTACTCGGCAACGGCAGTTTCAAAAGGCAATGTGACCACGAAGCTAAAAAGTATTCGTGGCAAATACAGACGGGCCATGGACACAGGACGGCGAAGTGGCCAAGGACGGGTGGTTATGCTCTTTTATGAGCTTTGCCAGGAGATTTGGGGTGGGTCGCCTGCTATGCGCTGCATCGAGTCTAGCATCGAAACCGCTGACCTGGAGGAGTTGTCGTCCCAGACCTCAACATCGACAGAGGAGATGTCTGCATCCCCAAATTCGACCCAAATTCGACTCCTTTGACTGTCTTCCTCCTGCAGTTGTGAAGCAGCGCTGGGATTTGCTCCAGGTAGGCTCATGATTTCAAGCTTAGCCAGTGCTACAGTGCCGTGTTGTTGTGGGCATTAGGACAGACGCATGTTTATGTAGGTGTGTTGCTTCAGCACATAATTCACAACGTAGTTTTGACTTTAACTTGCCCAATAGTAATATTCTGCTCTGCTTAATTCCAGGCCAAGCTGGACTGCCACAGAGGGGCCCGGCTAAAGAGGAAAGCTCAGGCTGACCCAGCACAGGAGGATTTAAAAATCAGGAGGAGGATGTTGGAGTTGGCTGAGGAGACAGCAAGAAGCCACGCTGAAAACATGACTCAGATAAACACCAACATTGCCAACATTACAAGCACCATACGGGAATTGCTGCTCAGACCCCAGTTTGTACCCCCCCAAAGCAGCAGCGGACAATTCCATGGGTACCCACCATCATATGTTCATTCGACACCACAACCCACTACACCAGCCTTTCTGCACACACCTGCACCCCATCCATCTGCATACCAACCTGCACAATACACACCTACACCAACACGCAGCCCAGCGAATGAAACGTTTTCATTCAGAAGAGCACTGCTGCAAAACGATGTGGAGTGAGACGTTATATTTTCACATTTTGTTTGAATATTTGCACATTTAATATTTGCACAAATGTTAACTCGACCCTTCTCCAGGTCACACACAACCATAGTACAGTCAACCTCCCCCTGTCCCACACCCCCATACTCCCACACCCCCATACTCCGATATTATCGGCCGATATTAGGCATTTTCCAAACTATCGGTATCGGCATTTATAATCGCCGATAAATTAATATTTCAAAAATAAAATAAAAACGAAACACCCTTCAACCATGTCATGAGTGTTGGCGTTGTATAGTTTGTCCACCAGAGGGCACTCTACACCGTCCCTGTTGGCAACACTCGTGTATAACGCGCCACACATCCTGCAACCTGCTGATCCGGCCAGTCGGGCAGAGAGAACCAGTTATCCGCGAGTAAGATCATCTGTGAAGTGTGTTCATGGTGAGTTGGTCACGAGACATACATTGCTTGAACAATTAAAAGAACATCCCCATCAGTTCTCTTAACTTAAATAAGCATGACAAAATTCGTGACTATCATGTCCAGTTTTGCTGCTGTTAAATAAGCTGAGAGTGAAGCGGAATTAGCTAGTAATTACGTTACGTTGACAATGTGACTAAAGTATTTCTTTAATAGCGTGACAGTTATAGCAATGAGACGTATCATCTCTCCTTGGCCTGTTATATTGAAAATGTATGTTTTACAATTTGCAGTATGACGTTATCCATTGCTAAATCATGGCTCATCATAGACTAGCTAACCACAAAGCTAGCTAATGCCACTATCAGTGGAAGACCGCTAACGTTAACATTAATGAGCTTGGAAACCACAACGAACTTATTCTGCCTAAATAAAGTACTGTAATGATTACTGTATTTATAACTAGCAGATCTCTAGTTACAGTCCCTGCATTGTAAAATGTAAGTTAGACTTGCGAGGAGTGAACATTTAGACATAGAGAAAAACGTAGCTTGTGCATAAAAGTTAGCTTTTCTTTTACACGTGTGTGAAATCCCATGACGCCAAGTGTGCGTTGCAGACTGTCGTTCGGCAGGAGCATTAACGAGTCACATAATGGATTTAGATCGCTAAATAGTAGGTTTTAGAAGGCAGGCAGCAACTGATGATTGAAAATGGTTTGATGTAGCTTGATGGAAAGAATTTAAAAACTGCAGGTAAAGGGATAAGCAAGCTGACATTGTAATTATAAGGTAGCTTATTCTTTCACACAAACATACGGGTATTTGTGGGCGTTTCTGGGAGGTAACCAGGTACGCCATGCTTTTGGAGGTGCAAATAAACGCTGCATGGCAAGTGGTGGACGAAGTCAAGTATGGGAGCATTTCACAAAAGGCCCATCAGGTACAGTCACATGCAACATCTGTACAGCCTCTGTGAGCCAGGGATCTGGCAGCGTCAAATTTAAAAATACATCCAACTTGTGGGCACACCTTAAATCAAAACACAAAGAGATCTACGAGAAGACGCACAAAGAAGCACAGCCTCAAGTTCCAACCACATCATTGACACAGCCAACCCTAAAACAAGTGCTAGTCCGGCGCTGCACTGTGGCGACGAGTGCCTGCAGCACGTCTGAAATGTTTGTTGTTTTATAGTCTGTATGTAAGCGTTTTTCATCACGCAAAGCCCCGAACTACACGTTGGAAAAGGGTAGTTGTTAAGTCAGAAGCGAGTCAACAAAAGTTAAGATGCGTTCTGCTACGCAGCTTTTGTTTATCGTCCTGGCGATCCACCTGTTGCTGTCGACAGTCCTTTCACTGAGTGGGGGAGGCTATGCATCGGCCGCCGCCACAACAAATGGGATTTTACGTTACACCCGGGATCAACTCTGGCAACTAAGGGATCTGAACAGCGGAAACCTCGATCTGCCTGAGGAGTGTACTCGGACATCCACAGCACCGAGGAGGAAAAGAGGCCGGCGCGGGGGCGTACGGTGTAGAGTTCGCGCACGGGGGAGCAGGCCACCTCTTCCTACGGTCATCCTGGCTAACACCCGCTCCTTGGTGAAGCAACTTACGGAGCTACGAAACGCTGTGAGGTACCTCTCAGAGTATCGGGAAAGTTGTCTGTTGTGTTTTACGGAAACGTGGCTTAAAGACACTATTACTAATTTAACACTCAGGATCACAGGGTTTAGTGACCCAATTTTGCCGGTACCGTGACGCACACGTAACCGGCAAAAGACTGGGTGGGGGAGTGTGTGTTTATATTAATGAGGGATAGTGCAAATACTACACAGTAAGAGACTCCCATTGCTCGGAGGATATTGAGCTATTGTCGCTGTCGGTAAAACCGTACTATCTACCTAGGGAGTTTGGACAGGTGTTTGTAACTGTGGTATATATTCATCCCCGTGCAAATACCAAGGTCGCGGCAAAGGATATATGATACAATGGCTAAATTAGAAAACATGGCACCTGATGCGCCGAAGTTTGTTCTTGGAGACTTTAATGGATGTTCAATCAAAAGCGTACTGCCCAATTACCATCAATACGTCAAGTGCCCGACGAGGAAGGAAAAGACCCTCGATCTATGCTTTGGGAACATTAAAGACGCTTACAAGGGCTACGCAAAACCACCCCTCGGAGACTCGGATCACAACGCAATCCAGCTCGTCCCGCAGTATAAACAAAAGCTCAAGACCAGCAAACCCGAGATAAAGACAATCAAACAGTGGACTGATGAGTCTGTTGAGTGCCTTAGAGGCTGTTTTGACAGCACTGTGTGGGACATTTTCGTGTATACTAGCAAGAACTTGGAAGAGTTAACTTCAGTGGTGACTGACTATATTAGGTTCTGTGTAGACTGTATAATCCCAGAAAAAACTTTTACTGTATTTCCAAATGACAAACCTTGGGTAAATAAAGAATTAAAAGTTGCACTGCACAGGAAAAGGAGAGCTTTTGAGCAGGGAGACATGTCTAAAATGAAAGAAATATAAACTGCAGATTGAGGCGAAAATGAGGGGGAATAACCTGAAACATGCATGGCAAGGGATGTATACAATGATAGGGAAGGAGGAGAAGAAAAGGCACATAGATACAAAGGGAGATAATGATCAAGCATTTGCTAATGAACTGAATGGTTTTTATGCACGGTTTGAAACATCAGACTTTCTTCTAGAGCAGGGGTGTCAAACTGATCCGTGAAAGGGCCATGTGGCTGCAGGTTTTCATTCCAACCATGCAGCCGCACACCTGACTTGGCTTAATCAATCAACTGAACTGCCTTCACACAGTCATTTCAGGTGTTCTCTTGCTTGATTGGAACAAAAACTTGCCAGCCACACCCACTGCATGGGTGCTGCATGGTTGGAATGAAAACCTGCAGCCACAGCGGCCCTTTCACCCCTGTTCTAGAGCGTGATGCCATTAGACAGCAGCTAAAGTATGGTACTCCTCTAACTATTACAGCAGATGAGGTGCGCTGAGTTTTTAATAAAATTGATTCCAAAAAAGCACCAGGCCCTGACCAGATTAGTGGAAGGGTTCTGCAGAAGTGTAGTGAACAACTTAGCCTCATTTTCTGCCAGCTTTTCCAAAGGTCTCTAGATACACACTACATTCCTAAAGCCTGGAAGTCCTCGCTCATAGTACCGGTACCTAAGGTAGCAAGACCAGCTGATTTAAACGATTATCGTCCAGTCGCCCTAACATCAATCGTGATGAAGAGCTTAGAAAGAATTGTCCTTAAACATATTCTAAATGATGTGCAACATAATATGGATCCTTTACAGTTCGCCTATAGGAATAAGCGGAGCACAGATGATGCCCTTCTGTATATGCTCCACAATATCTATTGCCATCTGGATAAGCCCAAACGATATGCCCGGGTTCTCTTCATAGACTTCTCCTCCACCTTTAACACTATCAGGCCCCACATCATGATGGAGAGGCTAGGGCAGTTAGGGGTAAATCCTAACATAATCAGGTGGGTTGAGTCCTTTCTGACGGAGAGAACACAGTGTGTTAGGGTAAATGAAACTGTGTCCTCCCCGATTATGACCAATACAGGATCCCCACAAGGCAGCGTCATCTCACCAGTATTGTTCACTCTTTACACCAACGAGTGTAGAAGTAACACACCTGAGCATCTCACAATAAAATTTGCAGATGACACAGCAATAGTGGGGTTAATACAAAATAGCGATGAGACCAACTACAGGGCCTGGGTGGATCAATTTTCAGACTGGTGTAGGTCCAGCTGTCTTCTTCTAAATATAAAGAAAACCAAGGAAATAATAATAGATTTCAGAACTGGGAGTCAGCCCCACCAGTGTATGGTTATAAATGGAGAGGATGTTGCGATTGTAGCCGAGTACAAGTACTTAGGCACAATAATAGATAATAAGTTGCAATGGAACAGTAACACCGACACAATCTATAAAAAGGGGCTGCAGAGGCTGCATTTTATGCGCAAATTACGACAATTTAGAGTGGATAGGGATATGATGTTACTTTTCTATCACTCATTTGTGGAGAGCATGCTACTTTTTTGTTGTGTTGCCTGGTATTTCTCCTTGTCTGTGACCAATAAAAACAAACTGAGCAAGATAGTCAACATGGCCAGCAAGGTTGCGGGGCAAAAACTAGACAGTATGGCTGTGACCTGTGAAAGAAGGGTAGTGAAGAAAGGTCAAGCAATAAATGAAGATCTGTCACATCCCCTACACCAGGCATATGAGGTGTTGCCATCAGGGAGGAGGTTCAGGTCACCTTCTTTCCAAACAAATCGAGCCAGTCGGTCATTCATTCCAACCAGTATTACACTGATGAACAAGGAGTTACCTGTAGGACAGCACTTTAAATAGCACCATGCACTTTCTTTCCAGCTGGACTGTCACAATATGCACAACTGCACTTTATTATCCTGTTTATGTGTAGTGGGGTTTGTGTCTTCTGTCCAGATGTTGTGAATGTGTGGGGGTATGGTAGGGTGGGGGTGGTTGGGGTGAGGGAAATTCTGTTGTATATTCTGTCTTGTATTTCGTCTTGTCTGTCTTACTGTCTTTGTATAAATGTATCAGATGTACTGTATGGCACAGAACAATTTTCCGCATAGGACAAATAAATCCATCATAGAGAAAACCACAAAATGGACTCTAAATGATCCAAGAACTGAAGAAATGGACAAACTCCTGATGGAGATGATAGCCACTGACATCCTGCCTTTTGCAGTTGTTGAGGGTGCAGGGTTTAAAAGGGTTATGGCCAAGGCAGAGCCCAGATACCCATTAAATACAGAGAAATTTTTCCGTACAAAGAAGATGGATGAGATTTACACAGGAGTTGTAAACAAAATAAAGAAACTGCTGTCAGTTGAAAATGCAGGAAACAGCATTTCTTTTACCACCGACTGTTGGTCAGGGTCAAATGAGGCACTCATGAGCCTGACTGCTCATTTCATTGACAAGAATTGGAAAAAGGTCCAACTTGTCTTGAACATGAAATCCTTGTCACAGTCCCACACAGGACAGTACACTCGAGAGACATTTCTGTCCATGCTTGAAGAATGGGAAATTGATGAGGAGCGGGTCATGCTTGTACTCAGGGACAGTGGGGCAAATATGGTGAAAGGCATGCACCTTGTTGAGATGCCAGACCTGAGCTGCAGTGCTCACATTGCACCTAGTTATCAATGATGGCCTCAGTTCCCAGAGAGTGGTGGTGGACATTCTGGCAAAGCTGAAGAAAATTGCAACTCACTTCAACCACTCTGTTACGGCACAGCAACGCCTATCTAAAATTCAGGAGGAGCTAGGTGTCCCACAGCATTCGATCATACAGGCAGTACAGACAAGGTGGAACTCGACACTGCACATGTTGGTGAGGATGATTGAACAGAAAAGAGCCATCACTGCGTATGCTAGCGACCATGGACATTTCTCATGTCTGTCAGCAGAGGAATGGTCCATTGCGTCGAACCTGGCAGAGACCCTTGGACCTCTGGAGGAGGTGACACTGGAATTCAGCAGAGAGGACTCATCCACATCCTGCATTCTACCATGTTTAGCAGTGTTACAACGTTTACTGGAGTCAGAGGGACCAACCACCAGGGGTATTCAAACCACAAGAAAATTCATGCTGGACAGTTTGCAAAAAAGATTTGCAAAAGTTAAAGACGCTAAAGAGGTGGTGCTTGCCTGTGTCCTGGACCCACGCTCCAAAGAGTGGCCTTTGGTACCACAAATTCTGGTAAAAGTGAAAACCTGGCTAAAAGAGGCTATGGAGACCAGTCCACCAGATTCTGCCACGGAAACTCCATCTGAGGAGACCGATCCCAAAAGGCCGAGAACAGAGGACCAAGTACCCAGTCTCTTAGACTCGCTGTATGACACTGTGCTCCTTCCATCCACCAGTGAGGCAGTGGAACCAGAGGGGATCATCAAAGAGCTGGAACGGTACTTCAGAGAGCCTGTCATTGACAGAAAGAGTGGGAATCCGTATGATTGGTGGAAACAACACCAACCGTTTCACCAGACTGTCAGCTTTGGCAAGGCAGTACCTCTCCTGTCCACCCTCCTCTGTGGCGAGCGAAAGAGTGTTCAGCACCATAGGGAATATTTATGAGGATAGGCGAAGCTCTTTGAAAGGAGAGAATGCAGAGAAACTTTGCTTCTTGTACTACTACCTGCCTCTGCTGGACTGGAGCTATTGAGGATTGACTGATTCAGTACACTACCTCATATACTGTTAGCAATTTATAAGTAGTATAGTTCAAAGTTATATTTCTGAAGCTTACCAAGTCTTTTAATACTGGTAACTTTGATTTGGTTGTTGTTGTTATTGTGTTTTTGTTTGAAACTTTAAAGTTTCATATCTAAAGTTTCTATTTTTATACATTTTATTTATCAGAACTTTAATACATTTTGATGTTCCTCTGTTCCGTTGTGACAATAATATTTTAGTGAATACTCATAAATAACTACAAATAACTATTCTTGTACTAAAACCTGCCTCTGCTGGACTGGAGCTATTGAGGATTGACTGATTCAGTACACTACCTCATATACTGTTAGCAATTTATATTTTGCTGCTGTTGTTATTTATCAGAACTTAACAGAATTTGTC
This sequence comes from Chelon labrosus, assembly GCF_963514085.1. Lineage (NCBI taxonomy): Eukaryota > Metazoa > Chordata > Actinopteri > Mugiliformes > Mugilidae > Chelon > Chelon labrosus. Next base: position 24,221,389 of record NC_140347.1, read on the forward strand.
TCCAGTCCTATTCAAAGTTATATTTATGAAGCTTACCAAGTCTTTTAAAACTGGCAACTTTGATTTGGTTGTTGTTGTTTTTGTGTTTTTGTTCAAAGGACTTTACGTTTCATATCTTAAGTTTGTATTTTTATACATTTTATATCAGAACTTTAATATATTTTGATGTTCCTCTGTTCTGTTGTGACAATAAAAGAAACAAGTTTCTTTTTAAAACGCATTATATTATTTTAGTTAAAACTCATAAATAATTACAAATAACTAATGTAATGCAACCTGTTTATGCACTTTCTCCTCTGTCAGCTCTGTTTTTGAATAAAGGGTTGGAAATTAATGCTTTTTTTGTCCGATTCATTGATTAATCGATTATTAAAATAATCGTTAGTTGCAGCCCTAAACACGTCAGAGCTCAACTAATAACGGCTACAAAAATAGAGGAATCCGATGAAAGCGCTGTGCGAAAGTCATGGAAGGCAAATTTGTTTGACTCCACAGAAAAATTGGTGCACTGCACCTTTAGAAAAATAGCGCTGTCTCTTTAAGAAAGACGGTAGTCTGGATGTGTGCCGCTGAACGGGCATGTCGCAATAAAAAGTGAAAAAACAAAACAAAAAGATGAACGTTTGTCTTGCTGTTTGTTTTGGAGGTAGAGCAGATAAATGATTAGACTTACATCTAAAACATTTTATTATTTTTTTTTCCCATCACTGGGAAACTTCCTTGCTTGGATGTTTGGATTTCAGGTGATGAATTAAACCCGACATAGAGAAATTCTTTGCAGATGCACACCTCTTGAAATTTCAGCATTACACGTTTTGCAAATCGCTATCGGTGGGTCTTTATATAATATTTATATAATACTTTACAGTAGGGGTGGGAATCTCTTGGCACCTCACGATTCGATTCCGATTCAGAGGTCAACGATTCGATTCTAAAACGATTATCGATTAATCGATTGTCGATTAATCGATTTTTTTAAATTTTTTATTTTTTTTATTTTTTTATTTTTTATTTTTTTAATGTACATTTCCATGCGTGACTTTAAATTTTGTGATATATATATATATATATATATACACACACACACACACACACATACACTATATTACCAAAAGTATTCGCTCACCCATTCAAATGATCAGAATCAGGTGTTCTAATCACTTGGCCTGGCCCCAGGTGTATAAATTCAAGCACTCAGGCATGCAGACTGTGAAACAAGACATTTGTGAAAGAATGGGCCGCTCTCAGGAGCTCAGTGAATTCCAGCGTGGAACTGTCATAGGATGCCACTTGTGCAACAAATCCAGTCGTGAAATTTCCTCGCTCCTAAATATTCCACAGTCAACTGTCAGCTCTATTATAACAAAATGGAAGCGTTTGGGAAAAACAGCAACTCAGCCACGAAGTGGTAGGCCACGTAAAGTGACGGAGAGGGGTCAGCGGATGCTGAAGCGCATAGTGCAAAGAGGTCGCCGACTTTCTGCACAGTCAATTGCTACAGAGCTACAAACTTCATGTGACCTTCAGATTAGCCCAAGTACAGTACGCAGAGAGCTTCATGGAATGGGTTTCCATGGCCGAGCAGCTGCAGCCAAGCCACACATCACCAAGTGCAATGCAAGGCGTCGGATGCAATGGTGTAAAGCACGCCGCCACTGGCCTCTAGAGCAGTGGAGACGCGTTCTCTGGAGTGATGAATCACGCTTTTCCATCTGGCAATCTGATGGACGAGTCTGGGTTTGGAGGTTGCCAGGAGAACGGTACATTTCAGATTGCATTGTGCCAACTGTGAAATTTGGTGGAGGAGGAATTATGGTATGGGGTTGTTTTTCAGGAGCTGGGCTTGGCCCCTTAGTTCCAGTGAAAGGAACATTGAATGCTTCAGGATACCAAAACATTTTGGACAATTCCATGCTCCCAACCTTGTGGGAACAGTTTGGAGCGGGCCCCTTCCTCTTCCAACATGACTGTGCACCAGTGCACAAAGCAAGGTCCATAAAGACGTGGATGACAGAGTCTGGTGTGGATGAACTTGACTGGCCTGCACAGAGTCCTGACCTGAACCCGATAGAACACCTTTGGGATGAATTAGAGCGGAGACTGAGAGCCAGGCCTTCTCGACCAACATCAGTGTGTGACCTCACCAATGCGCTTTTGGAAGAATGGTCAAAAATTCCTATAAACACTCTCCTCAACCTTGTGGACAGTCTTCCCAGAAGAGTTGAAGCTGTAATAGCTGCAAAAGGTGGACCGACATCATATTGAATTCTATGAGTTAGGAATGGGATGGCACTTCAGTTCATAGAATGAGTAAAGGCAGGTGAGCGAATACTTTTGGTAATATAGTGTATTTTAGTTTGGTCAGATTCTTAAATATGAGTTTGCTACTCAGAATTTGCAAATCATTTCCTACTATTGTGTTGATCATTAGAGAAAGAAAAACAGATGAATTACCTTCTCTAATTTTTTTTAGAATTTACCTTACAAACGGTGAAAGTCTTGTCGATCTTTCCTCCATCCTCAAAAAATCCAAAATGCTGCCATACGTCAGCTTTTAAAGAAGCCGGTGCAAGTCTTATGGGTCTACCGTAGTGTTGTAACGTTCGCGAACGTTTCGTTCGAAAGAACGAAACATTTGAGTGAACGAACTGAATGGAATCACTTCATGAAGTGATTCGTTCCTTTCTCAGTTCAGTTGAACTCAGACGCGAGCCCGCCGGCCGGGAGTGATGCTGCCGCGGTCTGTGACTCACTCGTGAATCTTCGGCGAACGAAGCAGCCAGCGTGCTGGTGGGGAGGGACCTGAGCGAACGTAACTCGTGATTCGTTGATTGACAACCCGTTCAATGAACGAACTGCCGACTAGCGCTCTTGCCACTCACTCGCCTGTCACTCACTCGTGATTCGCGAACGTACTGCAAACAGAGAAACCCCTGGCCTTGTATATTTGCATTCCATATCTGTTTGTTTGTTCATTTTATCTTTTATATTTATATTATATCATACTGTATATTATAAACGGTTTAAATAAAGTTTATTTAAAAAAACTGCAAACAGAGAACTGGCGCTGAGGACGTGATTCTCGTTCGCGCTGTCACTCACTCATGATTCGCGAACGTACTGCAACGTAATACGGATCGTTTGGCTTTTTATCAGTTTAGGGAGTTTGAGAACAATGCACTATAGTCAAGTCAAGTCAAGTCAAGATTCTAGAGATTCAGTACAGTCAAAAGAACTGCCGTTCCCATCACTAGTCTACCGCTCGCTGTTGCAGCCATTTTATCGCCGCATGTAAACAACTGGCACGTGTGTGCGCATGCGCGTATAGCAGAGAATCAGCAGGCCAGAGAGGAGAGTTTTCTGTTGAGCTCCGCAGCAGGCGCACAGAATATTGCAGCGGGCGAACTAATTAAAAATTTTAATTTTAAAATTCCGATTATGAACTTATTTGAATCGAGACAGAATCGTTCAGGATAGAATCGAAATAAATCGGAGAATCGATTTTTTTTCCCACCCCTACTTTACAGTCAGGTCCATAAATATTGGGACATCGACACAATTCTAATCTTTTTGGCTCTATACACCACCACAATGGATTTGAAATGCAACGAACAAGATGTGCTTTAACTCCAGACTTTCAGCTTTAATTTGAGGGTATTTACATTCAAATCAGGTGAACGGTGTAGGAATTACAACAGTTTGTATATGTGCCTCCCACATTTTAAGGGACCATGCCAGCTTACATACCACTGGTTAAAGTAACTAAACCAGTTTGGAAGCAGGTATAGGTGTGGCTGGAAGGGTCTTCAGAGGCACTTCAAGACTGTTTCTGTGCCACCAACTGGAATATGTTCAAGCAGGCTGCCACGTACAACAACACCACAGACCCCCAGGAGTACACAGAGACTGCCACTGCCTACATAGCCAAGTGTGTCTCTGTGACCATCACTGTTCGGGCCAGTCAGAAGCCATGGCTGACAAGAGAGATCTACAGGCTCCTGAAGTCTTGAAACGTTGTGGTCAGGGGCACCGAGGTGGGAAAGGGGGAGGGCCTTGTAGGCTCCTCTCTCGGTGGGAATCACCCCCTGGTATTTAACAATTTAACCGAAATTACCTGCATCGGTTTCTGGTTGTTTACACAACAAGCAAGTTTCAGTAGAAGTTTCCTACTTAAGCCTCAAACTTCCCAGCAGTCCCCTAGAACTGAAGAAGCTACTCGGATGAGTGGTGAAACGTCTTCTCAAAACTCAACAAGTCCAGTTGCCTTGTTTAAATGCTTTTTTGGATTATTGGAAATTGGAAAAAATAGCCTTCTTTAGCTCAGGACCATGACTACTAAAAACAATCACAAAATCTCCCAACCTTATAATTTTAGGGGATTTTCTTGTCTAAATTAATTAATAATTCATGTAAAAATTATTTGAAATATAATTAAAACTCAACGGCACAGAGTCACAGTCTGTAATATTAATTAGATCACATGCTAACAGAAAGTAGTGCGCTGCATCTGACTGGACAGGAGATGTTTGTATTATGATAAATAGGTGGGGTTTAATATTTAAAGAAGTCCAATATATCTGCACAGTGGCACAATGATTAAGAACACATGTTCGTGACAAACAACAGCGAAGAGTCAACTAACTCCCAGCATACGGTATGGTACTTACAGAAAACAGAACTATTTTATGTTTTTCACAGTTGATGTCAAAGGAGCACTGATGTTGATGTGGTTACATACAGCGTGCTGCATTTAAACTATTAAAAATGATTTCTCAATGTAATTTAATGTTATTGAACATTCATTGCAGGAATTTACAAGCATGGAACCAGAGCTGACTGTGAACAGGACTTCTAATGACATACACCCCTGCTATGAATTGTATGATTCTATGTATATATTTACAAGCAGTCCTTCCATTATATGTGTAGTTTTATATATTTTCCTTGGTTCATTATCTCTTTTCACAATATGTGGAAATCTTCTTGTAATAGTCTCCATCATTTACTTCAAACAGCTCCGCAGCCCGACAAACTATCTCATCCTCTCTCTGGCTATGGCTGACCTGCTGGTCGGAGTTTTAGTGTTTCCTTTCAGCATGGCATTCACTGTGACCTCTTGTTGGTATCACGAAGGTTTGTTTTGTAAAGTGCGAGGGAGCTTTGATGTGACACTGAGCACAGCTTCGATTCTAAATCTGTGTTGCATTTCTATTGACAGATATTACGCAGTATGTCAGCCTCTGACATACAAAAGTAAAATAAATGATCGTGTCACAGGGTTGATGATTCTGGTGAGCTGGGGAGTTGCCTCTCTGATTGGAATTGGAATCATAATTGCAGGTTTTAATCAAGGAAAATGTGAAACAAGTTGTTTACTTGATGCTCTCATATCAACCACATTAGCGTGTATTTTCTCCTTTTATATCCCAGTTGTAATTATGCTCAGTATCTACCTAAAGATTTTCCTTGTTGCACAGAAACAAGTGAACAGCATCCAAAACACAACCTTTCAGAGCACAAAGTCCAGGGGAGCTGTCAGTAAGATGGAGAGAAAAGCTACCAAAACTCTGGCTATTGTTATGGGAGTTTTTCTCTTATGTTGGACTCCTTACTTCATTTGCATGGTCTTTCAGCCTTTAACACACAGTGTAACACCTATCGCTGTGATTGAAACACTAAATTGGTTGACACTGTCCAATTCGATGCTTAATCCATTTATTTATGCTTTCTTTTACAGCTGGTTCAGGTCAGCTTTCAGAATCATCCTTTCGGGAAAAATATTCCGGGGTGACTTTGCAAACACAAGACTGCTTTGAATGTTATTTTGACTGCTTAAGTGCTGTTTAATAACGCTAAACTACTCCACTCTTTTAGTATCACAATTTTGTAATATCTGTCAAAAGACAATAATTAAATTCACATACTGTGCTTCAGACTCCAAAGAAATATAAATATATTTGCTGAAAAAGTGGTGAAAACAATCAAAAAATAGCAGCATAAGAACGTGCATGTGACCCACACTACACAAGTAAATGTGACATGGAACATACATTTTTATGCCTCAGCTTTTAGTTTGTTTTAGCTATAGTGATTGTGTGTTTGGGTCTGGTGCCATACAATAGATGAGGCAACACTTCAGATGGAGACCTTGAAGATGGGACTGAGATGATTTTGGATTCCGTGGCTCTCTGAGCTTTATATATTACTATTGCAATGCTCTTACTCAAAACAATGCCACATGTTAGCTTTCTTTTCTTAAGGGAACTCTGTTAAGATCCAGGAAAGAAAAAGTGCACCAGTACATACAGTATCTTGGCCAATACCCCAGGAACAGAACACTGGCCCAGCAGCATCAGAAGGACTGTCTCATCTCTTGCTATCCCTTTTCTCACTGATTGGTGAACCCCTATTTATTGTCACCAGTTTGTTAATTGTGCTATAGCAATTATTACAACAAATAAATAATAAAACAATAACCTTCTAGTTTGTGTAACATGTCTAATACTTCAAATCCAACTGAATCTAATTAAAAAGAACAAAAGGACGGAATGACAAAACAGAAACGGTAGAAAAGGCAATTCTACATAAAAAACAACAATAATAGCTGGAAAAATCTGAAATGAACCTTACATTATAGTAATCGATAAATAATAGTGTAAAAAGTACAATTACGTAATGAAAATGTTTACATTTAATGAGCTATCCGTTTACGAAAACATTTTATGAACAACCTGGAATTTCTTTGAAAAAATAAAGTGCAACTGTATTGCTGTCTGCCGTTTAGTTCTGGATGTTGTGTTCTGTCCGCTACTCCTACGAAAACAGTGGACAACTTAGGAACAGCAGTTACTTTTGTAACACTCTGTTCTCTTATTTTGCAGGTGGGTGGGTAAACTGCCTCAAAACTATTCTGAGTAATCACTCTTTGCATGGGAGGTGAATGGATGACGGGTTTACGAAACCAGCTATGCTGCCCAGGAGAGCTCAGCCTCCCATACAGTAACAAAACCACTGCAGCCCCATAGGTCCCTACTAGTTACCAGGAAATACATTATCACAAAGGCACTTCTAAAAGCACACATAACATTTCTGACCAGGTGGTCCCCATATTTCAATTTAATATCAAAACCAAAAAATGTATTTTGAAAAGATTCTAAGTTAATTAAGTCTATGGTACCAAACTGTCGAGTTCGCAGTGTCTTAACTGTACTCACAGTTCCTGGGACGCAGAATGCTGTTGGTGAAGAAATATGTCCTCAGGCTCCGTCCACGTTTGTAAGCATCCAGTAGGTTCTCAGCAGCTTGGTGCAGTAAGTGTTTCCCATCAACAAGTCTCTCATACTGTTAGCACAGCTAGCTAGCAACAGTCCACAGCCTGGTCACGGTTGCATCAATTAAGTAGAATTCCCCACGGAAAAGGCTCCCACTGAGCGTCCAGTCTCTCCAGCAAACAAATTCACTAAGTCGTGCAGGTAGGCACGTAACTAAAGCATATTAACTTAAAACACTAAACGCTGGATTCTGTACCTGATATAAAGTGATCGCTACAGAAGCGAAGTCCGTTTCTTGAGGGATCCCACCGCTCCGTTTTCTCGTGCCTGCTTCTTGCGCGTTTTATTGCAGTAATCCACATCTGCTGTCTTGCAGGATCTTTGGGAATCCTAGAAAACGATTTCCCCTTTGCTTGTCCCCGACTGTTCTGGCATCCTGGGGCACAACAGCTATCGACTATTTCTGGATGTAACTGGTACAAGGACAAGTTAGTTAGTTGCTCGCAGGTGCCAACCGCATAGAAGTTCGAAAAGTGCGCTTTCCTGCCAATATGGCGGTGCTGCGACTGCTGGCGTAGGGTGACGTCAGCTACCGGAACTCATTTACGACACAAGACTATGGTGCGTTCAGCAACCATGTTGAACATAGGACATTCCAAATACTTAGTGAACCTTCCCAAATAATACTCGTCTTCCATGTAATTTCCGCATTTTGTAATTCATCTCTCATCCCTTTGATTTCTCCTTATTGAACTGGTAACATGTTCATGGGTGCAGAACACTGCATATTTTTCTTGCCTGGTGAAATAATTTATTTTACTGAACAAACAAACCAACTACTTATAATGATTATAAACGAAAAGTAATAGGTGAGCAATACCTCAGCATTGGCATATGCCACGCTGGCTATTACAAGATCTCTGTAGCCATATGTAGCCTTAGACGACAGTATGCTTTCCGTCACCACTGGGCTGGATTGCTGGGCTGTATGTGGGACTTAGTGGGTCCTCTACTGCCCGTCTCCTGATGGTACAGAATGCCGCTGAACGTCTTTTAACTGGCACACATAAATACGAGCACATCACCCCCGTTTTAGCGTTGTTGTTTTAGTTGCTTTTAAATCTCACTCCGCCCTACCTCTCTGAGCTGCTACACCTTCATACACCCACCTGTTCTCTCGGATAAACTGATAAGCTGTTCCCGAGTGTGCCAAAGACCAAGTGGAAGCTCAGAGGTAACCATGCCCCAAGTTAGATTGCCACTCTAAAGTCAAATTATATTCAGACTAAATTGTGCTAATTTCCATTTCCCCTTTGTATTAGTCATTTCTAAACCTACTATTTGTTACGGTATGCTTTATATGAGACTAGAGATCAAAACAGACAAAACAGTCATTGTACAGAAACTGTAAGAATAAACACACTCACACAAGCACACATACACACCCATACATATGTCATTACTCATCATTTTGTAATTTTGTACGTCATGCAAAGAGGACATTGGTCAGTTGCACACATCTGATTGGAGGATCAAATCTTGTGTTAATTATATGTATGAGGTGGGGGACTTTAAATACCAAAGTCCAATGTTCTACACACTGACACAGTGTCTACACATCATTCCCCTCGCATGGACTATAAGTACGTATTACAAGGTGAGAAAGCTTGATAAACTCAAAACATTTGAATCTAAAATGTACATTTCTATGGTTTTGATGTGCATATTATACATGCTGAAATATACACATTTTCTTTGCACTACAGATTGATGTTGCAGGAATCTCCAAGCATGAATTCAGAGCTGAATATCAGCAGCAGTTACGTTGCCGATGACGTACATCCCTGCTATGAACCACACAATTTAACTTACATATTTACAAGCAACCCTTCCATTGTATGTGTATTATTATATGTTTTCCTCGGCTCATTATCTCTTGTCACAATATGTGGAAACCTTCTTGTAATAATCTCCATCATGTACTTCAAACAGCTGCACACTCCTACTAACTACCTTATCCTCTCTCTGGCTGTGGCTGACCTGCTCGTCGGTGTTTTAGTTTTCCCTTACAGCATGGCATTCACTGTGACCTCATGTCTCTATCATGAAACTCTTATTTGCAAAATACGGGACAGCTTCGATGTGTCGCTGTGCACATCTTCTATTCTGAACCTGTGCTGCATTTCCATTGACAGATACTACGCCGTGTGCCATCCTCTGACATACAGAACTAAAATCAATGCACATGTTACTTCAACCATGATCCTCTTGAGCTGGGGTGTTTCAGTACTTATTGGAATTGGGATCATAATTGCAGGTTTCAGCCAAGGTACATGTGAGGAAATGTGCTCAGCCGATGTTGTAGTGGCAAACACTATTGGACCAGTTTTTTCATTTTACCTTCCAGCGATCATAATGCTCTGTATTTACCTAAAGATTTTCCTTGTTGCACAGAAACAAGTAAAGAGCATCCAGAACACAGCTTGTCAGAGCACAAAGTCAGGAGCTACTGTCAGTAAGACGGAGAGAAAGGCCACCAAAACTCTGGCTATTGTTATGGGAGTCTTTCTTTTATGTTTAACTCCCTATTTTATTTGTGTTGTTTTTCAGCCTTTAGCTTATAACCCTCCATCAGTTCCTGTGATTGAAACACTAAACTGGCTTGCACTGTCAAATTCAATGCTGAATCCATTAATTTATGCCTTCTTTTACAGCTGGTTCAGATCAGCTTTTAGAATGATCATTTCTGGAAAAATTATATTTGGTAATTTTACCAACTCCAAACTGCTTTAATGAATTGGTTATTTTGCCGGAAAACTCTGCTGCCATGCTTGTAAAAATTAACATAGCATTATATTTTACTTAAGGTTGAGTATAGTGTACAGTTTAACCAGCATATTACATGGAGTGGCACAGCTGAGGCTACAATTGTAGTGCCCATTTTGTAAGCTCTGCTTGAAAACTGCTGGAGGTGCTGGGCTTCTTGAAGATGAAGTCACCCACCAATCCCATATGTAGAATTTAATGCTACCAGTGACTAACCAAACAGTGCTCCTTAAAGTCCATTCTACGTTCTGATGAAGAGACAATAAATTAAAGTTCTGGTGCCTTTTACTCACATTAGTAACTTGGCTATATTCACCTGGTTCACTGAAGTTCTTCATGGAAACTTTTTTTTCTGTCACAGCAGTTTTGACACAGAGATGAGAAGAAGCATGATATGTGAGTATATATGGGAGGTTGATTCAAACACAACGGGACATTTTCCAGTGCAGGACAGAGGAGCCAACAACAGGTTTCTGTCATGTGTCTCAATCCAGAGAAGTGTCTTTACTGACTTTAACAGATACTGAAGCTGAACACTCATCACCTAACTCCTAAGTCTGAATTATATGTGCTGCACCATTATGTGATTTCATTTCATAGTAACATGATATTATTTTCTTGAGTAAATTGGTTGTCAAAAATAAATAGTTCAAAGCAAACTGCAGTGACAGAATATTTTTTTTACTATGTGAATGTCTGATGATGTAAACTTCCACATACATTTATCAAACAATTGTATATATATAGATATATATATACATATATATCTATATATATATGTTCCACATATACATAGATATATATATACACCCATCACCATGTATTGTAACCATTACCACACTGTCACACAGTTATTCATGGCTCTCCACATAATATTTACTAGAGCACTGTTTTTTTTTTGTTTTTTTTTTTTAAAGTAGATAATATCAAAGTAATTTTTCTCCATGATGATGAAGTTACTCCCCTTAATTGTTCCACAGTTATTCCAAACAAAGTTGGTCATGACTGTACAAAACCTGACACTAAATTTGATGTAATGGACCAATGTAAACCCTACCTTAAGCTGGCACATATAAATCTAATTTTAAAAATGAATCAGTGATGTGTTGACCCGGGTCCAGCACACTTCAGTGAATAGGCTGAAGTTCATATTTTTGTGGACTGAACGCATAATTTTTCCAGCTGTAAGCATAGACACGAGTTTCGCTCAATCTGGAGGGAAATAACGATGTTCACCCGCGAAGCAACTGATCCACACAAACATCTGAAGGAGTTATTTTAAAAAGCAGTGCAAATCGTGGCGGAAAAAATATTAAGTTTTTCTCTGCAAATTTCAGGTCTGAAAAAACTATTACGGACGTCCACCACATTATTGTCAAATTTAATGTGACACATCAAGTTGAAAAAAAATAAAAAAAAAAAAATAAACAAACTGTAAGGACTGGTGAAGATAAAGTGATTTCTATTTTTTAACCTTTAAATGCAGTGAAGAGTCCTATTACCCTTTGCTCCATGTAGATTTATGTTTTTGATGGAATCATGAGCAGCATGTCTAAAAGTGTAATGAGGCAATAGGTTAAACACCAATCTCTATATCCATGTGTATGAATACGTAGAGGTTGCCTGAGAGCAAGGACAGGAGGTATTTCAAAACATTATCAAAACTAATATAATCTACATCTGGATCCCAGGAAGGATGGCCAATCTATTCAACATCAGAGCTTTAGATATTGGCCTTCGTAAAAACATGCCCTGAATAACACCATTTGGACTTAACAGAGACAACAAACCTGACTTTAGGCTATTTCCAAGTTGCTGGTATTTTACTGTTCAGCAATGTCTACTTCAGATATAACGCAATATACTACCAGCACTCAAGCTGTGCACTAGCCAGAGCCAGTGTCCATCTTGTTAGTCAGTGACCATGCCCGATACTGGCATAACCACATTCTCTACACACTTGCTTGAGTTCCTCATCTCTGTACCCTTAACTCTGCCGGTTTACCCTTCAAACATACAACTGGTGAATGGTGGTACTGAAGAATATCCTCATGTTAGCAGCATTGCCATTGGACGGTTGAGGTGTCCATTGTCCTGCACATTGTTACGACACACTGTCAGACAGAAACAAGTCAAAAACTAAACTAAAACTGAAAATTAAACAGTAAATTGTATCTAGATGTAAGCACAGGTAAGGGCTACCTGCAGGGTGTTTCCACCTGACGCACCTCCGACAGTGCCAGTAGGGTAGCTGATCGGCCGTATACAGTCTTCCCAAACTTTGGACAGACTGTTCTGCCAGTAGTGGAATCCTTTCTCCATTCACTGTGAAGGAGATGAGGTCATTCCTGGCTCCCTTCCGGATTGAGAAACTACAAGACTTTGGTGGTTTTATTCTCATTCTGACCCATCCGAGGAGTTCTTCCAACATTTTCAGTAGCCATGCAGCCGGGCAGACCACTGTTTAGAGAAGGCTTGTTACATCGTCCATGTAGCTCCGCAGGGCTTGTAGTCGTTGGCCTGACTGTGACCTCACTCCTCGTACCATTTGTCTGCTGCTAATCAGCATGAGTTTGAAGGCTGTCGGCAAAACCTGCAGCCGGGAAACCCCAGAATGCCTGCCTTCTGGCAGCTGGTATCGATGTAGCTGTTTTCTAGGAGATGGCTGGTCATTCGTTTCACCACCACTGAGAAGAAAATCTTCCCCTCCACTTTCAGTAGTAGGACATGTTGCTTACTGCAGTCCTCTGACTTTTGCCGCGTATGCCCAGCGCGTTTAGGAGAGCAATGGTGGATCTAGCCACAAATCCACGGCAGCATACCTCCACAGGGCGAACACAAGCCCTCCAGCCATTCTGCTCTCCCAAGGGACAGTAAGTTCAATGAAACAGACTATCTTCACAACAGCAGATCTGGCCGTAGTGGAGTACTAGCTATATGGATTGGAATAACTAGCTGCTCATTTAAGTCCACCCTCATCTCCCAGGCTCCTCCTACTCTTAGCTGCCCGTGTTATGCCTGATGCTTACTAGTCTAGCCTTTTCTCCCTCCTGTACAAAAATGATGTGTCTATTCTCTTTGTTAACAGCCGTGGAATTTACTTTGAACTGATTTTTCTCAATTGCAGCTGCTAAACATTTCAGTTAGTGATGGTGAGATGAAGCCTCATGAGGCATCGAACCACTTGAGCCAATTGGTTCGAGAAAGTGTTCATCTCTCGAAGCTTCATGTGCACACGAAAACACCTACTGGCCAGGTGTATAATCACAGGCAGCTGTAGCTCTTTACCACATAATGTGTGATGCATTGAATTTTTGTGTCTGTAATGGCTCTTGGGAATGACTATGAATTACAAACAAATGTATGACCAAATAATTTCTCTACTTAAATTATCGTGTTAAACTGCTTAAATCACATGTGTATGATAAAATATATTTTTAATGTATTCTGTGTGTAAATTTTCCCAAAATGGTAGTATCATATGATATGGCAGGTTGTGTAATGTTTTTCTGTCAGTTTAGGCAAATGGCATGGGCTTAAGCAAGCAGAGGACAGTGAAAGTGCTTGTGGAACTAGGAAGAGGGCACTGAATATGTCTCTTCCTAGCTGGCTCCATCCTCTTACGTATCTTTCTCTCCTCACTCTCCTAAATCTTCAAACCATATCTCTCTCTCTAAACTCTCCAAACTATCTCCAAACTATATAAACGCTATCCAAACTATCAAAACTCTATCCAAACTCTGAATTGACCGCAACTCTCTATCAAAAATCCCGAGGGGTTTATGTTGCTGAAGCAGTCACGTGGTACAGCCGGGCAGCGAGGCTTCGGACGTCATTATTTTCGGCCCCTCCCCTAAATGTAGCAAGCCTCGATGCGCGCTTCGCAGAAACGCCCCCTCCGTTACTCGACACACACACACACACACACACACACACATATATATATAGTCAGGGGCGTAGCCATCATTTTAGAAGTGAGGGGGACAAATTGTTCAGAGGTTTATTGAGTGATTTATCATCCTCTCGCATTCAATTGCACCTCTCCTTAGCAGCTAAAGAACCACACAAACACAAACAGCACAGCACCAGGAAACCGACTTTAGCTCTTTAAAAATGATATACTATCAAAGTCAAATCTAAACTCTAAAGCTGCCAAACTCTGGTTGAGTTGACATTGAATGACCCTGGGGCATCTGCAGTACAGGGTGAGTAGCCAGATAATTTAGCGCCAAAGGAAAACACTGAACACCAAAAGTTCTGTAAAACACCATTCCTGTTTAAAATCATCAGCACCAAAATTAAATGGGATTGAAAAGGTATTGATTGATTGCATATTGATGTTTGGTATTAGATATGCAACAAAGCCATTGGTTGGAGTCACATAGCCACTCCTATTTCAGATGGCTTTCTCTTCTGACACAAACATTTGCAAACAGTTCTGAAATAGCAGTGGAAATGCTAAACTTAGAGTAACTCTTATCCTATATACATTTCCTTAGCCAGTTACAATTTCTCGTACAATAATATAGATAATAAATGTGCAAAGCAAAAGTTATAAATAGAATTAAGAATAGTAGTGGTGACATAGCTGTGGAAATGAATCACAAAGTCAGTTTTTTGCTATTGATATTTTTTCTCAGCAAGTTATATTTTTTTCTCACCTGTGACCCTGCATAATCATCCCTGTTGGCCTCTGGTCCACTGTCTCCTCTCTCACCCTGCTCTTTCTATTGTGGCAATAAAGATTTTTTAAAAAAAAGTGGAAAGCAACATTTTGAAACAGAATTAGGAATACAGTAGTATTAGAATTTAACCAAATAATCCCTTTTATGCTATCAATATTTTCTCTCAGCCAGAGACATTATAAGGACTTAAGTTATTTTCTCCTCACCTGCTGTGAAGACCCTCCGTGACCATCCCTGCTGCTGGCCTCTGGCCCACTTTCTCCTCCCTCACCCTGCTCTTTCTATTGTATAAAGATTTAAAAAATATGTGCAAAAAAATAGTGAGCACATGTTGTGTGCAGAAATTAAGGAGGAGTGGGTTTATAACTAGCTAGCTTAGCTAACTAAATTGACATCTATTTGTCATCTTTTAGCCAAAGTCCTAGGCAATAATATACAATATAGAATGTCTCTGTTTTAGTTAAACATTATCTACATGTAACAGCATTACTCAGCTTACACGGTTTGTTTGGAAAAACTGTCTAAAGTTTTTTGCCTCTTGGCTGGTTTGCTGGACATGTTTGAAGCACAACGTCCCTCTCTGCTGACACACGTCAGCGGCGTTTGTTTGCCACCTTAGCTCCGCGATACTCATGATGCGTTTAGAGGCGGCTCGGAAAAACGCGTTTCAACATGTTAAAAATGAATTAAGTGGTTGTAACGGCTGTATAAAGTGCAGGGGACGGAGGGCACAGATACAGGAAGTGCGGGAGACATGTCCCCCGTGTACCCCGCGTCCGCTACGCCCATGTATATAGTATATACAGTCAATGCTCGACACACGCTTCGAAGCTTCGGCACGTCTCGTAACATCACTAATTTCAGTACTTGGTTGTGACGCCAGGTGTAACGTCCTTGGGTAAGACCCTACGACCTGTCAGAATATGGTTAAGCATACATACACAATTGCACAGTGGGCAGGCAGCATCCTCACCTACCCACTGGTTTAGGTTCTGGGGAGTTGGCAGCACATCATAAGTAGTCCCTATTATCAATCTAATCCTGCTGGCCTCCATGCTCCACAGCTCTCTCCACTTCAGCTTCCTTTTCTCTACTCTCTCCCATTAAGTTAGATTGCCACTCTAAAGTCAAATTATATTCAAACTAAATTGTCCTAATTACTTCTTAGTTTATCGTTTGTACCATTCCCCCTTTGTATTAGTCATTTTTACACCATCTAATTGTTACAGTAGGCTTTAGACTAGAAATCAAAATTGACAACTGTAAGAATAAACACAAACACACATACACACATACACACACATACATATATGTCATTACTCATCATTTTGTAATTTTGTACATCATGCAAACAAGACATTGGTTGGTTGCCCATATCTGATTGGAGGATGAAATTATATGTTAATTATATGTATGAAGTAGGGGATGTTAAATACCAAAGTCCGATGTTCTACACATTGACACAGTGTCTACACATCATTCCCCTCGCATGGACTATAAGTACGTATTACAAGGTGAGGAAGCTTGATGAACTCAAAACAGTTGAATCTAAAATGTACATTTCTATGGTTCTGATGTTCATATTATACATGCTGAAATTAAAACATTTTCTTTGCATTACAGATTGATGTTGCAGGAATCTCCAAGCATGAATTCAGAGCTGAATATCAGCAGCAGTTACGTTGCTGATGACATACATCCCTGCTATGAATCACACAATTTAACTTACATATTTACAAGCAACCCTTCCATTGCATGTGTATTATTATATGTTTTCCTCGGCTCATTATCTCTTGTCACAATATGTGGAAACCTTCTTGTAATAATCTCCATCATGTACTTCAAACAGCTGCACACTCCTACTAACTACCTTATCCTCTCTCTGGCTGTGGCTGACCTGCTCGTCGGTGTTTTAGTTTTCCCTTACAGCATGGCATTCACTGTGACCTCATGTCTCTATCATGAAAGTCTTATTTGCAAAATACGGGACAGCTTCGATGTGTCGCTGTGCACATCTTCTATTCTGAACCTGTGCTGCATTTCCATTGACAGATACTACGCCGTGTGCCATCCTCTGACATACAGAACTAAAATCAATGCACACGTTACTTTAACCATGATCCTCTTGAGCTGGGGTGTTTCAGTACTAATTGGAATTGGGATCATATTTGCAGGTTTCAGCCAAGGTACGTGTGAGGAAACGTGCTTAGTTGATGTTGTAGTGGCAAACACTATTGGACCAGTTTTTTCATTTTACCTTCCAGCGATCATAATGCTCTGTATTTACCTAAAGATTTTCCTTGTTGCACAGAAACAAGTAAAGAGCATCCAGAACACAGCTTGTCAGAGCACAAAGTCAGGAGCTACTGTCAGTAAGACGGAGAGAAAGGCCACCAAAACTCTGGCTATTGTTATGGGAGTTTTTCTTTTATGTTTAACTCCCTATTTTATTTGTGTTGTTTTTCAGCCTTTAGCTTATAACCCTCCATCAGTTCCTGTGATTGAAACACTAAACTGGCTCACACTGTCAAATTCAATGCTGAATCCATTAATTTATGCCTTCTTTTACAGCTGGTTCAGATCTGCGTTCAGAATGATCATTTCTGGAAAAATATTTCACAGTAATTTAGCTGATACAAAATTGCTTTGAACATTTATTGCTGAAATACTAACGTGCAAATAAAGCTATACTACTCTACGCCCAAAATATAGATTATAGAATCATTATACTGACATTATACAGCCTATAATAAAGCATTTTGTATAAGTATTCATGTATTATGTGAAGAATCTGTTAATAACAGCTAGTAAATAAACTTTTGGGTGTGTGTTTGTTGTAATGAGATATCTCATGTCCTGTTTGGAGTATTTTGCAGCCTGGGGTTATGATGTTTTTCTTTTCACCAGAACCTCCAAATATCACGATCAGTAATGTTTACATGCAGTTCATCACGCAGTAATCTTTTTGTGAATGAGGGCTTTTGGAGTGTCTCTGGATTTACATAATAAACAATCATAATAAAAAACAGACAAGTGAGTCTTCACTGGACATTTACATTCTGGCAGGACAGGTATAAAAAGGTGATTTGGTGACTGCTGACTTTCTGCTTGAATGAGCGCTGTTTTACCAGCAAGTGTCAGGATTGTGCCCGTGCATCAGCAACAATGCTGACTGGGTTACAAGCAGTAAGCAGTGCCAGCTTACAAAGGAGTTTGCTGAAAATATGTGAAACGCCATTTTGGGTGTGTACATTGTTGCATTAGTTGTATGAATATATGTGTATTATCATGGTTATCATCACAGCTTGGGTTGGCACTATAGGTCTGTCTGTACACTTCCTCTTATTTGACCTGTAAATATATTGCGTTGCACAAGCCTGAAGACATTTGATTGCTCTCTTCGTTGGATGTACAGTCTGTGTTTTATTTTTGAATCGAGCACGCTGTTACGACCCGACTCAAGGGCAACAGCATCAAGTGGAGACCAGACATCAGAACTGCAAAAATAAAGGGTTTATTTCAGAAAATTATACAAAAAAAAGAGTATGTGGTATCGCAGCTAATCATTTATGATTAACATATTTATGTTTGTGCCGTTATTACTAATTGCTGCAAGTATACACATTATTTTTAGTTTGTTTACGTTGAGTTTTCGACAGTAATAAGGTGTTGCAGTACCTAAGAGTCCAGCAGAGGGCGTACTAAGACTGTTATAGAGGTCAAGGACAACAAACATGTTACTCAGCCAGAGAGTTCGTAACGTATGTATAATGTACAAGTCAAGTTGGTTCAGTAAAGAACAGTCCAAATAAGTTATACGTGTGGACACTGGATCATTCCTGAAGATGCTACAGAGTATGACCTGGCAAGTTTCTGGCCATCAACATTTTATATTCCAGATAGTCGCTAATAGGGGTTGAACCGACTAGACGACTGGTCAATTTTACTGCTGTGCCATGACGCTTTAAGCAGGAAGTCGACTAGTCACTGGTCACGTGACATTAAAAACATGGATGCCTCCTAGAAGACAGGTGAGTGGGTCATTGCAGGAAACTAGCAGCGGTTCATCAAGTGTGTGGAAATACTTCACTATATACCTGGCTACATTATACCACCTTACAACACGCTATGAAGAACTATTAAATGCTGTTTAAATTGTCTAGACTAATTTATGTTAATGCTAATTCTAATGAGCAACTTGCAAATCACGTCTGCTTACAACTCCAGACCAGTATGCGGCAGTAACATGTATATTCTTAATTAGGAGTGCCCCTCTCAATTTTCAGTCCAAGACAATGGTCAAAGGTGTGTCCCTGGCAAAGTTATCTTGAGATGAAACATCATGAGTGGGAACAAGGTGAGCTTCTACAATACGTGCAAACTAGGTCCGCTGTTTGGACGTCTAACCATGACCCCACTTGGACGTCAGTATTCGGTTCAGCATTTGATCGTCAGATTAGATAACTTTTTTGAGGTCATGTGGACCTGGAAGACAGGTGCAGGAAATTGACAAATGTATTTTTTTTTTTTTTTTAATTTAAGACAAATATCAAAATTGTTGTTATCAACATGATTAATGAATATGAATTATAAATAATTTATATTCATTGTTGATTTGAGATTAAACATTATTTTTTATTATTTATTTATTTACGATATTTTGTTATTTTACATTTTATTAAAGGTGCACAATGATAATATGCTGTCTGTTGACACCAAGTGTCCTGTTGCCTTAGTGCTGCTGGATCTCACAGCAGCCTTTGACACGGTGGACCATACAGTCCTCCTGTCACGCCTGAAGCACTATGTTGGCATCCATGGCACTGCACTTAAATTGTTTGTGTCATACCTCTCCAATAGAACCTTCTCTGTGAAGACTGGTGACTTGTCTTTTTCTTGTGCTTCTCTCTCCTGTGGAGTCCCGCAAGGTTCCATTCTTGGCCTTATTCTGTTTTAATTATACATGCTACCACTTGGGTCAATTATAGCCAGGCACAACCTATCTTTTCACTATTATGCAGATGATCTGAAAATCTATCTGCCACTGAAGCCTGGCAATGCACGAAACACTTTAGTTGACTGCATTGCCGACATTAAGCAGTGTTTCGTCCAAAATTTTCTGCACTTAAATGATGATGAAGATAAAACCGAATATATTGTGTTTGGAGAGTCTGTGTCAAACGGATTTGGTACCTGGCCTTCAACTGCCACTCAGACTGTAAGAAACTTAGGAGTGATTTTTGACAGTTCTATGAAATTCAACAAACAAATTGACAATGTTGTCAAGTTCAGCTTTTTTCAACTGCGCCTTCTGGCAAAAATAAAAACCTTTTTAAACCATCATGACCTCGAGAAGGCTATTCACACTCTAATAAGCTCCAGACTGGACTACTGCAATGCCCTGTATACTGGTGTCTCCCAGTCCTCTGTTGGCCGTCTTCAACTTGTCCAAAATGCAGCTGCCCGTCTTTTAACGAGCGCTAAAAAACGAGAGCACATTACTCCTATTCTCTATTCCCTCCATTGGCTCCCGGTCCATTTTAGAATTCATTTTAAACTTTTGTTTGTTTTTAAAGTTCTTAACTGCCTCGCCCCATCTTACTTATCCGAGATGCTGACCATTCGCGATTACGATAGAACTTTGAGGTCGTCAAATCAACTCATGTTGGAAGTGCCCAGGTCAAAACTTAAACACTGGGGAGACCGAGCCTTTTCAGTTGCTGGACCTAAGCTCTGGAATAAGCTCCCCAGTGACATGCGTATCATTACTGACCTGGGCCTTTTTAAATCAAGACTTAAAACGCATCTTTTTAAAATGGCTTTTAGTACCCAGTAGTGTGGTGATTTATTTTTATTTATTTTTATTCTATTTTTATTTTACTTTTTATCCTCTCATTTATTGTTTATAGTTTCTTTTTTTAGCTTTGTTTTATTACCGTACTTGTTTTCCGGTGTGTTGTTTTAAATCGTTGTTTAATCTTTTGTAATGCACCTTGGTTCACCTATCGTCGATGTAAGGTGCTATATAAAT
Organism: Chelon labrosus; assembly: GCF_963514085.1. Lineage (NCBI taxonomy): Eukaryota > Metazoa > Chordata > Actinopteri > Mugiliformes > Mugilidae > Chelon > Chelon labrosus. The sequence continues at coordinate 24,242,202 of NC_140347.1, forward strand.
AAAGTACATTTACATTTACATTTTCATGTTTTTCCTACTGGTTTATTTAAGGGTCTCTGGATCGCAGTTTGTGGAACCAATCCAAGGTCTGGCTAAGTTTAACCGAGTTCTGCGCCACAGTCATATCGGGCGAAATATGTGCGAATTCGTGGAGTGTAGGCTGTGCGGAACCCGGCCATTATGATTTGAACCAGTCAACGCCACTCTAACTGGCTGAGGCATTGTGTCATCACAACGTACATCGTAAGAGCCACTCCGATTGGCCCAGGTGTTCCTCTTCTGTGGAAGTGAATGAGTGCTTTAGGGGCCGTCCACACAGAAACGCTTTTTGGTGTAAACGCAGATGTTTTGCATCGTTTTGGCCGATCGTCCACACGAATCCTGTAAACACATAGCCCTAAAACGCACTTTTTTGAAACCGGGTCCCAGGGTGGAAAAATTCGAAAAAGCACCTCTTGCGTTTTTGTGTGGACAGGGAAAAACGGAGAGAAACACATACGATGATGTCATCGCCACCATCGCCACACCCCTCGAGCAGCCTTCCACCTCTTATATCCCGCAAGACGTCTCATAACAACATCAACAACAATGGTGGACTACATGCTCGCGTTCCTGCTGGAGAAGATATTGAATATAGGGTTACTACGGCAAAATATAATTTCTCCTTGAGTTTGGTTTCTTCTAAAGCCGATCTGTAAACAGCGCTCATGCTCCGCCTCTTCCTCTCCGTTTTTGGTGAATTTCTGAAACGGAAACAGCGCCACCTATAGGCCTGGAATATGAAGTAGCGTTTTCAAACGGATCCGTGTGGACGCAGATATTCTTGAAACGATGCCAGGGAAAACGGATAGGGAAAAGATCGTTTTCGTACGTGTGGACGAGGCCTTAGTTTGCTAGTGGTCAAGTCGGGTAGTACGTTTTGTTTCTCTGTTGAGTGAGATGTAAGATGTTTGAATGGTGCCGTTTATATCAATCAAACGTGGTAGGACTCAACTGAGCCGGTTAAATAGACGTCTAGATTCATGATTCTTGAGTCGTCTTTGATGGCCGGTTATATGAGCCGAATCTTTTTTTCCACCGCTACTGAAAATGAGTTAAAATGAATGAAAATTAAATGCTATTGAATATGTCATTGTTATCAGTTTTAAAAAAAAAATAAAGTGACAGGTAAAAATGGGTTATGACGGGATTTTTATGACCCTGTCAGTCAAAATGACAGACAACGAAAAAGTCTAGCGCAACCTCTGATCAAGACGTACATGGCAGCAGTGCCATACGACAAAGCATCAAAGCAATAACCGATGCAGTGGCGTATCATCTAGCGAAGGACACGCTCCCGCTCAGCACAGTTGAGAAGTCTGGGTAGAATAAGTTAAGAAAACGAATCAATAATTATCGATATCGACCGATATGAAACACTTATATTGTGATACATTTTTCAGCCATATCGCCCAGCCCTAATCATATCATACAAGTTTAAATGGCCCAAGAAAAATACATCAGTGTGACACATTTACCCTTACAAATCTAGCTGGCCTGAACCATGGTAATTAAGTAACAGTAACTCAAATACATTATGTTGACCCAACATATTTACATTTAGGTCACTCAACAAAATTGTTTCTGGCTAAGTTAACGCGTTTTACTTGGGTGGAAATATTTTCCATAATTTTATTATGTTAACTGAGCCACAAGTCATTTTTTGAATAAACATCTTTTGGTTTAAAAAAATCATCATCAGATCTTTTGGTTGTAATATTATGTAAGCAACAGGCATAGTTTGTCAAAGCTTATTGGTTAAGCAAATATTTCATCATATATTGGAATGAGCTGGGAACCTATAAAAGTGACAGCCAGGTCCAGAGACTCTGCTCAGTATGACTGAGACCAAGCACATTCATCAACACAGGGACTTCCAGCACAGGGACTTGATGAGTAAGACGTGAGGATGACCTGAAATTCTTTGTATGTGTGTCTTATGTGTGTTATAGTTGACATTGGTCTGTTCTCACAGAAAGAAATAATATTTTGAATGCAGTTATTTCTTCATTGTTACCTGTTTATGAAAACTGAGCTGCTTGTTGAGATTTCAGGAGGGTGGCCTCATGGAGTCTTTTAATATGACAGATATAGACTGGAATTTTTGTCAAGTAAACAATGACATATTGTGTGTGTTGTTATACATTTTTCTTTCCTCACTGACTGCTGTGACAGTATGTGGCAATCTCCTTGTGATAATGTCTATCATTTATTTTAAACAGCTCCACACTCCTACGAACTACCTCATCCTCTCCCTAGCAGTGGCTGACCTGCTAATAGGAGCTTTAATCTTTCCTTTTAATATGGCGTTCTCTCTAACATCATGTTTGTATCAGAACACTTTAACATGCAAAATACGAAATGCCTTTGACTTTACAATCAGTTCATCTTCCATTCTAAACTTGTGCTGTATTTCTATTGACAGGTACTATGCAGTGTGTCATCCTCTGATATACACAACTAAATTAACTGATCATGTTTCCGTGACGATGGGCCTGGGGAGCTGGGCTCTTTCATTTTTTTGGGGAATTTTGCACTGTCTAGTTGAGTTTTCTTATGATTTATGTAACATAGAGTGTTTCATCCTTCTTTGTATTATAAGTTTTTTAACATTTTATGTCCCAACAATAATATTATTTTGTGTCTACTCTAAAATTCTGCTGGTTGCACTGAAACAAGCATACAGCATCCAGAATGCAACCTCCCAGTCTGGACCAGTTGCCAGTAAGAAGGAGAGAAAGGCCACCAAAACGATGGCTATAGTCATGGGATTATTTTTGATATGCTGGCTGCCTCTTTTTATCACTTACCCTTTTCAGCTTTTGAGTAACATTGTTACTGATTTGCTTGAACCCTTTAACTGGTTTGCAATTTCAAATTCAATGTTAAATCCATTTATTTATGCTTTCTTCTACCGCTGGTTTAGATCAGCTTTCAGGATGATGATTACTGGAAAAATATTTCAAGGTGATTTTACTAACACAAATCTGCACTGACTGTCCATGTACCTCATGTAATTGAACAAATAATTCAAATTACTTATTTCATTTATTATTACATTCTTACATCATATGCTATGTCATATTTGCATTATTATGGCCTGCACATACAGCACATTATGCATATTTTGTAGATGCACAGGTTTAAGATATTCACAAGTTGTTCACTTTGCATTTCATATATTATCACAAAATTGTCACTGTCACCTGGAAGAATGAATGAGTTCAAATAGCCTGTGCTTCTCGAGCAAAGATGTTTTAACGTTTATAAATGATCTATAAATGTATAAAATATTACTGTTCCCTGTGCTTCTCTGAGTAAAGATGTTTTAACTGGCTATTACATATAAACCCCCATAAAGAGATTGTTGCAATGTGTGATCTCAGTATCAGCAGGACATTTTACGTGTTTATACAGATGATGGCTTACACTGTCACCGTCAATAGACCACAACCCGTACAGAACAGTTACTATGCACATTCATGTCAGCTTGTTTGTGAAAATTTTCAATTATAAGTATTAATTTATATTTACCTATTGATGATTAGTTTTGAGTCGCCACCAGACACAAGAGTCATGTCTTTATGTACTAGTGTGCTAATAAAACACAATGTTTATGCCATATATGTGTAGAAGGAGACAAATGAAGTCAGAAAAAATTTCTAACAAGATTATACCTAGCTGGTTGTGCTTACTATATTCTTAAATATATTGTCAATAATAAGACAAGATAAGATAATCATGGTCATGAATAAGGTATTGATATAGCTATTATATTGTAGTATAAAATATTGAATACAGTACACATGCATACATGAATAAGGTAGGAAAATAAAAATAACCAACATGAAATGGTAGGTAACAAAATCTTATAGAAATAGATAATCTTAATAATAACAATAATGCGTAGTAGGTGAAGGAGCAATAACCTGCTGAAATTCAGCTCAGATGCAGCTCATCATTTTGAAAGTAGCAGATAACAAAATGAAATGTTAAAGGAACCTTTAAAGAGACTGCTGCTGTCACTTATTATACACGTGAACCTAGCAGCGAGCTGTGGAGTTGTTTGTGGGGAGCCATGGGGTAGTGGTTAGAGATGCAGCTTAGTACCGAGGGCGGTCCTTAGAGGCTGCAGCACATTGCTCCGACTGTAAACACTACTGTGTGTGAATGACTGGATGGGTCAAAATGCTGAGAGATAATTTCCCCTTGTGGGATCAATACATTACCAAAAAAAAAAAAACATGTTAAGCTGACTAAACACAGACATTAAACATAGAAAGCTAATGTAAAGCTGAACATAATCCAGACGATACAGTGCTGCGTAAAAGTTTTTGTGCCCTTCAAAATCCTCTACTTCTCTGAATAAGAATGACTCAAAGCATCATCAAAGTAGGAACAATGAGAACCTAGTCAGACAAATGATACACAATTATTATACTTGTGAGTTAATTAACAAACTAGTTTAACCAAAGGTAACTTCAAAGCAGCTAACGGCCTCTCTCACCTTAGCCAATATTAACTTTAATTCACCCACCATCAGGAGAACTCTGAACAGCCAGGGTGTATGTGACAGTGCGGCAAGGACAAAGCCACTGCTCTATCCTGTACTGAATTGTAATATATATTGCCCATATATACAGCATATATATGTGTATACACCGATCAACAATAACATTATGACCACCTTCCTAATATTGTGAAGGTCTCCTTTGTGCCTCCAAAACAGTTGTGACTCATCAGAAAATCGACATGGGCCTCCTGAGGGTGTCCTAAATTAGTGTATAACAGTCAATCGCCCTTCCTTGCAAATCAGACATTTATAAGATGATAGAGCAACATTTAAGTGGAAGTACAAAATATATGACCTGTAAATACGAACTTAATCAAATAAAAGAAAAACACAAAAAAACAACAACAAACAAACAAACAAAAAAACAAAAAAACAACAACAAAAAGTTTCTCTATTTTCCAAGGGTTGCTCAACTTCAACTCAATTGCACTGTTGTGCATGGTTCAAAATTACAAACTCAAATGTACAATTCACACAGCATTAAAAATCAAGTATTTAAATAAAAGGAATTAGTTTAGGAAACTGCAGAGGACCAACAACAATTACACCTCATCTGCCTCATTCACCATACTACTAAGATCCACATTTTCCATATATTGCATAAAGGGACTCCAAATGTTTTGAAAAAGTGATAGTTTCCCCTTGATAATGTAAGTAATTTTTTCCATTGGTAAAGTTGTGGACAATTCCTTAATCCAGTTAATGAGTTTTGGTTTACTGGTCTTCCTCCATGAGAGTGCTATGACTCTTTTTCCCAGCAGTAGACATAAGTCCAGGGCAGTAATTATCTTTCTAGACATAAGATGTCCATCAGGATATAAACCTAAAATAAAAAGTTTAGGGTCAAGAGCTAATTGTATACCCAATATAGTGTCCAGAGCTTGTTTAATTTCTTTCCAAAACTGTTGTACTTTATTGCATTCCCAGACACAGTGGAAGAACGTCCCTTTCTCCTCTCCACACCTGAAACACAAGTCTGGGATATCACCATTATACTTATTAAGCTTTTCTGGAGTCACATATGTCCTCATTAGCCAATTATATTGCAGTACTTTGAGACGAGTACTGGTAGTTTGTGTTTGTGCTTCAGCACATACCTCCTCCCAGTCTTCGGAGGATAAGTCCTCCTGTAAATCTTCCCTCCAGGCATTAAGTTTTCCTAAAGAAGATTCAAGGGAACCCTCTACTAACATATTATATAGTTTGGAGATTATTCCCTTTCCAAAGCAGTCTCTTTTCATTTCTGTTTCCAAAGTGGACAACGGAGGGATTGACAAACACTGATTTTGAGATGATCTAATAAAGTTTCTCACTTGTAGATATTTAAATCGATGTTTGCATGGAATATCATACTTGGCAATCAACTCCTCAAATGACATCAAAATCTCACCCTCTGATCCCATGAGATCCCCTATTGTCTTTAAACCTTTGTCAGCCCACTTCCTAAAACCAGGGTCTGCTCTGCCTGGAGGGAAAAATTGATTACCCCATATTGGGCTGAAACGTGCGAGAGAGGTGGATTCACCCAGATATTTCTTAACCTGATACCCTAAAGCGTTTTTGTGTGTGTGTCTGTGTCAGGCTGCATCGTATGAGGGGCCGTCTGGGACATTATTCAGAATTAGCTTGCATATACACAAGTGAAACCAAAGTCATTCACACACTATAGTGAAACCTCGCACATACACATATGAAACCATTCACACACTACAGTGAAACCTCGCACATACACATATGAAATGCTCTCACGCACTATAGTGAAACCTTGCACATACACATACACATATGAAATGCTCTCACACACTATAGTGAAACCTCGCACATACACATATGAAACCATTCACGCACTATAGTGAAACCTCGCACATACACATATTCTTGACATGTAAAATCGTTTTTAATTCTGAAAAACAATATATGTATCCCGTAAATTCCGGACTATAAGCCGCTACTTTTGTCACTTGCTTTGGAACCTGCGGCTCATACAACGGCGAATGGATTTTTACAGCTAACGGTCACCAGGGGCGCACTATCATGTCATAGACGGTGACACGAGGATTAAGAACTGACTTTTCTGGTATAGTAGGCTGGTTATTTTGATACAGTAAACGGCCGTGTTACTGCACCTTTACTGCTGTGTTGGCTGTTTTCGAAAAAGATGCTGGTTATTTTGTTGAGCAGCCGGGTTACTGCACTTTTGCTGCTGTGTTACAGGCAAGCACTTTTACAAACAAATTAAATTTAGCCATTTAACGTTATTGCCTCGTCAAGCGTTGTAAGCTTTGTTTTTTGTTATACTGCACTACTACGGTACTATGACTGCAGGAAGTGCGCTAGGAGCGCACCGTTGTATTATTTGTGCACTGAACGAATGCTGTTTGTAATGTCAAAGATGTGAAAGTTTGATCGATTGATTTTTTTGTTTGATTGATCGAAAGATTTATGTTTGTCAAATGTAAATAAATGGGACGCTTTGCGTTTCAAAACAGTCATTTCTGTCCCGACGATCCCCTCCGTGGTAGAAGAAACTCTTACGGTAATTAAACATTAAAACACCAGCGGTTTATAGTCGGGTGCGGCTTATAGTCGGGTGCGGCTTATATATGGCACAATCTGTAGTTTCCCCAAAATTTAGCTGGTGCGGCTTATATTCAGGTGTGCCTTATAGTCCGGAAAATACGGTAATCCAAGGCACAAGTCGATCGGGACCAGAAAATAATGTATCTTTCGCCATGGACTGCCGTTCATATTTTTTTAGAAAGATAGGTCCCATGGAGGCAATCAGAAGGGGCGGGACTTCGGCTATACCTTCCGTTTACACTGAAATTGTCACGCAGATGTAACAGAGTTAAAAATGCACTACTAATTATTATTTCCAATTTGTATTTGTAAGTTTTATTTATTATAATTATTTTGAGTATTTGTGAATTTTATCTCTATGAGTTATTTTCATTTACTATTATTTTATTAACTTTTCCTGTGGAAATTACCTTCCTGCACTCTGCCTTTTGCGAACCTCCTGGGCTTCTGTAGCCCCTCCCCGCTGCCCTCACAGTCCCGTTTTGTGTTGTTGAGGGTAAGTTGTGTGTGAAAATGCTACCATAATGTTGTATTATTTTCTTTGGAAATTAAGTCATTTATGTTGAAATCTTTGGTGTATATTGTTCTCATTTGCATACTTTATGTTACCACGCTGTTTTGTGTTGTTTATAAGTTTAATGGGTGTTTTTAGTTTCACGTTTCTGGCGCGATCTGTGTTTGTGTAGCCTATGCAGCACTAGCTTGCACTTCCTGGTGTTAATACGGCATGTTTGCATGTTTAGGAGCAGAGGTGCAGAGGAAGAGACAGGAGGATTATAATATTTGTTAATGTCCTTCTGCAGGTATGTTTTTTTTCTTTATTAAGTTTAATGTTGTTTCTGGTTAGCTACTCCACCCCACGTTCTGTGTTCCTTTCGCCACCAGGTGGCAATGTTTTTCTGTGAATATCTTAAAGCTCTGCCCTGACAGTCCCGTTTTGTGTTGTTGAGGGAGCAGAGGTGCAGAGGAAGAGACAGGAGGATTATAATATTTGTTAATGTCCTTCTGCAGGAATAAAGAAATCGAGGAAACAGTGCCTTCTCCTTTTTCATGCCTCAACCACACACCCGTTACACATACACGCTAGTGAAATGCTCACACACATACAACTGAAAATGTTGAACTCGCTAGAGTTTTTCAGATTTGTATTCGCATTTCACTAGTATGGGTGAGAGCATTTCAATATTCGAAAAGGTTTCAGTAGTGACTATGAATGGTTTCATATGTGTATGTGCAAGGTTTCACTATAGTGCGTGAGAGCATTTCATATGTGTATGTGCGAGGTTTCACTATAGTACGTGAGAGCATTTCATATGTGTATGTGCGAGGTTTCACTATAGTGTGTGAGAGCATTTCATATGTGTATGTGCGAGGTTTCACTATATGGTCTGGTCTTGGTGGCAGGGGTTGAACGACTTCAGATTTTTTAAAGTCGACTAAAATGTGGTGTAAGTGGAGTTGACGTCCAGTAGTTGATGATGTCACACAAACAAAAACACAGTAGAAAGTAATATGTTCTTGACCTGAATACATATTGTAGCATTCCACACAAGAGAAGCTACGGAGGCTTTTCTGCAAGTTTATTGAAGCTTGAACACGGGCTACTGTCGGTCATAAATCACGTCTAGACCATAAACACTGTCAGTCTGACATGTAATATGCAACTCTTGCTCGGGGGAAAAAAACACGCTTTACAACCACAGCAACAATGTCAGGTAATAGAACACAACAGAACATGACATGAGATTATCAAAACTGTGCGCTGCAGATTTGTAGAGCCTGTAAAATGGGCAATGTCAGAAATGTTTAATAGTACTTCACAGCTTGTTGTAAGATAGGATAATGTAGCCGGGATATAAAAAACAAAACAAAAAAAAAAACGGTATCTCTGAATCCTTTTCCATATATAGCCTCAAAGGTCTAATAACTTTTGACAATGAAATTCACCAACAAATTGTTGCCTCCTTCTCTCTGTTACCACAGGACGTTTGGTAAAGTTGTTAAGTGACTGCTGTTGAGAGGATTTGGACCGTTCCTCTGCTAGTGTTAGTGGATGAGTTTTCAGATCAGTGTGAATTGCAGTAGTGCATTTGTTGTATTTCAGGACTGACTTACACATTCTGCATGTCACAGTAGAATGGGCTTCATCTTTAGTGAAGTATTTCCACACACTTGATGAACCGCTGCTAGTTTAGCATGATGCTGCTCATGGCAGGGCAGTAAAGTCGACTAGTCGGTACAACCCCTAATAGGTGGGTGGTACATGTCTAAGTAATATCCACACGAATGCCAGGTCCAAAAGTTACCCAGCAGAACATTGTATTGTCACAAGATGGTCAATGTTATTGATTTCTCCTGTCAGTGATCATGATCTTATTCCTGATTGGATGTTGTAATCCTGTTCGCCCCCAACCCCCTCAACGACAGGTAAGTACCTAGCCGTTAACAGACAATAGTCGTGCAATTTCTTTTTAATTCCGATTTAAACCTCAACTCCTCGCCAGTCCCTTAGAACTGAAGAAGCTACTCGGATGAGTGGTGAAATGTCTTTAAGAGCTTGTCAAGCTTAGGTTCCTTCCCCAGCTGGGGCTGGGGTTCCTTCCCCAGCTTGACAAGTTGACATGCCACGTGCCAAGAACAAGTTTGCAAGTTGCCAGAGGTCAGCACTCCCAGGTCCTCCCCGTCACCTGCTGCCCAGCTCGTGCTGCACCCGACCCTGATGCCTTCCCCTGCCAGTTGTGGGTCCACAGGGAGGCAGCTCTATGTTTTTTCTTTGGTCTGTGCCCAGCCATTCCCCTTGGAAGTAAGCCTGGACACCAGAAGGTTGCCGGGAAGGTCCCTTCCTGGTCTGGGACCTGGTGGGAGACCCAGTTTTCCTGCTCTGGAGAAATTTACTGCAGTTCATTTTAGGCCATTCCATCAAAGGCAATGAATCAGTCTTTGGTGGGCCCATCTCTTGCAATAAATATTGTATTTATACAGGTTAGAGTCAGGTTTGTCCATGAACAAATACAAGACAAGAAAGTTATTTCATAAGGATTTGACTTTTTGTGTGTAATGTGAGCTACTAAAAATGCCAAGCATTCTGTACCTTAAACACAGTGTAACTCAGCTGTTCTTGTGTTATTCCAGTTTGTAACTTTGTTTGTAACTTTATCCATGTAAGCATTACATAACTACCTTGTGACAGATTAGTTTGTTCATAGAGTGCACCTTGGGGAGGAGCAGAGCTCTGTGTACCACCAGAGCACCTCAGGGACCAAAGACTGATCTGTTTTTCACACCTTTAACAGGGGACAGGTTAAGTTGTGTCATGCTCTAAACATGAACAATCAAGATAAAAGAAAAGTAAAAAAAAGAAATTTAAAAATTGTGTGTATGTGTAAATCTGAATATTCCCACATTCTACATACCACACTGACAGTAGTTTTTGTTACCTAATATTAGTTCGTAGTAACTATCACATAAATAACATTTAGATGGTTATGTTTTAGCATATTACAGAAGTTGGTTAAAGATCCTACTTTAAAGTGTCTTAACTGTGTAAGTGTTTCTGTGACTACCAAGACATAAATATCAAGGGTTATTAGATGGCAGTGTGGACATAAAAAAAAAAAAAACTAATTTAAAATTGATGTCATAATGCCACAAAGGCAGCTTATGGTTTCTCACAGCTAATTGGCTCAGCAAATTATTAATTATTTATTGAAATTAGCTGGGAAATTTCAAAAGTGACAGTCAAGTCCAAAGTCTCTGCTGAGCATGAGTGAGACATACAGAGATGCCAGCAAGCCTTCATGCAGTGTAAGGAATGAGAAAGTAAATGAACTACACATCTATGTAACTTGTATGTATCCTTTTAACAAAATGTCTTGCATTTATTCTTACTAATAGATATGTTTCATTGACTGCTGTTATAATTTTATTGTTTTATTCATGGAAATCTAAGTCATATGTTGAGATCTCCCTAGTATGGCACCATGCAGTTTCTCAATACAACAGATAATGACATGAACTGGAATTTCTGTCAGTCAGAAAATTACTTATGTGTGTTGTTATATATTTTTCTTTCCTTACTGACTGCTGTGACAGTATGTGGCAATCTCCTTGTGATAATGTCTATCATTTATTTTAAACAGCTCCACACTCCTACTAACTACCTCATCCTCTCCCTAGCAGTGGCTGACCTGCTAATAGGAGTTTTAATGTTTCCTTTCAATATGGCGTTCTCTCTAACATCTTGTTACTATCAGAACACTTCAAAATGCAAAATAAGAAATGCCTTTGACTTTACAATCAGTTCATCTTCCGTTCTAAACTTGTGCTGTATTTCTGTTGACAGGTACTATGCAGTGTGTCATCCTCTGATATACACAACTAAATTAACTGATCATGTTTCCGTGATGATGGGCCTGGGGAGCTGGGCTCTTTCATTATTTTTTGGAATATCGCACTTTGTAATTGAGTTTTCTTATGATTTATGTAACATAGAGTGTTTCATCCTTCTTTGTATTTTAGGTTTTTTAACATTTTGTGTCCCAACAATAATATTGCTTTGTGTCTACTCTAAAATTCTGCTGGTTGCACTGAAACAAGCATACAGCATCCACAATGCAACCTCCCAGTCTGGACCAGTTGCCAGTAAGAAGGAGAGAAAGGCCACCAAAACGATGGCTATAGTCATGGGATTATTTTTGATATGCTGGCTGCCTTTTTTTATCACTTACCCCTTGCATCAATTGAGTAACATTGTTACTGATTTGCTTGAACCCTTTAACTGGTTTGCACTTTCAAATTCAATGTTAAATCCATTTATTTATGCTTTCTTCTACCGCTGGTTTAGATCAGCTTTCAGGATGATGATTACTGGAAAGATATTTCAAGGTGATTTTACTAACACAAATCTGCACTGACATAATTCAAACTACTTATTTCATTTATTACTCTCTATTCTTATATTATTATATCATATGCCATGCCATATTTGCATTATTATGGCCTGCATACACTGCACATTATGCATATCTTGTACATATACAGGTTAAGGTATTCACAAGTTGTTCACTTTGCATTTCATATATTATCACAAAATTGTCACTGTCACCACACAAATAAATACATTATTAATTAATGTATAAATTATTACTGCTCCCTGTGCTTCTCTGAGTAAGGATGATTTAATGTTTATAAATGATCTATAAATGTCAGCATGTTTGTGAAAAATTTAAATTATAAGTATTAATTTACATTTACCTATTGATGATTAGTTTTGAGTCGCCACCAGACACAAGAGTCATGTCTTTATGTACTAGTGTGCAACGAAACACAATGTTTATGCAATACATGTGTACAAGAAGGAGACAAATGAATGAAAGTCAAAAAACAATGCTAACAAGATTATACCTAGCTGGTTGTGCTTACTATATTCTTTAATATATTGACAATAACAAGACAAGACAAGACAAGATAATCGTGGTCGTGAACAAGGTATTAACAGCACTAGTTATAATTATATGGACATTATATTGTAATAAATAAAGTATAAAATATTGAATACAGTACACACGCGTACATGAATAAAGGCAGTAAAATAAAAATAACTAACATGAAATGGTAGGTAACAAAATCTTATAGAAATAAACTTAATAATCTTAGACTGCTGTTGTCACTTTTATACACGTGAACCTTGTTAAGCTGACTAAACACAGACATTAAACATAGAAAGCTGATGTAAAGCTGGTAATGGCAGTACTAGTTGTTTGAAGGGCAGTCTTATTGGATCAGACCTGTTGCCCAGACAGTCCTCAAAGTGTGATGCTTCAGAGGGTTCTCTGTTTGGCAAGCTAGACCTAGTCAGTTGCTATATTTGATCAGGAGACTATAACTGCATGAACATAATCCAGAAGATACAGTGCTGCGTAAAAGTTTTTGTGCCCTTCAAAATCCTCTACTTCTCTGAATAAGAGTGACTCAAAGCATCAGCAGATTTTCTCACAACTACTCAAAGCAGGAACAATGAGAACCTTATCAGACAAATGATACACAATTATTATACTTGTGAGTTAATTAACAAACTAGTTTATTCATGAAAATGAATGTGCATTTCTACATGCTGCAAAATGAAGTACACTTTAAGGATTACAAGTTAATGTCAAGGCCATATTTTAGTTCATCTGTTCAGAAGTGTTTCCAGTCAGTGTAATGAGGCTGGTGTTGTTCAGTGCACCGTTTTGTTTAAGAAATCTGTGATCTGTCTGTCTATGATCATGCAGAAAAAGTAGCTTTCTGAGGACCTCGCAAAAAGAGTTGTTGTTGCTCATCAGGCTGGAAAAGGTTATAAAACAATCTGTAAAGAGATTTGAATCCACAAATCCACAGTCAGGCAGATAGTGACCAAACGGAGGAAACGAAAGGCGACTGTTACCCTCCACAGGAGTAGTCAGCCAACAAAGATCACTCCAAAAGCAAGACACATAATAGTCTCAGAGGTCACAAAGGAACCAAGGGTAACTTCAAAGCAGCTAACGGCCTCTCTCACCTTAGCCAATATTAACTTTAATTCATCCACCATCAGGAGAACTCTGAACAGCCATGGTGTATATGACAGTGCGGCAAGGACAAAGCCACTGCTCTATCCTGTACTGAATTGTAATATACCATAAGGGTCTATACAGTTCTGCAAGGTGTGCCCACAAATTCAGCATATATATGTATATACACCGATCAACCATAACATTATGACCACCTTTCTAATATTGTGTAGGTCTCTTTTGCCTCCAAAGTAGTTGTGACTCATCAGAGAATGGACATGGGCCTCCTGAGGGTGTCCTGTGGTGTCTGGCAACAGAATGTTGTTAGTGGGGGCCTATGGGTTGAGGGGAGGGACTTCTGAGGATCAGGCTTGGTCCAGTGCATCCCACAGATAATTTGATCAGTTTGAGATCTAGTTAATTTGGAGGCCACGTCAACACCTTGTGCTGTTTTTCATGTTTTTTTGAGTTGTTCCTCAAGTGTTTTTGTGTGTGTGTCTGTGTCAGGCTGCATCCTGCTGGGGATGGCTGCTGCCATCAAGGAGTGTCATTGCTATGGGGTGGGGTTGCCTGGTCTGGCATATTTCAGTTTGACATCATAGAACAAGCAGGGAAGGAAAAAGCCACAGAGATCAGACTGTGATTCTCCTGCTCGTCAAACAACGGGTCAGCATGTTTGAAACAGGACCACATCACCTGGAATAGAAAAAAAGACAAGAAAAAATGGTGTGGATGGGAAATCAATCACTTGTTCAATCACAGAGCCCTATGTAACTCCTTAGTGCAAATATAAAAATGAATGATTGCAAAGGTTGCTCATTGCTATGGGGTGGGGGTGCCTGGTCTGGTCTAGGTGGCAGGGGACATCATCAATGAGTCGAGTTCACGTCGACTAGTTGATGATGTCACACATAAAAACACAGTAGAAAGTAATGCTTTGTAACAATAAAATCTATGTTCTTGACCTAAATACATATTGTAGCGCTCCACACAAGAAAAGCTACGGAGGCTTTTCTGCAAGTTTATTAAAACTTGAACACGGGCTACTGTCGGTCGTAGACCACGTCTAGACCATAAACACTGTCAGTCTGACATGTAATATGCAACTCTCGCTCAGGGGAAAAGAACACGCTTTACAACCACAGCAACAATGTCAAGTAATAGAACTGGTAACACAACAGAACATGACATGAGCTTATCAATACCGTGTGCTGCACATTTGTATAGCCTGTAAAATCGGCAATGTCAGTAGCGTTTAATAGTACTTCACAGCTTGTTGTGAGATAGGATAATGTAGCCGGGACTAAAAAAAAAAACGGTATCTCTGAATCCTTTTCCATGTATAGCATCAAAGATCTAATAACTTTAGACAATGAAATTCACCAACAAATTGTTGATGCGCAGCCTCCTTCTCTCTGTTACCACAGGACGTTTGGTAAAGTTGTTAACTGACTGCTGTTGAGAGGATTTGGACAGTGCCTCTGCTAGCGTTAGTGGATGAGTTTTCAGATCAGTGTGAATTGCAGTAGTTCATTTGTTGTATTTCAGGAAACGTTAGTTTTGTTTGTTCAGCAGACTATTCTCTGTCTGAGTAGTGATGTGAGTCCTGAATGAATCGTTGCAAAACTCAAGATTTATTGTACTGACATGTGAGACATGATTCCTAATCCTTATTAACTTGTTTACTGACTTGTCCCTGCTACCAGTGGCGGTTCTACAGTGAATTGCTCCCCGGGCGAGACCACCTCCGAGCGCAACCCCCCCCGGCACGCGCGCGCTTAAAGAAAAGAGCATCCATGAATTGCAAATTTAAATAAATATGCCCTTAGACTCAAAGTGTCTGTCATTAGACGCTATATTAATCTATCTTTCAGGGAGGAACCATTAGCTCCTTGGTTACTGCCTCCAATTCTATGCTTGGCACACTTTTGGTTGGTTAAACTATGTTTTGACATGAAATAGAGTTGTAGCAAATGGCAAATGTTCATCTTTGAAACTACCTACAGATATAAAATTTCGTTGGCTAATTACAGGACCCAACGTGGTGGAAATAAATAATAACTGAACTTGTAACAGTTTTGTTGCAAAGCACAATCTTATGGTGAAATTACATCTGGTGTTTGTTAAGACGAATTACTGTTGTATAAGCAAGCATCATAGTAAAAAGGCTAACAAACGTATAGCACCAGTTAACATTAGCCCTTCATTCATGACATATGATACTGTAATCATACAGAGAGAACATACCTTTTATCTTTCCTGTTTCTGTCCATCTCTGCGTTTATTTGACACTCGACAATCAACAGATTTCCATCCTCCAACGCTGTCACTCACGACCAGAAGTCAAGACTAAACCAATTCACCTTGGTGACCACATAATTACCTATTTTTATTTGGCCATTTCACACAATTCATAAAAACCAAACGTGCATGAATTATAGGCCTGTATTTATTATATTATGAATGAAATGTGCGTTACATGGAAGAAAGTGAAGGTGTTACTAACTTTTATTTTTATACAGTGGACCCCCCCGTCCGTTCAATTTGGGAGAGACCCAGAGGTGAACTGTCCCCCGCGCCCCCCTCCCCATCCCTTTCTCACGCACAGCTTCTGTGCATGGCACCTTCTCAGCAGTAGGGGCGACTGCAGCTGCAGGGGGCGCCAATTTGCCAATTCCCTACACAGATATGACAGATAATAGAAAACCACGTAGCGGCGCAGATTTATTTGTTTATTTCTTTAATTTTTTTTCCAACTGCTCGTGCCGCCCCCCTTGTGTAACGAAAAAATGCCGCCCCGGGCGGCTGCCCGGTTCGCCCGTGCCTAAAACCGCTACTGTATATACGTTTTGTATATATTTAATTTGTATTTATATTTTTTTATTGTTTTTATTTATTATTATTATTTTATTTATTTATTTGTTTTGTTTTGTTTTTTGCTCTATTTTTATTTTACCTTTATTGTTTTAATACCTCTTTCTTATACTTTTTTGAGGGGAAGAGGGGAAGGTCGGCCGGCCGAAGGATTTACGCAGCGGATCACAAATTGAGCGGCCACGAGGCGAACGCGACCGGCCTGGGCTTATCAGAATCCTAGAGGAAACACTGAACTTTGCCCATGTAAGCATTACATAATTACCTTGTTACAGATTAGTTTGTTCATAGAGTGCGCCTTGGGGAGGAGCAGAGCTCTGTGTACCATCAGAGCACCTCAGGGACCAAAGACTGAACTGTTTTTCACACCTTTAATAGGGGACAGGTTAAGTTGTATTATGCTCTAAACATGAACAATCAACAGAAAAGAAAAGTAAAAAAGTATTCCCACATTCTACATACCACACTGACAGTAGTTTTTGTTACCTAATATAGGTTTGTAGCAACTAACACATAAATAACATTTAGATGGTTATGTTTCAGCATCTTACAGAAGTTGGTTAAAGATCCTACTTTAAAGTGTCTTAACTGTGTAAGTGTTTCTGTGACTACCAAGACATAATTATCAAGGGTTATTAGATGGCAGTGTGGACATAAAAAAAAAATTATTTAAAATTGATGTCATAATGCCACAAAGACAGCTTATGGTTTCTCATAGCTGATTGGCTCAGCAAATTATTAATTATTTATTGAAATTAGCTGGGAAATTTCAAAAGTGACAGTCATGCAGTGTAAGAAATGAGAAAGTAAATGAACTACACATCAATGTAATTTGTATGTATCCTTTTAACCAAATGTCTTGCATTTATTCTCTTTAATAGATATGTTTCATTGACTGATGTTATAATTTTACTGTTTTTATTCATGGAAAACTAAGTCATATGTTGAGATCTCCCTAGTATGGCACCATGCAGTTTCTCAATACAACAGATAATGACATGAACTGGAATTTCTGTCAGTCAGAAAATTACTTCTGTATGTTGTTATATATTTTTCTTTCCTTGTGGACTGCTGTGACAGTATGTGGCAATCTTCTTGTGATAATGTCTATCATTTATTTTAAACAGCTCCACACTCCTACTAACTACCTCATCCTCTCCCTAGCAGTGGCTGACCTGCTAATAGGAGCTATAATCTTTCCTTTTAATATGGCATTTTCTGTAACAACATGTTACTATCAGAACACTTCAAAATGCAAAATAAGAAAAGGCTTAGACTTTACAATCAGTTCATCCTCCGTTCTAAACTTGTGCTGTATTTCTATTGACAGGTACTATGCAGTGTGTCATCCTCTGATATACACAGCTAAATTAACTGATCATGTTTCCGTGATGATGGGCCTGGGGAGCTGGGCTCTTTCAATTTTTTGGGGAATTTTGCACTTTGTAATTGATTTTTCTTATGATTTATGTAACATAGAGTGTTTCATCATTCTTTGTATTTTAGATTTTATAACATTTTGTGTCCCAACAATAATATTGCTTTGTGTCTACTCTAAAATTCTGCTGGTTGCACTGAAACAAGCATACAGCATCCAGAATGCAACCTCCCAGTCTGGACCAGTTGCCAGTAAGAAGGAGAGAAAGGCCACCAAAACAATGACTATAGTCATGGGATTATTTTTGATATGCTGGCTGCCTCTTTTTATCACTTACCCCTTTTATCTTTTGAGTAACATTGTTACTGATTTAATTGAACCCTTTAACTGGTTTGCACTTACAAATTCAATGTTAAATCCATTTATTTATGCTTTCTTCTACCGCTGGTTTAGATCAGCTTTCAGGATGATGATTACTGGAAAGATTTTTCAAGGTGATTTTACTAACACAAATCTGCACTGACTGTCCATGTGCATAATAATTACAGTAAATATTAACACAGATTCCATTCTGTCTTGTTCTGTACAGTACTTGCTTCACAAATGGACTATTATTTATCTCATGGACTGCCTGTGTGCATTGAACCAGTCAGTTATAGTTCCCAATATTACAGTATCACAAAACAAGTTTGTAATTTCAGATATCAACCTGATGCCCTCTTCTCCTGCCATATGTGCTATTACCAGAAGGTTTGCTTTGTCCCCAAGCACAGTCACAGAAAGTCTGGCACCATGTGCTTTTCACAGATGAGAGCAGGTGCACCTTGAGTATATGTGACGTCCGTGAATGGGTCTGAAGAAGCCATGGAGAACATTATGCTACATGTACCATCGTTCAGCATGACTGTTCCTGGAGTTCCTTAGTTGGTGGTATACGTCTGTTAGCCTTTTTGCTATGATGCTTGCAATGCTTATACAACAGTAATTCGTCTTAACTCCAGATCTAATTTCACCCTAAGATTGTGCTTTGCAACAAAACTGTTACAAGTTCAGTTATTATTTATTTCCATCACATTGGGTCCTGTAATTAGCCAACGGAATTTTCATATCTGTAGGTAGTTTCAGAGATGAACATTTGCCATTTGCTACAACTGTATTTCATGACAAAACATAGTTTAACCAGTCATAACTAAAAGTGCGCCAAGCATAGAATTTGAGGCAGTAACCAAGGAGCTAATTGTTCCTCCCTGAAATATTTTGGAGCATCCTCTGCCACTGGTCAGGATGAGCCACCCACCTCTTGAATAACTGGATTCTCTTAAGTGTGATTTTCAAATGTTCTATTGAAGGATTTGTGCAATTGAAAAATATAAGTTTCTGTTTCACTTATATTGTTATAATAAAACATAGCTGTTTGTGCAAAACGTTGTGTCATTCATTTTCCTTTTCCTGTCCAGGAGCTGGGAGGATACTATTTTGGACTAGCCTGACGCATCATGTTTTCACTTTGATTTTCAGGGTGTCTTTGAATTCAGCCCTCTGTAGGTTGATCATTTTTATTTCCGGTATCCTATAGTTCCTAAAACATTACTCGGTCCATATCAACTGAACCATATGAACTTCTGGGTCGCTGCTCGTGTGGTCGACCGGTTAGTCAACTGAGCATTTCATATGTGTGTGTGAGGTTTCACTGTAGTGCGTGAATGGTTTCATATGTGTATGTGCGAGGTTTCACTATAGTGAGTGAGAGCATTTCATACGTGTATGTGCGAGGTTTCACTGTAGTGCGTGAATGGTTTCATATGTGTATGTGCGAGGTTTCACTATAGTGTGTGAATGACTTTGGTTTCACTTGTGTATATGCAAGCTAATTCTGAATAATGTCCCAGACGGCCCCTCATAGGCAGCAGCACTGGACGCAAGTGTTTGTGACAGTTATTTAAAGTTAGTAGTCACTTAAAGCAGCTATATGTCCTATAGCAGGGTGCCCATTACTTCGATCGCGATCGACCGGTGCGGGTAGATCGCGTGCCATTGGAAAAAATAAAATGTTTTAGATGTTAGTCTGGCTTAACAATTAACTGTTGCACCTCCAAAACAAACAGCAAGACAAACATTCATCTTTATTTATTTCTACTTTACATTTGCAAATTGCAACATGCCCTCAGTTCAGCAGCACACATCCACAGCCACGCACAACTTCAACAACAACTGAAGACTACCGTCTTTCTTAAAGAGACAGCGCTATTTTTCTAAAGGTGTAGTGCACCAATTTTTCCTGATAAAAGTAAAAACAAAGATGGATAGAGCTTTTAACACTGTAGCAACAATTAATATGACTTAGGATACACAGGTAGATCACTTTGACTTGGTCATTGTAAAAGCAGCTCGCAAGCCAAGGAAGTGTGGGCACCCCTGTCCTATAGTCTTCAATGGAACATTGAAACTAAGTCCATTCTATATCTAGTTTGATATGGGTGTTTTACATACAGTTCAACCCCAGAGGTTACATGTGAAAGAAGAAACATTCAAGTTTGCAGTTTGCACTGATTTGAAATTTAAATAAAGAGCTTATGGCTTGAGGCACATCGTGGGCTGTTTTATTTCTTCCCTTAGGGGAGCAGAATATTTGTTGCAGTTTGACCATGGTGTTTTTAGATGTCCATATTAAGCAAAGTACATCTATACAAACTATATGTATCATAAACAACTTAACAGAGGAGAAAAGAAGGTATCGGATTGATATCGGTATCGGCAGATACTCCAAATTGCAGTATCGGTATCGGACATGAAAAAGTTGGATCGAGCCATCCCTAGTTTGTACTGTATGTAAGAAGATGAGGGAGTAAACAAATGGTTGCTACAATGCTTGACTTGTCCCTCAATAGTAGCCAAATGGTAATTGAATGTGCTTGTTATGGGTATTTAGAAGGACCTTTAATAGGGGACAGGTTAGGATGTATGATGCTGTAAACAAACTGTGAAGGCCAGACTCATTATTCAAAGTTAACTTCAAATCATTTGATTTGCAATTGCAGTGGATTTGTTCTAAATACTTATATATATACCATGACCCGGATAGGAAATATATATAAATGTGTGTGTATGTAAATCTAAAGACTCCCACACTACATATTACACCAACAGTATTTTTGTAAACACTAAGTATCCAAAAACAAGGGCAGCTGGACTTGTAGAAGTCAAGTTCAGGGGTTCAGAGTTCAGCTGAAAGTTGTTTTCCATAGCCTCTCCGAACTCCTCCCACACCTAAGATTTTGCTTCTGAGATTGCAGAAGCTGCAGCCCGCCTGGCCTCCCAATACCTGCCTGCTTTCAGAGTCCCCTGGGCCAACCAGGCCCGAAAGGTCTCCTCCTTCAGCCTGACCACTTCCCTCCGCCCTGGTGTCCACTAGTGAGTTTGAAAGTTGCCACCACAGCAGGCACAGACAACCTTTTGGCCACAGCTTCCACCAGCCACTTCTGCAATGGAGGATTTGAACATGGCCCACTTAGATTCCATGTCCCCAACCTCCCCCAGGATGTATGAGAAGATCTTCTGGAGTTGAAGGTCGCACAAACATGTTCCTCTGCCAGTCATTTTCAGTTCACCCTTGCTACACATTTGGGTTTACCAGGTCTGACCGGCAGCCTTCCCTGCCATCTGATCCAACTCACCACCCTGTGGTGATCAGCTGACAGCTCTGCACTTGTCTTCACCTGAGTGCCCAAGACATTCGGCTGAAGATCTGATGACATGACCACAAAGTCTATCATTGACCTTTGGCCTAAGGTGGTGTGAAACTAAGTACACTTATGAAGCACCGTATCCTCAAAAACATGGTGTTTGTTATGGACAATCCGTGACCAGCACAGAAGTCCAAAAACAAAACAAAGCTTGAGTTAAGTTCAGGCAGGCCGTTCCTCCCAATCACTCCCCTCCAAGTTGCTCCATCAGTCCCCACATGGGCGTCTATCTATGTGTTTCCACTCTTTGACACCTTTCAAAAGTTTATTTTAATACAACCATTAGACTCCACTACAGTGTCAGTTATAGCCACCATTTCGCACAGACCATGGTTTGGTACTCACCTTGGTGGATTAAAAATATTTATGTAATTAATTGTAGGCTTTGTAATTAATTAATCTTGATTAATCACATTTTAATCGCATAACAATATTTGAACCACAAAGCAACATTTTTTTAATTTAAATGGATTTTAGGGGACGACTGAATCAAATAATAGACACAGACATGAATTTTGTAAGCTCAAGCTCTTTCAGTGTCTGGAAAAATGCATTTAATTGCATTTCAATTTAAAACAGTAGAAAAAGAAAGAAAATATCCTTGGCCAAGACTGAACAGAGCTAAAGTTAAAGTGCCATTTTAAGTACGTTAAGTACTTTTTCAAAACAGTATTGACCTTAAATGGTAAAACAAAAGTTTGGGCTGCTGACACGTCTTGTATGTACTCGGACCGGAATTAGTAGCGCTAACAGCTCCGGTGGTTTCTGTGCTCACTGCAACATGCTTTGCATTTAGATGGCACCGTTGGGTTGAAGTGCTTTGGAAATATGCAAACTTTTTTTTTTCTTTTTTTTTTTGCACAATTTGCACAAAAACACACTTTTATCAAGGCTTCCATGACTTTTTTTTTGTAATTAATCGTAATTAACGCGTAAAGTCCCACAGTTTATTCGGGATAGCAACATAGCAATGTATCCTTTGGGATCATCAGGTTTCGGGAGTGCTGATCTTGTTATTCTTTTTCTTTCATTCTTTTTTTTTGTGAATAGCTCCATACAGAGACATCAGTGGACATAATATAGGAAAAGCTCACAGGTCAAGGACGCCTGAATTGCGTAGCACCCGCTAAACCATGTGAGCTATTGGGACATTCACCAGCGTAGATCAGATTGTAATCTTACATTCAAGCAGGCGGTAGTCGTAGGGATGTAAAGAACTGAAGCCAGGCTGAAACTGGTTGCATCTCTTGACACAATAACATCAAATGTCACAGTACTGAACTAAACATGTAGACCAATAAATTCTGCAAACCAAATAAAAGACTATTTGACAGACCTGGAACGTTTTTTGAAAAAAAAAGGGGGAAAATACGACTAAGTCAAGATGTTCCAAGCTGATACTCTTATCCAAACTACACAGGGTGCTGTAATCAAATCAAAGGGGTTCTTAAACTGCTTTTATTTTACACTGAAAATGTACTTAATTGTATTTACTATGGTTTTTGTCCTGTAATCTTAAAGTTAAAATCTTGTAAATAACTCATGCTAAAATTGTCCAAAAAAATGTAGTAGAGCAATGTCACATTTCTTTCTGAAAGGTCATGAAGAGGAATTTTAAAGTAGTATGGAAAGTAAATACTCGAGTACAAGTATCTCAAAATTGTACTTTAAAATATTACTCCAATGGCAGTGTCTATTCGGGATTTCTGCAACAAGCCATGATTGGATGTCATGGTTCAGGGGAGGGGATTAAGGAATTAGCCAATCATGACAAGGTGCTGGATATATTAAGTTATGTGAGGAGTTCTGGGAAACACTAGTCTGGGATAATGATCAGGTATGGGTGTCATTTGTCATGCATGTCCATTGTACCAGCTTCATTTGTTAATGTGTTTCATTGAAGATGATGTATGAAAGTAGTGGATTCAGGAAGCATGGAACTTGGAATGATCCTCAACAAGACTGACGGTGGCAAGGTGAATTTCTGTGATCAGTCAGGGAATGTCTCTTGCATAATGGAAATAACCCCTTCAACAACACGTGCCTTTTTGTATATGTTTATTGGCATTACTGTATCTGTTATAACAATAAGTGGCAACCTGCTAGTAATCATCTCTATTGCTTACTTCAAACAGCTGCACAGTCCCACTAACTCTCTCATCCTCTCTCTGGCTGTGGCTGACCTGCTGGTTGGAGCCTTAGTTCTGATGTTTAACATGGCACTGTCTGTGAAGTCATGTGTGTATTTTGGGGATTTGGTCTGTAAAATGCGCCGAAGTTTAGATATTTCACTTATGACAACATCTATTCTCAACCTATGTTGTATTTCTATTGACAGATATCATGCAGTGTGTCATCCTCTGACATATCAAACTAAAATCACTCATTGTGTCGTTGTGATCATGATCCTGGCGAGCTGGAGTGTTTCTGCTCTGTCAGGATTTGTCATTGTATTTGGAGGACTTAAAAATGCTGTCTGTGGGGGAAGGTGTTTCATATTTAATATTCCTTACTCAAACATATTAGGCCCTGTTGTTTCATTTTACCTTCCAGTCACCATAATGCTCAGCATCTATCTAAAGATTTTCTTTGTGGCGCAGAAACAAATACGCAGCATCCAGAACACAACCATCCAGAGTAGAAAGTCTGCACTGACTGTCAGTAAGATGGACAGGAAGGCCACCAAAACTCTGGCTATTGTTATGGGAGTTTTCCTTTTCTGCTGGACTCCTTTCTTCCTCTCGTTAACCTTTAATCCTGTGACTGATTATTCAATCCCTTCACCTCTGACTGAAACTCTGGTTTGGCTTGGCTGGTCAAATTCAATGCTTAATCCATTTGTCTATGGATTCTTTTACAGCTGGTTCAGGTCAGCTGTCAGATTAATCATCTCTGGAAAAGTATTCACTGGCAACTTTACTAATGCAAAATTGTTATAAATGAGTCACTTAACTCAAATGTGATTTAATTTAATTTTAACTGGAAAGACGGAAGTATGCTGTGTATGTATAACAGGGATTTTGAATTGAATGTATAGAAAGAGAGAGACAGTTGGTTATTACTCCTGTCACTTTGTGGTAGTTGGCCCATAAGGTTAGGTTAATTTGTGATTCTAAATTGGCCGTAGGTGAGTGTGTGAATGGTTGCTGTGGGGCGGCTGTGGCTCAGTAGGTAGGTTAGCGGTTCGATCCCCAGAATGTGCAACATGCCGAAGTGTCCTTCAGGAAGACACTGAACCCCCAGTTGCTCCCAGTGCATGGCACTGGTGTGTGAATGTGTGTGCTTGTGAGAACGAATGAGTGGATGTGTCTGTGACTGTAAAAGCGCTTTGAGTACCAATAGGTAGAAAAGCGCTATATAAAAAAAAAAAAGCAAGGGTAGATGTGTCTGTGACTGTAAAGCTCTTTGAGTACCAATACGTAGAAAAGCGCTATATAAAAGCAAGGCCATTTACATTTGTCTGTGTTAGCCCCCCAAACGGATTCCATTATTATTATTTTTTTTTTAAACAAATGAACAGCAATTAAAAAAATGACAGTTCACAATGGCAACAGCAGTGGACTAAGAAAGAGGATTTGGAACCACAAAAAGGATCAGCTCTCTTATATCTAATGTGAAATAACATATGTTTAATATGTTTTCATCATGCTGTGATGTGACTCAGCACTAGTGAGCCAGGAACTAATCCTGGATACATGACATATAACAAGTAATTTGATCTATGTGGCCCACTGATGAAGAGAATGTTATACAAGAATTCAGTCATTCTTCTGTAACCGTTCATTCCTGTTAAGGGTCGCGGGGTCTGCTGGAGCCTAACCCAGCTGGCGAGGGGCGTGGTACACCCCTGGACAGGTCGCCAGTATATCACAGGGGTAACACAGAGAGACAGACAACCATTCACATTCACACTCACACCTACGGCCAATTTAGAATCACCAATTAACCTAATGAGCATGTCTTTGGAGGGTGGGAGGACCTTCTCGCTGTGAGGCATCAGTGCTAAAGACCTCTCCACTGTGCCGCCCACAAGAATTCAACTGATTTTATTAAAGTTGCGGTTTGCATGTCCAGGATATGAACTGAAACATATATTAAAATGAACTTCAAGAAAATTATGACTTTTGAAATGTGCATCCCTTTATAAATCAATGCAACATTGCAAAAATGGAGGAAATAAAGTAGATTGGAAGCCAGACCAACTTCGTTGCCTACATTTCACAACTATAACAGCAGTGGGCAAAGGAAAATGATTAGGGTGACTGTTAAAAAAAACAAGACAGAAACAAAGACAGAAAGAATGAAATGGCTGTAACACCAGCGTTGATCACTTTGAAATCATACATTCAAGCATTTCTCTGAGGAAAGTAAAGAACTGAAGCCAGGCTGAAACTGGTTTGAATGTTCTTGTCAGTCTTATCTTATTATAAAAAAATGGTATTGATGTTTGTGTTCACCATCTGTTGACACATTGACATCAAAAGTCACAGTTCTGAAGAACCACCGCACATAAACTGGACAAACTAGACTTGATCAATGGCACTTTGACTTACTTCTGGTTCAAAGGGAAGAAAGGGTTAGGCCAAAATGAGAGTGGTACATACCACAGGCTCAGTACATTAAATGTAGGTTTACACTCTTTGGTTCCCTACATACATGCATGTGTCCCATCCAGAGGTCACAGGTAGAGAAGCTATCTTGGCTCAGCTGGATGTACCCAACCTTGAAAGACAAAATGTTCATTCTCTAAAGTCCATGTTAAAGCAATTCTCTGTAGACCTCTGTACACCTTGAGCTTTCACATGGATCAGGCATAAAGTTAGTTATAAAACTTTGAATGTTCACAGGATCACAGTTCTGTCCTTCTAAAGGACTACTGGAAGGGATGTCAACAACACACCATTAGTTACACATGTGGCATGTGGCAAGTGTCGGGGACAAAACCGCTTACCCTTCTTCTGAGCCACAGCCACCCCTGTGTCAGTGGAGGTGGCACACACAGGCTTCTGGAACAACCTCCACATGATCAAGAGATGTATGGCAAAGGCACATGACAAGACTGGGGGATTGGTAAGAACAGTAGAAATCTGGTATTTGTTTACAAGAGCTAACAGACAGGTGACTGGGACCGGAAAGAGGGCATCTTGTGGCTTGAATGAGAACAGCAGGTCTGGAAAGTGGCATTAGAATGAAGGTGACTGAGTAGACTGAGTACAAATTGACTAGTTTAGTTAAAAGACCACCAGAATATTACATGCAGGGGAGCTTTGAACTCATGCACTCATCATAAAGTGCACTCAGCTCAGCTACACCTAAAGTGCAGACGGTTGGTTGAACAATAAACCAAAATTTGCTGATATGATGTTCTTTTTATGTAAAGTGTCTTTGAGTATCTTGAAAAGCGCTTTTAAACAAAATGTATTATTACTATTATTATTAAAATTAAATACTGGATATAACAAATGTTAGACTTCCTGTCTGAAGTACCAGAATGACCAGAAACGCCCATAGCCACTCCTTTGAACTTCATATATTAATGAGCACAGATAATCTATATATTAACGAGCACAGACAATCTAGAGGTGGTGTTCAGAGACCCAACACATCTATCACTGCATTGCCTACTTCGTGCTATACTGGGTGAGGTGGGAAATATATGTGGAACATTAACTGAAAACCTCTCTACAGAAAACTGGACACACCGGTTTTAGAAATCCTCCGAACTTAGATTTACTGATGATTTATTTATGGAATCATTCTCTGTCAACAGGACCAGTGAGGACACTGAAGTCAAACTACTCTGTAATGAATCAGCAACCGTGCCTGGGCAAACCGTTACCACTTCATATTTGTTATACGTTTTTGTAGGCTCTATGTCAGTTCTCATAACATGTGGAAACCTTCTCGTAATCACCTCCATCATTTACTTCAAGCAGCTCCACAGTCCTACTAACTATCTCATCCTCTCTCTAGCTGTGGCTGACCTGCTGGTTGGGCTTTTAGTTTTGCCTTTCAGCACTGTGCTGTCTGTAAGCTCAAGCTGGTATCTTAAAGATTTATTCTGCAAGGTGCGGGGCGGCTTTGACATGTTATTGTGCATGTCCTCTATTCTGAACTTGTGCTTCATCTCAGTTGACAGATATTATGTAGTGTGTCAGCCTCTGACATATAGAGCGAAGATGAACGTCCGCAGCACTGCCATCATGATTCTGGTTAGCTGGACTGTTTCTGCTCTACTTGGAATTGGCATCACTATTCGGGGACTAAACCAACAGCTATCATCTAAGTGTAATATTTTCCAAAACACAAATTTAACCATTATAGGGGCTGTTTTTGCATTTTACATTCCAGCTATAATCATTTTCACTGTCTACCTAAAGATATTTATGGTAGCACAGAGGCAGGCACGCAGCATCCAGAACACAACAAAGTGTAGAGCAGCTGTTAATAAGATGGAGAGGAAGGCCACCAAAACTCTGGCTATAGTGATAGGAGTGTTTCTCACATGTTGGACTCCTTTTTTTCTTTGTGTAACCTTTAACTCTGTTAGCAATTATACTATACCGGTCCCTATGATTGAGACTTTTAAGTGGCTTGGCTGGTCAAATTCAATGCTCAATCCATTTGTTTATGCTTTCTTCTACAGCTGGTTCAGATCTGCTTTCAGGATCATAATTTCCGGGAAAATACTTCGAGGGGATTTTGCCAATACAAAACTGTTATGACTCGTAACTCTAAGTGCTGAAATGTTAGCAAGGAGGCAGCTTGGTGTCTTTTCCTCATCATCTAATATATTCATTCCCAAACTGTCACAGTACTACGTATGCACCAGCTAGTCTGTTTTTTCTTTGAGCAGTGCTTGTCACCTCAGTTTCTATTGTTAGAAAAGAGTTGATGATTTAATGTCCATTTATAAAAACTGCATGAGGGCGCATGCCTCAATGACTGTATATACACAGTTATTATCTTTTTATATCTTGTAGTATTGTAGACTTTCATTTGGCCCATGTTTCAAACTGATGCAGTGATGAGATCATTTTCATTTTCAGGTGATCATTCCTATTTGTTAAAGTATTAAGGAAAATCAATTTTTAAATTATATTAAAGGAAGGAAATCTGTGAAATCCTGACTGATTTTTGTTATTACTATTATTATCTTAATCACTAATCTTTTTCTCAGATTACATTCAAAAGAGAATCCAAATCCACCCTTAGAAACAATTATTTATGTGTGCAAGTAGTTTTGATTTTGGGTCAGTGAACTTCCATTTTGTGGCTGCTTTGACATTTTTGAAGACTGTGTGAATGAAAGTGCGACCAGAAAAAAATCTCTATGGCCACTGAAAATAATTGACACTGAGGGATTCAAAACACAGTTTAAATGAGTGTAAAGTAATCTGATTGTGGGCACACATTTAGATTTATTTAGATTTAAGGAACATCCAAGTAATGAGCTGAAATAATAAACTCTTTTACACTACAATTTAATATTGGTCACTCCAGAGGACAAGGCCTCAAGGTGAAGTTGTAATGCGGGTAATCCCTAATTGTGCCTGTGGCTTATGTTAAGATAGGACTATATTGATTCCCACGGGGAAATTAAAGTGTTACAGCGCCAGGGAAAGACAAGTAAGACAAGAAAAGCTATACACAAGTAAATATGTTAAAGGTACCAGGTTTAAAGTAGCTATCCATCTATTACTACTAACACAACTATAACTACAGTTGGTGAAATACCAGCCAATGTTAATGGAAAGGTCAAGTGGTAGGAGGCTGAATATACATAATGACATTCATAAATAACTTGACAAGACAAACTCCAATACAAGGATTGCTCTTCATTTCCAAGTATTGCACCAAAATGACATGAGTGTTGTTATTGTACTTGTGAAAAGAAAGAAAGAGGGTGAGTAGCTATAGGTACAAACAGATGTATTATGTCCTATTATGTTGCATGTGGTACATAGCCAACACTATTGTCCAGCACATTTGTAGTCAATCCAGTTAACACAAGCACCACACAATGAACCTGGAGTCTTAGAGCAGATGGGATGGTTATTTATAGAAATTGACCTTCCACCCTCAATGCCATGGCTCTAGCATGACTAGAATGTAGGAAGAATCGAAGCAATTTAGTGCAAAGACAATAAAAAATAAAAAAAATAAAAAAATATACATATGTCCCAACTCTGGAAAGTCCTCCTTTCAAGTCATAAACAGCAACTATCTTGGCTGAGTTAAAAGTACGGTGCCTGACTGTTTAAAAAGGTTTTGTAAACCACATGGGTACTAAACCCATTTATGTTGGTGCACTAACCCTTTACTCTAGTGATGTTCGATACCACCGATTTCCTTTCCGATCCGATTCAGGCTGGTATAGACGATACCGATCTGATACTGATACTTTGTGCAAATGTGTCGATAAATCTAGTAGTCGTAGTGTATTTCAAATCATAGCTTCATAAAGAATACAATTTCTGTAACAGGTAACTCCAAGTTATTTATGTTAATGGACACTACTGCACCTTACTATCATTCCTATGTATAGAATATATATTCTTCCGTCTCTATTTCTTGTACATTTGTTCATATGCTAATTTGTACATTTTTGCTTATACTATTATTTTAGTAGATTTTATTCTACTTATTTTCATTTTACTTAATCTATCTTTTACTTGTGGTTCTTAAGAGTGTTTTTATGTGCAACTAAGCTACTGTGACCAAGCAAATTCCCTTGTGGATCAACTAAGTTTATCTGAGTCTAAATCTAAGAGCTGAAATAGCTCCATACATGACTCCATTTACGCTCTTCCATTGCAGACCGAGTGATTGACTGACTGATTGCGCTTATGCGTTATACTTACCCAGGCGGAAGAAAAAGTAGTTCCCATCAACCGTGTATCATTTCGACAAGATCTCAATGGTTTAGTTACTTTCCAGTGTGTTCCTGTTAACGATATAGATTACTTCAAATGACTGAAGTATCAAAGGTATCGATATTTCAGTATCGATCTGCACATCACTAGCTAGCAACCGGCTAACGTGGCAAAGCGCGCCAATTCCTTTTACCTCCCCAGCACCCCCTATCTTGCTTGAGTTAAGTTTACCTGAAGCTATATAACACTCGAAATAATGATTTAAGTCTTAATTTTAGTTATACTATACAAATAAACTAATAAATGTAGTAACTTGGTTAAATTACAGCTGTAGATTTTGTCGAGTGTTGCAGAACTTTGTCAAGTTATCGTAAAACATTATCAATATACACGTCTACAGTATTCTACCCAAGAACCTGACTCAAATGACTTCACATTTAAATGTTTAAGTTATATTTTTATCACTGAATTCATATTTTACACAATTTTAGTGCATTGGATATTCCTTGAATATGTTTACTATCGTTGCTGTTGAAAGTTCTTACCATAAATGACATGCAAATGCAAGTATCATCTTGGCTTGATAGTTGACTGCTGATATTAGTGTCTTAAAAGGACAAACATTTATTTAAAGGCTGCCATTACAGTGGGGAAAATAAGTATTTGATACACCGCAGATTTTGCAAGTTTCCCCCCTTATAAAGAATGGAGAGGTCTGTAATTTTCATGATAGGTACACTTCAACTGTGTGAGACAGAATCTAAAACAAAAATCCAGAAAATCACATTGTATGATTTTTAAATAATTAATTTGCATTATATTGCATGAAATAAGTATTTGATACACTAGAAAAACAGAACTTAATATTTAGTACAGATCCAATTACAGAGATCAAACGTTTCCTATAGTTCTTTTTTTTTTTTTTTTGTTTTTTTAATTTGTATTTTATTAGTGTTCAGAATCTCACATACATCTATTCCAGATTTCCATATTCTATAACAAACAATAAACTTATTCTCTTACTTTTTCAGGTATATAAAAAAAAACAGTTTAAACATACAATTGAAAAAACACAACAATGACAAAATTACAAATGAAACAGGGATATGTCATCTTCAGTAAAGTAAAGAAATACAGTCAGGCCATTTATTTGTGACATAATTGCACCACTTTTGCCAGTGCTCAAAGAATATTTCCATTCTTTGGTTAACATGAGCTGTTATCTGCTCCATTCTATAGATTTCTGTTACAATGTCTCTCCACGAAGTAATTGTTGGACACTCTGGTAGTAGCCATTTTCTAGTTATAGTCTTTTTACTGGCCACCAGCATTGCATTCATCAAGTGTTTGTCCCCTTTCAGCCAACCTTGAGGTATATTTCCAAGATATAGAGTCTTAAAGTCCAAAGGAATGTCCTCACAAAATATGTCCTGTAAGGCATTGTGTATCTCCTTCCAAAAGTTTTTAATGCTGGGACAGTCCCAGAAGATATGGAAATGGTTTGCACCTTGGTGTCCACACTTTCTCCAGCAAATAGGGATGTTATCGCTATAATGACCTGTCTGAGATGGTGTAATGAAATATCTTATATTATTTTTCCAGTTAAACTCTCGCCAGCTCATTGAGCTGGTACATTTCCATTGGTTCTCCCATATTAATGTCCATTCTTCCTCAGAAATATCTACCCCAGCCTCCTTTTCCCATTTTGTTTTAATGTATGTTGTTGAATGAGTTTTAAGATCCATAAAGCATTTATATACAGCTGATATCACTCCTTTACTAATATTTGACTTATATACTCTTTTAAACAATTCTATGAGACTGGAATTAGCCTCTGTCACATTTTTAGCATTTGTGCTAACATAATGCCGTAGCTGTAAATATCTAAAGAAATCCTGTTTCTCCAATAGATAATTTTCTTGAATCATTTCAAAACTAAACAATATGTTTCCATTCATAATATTGCATAGGACTGTTATTCCACTAGTTCTCCACTTTTTGAATCTGGTGTCCATTTTGTTTGGGGTAAAGTCTGAGTCATATCCGCACCATTTAAGCGACAGTAGGTCTCCTTCTAATTTATATTCTCTGATAATACTTTTCCACACCTTAAGGGTCAAATTGACCCATGGATTATCAGACCTGTCTATATAATGTTGCAGTTTAGAGTCAGCTATAATTGCTTGTATTGGAGTGGTAAATAAGTTTTCCTCAATGTCTCCTATAGTTCTTGACCAGGTTTGCACACACTGCAGCAGGGATTTTGGCCCACTCCTCCATACAGATCTCCTCCAGATCTTTCAGGTTTCGAGGCTGTAGCTGGGCAACACGGAGTTTCATCTCCCTCCAAAGATTTTCTATTGGGTTTAAGTCTAGAGACTGACTAGGCCACTCCAGGACATTGAAATGCTTCATTCAGAGCCACTCCTTAGTTGCCATGGCCGTGTGTTTTGGGTCATTGTCATGGTGGAAGACCCAGCCACGACCCATCTTCAATGCTCTTACTGAGGGTTGTTGCCCAAAATCTCGCAATACATGACCCCATCCATCCTCTCCTCAATACGGTGCACTCGTCCTGGTCCCTTTGCAGAAAAGTACCACCAAAGCATTATGTTTCTACCCCGATGCAAGGGAGACTGAGTCATCTTGAGTCCCTTCCATTTTCTAATAATTGCACCAACAGTTGTTGGCTTCTCGCCAAGCTGCTTGCCTATTGTCCTGTAGCCTACCCCAGCCTTGTGCAGGTCTACAATTTTGTCTCTGGTGTCCTTAGACCAGTGTTTTTCAACCACTGTGCCATGGCACACTAGTGTGCCGTGAGAGATCATCAGCTGTGCCGTGGGAAATTATGCAATGTCACCTAATTGATCTAAAAACCACTTTTTGAAACAAATTAATTATTATCTGCAAATAATATGCCATTGTCAAGTGTCTGTGTATATATATATATATATATCTGACTTTTTTCTTTGTGTTTATTTGATTCCTATTCAAGACACTTTGACAAGAATGACTTTATATTGTTAATATAGGCTACAGAGTTTAATTTTTTTTTAACATTTTCGGTTGGTGGTGTGCCTTATGATTATTTCAATAACAAAAAAAGTACCCTGGCTCAAAAAAGTTTGAAAAACACTGCCTTAGACAGCTCTATGGTCTTGTCCATGGTGGAGCGGTTGGAGTGTGATCGATTGTGTGTGTGGACAGGTGTCTTTTATACAGATAACGAGTTCAAACTGGTGCAGTTAATACAGGTAATGAGTGGAGGATAGGAGGGCTTCTTAAAGACAAACTAACAGGTCTGTGAGAGCCATAATCCTTGCTGGTTGGTAAGTGATCAAATACTTATTTCATGCAATAAAATACAAATTAATTATTTAAAAATCATACAATGTGATTTTCTGGATTTTTATTTTAGATTCTGTCTCTCACAGTTGAAGTGTACCTATGATGAAAATTACAGACATCTCCATTCTTTATAAGGGGGGAAACTTGCAAAATCGGCGGTGTATCAAATACTTATTTTCCCCACTGTATGTACTCGTATTAGTTTTTCTATTTCACCCTTCAAATGTGACATAATAGTTTTGTTAACTTATATATTTTTTTCCTACCATAGATACAGTGTGGATAATTGGTGACAGCTATGTCCGGCGTGGGGCGCAGAGAGCTGCCACCATCATGGGAAGCAACCACATGTCCGCATCTGTTGGTTTGGCTGGGGTGGTAGAGGAAAGGTCTTCTCCCCTTTTCTGCCCTCTCCCTGCGAGGAAGAGCAGCTCCTGACCTCCTGATCGTTTACTGTGGCGGCAACGACATGGGGGCAGTCAGCAACGTAAACCTGGTTGGTCAAATGAAGGAAGACCTCCAACAGCTTCACGACCAAGACTCTGGCATGAAAATTAGTTTTTCAGCTTTAACACAAAGGTGCCGGTGGAAAGCTGTTTATAATCCAGCAAAGATCGACACAGCCGGCTGCATGGCTGCATTTGTTTGTAGCATAAATGGTGCCATGATTGAGCACCCTCACATTAGACATGACAGTCCAGGGTTACTTTTGGCAGATGGAGTTAATTTCACACCCAGGGGAAATTGTATGTTTTTAAGTACATTAGCTATGTGCCTCAAAGACCACCTCCAAATGCAGTGAACTGTTACAGTTAGTAGTCACTGCTTTTGAATGCAGCCCTTGTGGCTCATCGTGTTTGTTTAGCATAAACATAGCCTTGGCTGTCACGGCTAATGTTGTTTATAATTTGTTTATTAAGATTGTTATAAATATCTACAGCCATGACATTGTTACTACATTTGTTCTTCCTTAGTCCTAAAATCCCACCCTTTACATCCTTTCCCACGACCTTAATCTTATATTGTACAGAATTTAATATTTTATGTTCTACAACAAATTTTTTTAAATATATTAAAATCCTGTTTGTATTTGCACTCCTTTTGTCTTTTATGCTTACTGTAGATATTTCACAAATGTCACTGTTAATCTGAAAGTAAGAGAACAACAGGCAATGGTGTTCAACACACGAGATAGAATACATAATTGTAGTTTACGTAGAAAGGTAAAAATAAATAAATAAATAAAAAACTGTTAAAATGACCACAATATTAACACTGAAAACCGATAAATGTCAGCAAGTACAACATTTGCTGTTAATTTAAATTATATTTGGTCTTTTCTATTTTAATAACAAAAACTATTACTGTTATACAAGCAGTGGTTTAACAAGTTATGATCAAATCATGCATTCAGGGAAACATGAATATTATAGACAACACATTTCCAAGTTATTTAGTTTGCTTTAATGTTCTTTCACATGTTTTGTGAAATAAGTAATGTTTTCAACCTCTTTATTGTTATTGTTGTTTGTTGCCCAGATGTATCTTTCCCAGAGTGTCCTACAGATGAAAAGGTAACTGGTTAACAACAGTGGCAGAAAGAAATACCATGGCCTGTCTTAGTTAAAAGCCCACTCACCACGACAAGATGCAGGCCAGGAGTGAGAACACGGGACAAACATATAAGAAACTAAAAAGCACGAGGCCATAAGGATAAAAAACAAAAATAAAAATAGACCTAACACTGGAGAACCTGGTGAAAACTGAGTTTGGGTAATAGGAACAACATGACATAATACACTGAATGATCACATAATACCTCTAATGCAAAAACGGATTATTCAAAAATCAGAACAAATTTTGGGTAAACATTGGTAACATAACACAATAAAAGCCCTGATAAAAACAGCAGTCAAACCACTAAAGGAACTATTCAAATAAAAAGAGGACTGAAAGCCATTTCTGCTTAAGTGAGATAAAGTTGAACGTAACCAACAACACTATTATTTTAACAAAAACCTATGTTTTGACATTGTTGGTTCTTTGAATAAAGTAATCTGAAAAATATGAACTGTTTTCTGTTTATTATTTATTCAAATGTTCCTTAAGTAATTTACACCAAAAACCGGGAAGTTGCATATGTATTTCACACAGTAAAATCAGCAGGATCAGTATCATCTTAGACTCTAAGAGATATAAATCTGTCTTTGAAATAGCCCATACAAATTTAGGCAGCAATCTGTGTGGATTCAGGAAGGTCCCATACGTAAATCATTTTGTGTTTGTATAGCATCCCTACGTCCTAATTTTCAAGAACATTTCTGTAGTTGGGCCCCGTTCATGCGGACTCCAACTAAAAAACATCCGAGGAATCAGTGGGTTCTCTGCATGCAAGCGCTTTTTCTGGATAAGCTTAGGCCCCGTTTATGCAGGCTCTAAGTTTATATTAAACAAATGTTCACATTTGAACTAGGTGCATCTAACATTCGAGATTTGAGACAACACGTGTTTGCTATACAGCAGACATTCAAAGTTACTTAGGCCCCGTTCATGCAGGCTCTAAGTAAAACTTTCAATCTTTTATTTTCTGATTCCCGTATTGCTATATGGTTTAAACGAATTTTGCAGTACCACGCAGAAGCCATCTTCACTAGAACATGTACATGGTTAGCTCCATCACACATGCCAAACATGTGGCTGTGCAACTGTGGTAAGAGATTCTTCTCAGAACAATCAGAGAGAACCTGGGTGACAATGGCTGCAGTTGTTCCTCTTCCCTATGGAGCCTTTCCCTCATTGGCTTTTAGGAGCCGCTGGAAGCATTTTTCAGGAGCTTGGCAAACTGCTGTAATTCAAGGTGATGGTTTCTGAAGACCACCTCTGTCCTTTAAACTCAGGAAGTGATGCACTGACTCATCTGTGGTCAGTGCCAGAGAACAAGGCAGGCAAGTGACCTTCTGTTTAATTTTCCTTCAATGAAGCCTGTAATGTAAGGAATGGCAGCTTCCTTGTACACAAGCACTTCCACAGGCTGCATGTCCACCCTGCATGCCATGTTCACAGTCATAGATGTTGAATCGAGGATGGCTGTGTCGTCACGAATGAGACAATTGCCTGTGCCTGTTTTAACCTGATGTCGTACAAGGAGGCACTTGTATGCCCCTCGGAACTGCCTTACATTGGGGTTGTTGTTGTAACCTCCATGTGAAGACCACAGAGAAGAATAGCTTCAAGTGATCCCGACTGAGTTTGTAGGTCAAAAGGTATCGACATGGGGCAGCTGGCTGCTCTAACAGGTCATCACAGATACCCACCACACTTCTGAATCAAGCTACGAAACCATATATTGGTGTCTTTTTCTATGTTAGATGCACATGTACAAGTCTGTTGTCTCTTCCTTGCATTTTGAGCCCACGGAGAAGTGACTCTGTTTCTTCCAAAATAGCCATGGCAAAGTGTTTAGTTGCAGGCTTAATGGCTGCTTTGTGTGCTTTTGCAAGCGAGTTACGGCTGTTTAGGACATCGAAGGCCGCATCAATGGTGCGCAGGAACTGGACTGTGGCTGCACATCCAATGAACTGAGGGTATTTCAACTCCTGCTCACAATATTCATTTGCATCAGCAAAACTGCTGCTAAAGAGGTGGGCCGAAAGATGGGCTTTCATTTTTTGATTTTGTCACTGAATGTGCGCAATTTTCAGTTTGTTCCCAAGACGCAAGCCTTCCTTTTCCTGAAGCTTGTGGAGCTCTTTGATGTACTGCCACCGTATCTGCTGGCCATCTTCTCTAATTAGAACCTCAACTGTTGAGTAAAAATTTCG
Source organism: Chelon labrosus (assembly GCF_963514085.1). Lineage (NCBI taxonomy): Eukaryota > Metazoa > Chordata > Actinopteri > Mugiliformes > Mugilidae > Chelon > Chelon labrosus. Next base: position 24,279,964 of record NC_140347.1, read on the forward strand.
TAGAAGCTTGAGCATGTGACATGGATCCAGAATGGCATGGACTTTCTGAGTGTGATCCTCAGGATGGAGAAAGTGAGGTCTCATATGCATGATGTCTAGGTTGGAACTACGCACCCTGGCAGCAATACTAATGGAACTACTGCTGTTGTCTACATGTGCAACTTCCACATTCCTGTTTACAATGTCACTTACCTCCTTGCTACTTACCAGTTTTTCTTCTGTTGGCTGCTCTTCTTTGCCCTTGCAGTAAGCAAAGATGGTAGGCACAGCGGGGTACTTCAGGCATGTTCTAACCTAAGAAAATTACAATAAATGTTAAAAAACCATGACATTATAGCAGAGTGCGCAGATGCTATCCATAAAATAGGTGTGTGTGCTTATATCCTTTAGATATTCTGCGTTGTGTCTGAATGTGGTTTTAATTTTTAACATTGAACAAACAACAAAAACTGGAGTATGAATGTAATAGTATGCAGCTGAACCACACTATACGTAATATGTCAAGGACATTCATTACAACAATAAGTTGTTTGATTCTCTGTACCGTGATCAGCGATGAAGTTACGATTCTCAAAGTGGTCACTGCACGGTCTAGAAATCCTTTTAGGGGTCCAGTTCTTCCTCCTCATGTTCAGCATCCACTGGTCCAGCCTTTCTGGGTCACCTAAAGGAAAACTTTACACAGACACACTTGTTAAGTAATATTTGTGTAAGGTGACCTCCTTTACAGACTCTGTTACAGAAAACAATATTACTTAAATTATTTCAGTATTTATGGGTTATGGTTAATGTATTTAAGGAAAAGGGTGTGGGTCACAGTTTTCATATTCTATCAATTACATTATCTATTGTTAAATAATAAGCTCAGGCACAATATAGAGCATCACAGTCCCGCCCACAGCCAAAGAGAGCGGTGGTGCCGGAAGTACGGTTCCCATTCATTTTTCCCATTGACGTTTGGAAAAATCCGTATCTAAAGAGTTTTAGAGCATGTCTTAGGATAACCAGCTACGGCTGAACTCATAAACATATAACATATCACTTCGAGTGAAAAAACAAAGAGAAAGTCCAAAAAAAGTCAAAGGTACAAGACTGTGTACATATTTTCATTTCCGAGAGAGGGAACTATTCATCCCATAAACCACCGCGCCTCACTGAAGTGATGTGACGTGATGCATGCTGGGTTGAACAAGTTCATTTTAACCAATCATATTCGAGGTCTATGAGCATGAACAACCCAGCATGCATCACGTCAAGTCAGATCTGCACAGATCTGCATGAAGTCGAACCATGAGTCGAACACGCCTACTGAAGTCGACACACAGCAGCACAGACTCTTCAGTCTTCGCGGGGTTTAACCAGACGAGTTCCACCAATCAGATGCATCACTGTGGGATTGTGGGATTGTTCAGGATTGTGGGTAATGAAGTACTTATCCAAGACATCGCGAATAAAAGGCATTTATCTCAAAACAAGGTTAGTGCCCCATGAACTTTTGGTGTCTACATGAGCATATACAATCGCTTAGTACAGCCGTAGCTGGTTTTAAGTCAACCATGTGCAGTTAAGTTTTTATGGCTTATATCCGAACTGTCAATGGAGATATTGCATTGGATTTTTACTTCCGGCACCAGCTGTGGGCGGGACTGTGATGCTCTATACAACCTTGTAACATCTAGACTAAAGTTGTGTCTGGTACCATGCGGCATTGTGTCATCAATCATTTTAAGTTACACAAATCATATTGTAATTGCACATAGGTCACCACTTTTTAATGATTTTACGCTATTCTGGCATTAACGTTCCGTTACCTGTTAACATTATATTGCCAAAAGCAAGTTCAAGATCAACACTACATACATGTTAGCTAACTTATGAGCTGAACTTCTTTTCCCAACCTCATACAAAAGCATATGCCTAATAGTAGGTTTAAAAGTATCATCATCATAAAGTCCAACAATTCTATATTACGTAATGATTTCAATACAAGTCGGTTTAATAAACGTGGCAACTAACAATGTGCTCCCGTTTGCAGGAGCATTGGGCAAAGCGGCTCAAACGTTACCTGAAGGCTAATTCATTAGCTAGCTAACAAGCTACCTAAAAAGCTGAGCTAACGCGCCTGTTTTAAGCGCAAACACAATACTTGCTAATTAGTACGAACATATTTAAAATAAAACCAGTGTTTCACTCACCGAAAAAACTAGAGAGCAGATTTCTTGAAAGGTCTGTTAGAATGCACAGCAAGCCATTATGTATTCGGAATTGACCTTTGGCTAAGCCCCGCCCTAGAATGTAGATTGACCAATCACAGCCAAGAGAGCTCCCACAGGGGTCCGACACTTTTTCCACAGCGCTCCATTGACTTTAACGCAGGCATCTCATATTTTCGGTCTCGGCAGGCTATACTGTCGGTATATATCCAGCATCCAGGGTATGGATAAGCCCAATGATGTGCGCGCAAAACCCTGTGGAGCTAACCAAAACATCACCGTTACAGCTTAAGTTGCATAGTTGTTGATACGCTAGCACACGCTGAAGAAATACAACGTTATACGTGCGTGACGTTAGTCCGTTTGCTTCGTAATAACGATTATAGAAGTGAATAGAGACGTACCCAGCTTTGCATGAACAGTGTTGCTCCTTGATATTGATACCAGAGCCTTATAGATAACCAGAAAACCACAGCCCAGAAGAGAATGTCGGACGTAGCAACAGTAACTAAGGGGGGCGGGGCTTAGCCAAAGGTCAATTTGTCAAGGTCATTTGTGTGTACAATTTTCGTAAATTGACTACTAGGACCGCCAGTGGTCGCGACACCAATTAGCTAAAGAAGTGGTGACCAGAGCCATAGAGAGAGAGAGTTGCGACACTCCCATAGACCTCCGTTGTAAAAAATGGCGGCGCTTTTGACCGCCTACTTCCGGGATTTGAAAATCGTATTAGTTCCTAACACTGTCATTTGGGCGTTGGACCTCATTCACTTACATTGCTGCGCATCGAGTTGTTCTAGAGGTAAGTTGCTGAAATATGGACCTCTTTTGAATTGTCAACTGTCTATATTGTATCAGAGGCCCTTTGCGATGCTTATACTGGTCTTCATTTGTATATGCACAGCGTAATTATTTATATTTTATCTTGGTTGTTTCAACCAATTTTCTAGCATTGCCTGCTAGCTAATTAGCCAGCGCGACTTACCCTGCTGTGAAGGTAGTTCGGTAATGAATCGCTACCACCTTTATAGCAACTTTTATTTAATTGAATTTTGGGATATACTAACTTTTCATTATGTGACGTGTTGGCTGTACTTAATTTGTTGTACTGTTCCTGTTCCATGTTCACTTGGCTAGTGTACAATTTGCCCAGCCCTACTTGCTGATGCTTGATGAGATGCTGATAGATTGCTATCCCGTATGTCAAGGCATTGTCGTGACTCGCGATTTGAGCGAGGGTTATTTAATTAGGAATGATGGGAATTTTAGGACTGGCGAGTTTGGCGTTGTGGTCCTGGGGGTGGCCACTCATCAGAAGAAGTGAGCTAGCTTCTAGGCGAATTCTGAACGGACCGCCATGGCAGACCTCTTTGCGTTATCACGAAGGTAGGCTAATAGCTGAATCGGAATTTATAAGCAAAATCACGGGAATCAATAGCCTAATACAGCCCAGTTGTGCTCAAATGAATATCATGAGATGTCTACCATCAGATGAATGATATGGAAAAATTAAGTTAGAGCCTCTAAAGCCAGTGCTACTACCCATGCGAACATGAACACAAAGCTTTTCTCTCCATGTAGCCTAAAACTTATCTAAGTAAGTTTTTCGTTGTCACCCTGCCTCTCCAAATGCAAAACTGACATCTATCTATAAATCAAGAAGCGTCTGTGTGTCTGTCTGTGGCACGCATATCTCGCGAACCGTTGGCCCGATTGATTTGAAACTGGGCAGGTGTCTCGCTACAGGCACGAAGATGTGCACTGCTAAGTTTGACGTTGTTTGGATAAGAAATGTAAAATATATCAGTAAAATAGGTTTTCTCCGCTCTAATATTTCCACTACTCCAGTTGCCATGGCATCAAAAACAGCCACTTTCAAAAATTCACCAAAAACGGAGAGGAAGAGGCGGAGCATGCGCACAAATCTTGAGCACTGTTTACAGATCGGCTTTAGAAGAAACCAAACTCAAGGAGAAATTATATTTTGCCCTGGTAACCCTAATAGGCTCAATATCTTCTCCGGCAGGAAAACTAGCATGTAGTCCGCCATCTATCTAATAATGCAAGGAGCGTCTGTCTGTGTGTCTGTTTGTCTGTGGCACGCATATCTCGCGAACCGTTGGCCCGATGGATTTGAAACTGGGCAGGTGTCTCGCTACGGGCACGAAGATGTGCACTGCTAAGTTTGACGTTGTTTGGATAAGAAATGTAAAATATATCGGTAAAATAGGTTTTCTCCGCTCTAATATTTCCACTACTCCGGTTGCCATGGCATCAAAAACAGCCACTTTCAGAAATTCACCAAAAACGGAGAGGAAGAGGCGGAGCATGCGCACAAATCTTGAGCACTGTTTACAAATCGGCTTTAGAAGAAACCAAACTCAAGGAGAAATGACATTTTGCCCTGGTAACCCTAATAGGCTCAATATCTTCTCCGGCAGGAAAACTAGCATGTAGTCCGCCATCTATCTATAAATCAAGAAGCGTCTGTGTGTGTGTCTGTGGCACGCATATCTCGCGAACCGTTGGCCCGATTGATTTGAAACTGGGCAGGTGTCTCGCTACGGGCACGAAGTTGTGCATTGCTAAGTTTGACGTTGTTTGGATAAGAAATGTAAAATATATCGGTAAAATAGGTTTTCTCCGCTCTAATATTTCCACTAATCCTCATACACAGCACCTGTAGGCTCCCACTATAGGAATACATACTTCCGACGGGCACTGCACTAGTCTATCTATAAATCAAGAAGCGTCTGTGTGTCTGTCTGTCTGTCTGTGGCACGCATATCTCGCGAACCGTTGGCCCGATTGATTTGAAACTGGGCAGGTGCCTCGCTACGGGCACGAAGATGTGCACTGCTAAGTTTGACGTTGTTTGGATAAGAAATGTAAAATATATCGGTAAAATAGGTTTTCTCCGCTCTAACTGATGACAGTTCTAAATTATTGTGCTGGCTCAAACGCTAGATGGTAACCATGGCAACGGAGACTCAACGTTATTTTACAGTTTATTCATCGCAACAGCAAGACAGACAAAACATGAGTGATTTTATCATCTATCTATAAATCAAGAATTTCTTTTAACTTATTTGGTGAGTTTGTGTGTGTGTGTGTGTGTGTGTGTGTGTGTGTGTGTGTGTGTGTGTGTGTGTGTCTGTGGCACGCATATCTCGCGAACCGTTGGCCCGATTGATTTGAAACTGGGCAGGTGTCTCGCTACGGGCACGAAGATGTTTACCAAAACCAGCCAACACAAAGACAGCTTCTTTCCCCAAGCAGTCACTCTGTTGAACACTATTTATTTATTTGTAAATGTACATAGGCTACTGTATTTCTGATTCTGATTCTACATTTGTATTTTGTATGTTACTATGTGTATATACAATTAAAACCACCAGTAAAAACACTACAATTAATGTCTTTGTGGGGAGGAGACATGGGTCACGACAATGGTCACAACTGAAAAATCTTCTTCAGCTCCCAGCTCTTCAGTGACGTCATCATGTCCAAAAAAGCCACGTCCGTGTCCATTCGCTAATATTCTAACGGTTACGGTGCTCTGTCAAACTGGACTAAATAATAATAATAATAATAATACATTTTATTTATAGGCGCCTTTCACGACACTCAAGGTCACCGTACAAATTGTTTAAAATAAAACACAATTCAATACACGAAATAGTTAAAATAAACGGCATTAAAATGGTGCAGTGCTGTGTCCTGTGTTGCAATAACAAAAACGACGTGAACAAAACGATCTCTTATTACCGATTTCCCCTTGACGAAAAAGAGAAGAAGTTGATAGGGTAAGTTGGATCTCAAATGATGAACATTAATAACAAAAATAATAATAATAACCGGCTAGCGATTACTAGCGAGCTAACGTTACTAGCTAGGTACTACTAGTAACTAGTAACGTTAGCTCGCTAGTAACTTTCCCAACATACATTAGATAAGAATAAAACAGGATAGTTTTGTGCATGTAAATTCTGCTGAAGATGAGATGGCTGGTGGTATTTAAATGTATTATTTTTTATTTAGATATTGTGTTTAAATGTGAAATAATTGGGTATAGTCTAATCAAAATAACAGTAAGCTAGTAACGTTAGCTCGCTAGTAATCACTAGCCGGTTATTATTATTATTTTTGTTATTATTATTAATGTTCATCATTTGAGATCCAACTTACCGTAACTTCAGCCATCTCTTCTTCTCTTTTTCGTCGAGGGGAAATCGGTAATAAGAGATCTGCACCATTTTAATGCCGTTGTAGTCCAGTTTGACAGAGCACCGTAACCGTTAGAATATTAGCGAATGGACACGGAAGTGGCTTTTTTGGGCATGATGACGTAGCGCCTAGCCATTCCCATAGGAATAGTGCCGACGGGCACTGCACTAGTTAACAAAAATGCAATAATGTAATAACAGCTGAAAAAGTACTTGGGTGTGTGTTTTATTTTATATTTACCGTTCAATAATGCAATCGCTGCTGTCTGTCCCATAGAAGAACATGACAGCCAGCGCATGTTTTGGAACTAATAGAGAGGCGAAGTCCCGCCCCCCTACTTCCGGGTTATGGGACCTATCTTTCGAAAAAATATGAACGGCAGTCTATGGAGAGATAATAATTATTTTTTGGTCCCGATCGAATTGTGGCATGAATTTCACATATGATGTGTGTGAATTTAAAAGATAATTTTTCACGTCAAGAGATAAATTATTTGACGTAAATAAGCTGAACAACATTAGGTTTTGTATGAGATCGCTTAGTGAACTACATCTCTCTAGAGATCCCTAGAGAACTATGGCCGTCTCCTTGTTGAGCTTTACCGTCTTCTTCCAGGACGAAGGCAGAAGCATCAAACGAGGTGAAAATCATTATAAATCGGGTCATGTCGAGAGCTGTAGTTACACGAAGGGAGTTTTGGTCGGTTCTGTACGCGCCAGCATGCGGGACTTGTAGTTCGTTTAATTACGTATTTTCCATAGCGTTTTACTTAACTATCTTGCGACAAACTGTGACATTCTTGACATGTAAAATCATTTTTTATTCTGAAAAACAACATATGTATAATCCAAGGCACAAGTCGATCGGGACCAGAAAATAATTTATCTTTCGCCATAGACTGCCGTTCATATTTTTTCGAAAGATAGGTCCCATGGCCCGGAAGTAGAGGGGGCGGGACTTCGGCTCTCTATTGGGTTTACATGAACCACGTGACAGCCATAGCGGCGACATCAAAGAGTGTCGCAACTCTCTCTCTCTATGGCACTGGTGGAGACTAGCCAAGAGACCAAAGCTAGCAGCTAGCGCCAAGTGACGTTCAATAATCTGTAGATTGACCTACAGACCCCGGATAGTGTCTGCTGACCTGGATGATGTCATCTCTGAGCGGTCGGCTTGTTTACCTGTAATTTGCCTTTTTGTTTTTTGAACCATGGCTGAATATTTTTCCAATTCTGAGGTTGTGGATGAACCGCAGTAGCAAATTACAGGTAGACAAGCCATCATTTTAGGTCTGTTCTGTTTGGCACCTACCATGTACAGGACAATATACATATTATGGGAGAGACAGCAAGCTCAAATAGCCAGCCCTTGCAGTATTATGGAGTAAAATACACCTTAATTAAAAAATTGGTAACCACCTAAAACAAATCGTGATAGTAATAAAGGCAACATGAATGAACATCAGTAAAGAGCCACAGCTACGACCACGCAAAACCACAGTGAAACTACTCACCGAAACCACCGGCTTTTTCGTGGCCTTCTTCGAGGCAAAGTCCTTGATAAGGTCATCAAAGTCCAACTATCGGATCAATTCGGCCTCTATGGCCATGGGTGACAAACTGAGTGACAAACTGTTTGTCCAAAGTTCGTTTTTTCATCTCATCCTCCGCTAGCGATGTGAGAGGACTCAGCTCAGGCTAACCTGGGTCGGCTGCCCGCCGTAGTAGCTACTGCTAGCATTGTACGCTACGGTGTCCGTAAGAGGCAGCACTATGGGCAGCACCGCTCCACCACTACCAAACGTCTCCGGTGAACTTGAGCTAGCAATGTTAGCATAGTGCAGATTGTCCCGGTGTGTTGTAGTGGCATCGCTTCTATGAGTGCCATCCTCTTGTTTCACTTTTCTGGTGAAAAATGTTGAGATGGATGGAATTTGCTGCACCAAAGCGCCATCTTTTGGCTTCTTTTTTATTATTAATCCTTTGTTGTCCCTATTGGCTTTGGGGCCCTGGGCACACGCCCACTTGGTCCATGTGGTAATCGTCTATGCCTAAGGTCTATGCATATAAACAAACCCCTCGCCCGTGTTTTACCAGAATTTTCGTTCCTGTCCAGGCGTATGTGTGGAAACCCATCAACTTAAACTGTCCGGTACATCGTCACTGAACCATGTTTCTATAAAAGCCATTAATCCAGACTCACATTATTTGTAGCAGGCTCCAGCGTGTAGGTGCAACTCGTCCAGTTTGTTTTTGAGTGAACGGAGTTTGCAGAACAGAATGGGCGGCAGCGGTAGCTTGGTGGCCGCCACAACGTTTGTCACAAAGTGCGTTCCGTTTCAGCTCAATACGGAACGCGTACTTTTGTTTCTAAACACGGGACGATTCTGTTTTTCAAGGGCCGGTTGGCAAACCTATCCAGCAGTTCAGTCCGGCTATATAGTAGCCCCCCAGAGCTAGCAGCCCCATCAGCAAAGCAGTGGGCTATCTGGCTTGATAGCGCAAGATAACCCTCCTCCATGTCGCCAGCAGAGCAGCAATCTCATGGCTCACTAGTTACGAGTTACACTGGGTCAAGATGAGTTCTATGGAGGTTATATGAGAGCCCATTTCTCAGTGTGGGAACCTTGACAGTGCTGAATCCTGGAATAACTTCAGGTGTCTAGCTTTGGAGTTTTATCAGACCCAATTGACCATCATGAGTATACTTATGCCTCAGTTGCATAATTTTCAAGACAGAAACGATACCCAAGTTGTGCAGGAACAAAAGTGGGGTTGTAGGCTACTGCCACTTTTGGTTCCTACAAGCCCTTTAGGGAGTCTAGAAAAGTAATTGTTTGCTTTAGTTATTCTCAATTCTGCCCGCTTTGCAGTGGGACTCTGTTTCTTATCACCAGCTCCCGAGTGTCATTTCATTCTGATCTACTGTAGAGCTGGATCAGTGCAGGGCTCAGTCGGCAGGTGTTTCCTTGACAACGCTGACATCTAGTGGTGAGTGAGTCCTATTACATATCCACCTGAGACCAGTAACTTCAAACGTTATAAAACATCATCAAATAGTCACTTATGCTCAGGGTGAACTTTATTTCTCTGCAGCCGTTAAATAGTTTTCACATCTTTTCACAAACTCTCTGAGGGTTAGTGTAACTCTCCTTTAAAAACTTAAATGTTATATAAAAAATAGCTTTTATTTTAATGATATCATTCAGGCAAGATTCATTTTTCATTTCCTCAGAACATTTAACTCAATAACCTCTGCGACTAAAGAGCTTATTCGTCTGTTTTCTTGTATCTGCAGAGATGACGTCGTTGTTTGTGTTTCGAGCTTCTTCTTCACAAAGGAAATAATAAAGATCCTCATCATCACCACCAGCAGCTCAGAGGTCACTTTCTTTCCTGATTCGTTATCTCACCACTGAAGGCTGAGGACATTTATCGGCCTGAACTGAACTGATGCTGCTGCTGCTGCAGGATGAGAGGGACGATTTATTTTGGGACAATTGTTCATCTTTATCGTCTTTTCTCTCCTTCGTAAAGATAAAGGCGGCTCAGTTCAACTTCACTGAGTAATGATCACTGAGTTTTATCCTGATGGGAGGCTTTGTTTACATGCGGCTCACAGGATGAATATGAATCATGTCAGCAAGCGTCCTCCTGTAAGACAAGAACAATCACATCAGTACGACGAGCTGAAGGCCCAACCAGAGCCTTGTGATAGATGTATACTTCTGCGTCAGAAAAGCTCCACGAAGCTGATGAGTTTTAGCGGCATAATTAAAGCTTAAATCCAGATTAAAGCATCAACAAACTGAGTAACAGCACAGCATTCACTGTTTAAACTATCTTGCTTTCAAATATGTGGAGAAAATGATCAAATACATCTGCAACGTGGCTTCAGTTCAACATCAGAAGATTATCTTTTAAAGCATTTAGTTTGTGACTTTTCCTCTCAAATTTGTAACTTAAAAATTGAGACTTCAGTATTAAAATTATGACATTTCTTTTCAAATTTTGAACTTGAGTTTTCAAAATTGTCCCTTTTTTTCTCAAAATGATGACTTTAATATTAAAATTATTAAATTTTTCTCAAAATTTAAATAAATCTCAAACTTCAGACTTTTTCCCTCAAAATTGTAACAGTAACTTTGTTTTGCCTCAAAATATCACACCATTCTCCGGACCCAAACCTTTTTTCACAGCAAGCCCCCAATCTTTGTTCCAGTGACACTATACCCCAAGAAAAAATAAAAGAATCTTCAAGATCTTTTAAAAGCATTTCATTTGAGTTTTTAGTTTAAAAATATCTTGTTTAAACATTGGTGAAGGATCAGAAAAGATTATTTGTTTCAAATTAGGATGCAGCTCTTCACTTCCTGTTTTGCATGCTGTTAAATCTCTTAAATCTTTTTGTCTGTGTTCATCCATCAGAAACCAGAGTTTGTCAGTCTTTTTGTTTTTGCATCAGATTAATATTTATATCTTAATCTGTGTGTCACTAACAACAGAGAGCATCATAGTGATTTACATTAACAAAGTTTTGGTTTCCAGATTAGTTTGTGTGAATCGCCAAAGTCCAAACCAAAGTTTAGCCTGTAGCATCCTCTAGTGGTCAAATGGAGAACATTGCACTGTAAAGTAGAGCAAATCAACGTCAGCCTCAACACACTGTCACGACTACATAAACCTTACAAGTGCAATACCTCATCTCTGGCATGCAATATGCCTTTAAGCCTATATGAACTGTAGATACACGGAAACAAAGCAACTGAAATGCAGTACTTGCTAAAGTCTGCTTGATGAATTGGGGATTACAGAGTCCCTCCTGTTTAGAGGCAGACAATGCAGAGCACTAATGAGCACAATGAGAGTTTTCATTTTAGTATGAGCTTACTCATGTAAGCAGACTAGCTTTGTTAATGAACACCAGTGGGGCCACAATGTGATGAGGCTGCGGCAGGTCTTGGAGAGTTAGAGAGTTATCATTTTGACCTGGGAAAATGTGGAAAATCTCTTCTCCGAAACGGACAGGGCTAACCTGAGAGAATGTATAAGCCCTGGTATGTATGCAAGAGTGAATGTACAAGCCACAGTATCTCTGGTGTCTCTAACAGGCGATCAATGGCAAAAAATGGATTGAGAATGCCAGAAAGAGAGAGAAGCTTGACTTGAAAGAGTAAAGTTAACAGAGAGAAATCAGGATGAGTGAAGAAAGCCCGCGGCATAATGAATATTTCAGGCTATTTCTCAGCACTCAGCAGTGCTATCATTACAAATCACTTTTACCCGTTACAACCTGCTATGCTCATTCATCCATTTGCGGTTTTGTTTTTGTGTACACATTTCTCCATCAGTGCATAATTGGAAAGCAAATGTTCTCTGAGGCCGGAGCAAAATTACCAGGATTGCATAATGATTAGAGTTGTACTAAACCGTCACTGATCCAATGCAGTTAAGTTATGAAGAGAATGAATTATTTATTGGAAAAAAAACATGTCTCTTCACTCTTCACAGAATACAGACATTGTTTCTGACCTAGAATAATAAGGCCAGAAAAGAAAAAGAAATGCATTATTGTTTAGAAATAGCGTTTGTAGAATTCAAGGTAAGTTACTGTCAGAGTTTCTTTGACGAGGGAAGCTATTGTCACTTTCTTCCAAGTGTGAAAAATGCTGACTTAGTATCTTTCATCAATTCAGTCATTGTTTGTGAAAGTTTCTCCTTATTTTGATATACTAGCTAGTTATTTTAAGGGTAGTCATTATTTTCATTATGGCAAACGGGTGAGGCTGCGACTCGTTAGTTGTACTTCCTCCTTTTGTCTCATCAAATTTAAGTGAGAATGTGAATGTGTGAATGTGAGAAATGTGAGAATTCATCCAGTGTTTCTGGCCACTGAGTACAAGATGTATCTGCCACTGAGCTCAGGAAATGAACAGGCTGTTTCTTTTGTCCCACTAAAGGAGCCCAAGGCCTAACCTGACCTTTTGTCGTGATAATCTACAGTTGTTGTTGTCACATATTGCTGTCGTAACACGATATTGTGCAGTTTCCTATTTGTTACCAGAACCCCTGTAATGAGTAGCAACAAATCAGTATTCCCAGGACATGCGCGTAGCCATGTAAACATGTCAATTTGGCTTCTCAAAAGCAACAAATGACAGGGCAACATTTATGGAAACGTCTGTCTTATTAATGTGTTTGCACTTGTTCCTTGACATGATGAAATATTTCATTCTCCCAGGAGAAATGGGAAGTAATTGCCTTCAGGGCATCCTTCCAGTCGGGTTTAAATTGACAGAATATTATTTCTCCTGCACGACGTGAATAAATCTACGAACAGAAAAACTGCAGTAATCATGGAAGTCTAGCCCACGAGGCAAGAAAGTGCACATCCATGCAGATCACGGTTTTCAAATAAAAATCGGTCATACGAATGTACGTGTGCAAATAAGACACGCTGAAGTGTATTTGCTCAAGTGAGTGCCTTCACTGGATGTATTTTTGATTTAGCCTGTTTGTGTTTGAATTCAGTGAATGAGCAGTGTATCTGTCTGTCTTCATGCACTGCTGACTGAATTTGCCAGAATATTTTCCATGAAAAAGATGAACTCTGCATTAGAGATTTGGGTTTTTGAGATCTGAAAAGTAAATCTCATGATGTGGACAGACAAATATACCAATAATGGTGAAAATGAAAATAAAAGCAATTCTTCAAGGCTGAAGTCTGAGACACAATAAAACAAGGGGAATTTAAAACCCTCCCTGATGAGCAGGAATTACTGAGTTATCATAATCATTTGCCACTAACATGCAGATCGCTGCCACGGTATCACATAAAACCCTTCAGAGAATTACTGCACGAAATCCTTTTACACCACATTACATAATGTAATACTGTGTGTTGTATTCTCATTGAGGAACACCCAGACAATCGAAGAAAAGGAGATGTTTTTAAAGTGTAAATTACACTCTCCAGCTCCTGCTGTCACATCGGCCTGAAATAATATTAGTGTCAGCGGCAAAGCAGTGGTCACAGCGGGCCCCAGGGACAACTGATGGCTTCACAGATCAAAGCATTACACCATATCCCACCTGCCCGTCAAAGGTGGTTAGACAGAGGAAATGAATACTGAGGGGAAGAGATGACAGCGAGGAGGGCAAGGAGATGGATTGAGAAGATGTGTTATCTGTGTTTGTTTTTGCAAAGAGAAACACAACAACAGCTCGAGGGCTGCGGCTGTGGGTTTTTAAGCAGCTGCCTGAATCGATGTGGAGATAGGGCTGTGTGATAATAAATTTATCCACAGGCTAAATTTAATTTCCTTTGAAAGAGGAGAGTGAAGAGGACATCATTCCAGCTTTCTCTTCGTGTTTGTGACCAGCTGTGAGTTATTGGAAGATTTCTGAGTAATGGAAGAACATACAATGGTAACTCTTTGATCGTTCAGAAGCTTTCTTTTAATCGGTGCTGACAGAAAGTGAGTGAGCCTCAGCTATTTATATTTCTCTTTGCGTAGACAGGCTCAAATAAGTGACAGCCTGCTTTGCACATCAAAATGAAACCTGCTGCACGGTTTGACGGAAACACAGATGATCTTACTGGAGTTTTGTGTTGTTTCAGGTGAACACATTCATACTGAAAGTGATGAGTGGCCAGAAGTGCATTCAGCATTTACATTTTTTCACTGGCATCCACATGAACTCAAATAAATGCTACAGCTCAACGTTCTTCAGTTAAAAACAATGTTTATGGTTAATGTGAAGATGAGAGAGGCCTTTTCATGAGACTGCTTGACAAGAAACAGCAGCTTGACCTAGAATTAGTGGAAAACATGATGATATATTGTATATTTTTCTATTTTGCTACCTCTAGCTCAGTCCTTATAGAGCAAACTCCTCAATGACTTGTGCGCCGTGCTCAGTGCCCTGGCTCATCTTCCTCAGTTTTGAGCCGCCGTGACTGTCCCGTGGGCAGAACGGGATGTAACGAACCCAAGATTGGGATCGCAGGGAAGAGGTTATGCCAAAGGGGAGGCCATACACCTCCTCAATTCCAGGGGTGTCGTCAGAGTCTTCAAGATGTGGTTTGTCCCAGACTAAGAGGCCACGCTCACGTTTAGTACCTGAATGGGATTAGAAAAGCTGTTAGAAGAGACTGCCCCACTTTTCTTGGTAATGGAACAATACACCATATTGCATGTCCAGAATCTGCATGAAACTGCAATTTCCATGCACACATAAAATGCCTCATCTAACCAGGTAAAATATTAGCAGTGACCACGTAAACACTTGATGCAGCAGTTTCTTCCAGGTTGGAATGAATACACAGTGTGGTTAATCATCTGGTGGGACGAGTTCCCAGGAGGGACAGAGGACAGCATGGTGGTAACAAAATGACAAGTTGTTCAAAAGCCCGCTTGAAAAGATGAACATAGCCACAACTGATATTAGCAGCCATGCTAAAAGTGTGGATCTGTCTTGGTCAACTTCTTCCATTGAATTCTTCCATTAATTAAAAATAATTAATGCTGTCAGTCCCTGCACCACAGCTGGCAGAAACACTTGGCACGTGTCAAACAGGTATATTGTGATTAATGTTTCCGGCTATGGAAACGCGTATATCTTATCGGATCATTTTATTGCTATCACTTATCAGTTACGTAGACGCTCCCATCAGGTTGAATAACTCCATTTAACCCATTTAACTCAGGTCCATTCAAGTGTGTTAGTGAACTATGCTAACGAATCAGCGTGCTAAATGGAATGCAGCCTTATTAATGCTGTTGATCACACATGTGCCTTTTGCCTTCAGCTTACCAGGAATTGTGTTATCTAAGAAGCAGCCAAGGAAGCCTCCCACAAACATGTTTGTGGTCAGCAATATGCGCAGCACTTGGTCCACCTCTTTGACACCTGAGACACACACCAAGGACAAAACAGAAAAGTATCAGGGTAGTATAGTCAAAAACATTTCCTGACTGGTATGACTGGCTTCTTTCCCCTAACCTGGAGGTTTCACCTTTTTATTGTGTGTGTGTGTGTTGTGTGATCGCAGGAGTAGAGTCCGGTGTGTGGGAGTGGGCCTGCCAACTATTTGCAATCCTGTCTGTTTTAAAAACCAGGCTTCAGCTCCTACATGGCAACAGATCGGAGGCGCAGGTTTCATGTTAGCCTCATTTGAGCCTTATTTGTACCTTGCACTTGTTTTTCCTGTTTTGTTTTTTTCTTTTTCAAAACCCAACCTTCCCTTCCTGCTTCCCTTCACACGGACCTACTGGACTCTGACTGCCTGTTAAACTCTGGTAACATCATACTCTTCTCAGCCCTTTTGTAAACAATTATCTGTTGAACTCCTACTAGCTCCAGTGACAATAGGTTCCTTGTGTGTTAATTTTACCCGTTTGCAGGAAATCCGGATTCTTCTGGATCCAGTTCGGAATGACGAGAGCAGAAAACATGGAGAAACCGAACACGAAGATATTCCGAGAAGAATTCATGTCTGTGGACTGTTAGACAGGACAACACCACCATTAGCGAAACAGCCCTTGTAAACCCACGGATAAACGTTTTTACGCTGTTGTTTACCTGCAGGTTAGAGATTCCAGCAGCAGTTATGACTCCGAACATGACCAGGAACATCCCTCCAATCACAGGGGTGGGGATGGTTGTGAAGATGGCTCCAAATTTGCCCAGTATCCCCAGCAAAACCATGAAAACTCCACTCAGGAAAATCACTGTTCGACTACCCACCTGTCACCACAAAAACATCATGCTATTTGTATACGCATTTTGTTCAGGTAACTACTTTGCAATATGAAAACAGAGGTTCTCACACTTTCTTCTCCATTTTAACGACTCATGGATGTTAAACTCATGAGTAGATGAGAAGTTCAGAATGAGTATGTATATGTCTTACTTTGGTGATACCGAGTGCTGCCACATTCTCGCTAAAAGAAGTAGTGCCGTTGCCTGTGCCAAAGGCCCCTGCCAACAATGAGCCGACCCCTTCTACACCGATGCCCCGGTTGATGGCGTGCTTCGGGGGAGGTGGCGCCCCCGACAGCCGGGCACAGGCATGGTAGTCGCCCACAGACTCTGCCATGGAGCACACTATTCCGGCCATCATGCCAAACACACCCGCCAGGCTCACAGTCGGCATTCCCCACTGACCTGAATGAAAAGTCAGATTAGTGATTGTTGAACAGTCTTTCAGGTGAGTGTGGTTTTGCTTTGACCTTACCAGGGTAAGGAAACGTGAACCAGGAAGCCTCGCTCAACACATTTCCCTTCACATCAGTGCGAGCCAGGTGGCCATAGTGGGTTGAGTCGGCTGGTAGGACATCATAGATGGTGAGGAGGTAGCAGACTAACCATGAGACCGCTATGCCTAGCAGAATCTAATCAACATCTAGAATTAGTATCGGAGTCAGTATGTCTCATCAGATTTGCAGCTTAAAATAATGATTTAGAAAATACACTTCTTGATGAGGCGTTTCTGGAGGACATACAGGCATTATCTGGAAGATATAAAACTTTGAGGTGTGCAGTTTTTTGGTCTTGCTGTATGCAGGGACGGGGATTGGTACGAGACGAAGGTACTGAGAAAACAGGATGATCAGCACTGTGGTCCTGTGCATGTGACAAGAATAGCATGGTCATTAGAGAACAATCTCATATTCGTAATATTCAGTTTGTAAGCTTTTTCTGCAGACTACGGCATTACAAGGTGGAATTTAGTGTCGATTGTCGTTTTAGACTGTGACCTCTTGAGGTGGAAGGTCAGAGCTAAACCGACATCCTAATAGTGCTGCCTCAGACTGGTTACTCACATGGCAGAGATGCCCCAGTGGCTGCCGGCCCTGTCTCCGGCGGAGTCATACAGAGATAGTCCAATGAGAGAGACAGTGGGCGCAATGGTTAAGGGGCCAATAAAGCGCATGAGGAATCCGATGAGGCCAGAGAAGCCAACCAGGATCTGGAGGACAGAGGCCACCATGATAGAGCCCTGAAGCTGTTGACAGGAACACAATAACCAAGGACATTAGCCTTAATGTCACCACTCTTTCTATCGCTGAGTGATAGACTCTGACAATGAATATGATTGGTTACTTCCTGGAGCAGAAACCACATGTGCACACTGAATTAATCATGAGCTCTGCAGAATTTAAATCCTTGTTGGTCTGCTTTTATCTGAAGCTATGGATGCACACAGTGTTCGCTCACTGTTCTCATGCGGGTCTGCCACACTTCTATGTAGACAGGGGAGGAGGTGTTGACCAGACTGGCATTCTGAGTCCAAGCTGGGCACTTCCACTCCGGCAGGGACAACATGGCCATAGCAGGAGTCACCAAGGCAAATGTACCTCCCTGCAGGATGGGAAGTCTGCAAGTGAAACACAGAAAGAGAAATAACTTTCTCTCAGACTGGAAAAGAGTTACTGGTGAATAAGAATACAGAAGACAAAGCCTACAGAAAGGCTTGTATTTATAATTTTACATGATCAGCATGTGAGTTTAGCATGCTAATGTCTGCTACTGACACCAGGGAGCTTCCAAAGATTAGTTTACGAGTTTGGAAAATAATTCCTAAATAACATGGTAAACATGCTGCCCTGACATGGCTAACATGTAGTTTATATTATATACCAGAATTAAAATTAATTATCAGTCATGTTTCTCTCCTCTGACCGGGGCGGCTGTGGCTCAGTAGGTAGAGCGGGTTGTCCACAAACCAGAGGGTTAGCGGTTCGATCCCCGTAATGTGCCACATGCCGAAGTGTCCTTGAGCAAGACACTGAACCCCCAGTTGCTCCCAGTGCGTGGCACTGGTGTGTGAATGTGTGTGTGCTTGTGTGAGCGAATGGGTAGATGTGTCTATGACTGTAAAGCGCTTTGAGTACCAATAGGTAGAAAAGCGCTATAGAAAAGCAAGGCCATTTACCATTTACCCATTATAAGACCTTTTCACTCTCCAACTCTGCTATAGTTTTAACAAACCCTTGAGAAAAATGTCTGCATGTTTTGCACTACGCTAATGAATAGTTAATACTATGAGGCAGTATCTGTCCCAAAAAACATGTCTCGAGTATTTTTAATGTTGTTTTAGAGTTTATTATTTCCTTGATAAAGACTTTAAAAACGTTGATGACACATCCTGTACTAGGGGGCGTATACAAATTTTGCGGCCAATTAAATGCTTTTTCTAATGTTTTTGTCCCTCCTTCTCCCGTGGCTTCAACTCTTAGCTTTCAAATGTTTGGATGGTGCCTGTACACGCCTTTGGATTTGACCAATCATAGCAGACTGGATTTTGGGGAGGAGGCTAGGCCTCCCTAGCGCTGATTTTACAGATACAAATAGCTTCTGATTTTACAGGATGCTTAGCTGTGGCACAGACTTTCTTATTCTCACCTGACACCGAAGGTAACCTGCAGAATGGTGCACAAGCCAGATACAAAGAAAATGGTGTTAATGAGGCGACTCTGGGTCAGGCTGTCGTGTTGCAGACAAAGTCCCTCAGAGAGAATAAGAGGGATGGAGATGATCCCACCGAATGCTGTCAGGTAATGCTGTAGAGGAGAAGGAACAGACAAAATGACTGTATGCATCAGGCCACACTGGCACAAGTAGTACACACATAGAAGAGCTATAATGCATCCATGTCTATACCACTTACAGTATAGTGTCTTCTCTGTGCCAGTACAAGGCAAAAAAGATTGCATTTGCGACCACTGTCCGCAATAACACCATCGTGAAGAAGGCCAGACAGCATCTCTACCTCCTAAAGACGCCTCAGAGACTTTAAGTTCTTTTACACCTGCACCACAGAGAGCATCTTGTGTGGGAGCATCACCACCTAGATGGGAAATTGCACCAGGCAGGAACTTCTGGCTCTCAAAAGGGTGGTCCGTTCACCGGCGCGGACCAACAGAACCCCCCTCCCCAACAGGACATTTATACTAAATGTTGCAGGTTAAGGGCCAAGAAGATCCTGGAACAGCCCATTCACCCCGGACACTCTCTCTTCACCCTACTGCCATCATCCCGGCGTTTCCACTGTCTGAGGACAAAGACTGAGAGGCTGAAGAAGAGTTTCTGTCCCCATGCCATCCGTCTGCTAGACTCTGAGCCTTAAATGGACTTAAGTACCACTGCATCACTGCACTTTAATCACACAGCTGCTTTAAAATATTGTAAATGCATGTAGGTACGAGCTACTCCCTTTAAGTTTACATTTCAAGTTTACAGTCTATATTTTATTTTTCTCAGTTATACATTTATACTTATATTGTTTTTATACTGGCTACAGGTACAAAAATACTTTTCACTGTGCATTGCACTATGTACAACTATTATGTATCTTATCTTATCGTGATGATGTGAAGTAATGTTACAGTCATAGCCCTAGTCATGATGTTAATCATAAAAATATCACCAGCATAGATTACACTCACCTGAATGGATAGGAAAATACAAAGGTACCAAGGTGGGACATCAGTTACACAATAGGTTGGTTTATTCCTTTCTTTATCTGAAACACAGCTGCTCCCGCAGGTTTCTTCTGCCTTTTCATCAGGTCGATCATTGACTTGCACATCCATCTGCATAAGTGCAATATAAAAGATCGAAAGATAAAAGATTACTCATCTACCATCAGGACTAAGTTCTCCCCACTAAACATCTCTTAACAAATAGGCAAGAAAAAGCTCACCCGGAGTCATACCAATGCAATAACTGGCTTTCAGATGAATTTAATGACTATACACATGTACCCACTTTTCATAGACCTTGCTGTCACTATGTTTTTCTATTGGCTGCAAACACGAGAAGCCATAAAACAAGCAAAGTTAGAAATGTAAAGCTTTAGAAGCTGTATTAAAAACACATGTTGAGCTGTGCGTGGCCTGCCAGAGAACTGTGTGAACATTTAAAAACTTTGATCCTAAATGACTCCCATTGTTCCAAATGAATAATCACTGCACACCTTTATTAATAAGAAACAGGCTCAGGACATTTTTACAGTATAGCACAACATGAAGCGTCTTCTTGATGTTTCCAGGTGCCTTTTGATATTGGGTAGAAGAACAATTTTATATGCCATCAATAAGTTCTTACTAGGTACTTACATCAAATCCAAAATTGTCCCTCCCGCTGCTTTTCTTCCCCATGGTGACTCCTCTCTAAATCCTCAAGACAAGGAATCAGAGTCTCAACGTGTCCACAGGTAAACAGCTGTGCCAAATGCCGAGGAAATTATTTACTCACTCTCGTGTGACGTCATCTTTGCTTGGACTGCCTTTCAGACTTTATTATTGTGATCACGCGTAGTACCATGTGTTCACACCAGGACTAAGTTCAGCTCACTAATTGCGTTACATCCATGTCAATCATTATTAACTATGTGGTATTCCTGTTTACAGCAATGGGTTTGCTGTTTACAAGAAATAAAATCTGATCACTCTGTAATCTATATATGATCAGTGATAAGCTGAGGTGGATGGACTTCTTCATCTCGCCTAAAACACAATATAAGTTGTTATGTCACTTTAAGCATTGTATAATATACGGATGAACGAATGGATACATACATAGCTAGATGGATGGTGGGTGGATAGTTTCCTCAATGTGCGGAGGTTGCTTTCTTCTTTAATGTAGCTCGTGTTAAGGAAAAGGAAAAAACTTCCTGTGCTCAGAGATAACGCTGACAGCTACTATCTGGTGCTTTGTTTGATCATGTCTTGCATGTACCGCTTTTCTCAATCCTTTTGACGGGACAAAATTGTTAGATGAAAAGATTTAGGCCTTCAAAGAGAAGGCGCCTCCTACCCTCAGATGGAGAATGTGAAGACCAATTAATATGCTAAGACTGGTGCAACAACTTATTTAGGAAACTATCAGATAAAAGCACAGTTCAGCCTATGGTTTTATATCAGGAGTGGTCCTAACAATTACATGGCAGCAACAGGGTCAGCTGTGGTGCTTTCCTTTTTGTCACTTGGGAGGTATTTGATGTCAGGTCATAGTAACCCAGATTCACTGGGCTCCTGTCAATCCTGTACAGTCCATTTAGAGCCTAAGGCTCACCTATTCTCACTGAGCTGAATTAATGACACTAGTACTAACAGCTTTCGGCTTTGCAAAGGCGAATGAATGGATATGAAGACCAGAACTGACAAACAGAGTAAGTCGTGTCTACTGAAACGCGACTACTCGCCCTAACCCAAACAATCATCTAATCTGCATTCCGGCCCTCAGCAGCACCGGCCTTGCCCCGCTGCTGGAACAACCCCCCAGGAGATCGCTGCAGTGAGATGCTCTGTCCTATTCCTCCCTCCCTTCCTTTCAAGGACACCTGTTGATGGTTGACTCCGTCTGGGACCCGATCAGGGACGTCTCCATGGCAAGCGACACTCCAGGCTTATCTACACACACGCACCCACGGACACTTATACACATGCACATATGCATGGTATAATTATATGGTATAATTATAATAATATGAATAAACAATAAATTTGGAATTTAATTTGCTTCTCCATTTATTTATGTTTATATCACCTCCCCTATTAAATTATTTTCCCATTAGATTGTTGTTTTTTGTTTTTAGAATTTATTCATTTTTAAATGTATTTGGTTTGTTATATTTCTACTTTGCATGTATTTACTGTACTCACCTGTACACATGTAACTCTTCATGACCCACCAACTTATTTATTTGTGTATTTCCTTGCTACATTTCATTTATGGTTCATTATCCAATTAGGGTAATTAGTGAGTAATATGTTTATTCCTTAATGTATTATTTATTTTGGCAGTTACAGTCCGCCGCAGATGATGATGACCTCAAAACTTTAGTCATTTATATTCTAAATTACACTTTATGTGGGACATCAAACTTTAATGTCACTGGTTGCGGAGAACAAGCACATCATTAACTCCCTGCAAAACTTTTAACGCCACCTTATCGTTTGCGTCATTAGCATGCAGGTTAATTTTTCATGTTTGGAGTGTAGAAAGCCATTTCAGCCAATTTGTGGGTAGCGAGGGAGAAAAACAAAAAAGAGTTCTTTGCCAGCTGTATGTTCATTAAAACACAAAAGTGCTCCTTAACTTGTTTTGCTGTGAGTATTTAGAGTCAGAATCGTCTCTCAGGTAATTATTCCTGCTTGTGCAAACCATTGACTGTAGGTGCAAACTGAAACAACTGTAGCGATGAAAAAATTCTCACTCCCCGTTTCTTCTCAGCTATTCCCCCCCTCAGGAAATGTTACACATCAACAGCAACACTGCACCAAGGAATCATCGTCCTGTGCTGCATGACTTTCCATCATTTGAAGTGCGACAGCTTAACAGTCACACTTCATTTAACAGGAGTGGGGCTGAGATTCACAATCAGACACATTCATGCAAAGTCTGCACGTTCACTGACACAGCATCACAGACTAATTTAGATACATTCCGGCAGAAAGAGGTGAACTGCGTAGATGTAGACACAAGGGTTGAAAGCAGCAAAGAACATTGTGTCAGCAGATGTCACGGCACATAAAGTATTTGTTGATGCGGCATACGCACCATAGTCTCTCAGTAAAGCCTGGGACACATAAAGACTGAACATCCTATTGAACCATC
This sequence comes from Chelon labrosus, assembly GCF_963514085.1. NCBI lineage: Eukaryota > Metazoa > Chordata > Actinopteri > Mugiliformes > Mugilidae > Chelon > Chelon labrosus. The sequence goes on from NC_140347.1 coordinate 24,303,032, forward strand.
TATGCTATAGTCTGAGTTTTTATTCTTCTGTCACATTCTTTGTGCATGCACATGTGTATGTGCACGTGTAAACAGGTGATTCAGAAGGACATATCCATTTTTATGTATTCAGTATGGAGGCCACAGAGCTGTTATCCTATCCTAGACTTCACGTTATTTTACTGTCCTGCTAACACTTCGCATGCATCTCTGCACGTCCTCCTCGCCTGAGGAGCCTGTGCAGGGTCATACATCAAACATGTAAGTGTTTCTCGCCACACCGCAGTCAGATGAATGGCTCAGTTGTTATTACTTAGATTACATATCCCAGACCATTACTAAGTAAACAAATACCAGTACTATATCAGTCAATAACAAAGCTCAACTTCGCTCACAAACTGATTTGAACTCATATTTTTCAGCATTATTTTTTTGCCAGTACTTTCTAATGATTTTATTGTTTAATCCCTGATTTAAATATTACATCTTTGGGTTTGGGATTTTGTAAAAAATCCATAAAGTATTATGTATGTATGTATGTCATTTTCTCCAGCTTTACATGAACTCTTAAAACATGTCTGAATTAGTTTGAGCATTTGGATGCACATTCACTCCTTTGTCAAATAAATAGAACAGGTGTGTGTGACAGATGTCCACTTGGAGTCAGTCTACTTGTAAATAGATATATTTACGTAGTGTTATGTGTCGTTTTAAAGAGACTTCCGGAACAAATGTGAGCTAATGCAATTTGCAATTTAAATCTAGGGTAAAGGTTACCCTTCAAACCAAAAGGCCTCACTGACTTTTGCCAGCAAGTCACCCTTGAGGCTTCATCTGAGGTCATTGTCTCTAACTCAAGCTTTTCACACTTATTGACAACCTTCAAACCTGAGGGAGAATTTAGACCCAATAATCACATTTCTCTCTCACAGCTGTCTCGGGCCTGACATCGAACCACTTGATGCTATCACCCCTGTGAAGAATGTTTAACATCAGCGTCAGTTTAACTAAAGACCAGAAGGTCACGGCAACAAAGATGCCCGAGGGCGGCATCCATCATCTTTGATACCACTTCAGTGTGAGAGGCTTTTAAGATACTTTTAAGATGGTATGTCATATTTATAATCTAGAGAGACATGATGAAGCTCTCAATGATTAGTTTTTTCCTTCTTAACAACTGTTGCATGCAATTTCTTTGCAAGTATTATTCAAAAACTGCTACTTTCCTGCATAGATGAATCACTTTCAATATATTGACTTATTTTTTTACAGCCTCCCTGTTGAGCCCAAGGAGATAAAGAAGTTCCTGTGGATATTTGGTGGTTTTCAAGTACTAGATGCTTGCAGTCCTAATCAAGCAAGGCACAATATTCCCCAGCACCGAAACACAAGGCCACGCAAAATGATTACCTGTAAATTGCGGTTCTCCAGCATGCTGCTAAGCTGCCTTTCCCCTGCAGCAATTAGTGGGCATAAAACCAAAGATGTGGAAAGGCAGTGCTAATTTGTAATTTAAGGGAGCTCTTTAGAAGGAGACTCAAATAGACAGAGGCCTGTCTGTGCAGTACAAACATAAAAAACGTTTTTTTTTTTTTTTTTTTTAAATGTAACCTTTGCTTATGTTTGCTGATCCTGTAAAGAATGTGAAGAGCAGTGAAGAAGGTAAGCAACAGGAGAAAGAGTTGACTACTCTTTTAAAAGTCATGATCAGAGTCTGAATCGTAGTCATTGCCATGAATCCTCACACATACGAGGAACTTCTCTTGGTGGTTGGTGCAATGCAAATAACCATAGTGTCTATGTCTAAGCAAGAAATAAGGACAATATAAAACAGATAAATAATATGTAAAATGTTTGAATTTAAATGAAAAGAGGATAATCAGAGGATAAGTCCTCGGCTGATGTGGGCTTTTTGAATATGTATCTTGGTTCAAACACATTCAGTCGGCTTCTTATAAGCAATAAGGCAACAGCAAGCTCACAAACATCATGCAGCCCTGTTCAAAAGAAAATTTTAGACACGCGCTTTAACAAACGATTCGTCGGTATCGGGGTTTGCATCACAATTACGCATCTGAACTGCATAAACAGGGATAGTTTGCATTAACGCTTAAAAATAAATACTCGTGATGAAAACCCGGGAGCACATGCGGCAGGACCACATTAAATATTCATTCTCTGCAGAGGTTCGGTACAAAAGGCTTGTAAACATGCTCTGTTCCGTAGCCGCCTATCTTTTGTTATGTTTAGGGCAATGGAAAATGTATGCTGAGCCACAGCAGGTGTAACTTGTGTGAGCAAGCTGTTGGCTAAAAATCATGATGAGAACTCAGGCCATACGACTCTACAACACCTCCCTGTGAGGAAACAACTGGACTGTGGTCTTTGCTGCTGCTACTGTATATTTTTTTTTACACTGCATTATATATTTATATTATTATATATCTGTCTGCCACTCTAGGTTTGACTACTACATAAATATCTTCCAGATTAAGATTAAGCTATTCACACTCTGAAGAACTTAAATGTCATTGAGATTTCTGATGAAACCCATAGCTGTGTATCAGTAGCAGGAGCTATGCCACAAATAAATATATAAAGGTCACAAATAAATAGCTCTTTACAAAGCCTCAGTTCTATGGCAAAGGATTGGCAAGGTTTAGGTGTAAAAACAACATGGTTAAGCTCAAGGTACTTTGTAAAGATAAGTAGGCCCGTTATGTATGTAAAATCACTATTCTGCTGTCTGGAACAAAACACTGCAATAGTTTTGTTACCGTCTTAATCAGCTCAGCCCCTAGAGGGCATTGTCACAAAAATATATTTCTCCAAACACTCAACATTTTTCTGAGTGTGAAACAAAACAACTCAGAACTTAATCCATTTCGGTCAAAAAACATGTGGAAAGTCTGCAAAGAGCCGTATGATTATTTTATTTCATCCTATTTCTATGTGCTTGGAGTCGGTAGGAGGTCAGTCTGCACGGCTGCCTGAAAGGAAGCCAATGCACAATCTCTGCAGGCCCAAAACATGGAGGAAGCTTTTCTACGTGAGCAACAGAGGTGCTATCTCCATTATCCAGTTCTGAATCCGTACCGATGATGTCTCACACAGTCACCAGTTTCTTGACATTGAAATGCATTGCTACTGAGAACCCATCTGAACAAATGATCTATGATGCCATTTTTATGGGAAGGTATCGTTCTCTCCAGCAGAACAGAGTTTTTAAATGTGTTCTGCATCGGTGCGCCTGGAATGGCTGTTTCTGCATTAAAGTCTGAAGAAAGAAAGCGATCAGCGCTGAGGACAAACACAGATTACCGTTAGTGTGGCTTTTCCTCTGTAGGACTGCTGAAAGAAGAGGAGGGACTGCACAGACTGAATCTGAATCTGAAAACATATGCACAAGTCGACAGTGTGTAATTCCTCTCACTGCCAGAAGGGGGAGAAAAAGTTCTGCAGTGTAGCTTTAAGTCATAAATACTGCAACAAAACTGTTTACTATCATAATGCATACTGTCAATACTCACCTGAAGAATGTTTTATAAGAAGAAACTGTTTTGTTCATGTACACTGACAAACAGGATCTGTTGTTGACTTGATAAATGACCCTGGGATGGACTTTTTTTTGATCTCGCATTCATGTAAACCTTAGATGTTTTGCGATTGGAGTTTTGCTTTGGGGGACTTTTGGCTTTTCAGCAAATTCCTTATTATAAGATGCATCTAAATCAAGGCTATTGCAACCACACTGAAAACTGAGAATGTAAGAAAAATAATAATAAAATAATAAATATACAATATGGAAAATAAACTTTCCTGTTTTGAGTTTTACCAAGCAAAACCAAGAATTTGCCTCAGTCAAATAGATACTAATTACAGATAATAGTGCAAGATTGCCATGATGATAACTGACAAAATAATGTATCATGTCAACAAATTAATAAATACTTTAAAATGGTAAAAGATAAAACACAATGTTTCACACTGATTGATATGGGACATAATCACATCAGTATATAGGGCATTATTTGCTTGTTTCTTTCTTGAGCGACAGTCAACTGGAAAAGACCATAATTTAAGTTTATGTCCAGAATTACACATGTACATATAATTACTGTAAGTTCCATCAAGCTAAACTCTTCCTCTGGCTTTTTAAGATATTTTCCCCACTGTGCTGAGTGCAGTGTTGGCATTGCATTATTCTTAACCCCGTGGCTTTCATTAGCACATTTCGCTAACCAGCTAACCACATTAAAATGAGCCAGTCCTGCAGTCCTGCTGCTGGTATTATCTCCTTCAGTGGGCGAGCCACAAGCATTCTGGCTGGACGAATGTGTTTTGACATCCCCCGTGACTCATGCCACAGTACAAGCCAGGGTGATGTTATTGTATATAATTGATTTCACTCTGGATATGAAGCTGTCACACAAGTAGGAGAAATGGGTTATGTAGTCAAACATGATGTAATCATAGAATGAATTACCTTTCAGCGTTGGTCAAACATGTTATTTTGCACAGGAAAAAAAACCCCACAGCTATAGTGTAAATGGCTTAATTGTCTGAAAACAATGTTGTTGTTTTTTTTTTACAATAACCCTTATTCATAAAGAATGGCCTGCTCAGCCCCAGTCATGATTTATTCATATTTAGTCTTCCTTACTCATCATCCTTTTCTCTTCAAATACCTCATTAGACTCCTGCCCTTTCTCTTACTACTGAAACAACTTACTGAAACAGTCTGTATTAATAAAAATATATATGGGTATATACTCATGGGAGATGGGACAAGAACTCAATTATGCAGTTCCTTGAAAAAGCAATTCACACATGTGCCTGTCTGAAATGTACTCACTTTTCATTTGTCATCAGTTTCAGATTCACTTTCGCTGAATTCTCTTCCAATCTACAACAGAAAGGAGCGTCAGAATCTGCAGATCTTGAGAGGAGCCTCTAATAATCAAGTAATACATATTTTAATGAGCCTTCACCCGCATGACTGATAATGGGGATGATTCAAATCCTGTATTAAACAACAAATCTGAGCTGAACCCTCTTTAGGGGCCTCTTCTTCCTTTCACGGCCCTTTCAGGTCCTATTGAGAAAGCGCCATGCTGCTACTATAGTGATGCTAATAGCAGTGCAGTTTGGACGTGCGGAGACATGATAAGAGTAAAAGCACTCCATCATCCTGTTTGATGAGCGCATAAACAGCCAAGCAGTTTTGTAATGACACCTGCATGGGTCATTTGGAGGTTCATTTCCACTCTTTGGTGCCTGTTCTTCTCCGTTGTGTAGCTCTGCTTCACCTAAAATGCCCGCTAAGTGCCGTGAAGTGTTTATTGAGAATCCAAAAGCTGCAGATGAGCAGAACTGGATCACAAACGGGGTCACTATATCAGGGCATAAGAACATCAAAGTCCCAGGTTTATTTTCAAAGTTGTTTAGGAATACGTTGCACTAAAGCCCTGTATCAGCTGCCATGATAGTGAGACCTGTGCCCTGCTTTATAATCTAATCCTGATGCCTGTGTGGGTCAAGGTGTCACCATGTGGAAAAGTCCACTTCAACTCTGTGAGGTGCAGTTGTGGCTTATAGGAGTGACATTAGTTCTGCACCGTGCATCCTTAGTTAAGCTGCCAAAAATTGAGGAGAACAAAGAGCATGACCGCTTTGACCAACATTTGGGTCCACACACAGGTTGCTGGCCGTCTCCCCAGGCCTCACACCTCCACATCGGCTCCATTCATGTTGCGCCTCTGCACATTTTTGAATTCCCCGGGAGTTAGGCGCATTCAGGCGCTGCCAAGATTGCAACAGGCAGTGCCAATCACATCGGGCTTCGAGGCTGCTCTTCAGAAATCCTATGGGTCATATACAGTTACTGGAATTGATTCGCTTTGGAGCCAGCCTCAAGTTGCCATTTGGCACTTCAGCCCAGGAAGTTGTTCCATGGCGACATTGTATCACAATTCAGGTTATTAAGGTCATTTCACAGACACAAAAAAAAGTGACCATAAAGGAAAAAAGCACCAACAAAATACACCACTCGGGCATAACATTATGACCACTGACAGGAGAAGTGAAAAACATTGACCATCTAGTGACAATAAAATGTTCTGATGGAAACTTTTGGACCTGGCACTCATGTGGATGTTACTTGTACCTTTGACCAGAAACAATATCAAAAGAAGTGTTTGGATGTTCTGCAAGAAAACTCTTACTCAAGTTCAGTGCATGGTTTTTTTTTTTTTAAATGTACTGACAATTATACCAAATAACATTTTCAGCAATCAAGATAATAATATTCTTCAGCTTGCAGACATTTCTTTGCTTTAGATCCTCTTTCTCAAAAAAGTCATGTAGTAATTAGACATGAAGCAGAGGGATATTAGAAAAAGTAAGTGTATTTGGCCAAACATGACGTACACAGACTCCCCTATTGTTCTTGGACTATCATCAAAGTCTCTCAGTGGTTTTGAGCCAAACATGAAGCTTGTCCCCGCCGCAGATCAAAGCCCGGGCCGAGGCTTTCATGTGGCGCACTGCGTTGTGCTCGTCGTGAGCCACTCGCCTTTTGTTCACGCACGTAAATGGCTGTGATGAAAGGAGTGGTGTTGTTGCAGACAGGGGCCGATCCGCCCTGCGATGCCGCCTGAGCAAATCCCCTCTTCGCCGCCTGTAAGCTCGTGGCTCGCTGAAATATTAATCAGGACAGGAGCAAAAGCAGTAAAACCACAACACCAACGTGTCGCATGTGCAATGAGCACACACACACACACACACACACACACACCCGTGGACGTACACACGCTTTGCTCAGAACGACCGACTCTATATAATTTAGCGGTTCAGTGCTTTTGATATCGAGTGGCTGAATAGCTCGGTGTGGAATCAAACATGACTTCCATGCAGAGAAAATATGGGAAACTGCAGAGCCGTGCTACCCTACAGCCGCTCACTGAACACAAAGCGTGCAAAATTGAAAATGGCCCTCCTATAATTCACACAAAAGACTGGCATAATTGACTGCTTTAGATCATTATTGCTTGGACGTACAATACACCATCTGGTGTTACAGGTTTATGCTCTGAGCAGTAATTATTTCAGTCACCTTAATGGAGGCTATCTGCAGAAACAAAGATAGATGATGGTAACCAGTCATGTAAGCACGCGAAGCACAGGCAGATTTATGGAACACAATATTCCCATTTTGCTTGCAGCTGTTGCTGATTCTGGACTTGTGGCTTCCAAGACATGATTGAATTTGAATGTACCGTGTCAGACATGCAAAGGTCAGTGCTTGTAGTGTAAACATTACCATGTAGAAAACATGTACAAAAGCCCACAGATGAGGCTAAAACATTTAACATTTTAGATATTTTGGGCATCCCATCCCCACCGAGAAACGAGGAGCCGCTGTATGAGGAAGCAAGGAAATAATAAAAAATAAAAATCACGCAAAGAGGCAAAAAGAAGATGCCTGCAGTTGTCAGTTTCAATGTTCTGAGCTATGCTGAGTCGAGCCTACTGCGTTTGAGCTCTGTCGCTGCACATGCCAGCGCATCCCATGCCAGGATTGGTTATGAGGGCAGCAGCAGTCACAGACTATGATACTGTTCATGCACAGTCTAGTTTCAGACAAAGTTGAGTGCAAAGGAAGTTTGAAATCACATCTTGTATAGATGCATAGAGACATCAACAAATCCTCTGACTTTTTCTACTTCTTTGACGCGGGGTTGTGTGGTGTACATATTCACGGTCAGTGTGTTACCTACACTAGACAGTGGTCAGCATGTCCCCCAATTTGGAGAAGCACACAGGAGTACCAGGACTGAAGACAGCTGTTAAGGACAGAGACATTAGTAAAACAAGTCATTCTCAGTATATCATCAGTATCAGCGTTCCCTTGCTGTCTTCCCCAGTGGGAGAACTGAAACTATTACATCAATCCCTTCAATGCCACCAGACTCCACTGACAAAAACAGTAATTTTCACGAACAAAACACAGGAGTTGCAACTTCGGTGTGTTGAGATTCGTTCAGAATCAAGGTAATGTGTGAACGAAACACAAAAGTTATTGAGCTGTAGACCAAAAAGCCCTCTGCTCTGATGATAAAATCATTGTTTTTGCCAATGGAGTCTGGTGGCATTGAAGAGAGCACCATATCTGCAGTTCCCTGCCAGAAAATGTTGTCTTGCAAAGTAAAATGAAATATTTTTTACATTTAAACTATTGATTTTTCTTTAAGGCTAAAATCAACCTCAGCATCTGCAACCAGTAACAGGCTACCGCTGGTACGGTGAATAAAGTTGGAAAGAACTGCTGCGTGTACTTTGAGTATTAACCACAAAAAAACTATTGATCCAAGTATCCATTAACTAGTTTTCCTCTGCTGGTGCTGAAGCTCACCAGTTCCCGTGGGGATGTGGATGGGCCTTAGCTCAAGGCTGAATGAATTATTGAGAAGTCATTTGGGCTAAATCAGCTGTCTCAGTCAGGCTACTTTTACACTTTCTTTCATACGCTGTGTGGTGCACTGCATGTGAGGGAGGGCAACATTAGAATGAGAATGAGGAGGGATTGCATAACTTCAGCCCGGGATAACAGGATCACAAAGATATATCAAGACATTTTAATGAATTAACGCCAGACACAATATCATGAATGAATCCAATACAGTAGAGCCGCAGTGAGAGCAACCACTTTAATAAAACAACGAATCCACAGATCTGAATCTGCACAGAATTGTGTTGCAAACCCACAGTGTCAGATTGCATAAGAATCTCCGCGGTGCCGTGTTCACCCTCTGCAGGCGTGCACGACCTCCGGTTCTCCCGCAACACCCGTTTCAAGCGTCACCTGAACGAGCTGCGACACTAACCAGATTAAAGAAAATTCACATCCCGCGAAATGTCGACAGGGCGCGTGCATCAGATCTGGCTCGAGTCACTCTCCGTGCAGGTCTAATGAGTCATGACACCAACAGAGCCTAAAGCCGTCCTCCCACGCCGCCCCAGCCCACTCCTCTCCTTATTTGAGGCGCTCCTCCGCCTCGGAGAACCTCAGAGCAGCAGGCGCCCAGTCAGCGCAGCTCTCTCCAGCCGCTGACGGAGGGACGGGAGCCAGCTTTCTCACACTTTCCCGGATTTACATTCAAATCGTCAAGATGAGGAGACTTATTTTCGTCTTGGTCGCGGCTCTGCTGACAGGTAAGCGGGAGGGAAGGGAAGGGTGTGATGGCGCTTCTCTCCTCCAAAAATAAGTTGGGTGATCAGTTCAGGACCACGGACAGAGAACGGCTCCTCCGCTTGAACGCATGCAAACAGTTTATTCATTTGCTTTTTTTTTATTATTCTTTTCTTTTCCAATGCAGATAATCTAGCGCTTCCAGTGGTCAAGGAGGGACAGCCAGAAGATGTGGTATGTTTTTCTTTAATTAGATTTTATCCATTAAAGCGCCGTCCCTGAGGAGAGTTGCATGTTTGGTTTGTTTGAATTCTGCAGGTGACACGATGTTTGGTGGAAGTCCTGTCCAAAGCCCTCTCCAAACCGGACTCTCAGCTGGATCAGGAATGCAAAGAGATTCTCCGAGCAGGTTTGTAGCACATGTGAATCTTCGGGGTTTTTTTTTTTTTTTTTTAGACTTGCATGTTCAAACAAGACTGCAGCGTTTCATGAGTGTTCCTGAAACTGAGGCGCGCACAGACTCTGATAAAAACAACCAGCAGATGACACACACAGAGAAACTGTTATTTCCATGTTTTATGACGCTTTCATGGATTCTGGATCTGCTGCAGGCGCTCAGTTGGGATTCATTCGATATAAAGGTTGAAATTAAATGGCAAATAAATGATTAATGTCCCTTAAAGCCGTATTAAGGTGTCTTTTATTTATCCTCTCACAGGGGTTAAACATGCCCCACTGGACAAGAAGAGCGGGGAAGGCATAGTAACACACGAAGAGGCAGTCAAAGGTCACGCCGAGGAGCCTGAGGCGAAGGCAGCGGATGTGAAAGACATCGAGGCGCTCCTGAAATCAGTGGAGGAGAAAAGGGAAAACCCGGAAGACGAGCGCAGCCAAGAGTCCTGGAGCCTGGGCGACGAGAAGGAGAAGAGGCACGTGGCGGAAGAAGAGCGGGAGAAGAGGAGCAGCTGGAAGCCTGGAAGATACCACCAAAGGAAGCACAAGCGAGGAGAGGAGGAGGAAGACAATGAGCGCAGTCAGGAGAGCTGGGGGTTAGAAGAAAAGAGGTCGGAGGAAGAGGAAGAAGATGAGGAGAGAGAGAAGAGGAGCTGGAGGCCTGGAAGATACCACCAAAGAAAACACAAGCGAGATGAGGAACCTTTAGGAGAGGAGAGGGAAGAGCCGGAGGAAGACCGGAGCCAAGAGTACTGGGACGTGGACAAGAGGCACGGCACGGAAGACGAGGAGGAGAGAGACAAGCGCATATGGAAACCCACACACCGCTATCATCACAAGAAAAAGCTCCACAGACGCGGCGACGAGCCATCGGAGGGCGAGGAAGACGGAGAACGCAGCCAGGAGTCTTGGGGTCTGGATGACGAACGAGACAAGAGGGACTGGAGAGCTGGAAGGTACCACCAGAGGAGACACAAACGAGATGAGGAGCTGTCAGAGGAAGCCAGGGAAGAGCCGGACGAAGAACGCAGCCAGGAATACTGGGATTTTGATACCGGAAGAGACAAGAGGGACTGGAGAGCCGGAAGACACCACCAGAGGAGACACAAACGTGATGAGGAGCTGTCAGAGGAAGCCAGGGACGAGCCTGATGAAGAACGCAGCCAGGAATACTGGGATTTTGATACCGGAAGAGACAAGAGGGACTGGAGAGCCGGAAGACACCACCAGAGGAGACACAAACGAGATGAGGAGCTGTCAGAGGAAGCCAGGGACGAGCCTGATGAAGAACGCAGCCAGGAATACTGGGATTTTGACACGGGAAGGGACAAGAGGGACTGGAGAGCCGGAAGACACCACCAGAGGAGACACAAACGCGACGAAGAGCTTTCCGAAGAAGCCAGGGAAGAGCCCGACGAAGAACGCAGCCAGGAATACTGGGATTTTGACACGGGAAGGGACAAGAGGGACTGGAGAGCCGGGAGGCACCACCAGAGGAGGCACAAACGTGACGAAGAGCTTGCGGAGGAAGAGAGAGAGGAGCCAGAGGAGGAGCGCAGCCAGGAGTCCTGGGGCTTTGACAAAAGACATGGAAAAGAAGAGGGGGAAATGGAAAAGCGGATCTGGAAACCAACGCACCGTTACCACCACAAGAAGAAATTTCACAAGCGTGGCGGAGAGTCATCAGAGGAAGAGCAGAGGACTGATTCAGAGGACTATGCAGAGGAGGGGAAGGATAGAGACGACGCTTTGAGGTATCCCTCATCACATTTTAATTCTGTGGTTTCATTTTGCAAGTTTGCAGCACTAACACTGCAGACTTCAAATCAACAAATACCCTTTTAAGGTGTGGACATGTGCTGGAATAAAAATGATGTAACAATTGATCATTATTTTCAGGTATCTGCCCGTAAAGCGCAACCCCTGGATTTACAGAGGCTTCTACCACCCCGCCTGGTATAAGAGGGATTCAGATGAACATGCCGCAACCTCAGACAAGGTAGGCACGACATGTGATCAGAGAACATCCCATCCATCCATGCATGCATGGATTTAAATAAACCTTCATTCAGGTTTCCTTACCGTGGCATTATTTTCGTCTATATTAAACGGTCATGTGCAAGTAAAACGTGAGACGATGGAACTTTAACAACAGTCCCACTAACACGATAAGTCCGGGTTTGATCAAACCCAGGCTGCTACAGTTTACATACGCTCTGGTTCTGTCTTTAATCTGTTCAGATGGACCAACTAGCCAAGCTGCTGAGCTACAAGATAAACCAGCTGGCCAACCACTCTACTCAAGAGGAGGCAAAGAGGAGCACACACCAGAGGACACTTACCCCACAAGAGGTAAACTGCACTGCCTTTAAGATGATGGAAGGATGTATTTTCTACTTTCTTTTAACAATCAACCTTTAAACAAATAAAAAATTAAAATAAACACCCACTCTGCACCACATCCAGCTGACCTAGTAAAGCCACAATGCACATGAAGAGCAGCCAAGCTCATTATGGAAATCTCTGCTCTGCATGTCAGGATTTAGCCCTCAGAACCGCGGAGCGCCGGTGAACGTCCGTCCGCGCAAATGCACAACGAGAAAAGTCCCATCGCGAAGGAAGTCACCTCACCGGCACATTCGTGTGCAGTGACTCCTCCGTCAACCGTGCCTTACTTAGACGCCATCGCCTTTCCTCGCATCGGCCCTTCACATCATAGCTGCGTTTCTTCTCCCGGCTTGACTGCCCCGTTTTGCCCATTTGCCTCCTCCACACCAGCGTGTCATGACTGCTGCAGTAATCACACTAAGAACCTCATGATTGTAGCCTCCCAGAGCACTCAGAGCCATAATACGGCCATTAAAAAGGAGAACTACAGCCTGATGCTATCTTGTCGCATACTTAATAGCAGAAAAACAAATTAGGGGCATGGTGATTTATTAGTTCAAGAGCACTGCTTCTCTCCAAGGGAATATTTAACCCTAAAACGAGCACTTAATGTGTATTTTTGAAGCAAGAGTGAGAAATAAGGCCAATTTACATTCAGCAATGGTGACAGAAAACATTGTGATTTTTTCTTTTTCAGGAGAAAGAGCTGGAAAACCTGGCGGCCATGGACGTGGAGTTGCAGAAAATTGCAGCCAAGTTGCATGAGAAAGCAGCATAATCCAGGAGCGTTTCAAGACTCCATCAGCTATCAGTGAATTCAACGTTGCCGTCGTACTGTACGTCTGCCAATTTAGTGTGCTTACAGTGTCAAAATGCCAAAAAATATGACATCAAAAAAAACCTCGGAGCCTTGCCAAAGCATTTTCTGAACTTATTTATCATTGTTTTTTGTGACATTTTTGATGTTATGAAATTAACCAGCATGGGAATGGCTTGGATGTTTGTGAAAATTATACATATATATACTAAATTATTCAAATGTGCTCCTAAGAGTTTGTTCTGTTTGCACTCAATAAAAAGAGTTATTCTGGGACCAAGCTAACATCTTTCATTTATTTCTTGATTAAGACGTGGTCACACATCGGGGTTGTTAGTACTGCTTTTTAATCCTGTGCAGACACAGACGCAGCCCACAGTGAAGCTGCACTAGCAACCGGATCATATAACAAATGGCACTTTCTGAGGGGATAATAAAATTTAAAAAACACAGTTACAACCTAGAAGCTGGAGAGCATTACAAAAACAAAAAAACAAAACAAAACCGATTGTTTTAGACTCTCACCTTACATACACTTAGCTCACATGGCCTACACAGGCTAAGAGTTTCTCGGCATTACCTTAATCTGCGCTGATGTGACTACACAAGACGCGAGAAAGTGCTCTGATGAATGCAAACCAGACACTCCCGTCTCCCTTACTCCCTTACACGTGTCAAATCAGTTCAGCAGAAAGGGAAGCCAAGGCTGGAGGTGACTCCTCTAGGTCGCGGGTAATGTAGCCCTGTTTATCCTTCAGTGTCTTTCAGTTTCAGTCTCTTTGGTGCCGGTTCCTCGGCTCGCTGGGAGCCTGCAGGTTTGGAGCGGTCTGCGGCGACCGTTATCCCTGAGAGGAGGTAGCCCCCACCCCCGCTCATCATTAGCACAGGATGCGTCCTGTTGGGCAGCACCTAGGGAGCAGAAATAAAGTCAGGAGACATTAGCGCTACATGAAATGTCCTGGTCTGATGAGGGGGGAAAGGAACTCTCCCCAGGTGCTAGGAAGCTTTGAAAGTAGTAGAGGAACAACTCAAAAAAACATAAAGGTGTTGACCTGGCCTCCAAATTCACCAGATCCCAAACTGATCAAGTATCTGTGGGATGATCCACAGAGGCCCCTCCCCTCAACCCATAGGACCCAAAGGCCCCCACTAACAACATTGTGTTGCCAGACACCACAGGACACCCTCAGAAGGCCCATGTCCATTCTCTGATGAGTCACAACTGTTTGGGAGGCACCTACACAATATTAGGAACAAACAGTGCAGAGGTGTCAGTTTTGTGCAACTTTGAATCTCCTATTTGCTGGAGTAAATCCTGACTAACAGCAACACGGCTCGTGCTGCATACTCCATAATCTCTTTTGTACAGTCTTCAGCATTACTGCCACCTACTGAATTAGAGTAGGATGTTGTATAGTCACACACAAAAATGGCTCTTAAAACAGCCTACAGTCTTTAGACTTTGGTAAAACTTCAGTCACACAACAGTGCTTGAAAAAAAAGTTCCTGGGACTACAAGGTCTGGGTGGAAATGCAGTTTTAGCTGCTAGTTGCTCCTCCTCAGTAACCAATTCTGAGAAAAGTTGGTTACAAGTAGGGCTGAACGATATGGACAAAATTTCATATCTCGATATTCATGCCAGATATCTCGATATCGATACGATATCGATACGATACGATACGATACGATATGACTACGGGTTTGGTGTAAAATCAAGCATTTTTCAGAAAAATAAACACATCATAATACAAAAGAGTGCAGTTTTATGATTAGAACTCACTGCCAGTCATCAACATTACTGTAACATAGTCACCAATCAATAAATAAAAAAAATAAATATGTTTACTGCAGCTCTGCTTTAACAAAAAAGTTGTTTCAGGTGGTGAAACACGTTTGTTGTGCTACCTTGCTTCGTCGCAATTTTCGCCAAGCACGACTTGCACAACACCTCGCTCTGGTTGACATCATCCTTTCTAAATCCAAAATACCTCCAAATAATGGAGGATGATTTATGTTTTGGCACAAAATTAGTTTCTGCATCGCCACCGGCCGCATTATCTTCCGCACTCATGTTACTTTTCTTTCGTTTTGATTTCCCCGCTGTGAATGTCCTGTGTGTGCGCGTCAGTCTCCGTCTCCCTCACTCCTGCCCTTCTATGTTTGTCATTGGCTGGCTTCAGCTGTCGATCCACATGAATTAAGCTTTGTGGTTGGCTGGCCGTAATGGTGCGTTCAAGGGCGACTGCCAGAGCTGTACATGCAGGGCGTGCGCGGAGGAAAATCTATCGTTTATATCGTTACTTTTTCGATAATAATATCTTGAATGTTCATATCTAGATATAGATACGATAACGATATATCGTTCAGCCCTAGTTACAAGTCTAATAATCAATCAGGGCAGCGAAACACTGCAAGTGACTCATGCTACCACATGTGGATGTTAACATTTTAGATGTTTATATTAAAAGTAGGGGTGGGACTTTAACGCGTTAATTACGATTAGTTCATTACAAAAATTTAAAAAAAAAATTGTACATTTAATCGCAGTTTGCATTCCAAACAATGCGGAACTTTTGTCAGTGCACGATTTCCTGCTACACCGATTACACTGATGCACACGTCAGAACTAACGGCTAAGCCAACGGCTACCAAAATGGAGGAATCAGATGAAAGCACGTTGCTAGGACTGATGGAAGGCAAATTTTATTAAAAAAAAAAAAAACTACCTGATGGAAGCCTTTATAAATACGGGGCTTTGTGCAAATTGTGGGGGAAAAAAAAAACAAGAGTTTGCATACCACCGAAGTACTTCAACCCTACGCTACCATCTAAATGCAAAGCATGTTGCAGTGAGCACAGAAACCGCCGGAGCTGTTAGTGCTAGCAGTCCCGGTCCGAGTACGGACGAGACGTGTCGGGAGTCCAAACAGTTTTTTTTTTTGTTTTTTTTTTTACCATTTAAAGTCAATACTGTTCTGAAAAACTTCTTAAAGTACTTAAAATGGCACTTTAACTTTAGGTCTGTTCAGTTTTAGCCAGGGACATTTTCTTTCTTTTTCTACTGTTTTGAATTGAAATGCAATTAAATACATTTTTCCAGATATTAAAAGAGCTTGAGTTTACAATATTCATGTCCGTGTCTATTATTTCATTCAGTCGTCCACTAAAATCCATTTAAATTAAAAAATGTTGCTTTTTGGGGCAAATATTGTTAACTGATTAAAATGTGATTAATCGAGATGAATTCATTACAAGGCCTCTAATTAATTAGATTAATTTATGACAACTGCTTAGTTAGACTAAACAGTAAGTGGGAAATTAATCATAGACAATACTGACAACTGATTTAATAATTTAGAGTGATTCCAGCGTCTAATCCATGACAATCTGCTGCAGCTGTGAATAGTTGTGGTCAAGTAATAGATGCTGTCGGGGCAGCATCCTGTTTGATAATGTTTCCTTGACATGCAGCGATTATCTGAGTAAAACGTGTTGAAGCTAAACCAATGATCTGAGGACAAAGCTGAGGGGAGGAACAGAGCGAAGTAAACACACGTGCATGGTTCAAAACCAAGCGAAACACTTACCTGGTAATGCCTGAGCCAGGTGTCTGTGATGTTGAGGTTGACTGTGCCGCCATGCTCCTTAAGTTTTGTGTAGCACTCGACAAGGGCCTGCAGCAGTCAAGATGGAAAAGGAGCATTAAAAGAACGGCTGCTTCATTGACAAGTCCACACACACACACACGGATTGATCTGTTTGGCAATATGTGCATGACAGAAGTAATGAGTGCAGGTGTGTGATGGCCACTGTTAACTCCTTGGCACTGACAGGGATGTCCACGATATTTTATGTAATAAGGACGTCCCCCATCGGGAGGTCAAAGCAATAAAAGCCCACGTGCAGTTGCAACTAATGAGAAACCCTTCTAAGATAACTCATTATCCTCACTGAGGGAACATCAAGTGTATGGTTGTGATAGTAGTGAATACAGCTGCTCATGAATATCTTACCTCTTTGTACTGGGAGTAGACAACAAAAGGCCTGGAGGGAGAGAGGAATTTCAGCAGACCCAGCAGGACTGGACACGGGTGAAAGCGACTCGCTATGACCAACCTGCACATGGGAACCAAACGGATGATCAAGCAAACCTGTCCAACATGAAATACAGTGACAACCGCGCACCTTGTAATTGGAAAAATGTGGCGGCAGGCAATATCGTAATTTAGTTTATCAGTGCAGCATGTGACATAATACCAGAAGACACGAGGATTTACTACCTTCCTAAAGTAGTAGTCACTCTGTGGTAGTGTTTATGATATGGCTGCTATGATGTAGAGGAGAAGTCAATAGGCTACGATCAATACTTGTATTTCGGGCTCAGATGTCCCCCTCATTCAGCCATTAGTCACATAGAGGCTTTTCATTTTATAAGAGAGGAAACTGCAAAGCAATCCATTTGTTCACCTCGTAAGGGACAACTAATCATCTCCTATGACTTTAATGGACACAGTTAACAACGCTTTAATTATTCATTCCCGTGGATCTGCCTTCATTGCTTTTGTTTACTACATGGCGCAACCTGGGACTGAGCTGTGACCGAAAGAGGCAGATGCTGAGAAGAGGAGAGCGGTGCAACCAGTGCAAAGGTACGGAAAGGAGGTTACAAAAATCTGAAACCAACCCGTCAGCGTTCCTGCCTTCCAGCAGGGCGGCAGCGGCTGCCAGCTTCTTCTGCTTCTCCTCCAGTTTCAACTTCTTTTCTTGAGCCTTAAAAAAAAAAAAAAAATAACAATCAGAGACTTTTTCCTGTCTTAGTAATTCTTCCATTATTGATCCCACATGGGGAAATTCTTTCTGCATTTGACCCATCCATTCATTCATTTACACAGTAGTGTGTACAATCGGAGGAGTGGGCTGCCACTTGTGTAGCGCTCTGGCTGCAATTTGGGGGTTAGGTGCTTGCTCAGCCATGGACATGCAAACCGGTGACCTCTGTCTGACCACTACCCCACAGCTCCCCCAGTCTTCAGACTGGAAGGGATTTGTACAGTGAATGCTGCACATACTTTAGCTTCTTTGCGTTTCTCCCTCTGTATTTCCTCCTGGTCCTGGTCAGCATCGCCGACAGCGTTTGTCTCCATGCTGTCTCCCTCTGGACTGCCCTGCTGTTCTGCCTCAGGCTGTTTTTGCTCCTCTTCTGCAGCTACACTGAGCTGCTTTTGATCTGTAACATTGGAAAAAATAAAGAATATGACATAAGAATAAGACTTCTTGTTTTACTTCTGCATCAGATGATTAAACTTTAGGTTTATGAACGTGGCAGAGGAAGATGTTCATGTCTGTTTTAACCATGAAATGTTGGCTTCCAAAGGTAGTTCAATTCAAGACTAGTTTGCAGCTAGTCCTGAATTATCACCTAAGCCATCAAGGCTGTAAACATCTCAGAGAGACCGAGGCAGGCCCTACCAGCACTGGGGTCTTTGGCAGTGGTGTCCAAAGTGCCTGCCAGCAGAGGGTTGACGTGGCAGATGGGAAACTCATGCAGCATATCGTGAAAATGCGAAGGAAAGCCAAAGCTCTCCACACCCGCCCGAACAGGCCCGCCTCCTGGGTACATTTGGATCACTGAGCCGTAGCCTGGATGAGAGTAATTACAAAAATGTCAAAGGCTTTGTTCGCTGAGTACAGAAAGACTACTACTATTACAAAAAACTACTTCAGACAATCAGACTTGCCTCCCATTCTTTCCATGACGGATCCGAGTACAAGTCCAGCACATGTCTCAAACACCAAAACCTTGCTGCCAGCGTGGATGTTTGCCAGAGTCAGCATCTGGGCAAGTGTGTCGTACCGCAGGTGGCTGAGTCACACAGACAAAACACACACCACGCAATCATCTTCCTGCTTTTCAAGGACGACTTTCACACATACTGATAATAGACGCGCTGACTCACCAGATCTTCCCCGGTTCGCGGCCATTGTACATCATCGCCAGGATGCGACAGGACGGCTTTACAATCGTCACAGTGTTTTTATACCTGGAAATGCACAAGATCGGACCGACTGATTACGGCACGACACATTCATTTAAGTCCAGAACAGACTGTGGGTGCAGCATCAGAAGTGACTCACTTCTTCTCCTTCTTCTTGATGTACTTATCTTGGGAATACTCTGTCTTATCTCGGAATGTGGTGCTGTGCTCTATGAGCTGCTGGATGATTTCCTGAGGACCGAACAGACATCGTCTCACTTTTTATTAATATAACATTTTGTATGACAATTTTAAAAGATCCCACAAACAGACAAAGAGAAACACAAAAAACACACAACTTTTGCACCTTTAAAGATTTAAACCAGTGCAATTCTGTTAACAATATATAGTCATAGTACTGGAAATTTGCTGAGAAGGAGAAAGAGCTCTTTCTAGTTGCACCCAACATGTGCAGCTGTCCTATGTGTTCTTCATCTGTCTGGGCTATGGGGCAGGGTGGTGAGATTGAAGATATTTCTGATGAAAAACACATGCAAGCCCAGCTAAAATTTGTATAAACTTATACCCAATATCCAAAAGACTACGCAGAAAAACGGGCTGTGGTGTGATGAGACCAAGACTGTACATTAGTAACAGAGCACCGTTTAGACAGTGAAGCATGGTGGCAGCAGCATCATACTGTATTTTCTGGAGGCTTTTTTTCCAGCTGGAACTGGGCTTCAGTGAAGGTAGAGTGAATCAATAATTTGATTAAGTGGCGAGTATTTTTCAAGAGCATTGTAATAAAGGAAGTGACACCCAGCATAAGAGTGCACATTGCTTATATCTACTCCAATGTCTATGGCACAGACGATTAAACCATACCCAGCTATGACACTTGTTTCCCGTGAAATTCTATGTCAATAAAAATCATTCTTTAATAAAGTGCCACAGCACTGTGGTTCTTCCCCATATATAAATGTGTAAAATGAAGTTATTGATTTACCTGACCCTTCAGACCTTGCTCTTTGAGCACCTCAATGTCATCCCTGGTCAGTTTCTGCGATTTGCCATCATCCACAATGTTTCTGTTGTCTGTGCCCGTCTCCTTTGAATCTGGGGAGAAAAAGACAAGAGTCAAAGTTAAAATGAAAGCGTTAGGGGCTGGCAAACATTATTACCTGGGGTCTGGAAATAAAAAGCGTGCACCACAAATTAAAATGCCATTGGTGGCATAAAATAAGCCAGTCGTATAACTGAAATATGAACAGGTTATGACCGGGGTGGGTTACACACCAGAGGGGTTCCCCGTTTCCTCGACTTTCTGTGGTTGCAGGATCCCTCCGGACACGATCTCAAATGTGGTGCTGTACAACTGTCCCACGGCGTTATCCAAGAAGAACCACTGCTTCTCAAAGATCACCTTTCTGCGAGGAAACCAGACAGACATAATCGTAGTGAAGTCTTATTTGTACATGTCATTAGACATTAGTGAAATACACAGACTCAATCTGTTTGTTCCTCATACTAAATGAATAATTACACACACATTGGAGCGAATGTTTTTTAAATTCGTATGGCTTACTTTCTCAGCTGTATTTGCACAGCTTTGAAGATTTCTCCTCGTTTCAACACTACGTAGTCTCCCTCTTTGATTCTGTACTGACAATCATCGTCTCCGTTGTCCGCCATAATAAGGCAGATAAACCAGCTCACCGGTAAGCTGAGGGACAAATTCCGCCTTCAGCTACTTATACAAGCTGGTCGTTGACAAGGCACTGTTCAAAAAGGCACTGCAGTCCCCTGAAGTAGAAGAAAAATAGAGCTAATGACTATTTCCACGTGTTAGCTTTCATTTCCCTAGCTTCGCATGACAACTAAACGATAGCAGAGCGTAGCCGGTGCCATGCTTTCGCGTCCTCGCCTGTGATTGGCTGGAAAGGCGCCGATGAGTTCGCTGGCCAATAGGAGCCAAGCGCGATGGTTTGGAGGTAAAAAAGTAGATTTCAGAATCATCGAGTGGTGGAGGACCGCTATACTTGAGAGCTGTGCGTTGGGAAAAGGCAGTTCTATAGACAGGACAAGGACAAGGAAACCAAGACATTGTTTGGGGCTCCTTTTGCAACGACAAAAGATAAACCCCCTTAAACCTAAGAAGATGATACAGTGCACTGACAACTTATTTGTGCAGTGTAGTTGTACAATTCAGCTTAAATTTGGAGTCAGCTCCATAGTCACATGGCATGGAAGCTACTGAAAAAAATTACATGAAAAAGTAGTCACAATTAGGGTTTTCCTTAAAAATATTAATATGAAATAGAATAAGCCCTTGAATCCAGTATAAAGAGGTGTGTTTTGTTGGCGTGTCCAGTGCAGTAGAACAACTGGCATAAGTTTTAAGTCAGTGGATCGCACGACATGGAAGCAAAGTTTCAATACAAATACAATTTTCTTCTTTTTAAATATAAAATTAAAATGAATTAATGGTGTGCTACATGAGACCAATGTTTATATATATGTATATATATATATATATATATATATATATATATATATATAACTTTTCATAATTTTCACTAACATGTGCATGTTGGCATGGAGATATTGAATCGTTTTGTGTAGTTTTGTGTAATGGTTTTGTATAATTCAATCTGCAATTTATCAGTAGTCTCTGAGTGACACAATGCTTGATCCGGAGTGAATGTCTGTCCAATAGCCAACCAAAAAACTAACCTCACTGTGGTTCTGACAACATCCCCATTTTTATCTACCCCTTGACAGATTTCACTGGTCTCGACTGCCAATGATCAGTAGGTTTAGACACATGTTAACTGTCCACTCCTTTATGTGCCCCCCAGCCCAACCTAGGATTACCACTTATAGAGAATGTTAATAGATCTTACATATAATAAAGGTGTGGTACGGACATTTAAAGCAAAGAGCAGAACACGTCACCCTTGTTTGTCCAATCCAATACAACAGTGTAGTGGATTCTGACGGAGGCCTTTCATAGAAGTAGTTAGCACTGATGCCTCACAGCGAGAAGGTCCCGGGTTAGAATCCATGGGCCGACTGGGCCTGTCTGTGTGGAGTTTGCATGTTCTCCCTGTGTCTGCGTGTGTACTCTCCAGGCACTCGGCCTTCCTCCCACCGTCCAAAGACATGCTGGTTAGGTTAATTGGTGATTCTAAATTGACCGTAGGTGTGAGTGTGAGTGTGAATGGTTGTCTGTCTCTCTGTGTGTTAGCCCTGTGATAGACTGGCGACCTGTCCAGGGTGTACCCCGCCTCTCGCCCGATGACAGCTGGGATAGGCTCCAGCAGACCCTGCGACCCTTCACAGGAACAAGTGGTTACAGAAGATGAATGAATGAATGAATTTCAGAATGTGTCATATTGTCTTAATATAGGCTGGTTTATTGCTGTATAAAAATGCAGAAAAGCAAATATACATAATAAATAGTTCCAGTAAATGTCCATAATGTTATACATATTTTCTCACATATCGACATTTACCTTTTACTTTAAATGTTTTTTTAAACTCCACGATATCTCATCATTCTGATCAAATCAAAGTGACTTATCCACCATCCAGCAAATGTAAAGGCCTGTAGTAGTTTGCATTCCATTGGTGTTCCTCAGGTTGAACAGATGGGCCAATTATTTTGAAAAACTGTTAATATTCGGTGGTGTCTTTGATGACCATTTAATGGCTTTATAAATCTCCTCCTCTGAAATGGAAGTCTCAGTCCTTCCTTCTCTTGTTCATTTAACTGCGGCATAGTCAAACTGAAATGATCACCTGCTGTTCCATTTGCCATCCAGATTGCTACAGCGATAAAACACAACTCTAAATGTGCCCTTATGATGGTTCCACTGCCTCCAGGTAGTGACTGGGTTTGATGAATGGTGTGCCAGCCCCACCTGCCCACCACTAGTGTACAGCAGTGTAGCAGCAAGGTGGTTGAAAGAAAAGAGAGTATAGTACACGACCAAGAAATAACACGTCAAAAGGAATATAATGATGCAACCTGGAAGACATCTCAACTCACTAACAAGTTTCAATAAAGAACAGCATGGAAATGTTAGTTCAAACCTATTAGTTCTTCCAAATGAGACCTAACATTGCCATACTAATTAGTTGCAAATGAAGTTGTCACAAATGTCATGTGTACTAAGCTGTCATTCGTTCTGACTCATGCACTGTCAGAACAATCTGCAAAAAAACAACTATTGAATCATTTATGAATATGTAAATAAAATATCATGCATTAGACTGATTTCCAATTTTCAGCTATTATGACATAGAACATAAGAACAGCTAATCCTGACTCAAAGCCAAGAATTTGCATGCGTTTCTGAAAGGTGACTGGGTGAGTCACATAGTTCGTGTGATTTTTCATGAATCAAAACATTGTCAGAGCTGTTCATTTTGAATTAAAAGCTTCTTTTCGACTGTGTGTCAGCAGCTAGCAGGGAGGGGGGGGCATGGCTGTCAACGCAATACAATCTGTTTTTTTCAAGAACAGACTTTTTTTCACAATAGAGCATTTGTGAAATTCACATTCCAGTCCATGACTGAAAATGAAATTAAAAAGTTTTGTGTTTCAGCCACTGAACAAATGTGTAACAAATTATAAAACATGAAAACCGCCTTTAATGATTTTCTTTTTTCCATTTGAAATGAGGACATACAGTATCTTCACCTTAAAAAAGGCATACTTCTCACAATATCCAAGTTTTGGGAGGAAGACAAACCTTTACTACATATCACATCACATCGACATGTTTCTAGTGCATTGCTGTAACCATTTACAGCTGGCTTTATAATGAAAAAACAATAAAAATGGTAGTGATTTGCTCAGGGTTACCACTGCTACAGAAGATGAATGCTGTGCTTTCACCCTGTAAGTGAATAAACAAGACATACTCTATAAGAAGTACAGGTGCGTTCATCTTTGCTCATCTTGACCTCCAGTAAGTTTATGGAACAGTTCTTCGTCTAGCGTTTCGTTCTGGTCTTTAGATCGCGTGGAGAGGAAGATGTAACCACCGATGAACTCGTGGACCACCTTGCAGTCGCAGCTCAAACAGCAGAAGGCTATCGTCACATTCTGGTCAAATTCTATGGTCACCTGAAATTACATAGAATAGATTAAAATGTATGCCTCTGATATTATGATGTCGGCAGGCAATACCCCAGAATGAGACTCGCAATGACCCCTCACCTGTCTTATCTCCCAGTTGACGTTCCACTGCTTCATGTTGGCGAACCTCCACGTGGTGACAGGCAGACAGGTTGACATGTCAAGACGAATCAGGCGGTTATAGGAAATCCCCAGAATTTCATCCTTCTTACTCCCTTTGAATCTTTAACACAAATAAAAGAGAAATGATCACTCACACATGTCATTTAGATGTTCAAATATATCTTCAGTTGTGTGTGTATTATTACAAAATATGTACCTGACAATGTAGTAGTTGATACCAAACTCTGGAAGCGACTGCCAGGCCTGGATAAAGCGCATCTTGGCCTCCACTAGTGACAGCCGTGCTATATTCTGATGGGCCTCCAGGATGCGTGCCGTCAGCTTGATGCAATCACCAGAGGCAGAGTTAGCCACAGTATTTCGTAAAAAAAACATGATGTGGCGCAGATAGCTGTTGGCAAAGTCAAGCATGTGGGACGCAGCCTTAAACAAACCTGTTTGCTCTTGTGCTTCTTGGCGTAGCGCGGAGAAACAAAACATTCAGCATTCATGTCCATGGCATCAAGGTCCGGAGCTGCCTGACCAGGAGGGGGCGCCAGGCTCTTCATTTGCAGGAAGGACTGGATGTTCTTCACTTCTGACTTGTAGGAGCTGTAAGCCATCGTCTTGCCTTTGGAGGCGAGGAGGCAAGCAGCTTTCCACTTGGCGTACTGAGTTTCCTGTACCAGAGGGAAAAATTACATAAGAAGTATAAAATTTGCCTCGCATTGCTTATGCATGCACAGAGGAAACTGTAAAAGTTCAGAACCACGCGTGAATGAGAGGGCAGGCCTTCTTACATTGTCACACCGAATGTAAACCTCATTCATTCCATCGGCAACCGGGAGCAGGAGCTTGATGCCGAACTTCTTGTCTGTGACGTTGACATCTGGGACCACCTCACATCCTGTTGATTCAAGCGTAATGAAACAGTTTTAACTACAGAAGCCTGAAAAGATACAGTAGATCTGCTCGTGTTATTATCCCAGCATAAAACTGCTTTTATTGTGAAGGAGTATACCACAGAATTTAGTTTGGGCCTCCATATCCAAATTGCGCATCAATATAACAGTATATTTATTGTTAAAAGATGTCTTGGTAGGTCACGCACATAAGGATTTTCAGTGACATAATAACACAACAACCAAGTGTTAAATTGGTACTTATTAATCTTCAGCAAAAAAGCAAAAAAAACAAACAAAAAAAACAACAACAACAACATGTTTTTAAATCACTGACCTCGGAGGTGGAACTGCTCTATTGGTTCTCCAAAGGAGGCCTCCTTGTTCTTGTAGTATGAGATGGTGGTATCCTTGAATACAAACCAGTACTCTTTGTATGGCCGCAGTGTAAATCTTTTGGGCCTGATTTAATACAGAAAAAAAAAATGCGAAGATTTATGAAATGTTCTTTTTTTAAATAACACAGGCTACTTATTCAGAGGAGCTCCACTAAAGTTCTTTGATTAATTATCAGATGGCCGAGGAGCCCTGATGAGATTAATGCCAAAGAGTCATAAGTTCACGTGATAAATTTGAATATGTCCTATCCTTTATATAAATCACCTTATAATCTCTGCAAAATGAAGTTCCAGATCATTAAATTAGGCTGACACACACTAAAGAGAACGATACACCTATCAGGCATAACATTATGACCACCCTCCTAATATTGTGTAGGTCTCCCTTGTGCCTCTAAAACAGTTGTGACTCATCAGAGAATGGACATGGGCCTTCTGAGGGTGTCCTGTGGAGTCTGGCAACAGAATATTGTTAGTGGGGGCCTTTGGGTCCTATGGATTGAGGGGAGGGGCCTCTGTGGATCATCCCACAGATACTTGATCAGTTTGGGATCTAGTGAATTTGGAGGCCAGGTCAACACCTTGTGCTGTTCTTCATGTTTTTTGAGTTGTTCCTAAAGCGTTTTTGTGTGTGTGTCTGTGTCATTGCTATGGGGTGGGGGTGCCTGGTCTGGTCTAGGTGGGTGCTACATGTATAAGTAACATCCACACAAATGCCAGGTCCAAAAGTTTCCCAGCAGAACATTGGATTGTCACAAGATGGTCAATGTTATTCACTTCTCCTGTCAGTGGTCATAATGTTATGTCAGATCAGTGTAAATCTGAGGGACAGATAACTGGGATGTTTATACAGTATAATATGTATAAAAGTGGGTTCACCTTAACAGCCGGAGGGTATCCGCCAGCTGTGGAATGTCTGTAATGTCTTCCTGGAAGCAAGAAAAACAACTGTCAATTATCCTTCTGTTGACATCACCACGTTAAGACATGCAATCAGTGAAGGCCTACCTACCAACTTCAGCTTGAAAACAGGTGTTCAACTGTAACTGACCTAAAAACCTTAGGATTTTGGTTTAATCCAGTGTTGCTCAAAAAACATGTTTACCAGAATTTTGTCCGTGTGTGCGCCTTCGAGTGTCACCTCCAGGTTGGACAGGGCGGCCTCGACTTCATCGATTTCAGGTTCGTTGGAGTTGTCCAGCGGTTCTCTTGACACGGTCAGTTTACAAATGTGATACTAAAGGAAATCAAATGAAAGTTTTTACTCCTGATTGGAAAACCCTAATAGCAACGGCAAATATTTTTGTAAGTTCTCCTACACGACTTGAAAGAGGTTACGCAAGGCTGGTGTGAGTCAGAGAGAGGTTTGAGCTCGGTCCTGTGTGCCAGCCATTGCACCAATGTGTAGGTGAGTGCAACACTCCTTTTGAATCACTGCGATTTCTGAATCATTGTTCCAACAGTTGAAAAACAAAGAGCTGATGGTACCAGAGATGGGCTGGAGTTTATACGGAGACTGTTGTTGTTAAAACTTACAGTAATCATTTGTTTCTTCTCAACATACAGTGGATATAAAAACTCATGTTAAATGGGAGTCAGTACACACTGCATCTTACAGCATGGTCCACAGAGAGCTTCCAAAGCATCAGAGGGATCTCATTGTTAAATGTATCAGTCAGGAGAAGGGTACCAAAGCATTTCCAAGGCACTGGCTTTTCCATGGAACACAGTGAAGACAGTCATCATTAAGTGGATTAAATATGGCACAACAGTGACATTGCCAAGAACTGGACATCCCTCCAAAATTGATAAAAAGACGAAAAGAAAACTGGTCAGGGAGGCTGCCGAGAGACCTACAGCAGCATTAAAGGAGCTGCAGGAATTTCTGGCAAGTACTGGCTGTGTTGTATATGTGACAACGATCTCCCTTATCCTTCATATGTCTGGGCTAAGGGGTAGGGTGGCCAGACGGAAGCCTTTACTTACAAAGAAAAACATCAAAGTCCAGCTAAATTTTGCAAAAAAACACATCTGAAGTTTCCCAAAAGCGTGTGGGGAAAAATGTTTTATGGTATAATGAAACCAGGGCCGAACTTCTTGGCCATAAGGTAAGCTTTGTGCTTTTTTCAATTGATTTGAACAGGTTATAGGTCACATTAAAAGTGGAAAAAGTTCTGAAATAATCAATTTTGGTCTTATTATTTTACTTCACAAAAACCTGGCATTTAGTGTGTAGACTTTTTATAGCCAATGTACGACCATTTCTGCTACACTCTCTCTCAACTCTTTCAGTGGGATTTTCCTCATGTTCTGACACGTCTTCACAGGGATTTAGACAGCAAACTTGCTCTCTCCCACTCTGACCTCTTAAGACATACATACTGCTCTAAACTAAGCCTCCTCATTGTTCCTCTGGAGAGTTGTGGTTCATAAATACAAGCCAGCAGAAATCAGGACTTTAATAATTTATCTCAAGCTGGAGAAGTTCTAAAACGAAACATAAGACATGTAAAAGGAACTTTTTTTCTTTCTGTGAGTCACAGTTGTTCTCATTAGTTTCATTAAAGGTTTTTTTAAATCATATTATTGGGAGACTCCGTGGTTTAATGGTTACTTCAACTACTTCTGAACAAAAATATCTTTGTAAAAGGAACTTAATCATGAAGTGCATTGCCTGAATGTGAAGATTTTCACTATGTATTACTGAGTGGAGACCGGGCTTATGGCCCACAGATGGAACTACAAACTGGGCATATTAAATTACTGCTAATGTAATAAGACAACAACCGAGGTGTCCAGAGACACCGCTACCAGTGCAATTCAAGCTTTTGCTACAGCTGCAGTTTTACTATAATAGAATTTTGAGTGCAAAATTTCTTGACATCCTTTCCAGTAAATATGTTTTTAATGAAGTTGGTTTTAGTAAAGATGTCAAAGTTTGTTTTGCTGAGCCCCAAAAATGTTCTACATTTGCCGGTACCACCTTTAACTAACAAATCAACCAGGACTGAAATCTTCCAGATTGCCACTGATATGAATGAATTGTTTACAGTTCTGTAACTTTGTGATGGTGATACAAACCCCCCTTGGCCCCAGCTCTGAGCCTATATCCACCCATTACTGAGGACAACGTGGACTGGTAGACCTGTGACAACCCTTTAAATCTGTTATCTTCCATCACGTACAGTACACAGCCAAATTCCCAGTTCTCAACCATGTATTTTACTGTTCGTTATCAGACTGTGTAGTAAATGTGAAACAGCGACTGAAACGTGACCCGTTAAGACTACGTGTTAACTAGCAGTCCCTTCTGAGCTACTGCTGATTTCATCACTGCGCCACAGTCCGATAAATTCACCGTGCACACAAAAGTTAAATATTTACAAGTACAGTAATCCATCCAAGGACAACTGGAAGCAATGTCTGTTTTAGTCGAGGCAATGCACGTGGATGAGAGCGTTGTCTCTGTCAGCAATATTTAGGTGGTTATTCATTTTCAACCAATGAAATTCAGATTTTATACATTTGGTTTATGTCAGTAGTTTAGTTTATATCTGAAAATATTTAAGAGTGCAGTACCTATTATAAAAATATGAAATATGTTGTGCTTTCATAACTGTGTTGGGACATTGTTCACCTGTAATGAAGCAAACATCAGCATTTCCTCATCAGTGCAATCGATCTCCTCCAGAAGGATGGACCAGCGAGCCTGTTCATACAGCTGAGTTATCCTGACAGCATCGTACTAAAACACACACAAAAAAACACAAGCTACAGTTTAGTTCAGAAGCTTAAATGTAACATTGGTATTTCAGGGAGTTTAAACAGAACATTTCTCTTGGAAGGAACACATTTTTGTTCGATCTCTTACTTTAGGATTGAGGTCGAAAAAGACATTGTACTTGAAGCGGAGCAACAGCTTGTCGTCGTCTTGAATGTCTTGCTCCATAA
Organism: Chelon labrosus; assembly: GCF_963514085.1. Taxonomy (NCBI): domain Eukaryota; kingdom Metazoa; phylum Chordata; class Actinopteri; order Mugiliformes; family Mugilidae; genus Chelon; species Chelon labrosus. Next base: position 24,332,334 of record NC_140347.1, read on the forward strand.
GAGAAAGAGACGAGTCCAGCCACCTGTCAATCACACAAACAACTAATCAGAACTAGCATGTGGACAGAAATATCATCCACTGTGTAAGTTTCAGGTTTAAATAAATGATATGATGAAAGGTTTTGGACTCTACCCTGCATTGTTGATTGCTTTGTCCACTAGTGAAAGTGGCTTGTACAGCTTGGCTAGCTCAGCAGGTGGTAAGTTTGGCTGACAGTCAGCTAGAGGGTTTTCTCCAAACCAAAGGCTGGTGGCAGACACGGGCATCCCATTCTCCGGGTCATAGGTCGCTGTCATGGTCTTACTGTATGCAGGACCTGGAGTGGGCAAAGAGTTATAGTCACGTTTACCCAAAAACTTTTTTTTTTTTATATTGAACTGATATGTCTTTAAAGTCCAGATAAGCCACATGTCACAAGCGAGCCAAGGAACTTCAAAGAAGAGGAAACAGACACAACAAAATAAAGCATGACGAAACCCCAAAGACATCAGAGATCAAGGGTCTTAATCCGAGTGATTTTAAGGTCGCCGTGGAATCTGAATACGGCACTCCAAGTGAGAGAGCGGGCGATCCTGAAGCGTACGGCAGAATACTGAACAATTCTTTCAGATCTCACCGATGAAAACTGCGGCCTGTCAGATCTCGGAGTGGCTATACACGCACAGCCGAAAGTTTTAAGAACTAAAAGTAAAGAAAGGACGCTCCATTCTTTCAAAAATAACGCCAAGAAGAGTTTTTATTTATCAGATAACTTCATACAAAGTGCAGCAAAATCAATTGTTTGCTTTCAGCATCAATTCTCTGTGAAATCTCTGTGGATCGGGGCTGTCTGATATTGACGCCGAGATCAGGGCTCTGTTTCATCCGTTTTTCTTGTCATTAAAAATAATTCTCTGACTCTGACTGTGTGTTCGTATGGCGTCGTTTTGATGCTGCTGAATTGATTTGGGACCATTCAAGTCTCTCCTCCATTGTGTTGTGTGATCGAAACTTTTAAATTGCCTGCGACTTTGGCACAGTTTACATTTCTTTTCCAACAATAGCAGAAGTAAGTGACAGACATAAAGACACGTTACCTACTAGGGAGGGCCAGCAATCAGAAATTTGACTAAGTCAGAAACCATGAATCTTCTAATGACAGACATTTAGTTGTTGCTAACTTTTAGAACAAAAACTGTCAGAATATTAAACAAATGGTGTTTAGACCCTGAGGAGCAGTCTAGAAAAACAGAATAGCCATTTGAGCATTCTTATTGCCTTAATCTTTCCCAATGTCAGATCCATTGAGTTTTTTTTATTTCATTTTTAGTTTTCACCTTTTATAACCACTGCACTTATTATAGGAATTCATCAAAACAAATTACTGAATCTATGAAATTACATTTCTTCTTACAATTTGCTTTCATCAATAAACTCATGCACCAGAATAGGGGCTGTGAAACATTTATTTGATCCCAGATAAAACATTTTTAAATAAAATACACTACCTGTTCCTCCTGGTCCGCCACTAAGTAAATCGATGTCCCAGATGTCGTCCTGTGGCGAGTTCTTCTCTTTCTTCTTCTTCTTCGAGGGATCATCTGGAGGCTTCAGCAGGGACAGTTCCTCTGGTCTTCTGATGTCTGGACACGGAGTGAAGATGAGAAGGCGTGAGCGATTTGGAAGGAAGGAAGGAAGGAAGGTGAGTGTATTAGTTTAGAAAATGATCACAAGAACAATAATGGAGAGAGGGTGAACTCACTGAGCAACCTGCAGATTTCCGACACCGCTTTGAAGACCACGCTGGAGAAGCTGACGGTCATTTTGATGGTTTTCATGTTGGGAAGCTGCAGCAGCAGTGGTTTGTGCTGGGGTGTGTAGCGCAGGTGAGCATCGGCCTATGAAGCGAAATTCAGTTCATTTAGATTAGCTGCGGCTCTTTCCTATTCCCAACTTCAGTATCAGATGGAGAGCTTTTAATATCCGTGAAGTGTACGCACACAAAGAGTATATGTAGTATGAAATGTGTTTGTAATAGACACTTAAAGTAAAGTTTGTCATGGCTCTTTTCATGGATTTTTCAGCATGAGTTCATTGCATCTTTATTAACACTGGCATCTTGACTTCTATAATTCTTTAGGCATGACTGTATAACATGTGTTATATGAATAATAGACCTTCCATATGGTTCTGGCTCCCCTGGACAGGTAAATAAAAATGAGATATCAGTCTGCTAGGGCGAGGATATGATTTTATATATCTGCTTCCAAAGGGCTATATAAAATCTGTCCAAGTCTCAAAGCACTCACAGAATTTATTTATCATGCTTTGACTGGGGAAAACTTTCCCATTAGAGTTGAAATGGTTTTCCAAATTTCGAGGAGCGTATTTCTCCGGAAGACCTTGATTGTTTTGGGGTTCAAGTGGTCAGTTTGGCGTGCACTCATCTTACCTGAATTCCATACTTGTCCAAGGTCCAGTGGGTTTTGAGCAGCCAACATTTCTTCTGTTCCCACCACAAAGCATGGTCTGACCAGTCCTGGGGAGCCTCTACAAGCAGACACATTTGCACAGTAAGACCGTTATTCCAATATTACTGTCATATCTCATGCTTGAAGGGTAGTTCACACGTGAAGTTATTGCACACATTTACATGTCACGTTTAAAGGGTCCTGAGGTGAAGTTATGGCTTAAATGTTTTAACAATTTGATTGCAGCACAAATACTTCTGCCCATTTACGTGTAGGTGGTGTGGCTTAATGAGTCTACCTGACATCATGTTATGGTGCCGGCTGAAATCCGTCTGTTGATGACAAGCTGCTTAGTCATCTATTGTGCCTCATGCTCTTTAAACCACCTCACTAGTGGTGCTTTTATGCTAGCTATATTAACTCCTATGCGTTTACGGGGGTTTGTAAAGGGATATCAGCTCAGATCCTGGCTGAACTTTGGCCCCTCGGGCTACGCAGGCATTGTGACAAAACAATGGCAGCGTGGTGAAGAAAAATGCAGGGCAAACAAGGGTGTGGCCTGACTAACAGATCTGGCGCGGCAGAGGATGAGAAATGCTTTCCTAAAGCAGAGAGCCAGTCGTAATTTCACGTGGTACACTCAAAGCCCCTTGCAGCAGTTTTCCACCCAACTGGGAAACTTACTGATTTTCTCCACCAGTTTGAGCATGAGGCCTCCAATGTGCAAGTCTCCCTTCACCCTCAGCTTGAATTTCATGGACTCGTCCCCTTCCTTTTGATCCACCTGCACAGACAGCTCCCACGATGTTTCTCCATATTCTGCGGACAACATGGCCCGGGTCTGAAAACACAAAGGTGAGACGGTGCGGAGATTTGAAATAGGAAGGTCCTAGCCTTAGACATCCCCCGTCACACATGCACATGTGCATTATTAGAATGGATTTTTTTATTTTTATAAAACCATAATTAAAAACATGGTGGGGGAATTCCACTGAAATATTTTGATCTCGATTTCTTTTGTTTGGAACATTAAGAAACAACTGGGACGAAAAACATGAGTCAGTGGATTAAGTGTTTCTCAACATCCTGTGGGAACATCCGAATTAACTTGGCTAGGAGTTAACAAACACAGATCTCTTAGTATTTCTTGTTTCAAGTGGCCACATATGGAGCAGATCTGAACTCGGCTTCTACTGCAGTGTCTCTGCAATGATACTGCAGCCCCTCTCAGCCAATACAGTCATAAATAAGATATACGAACACACAGACAGGCAGCTGCCAGCCAGAACAGGAGACAAGACTGCAGAACGCAATATACTGTACACAATAGACAACACAGCTGTATGTTGTGCGCTTATTTGGTGGATGATTGGTTGATTTTAATGAGACAGAGCAAATGGATGAAAGACATCAGACAGATAAGGAAAGGCGAAGAGAGGAGGAGGTGCGGGAAGGTAAAACTGTGGAATGTGTGACGAGCAGGGACACGAATCTGGTGCAGGAGAGACCACTCAGAACAAAATCTCGGCACACTGCTCCAGTGTAGCCTTCGTTTCAAATCTGATGTCAAACAAAGACAAGCAAACTCTGCCACAAGCCAGTCAAGAACGGTCATCAGAAATTCACTTATCCCGAAAGGCCCAGTGTTGGTGTATACCTTGTGTGACCGGAGGCTAAGTTTAATGAACACAATCCGCTTTCTTCGTGCCGCTCCCTCCCTGTGGTGCGTGAAGCTGTAGGGCACGGTTAAAAGTCTGAGCCTGGATGCCTGCAGAGGGGAAGGCTTGTTGAGATCTGTTGGAGATCAAGTGACTCCCACAATAATACACGAGCTGCACCAAAAAGTGATGGGAGGGAACAATGCGTTTGTGATCCGGTGGTTCTTATCAAAGTTCAGAACACCAGACACACATTGCTTCACACAAAATATGCAGTGATTCAAAGGGCTCTCATATTCTGACTCCGCACGGCCCACGGCCAATAAAAGAACACAACAGCCCCTGCTTTACAACACAACTGTACATATAAAATAATGATAAACAGCAACCAAACATCACTTCTTACTGTTAAAACCATTCATTTAAGATTCGTAAGTGAAAAATAACAATGATGACTGTAGAATTTCTGTTGTTGTTGTGATATTTTCGTAACACAGTATGCAGCCCTTTGTAGCTATAAAAGTATAATAAAGTTCTACATATTAACCATTAACTTGCATGTGTGTAGGCCTGCCACAGACCAAGCCCAGCTTGGCTATCTGCATACATAGGAGGTGATTATTTTCGTCAGAGATATTATTGAAAACAACACAGCTGGACACTAATAGCCCATAACGGGGCAGTAAGATTCTCCACGATGACCAGGAATACACCATTCTTACCTTGATTCAGAGTCTCCTGGCGGTGATCTTATTCCTAGAAATTAGCTGAGGAGCGGACTGAACCAGGAATGAGGCTCCTTGGGGAGTTAAACACGCCCCGTTCAGACAGGTAGAGAGGAGGAGGAAGAGGAGGGGGAGGAAGAAGTAGTAGTAGCGGAAGTGACCAGGTAGGCAGGTATGCATGTTATGGTTTTGAGTAACGTTATAGAGCCGGGGAAGTTGTTCATAAAACCGTTCCCAGACTATTACTAATGCTGAGGTGTGAATGGTTGCATCAGTTCCTGGCAATGCAGCTGGTTAAATAATTCAAATAACCAGTGAGTAACGGCCACAGTCCGTCTGTAGCCTAAACAGTACCCCAAAGTTAGCTAACATAAACACAGCATAATAAACGTCAGTGCTAACTTCTATTCCTTATATTGTTTTGTTCCAAACAACACATTTCCTACTAAACTAGCTTAAACAGTTTTAGTGACGCGCGGTTCAGCTCTAGTCTGGCATGTTTAGACTCATTTAAATGAGTCTAAAATGTGAGTTTACCGCCGTAAAAACTTAGTGGGTGACGCCGGGCCGGCTTCGAAGCTAGCTCAGCACGACCAAACGAAGCTAATTTAATTTGGCCTTTCACTGTGCGGATGGTACTGGTAAGTCACTGACTAGCTAATGGATTGTATTTTATTTTGAACGCAAGCCAAAGTCAAAAAATGTTACTTTTATTAATGGGCCACATTACAGGCAAAGTCCACCAATATTACACTGCCTGGTCAAAAATTTTTTAAAGATTTAATTAAGCAAATAGGTGCGAGCCTCCTATTGGATAATTACTGCATGGACGATTATCTTTCAGCTGGCAACAAGTTATTTAACCCCAACTGATGCAATGAGTAGCTTCTCATTTATTAAACATGCTGAAAGACACATCCCGACCATGGTTGTGAAAAAGATGTGTGAGAAGGGTCAAATCATTGGCATGCGTGAAGCAGAAAAAACATCTAAGGAGATTGCAGGAACTACTAAAACTGGGTTAAGAACTGTCCAACACCTTATTAAAAACTGGAAGGACAGTGGGGAACCATCGTCTTCCAGGAAGAAATGTGGTCGGAAGAGAGGCAGATGAAGTGATGCACCCATCATGCCTCGTGCCTACTGTACAAGCCTGTGGGGGCAGTGCTATGATCTGGGGTTGCTGCAGTTGCTCAGGTCTAGGTTAAGCAACATTATGTGTCCAAAGAATGAGGTCAGCTGACTACCTGAATATACTGAATGACCAGGTTATTCCATGAATGGATTTTTTCTTCTCTGATTGCACGGGCATATGCCAAGATGACAGTGCCAGGATTCATCGGGCACAAATTGTGAAAGAGTGGTTCAGGGAGCATGAGACATCATTTTCACACATGGGTTGTCCACCACAGAGTCCAGACCTTAACCCCATTGAGAATCTTTGGGATGTGCTGGAGAAGGCTTTGCTCAGTGGTCAGACTCTCCTATCATCAACACAAAATCTTGGTGAAAACTTAATTCAACACTGGATGGAAATAAATCTTGTGACATTGCAGAAGCTTATTGAAACAATGCCACAAAGCTAAAGGCGGTCCGACGAAATATTAGTGTGGACCTTTTATTTGGTGGCGACTTTTTTTTGGCCAGGCAGTATATGAATGTGTGAGGCCGCTTTATTCTCACGAGACTTATGAGATGCACAGATCACAGACAGATCACAGTCCATCTTGCCAGATCCCGCAGTGGTGTGGACCATTTAGGGTCCTGTAATGGAATTACTGGCTTCTATTCATTTAGGTGTGACGATGGTCACTTCATCACACCAGTAACTTTCAGTGGAAGTTGGTGATGTGACTCTACAAACTAAGGCCTGACAGTTCTTACTTTCTTAACTCTGATAAACACTCAAATAACGTGGTCAAGTATCATGTGTGTATTTAACCAGATAAATTTATTTGTACTTCTCCCAAATTTTGTATTTTGCAAAATGTAAGAAAAACCTGTGCTATTTGATCCTACACTTTTTTTTTAAAAAAACTGCAACATTAATAAAAAGAAACCAACTTGGTAGTGTGTTCTGACATTACATTTTTAGACGGGTGATGCACAATGCCACTGGCTACGTTGCTTGTAATGGGAACATGGCATAAAAGTGTCCTTTATGCGCAAATAATAAAAAAGCACTCAAAAAAAAGCACTGAACTAGCATTCAAAGCTCCTCAAACTGCTCCTCAAACAAAATCCCTTTTTGAACATACCTTCTCTTTTGCAAACTGTTTCTAAAGATGACTTCCCTGTTCAGCCGTGCTTACCGTTTATACACATAAAAGCTTTTTTTCTTCTTGGAATCCAGCATTTTTACTTGTACTGACGTACCTTCACTTTCCAGTATATTGTTACAGTAGTGAAAACATAACAGTCCTGCACTAAATCCTAGCTTCATTAAGGTTATCTTATTCAGCATTTGTTTAAATTCACTCAGAGATTCAACTGTGTTTTCACTTTGAATGCTGTTATTTGTCATGCTATTTAGCTTTAATGGGTTGTACAGATGCATGTGTCCCTACAGTGACATAAAGTTACTATGTATGTCAATATATAAAGATTCAAAAAGATTATAAGGATGCAAAATGAAGAAAAGAGACGTGAATTAAACGGGGAGGGACTGAGTTTGCATACTTTCAAAGACGGAATAGTTAATGTGAAAATATATCAGGATTATTGCTCCTGTTTAATTTGATTTGAAGAGACAATCCCACACTGCGCTGAATAATGATTTACCTCAGAGGAATCAGCCCACCCTTTTTAATGTCTACATCCTCCTCAATGAGTGTATCAAGATGAATCACTTGTGTTTGTCTTCTCCACATAATTATATTGCCAGCTTATGAAACTACAATAACGTGTCAGTAACACTTATCGCTGGCATTTTTACCATTTGTACAGATGGTGCTCTGCTGACAACCAGCCAGCCATGCTGAGGTATGGCCAGCTTTGCTGCTTTTAATATGTAGGTGTGTTTCTTTGTAGATGTGGTGGACTGCTTTTCTGCTGCAGTCATTTCAGCATGAGGTGAGCCCATGTGTGAAGCCTGCCACCCACTGGTTTCTGTTGGTAAGATCCACATTCTATTTTCTTCCTTAAGCTGTGTCATGAGTGAAATACATATGACGACAACTAGGTACCCTCATGTCCAAATGGAAAATATGAATGATGTCACTTCACCACCACCAGGCAGCTTCAGTGGCGGTCGAAAGTTCTATTTTAAAAGGACCGAGTTATTGTTGCACATTGTCATCTCTAACTTTATTTGCAAGTTTCCCTCTTAAGCTTTTGTTAGTTATCCACTGTTTAATTGCTTATATTCCTTTCTGTTTCACATTATTTAATTTTCCCATGCACTTCTCCATCCGGTGTGCACTATACAACACTCAAATTGCAGTTTGTAGGAAGAAAAGGAAACTGGGTGTACATACCTTTAAATGTTCATAATATTCTAGCTCTTCTTGTTTAGTATGTATTCGGTATCAGGTTTTAGTGTTAGTAGATGAATTTGGTTAATTTTCAAGACCATTTAATGAGAAATGACCAGTTAATTCCTAGTCATACTAGGCATAGCTAGAAATTTATAGTCACACCTCTTAACATATTTTCTTTGGTAAGTATTAGTGTTAAACCTTTCTGCATACATTCATGTCTGATGAGACGTTAATAGACGTCCTAGCACTGGTAGTGAACTGAGAATGACAGTCCTATTAAAAAAAAAAAGATTTCTCCGATACCCCTTCTGCTGCCACATAGTGGCGCCATTAGACCACACCAGATTTAGAGGAGCTAACCCGAGCTTGTGAACAGGTTTTGACCAGGTTTTGAGGTGCTTCAATTCTTTGTACTTGTCTTTCATTACCTTTGTCTTGTATTGTATGAAGTAAATGGTGAATGTGTGTAAATGGACAAGTTTAAGCCTGTCTTAGCCTCACGTATTTTTTGCTCTTGAGAAACAAAGTAAAAACTACTTAAATTATCTCGTCATAAAAATATAGTTTAATTGACTACAGTAATACAAATGATGTGGTTTTAAGACACTTTGACACTAGAGCCATTAGTCATAATAAGCTAGTCTAGCTTTCTGAGTGATGACTAGCAAACCACGCAAGCCATCTCAGAAGCATCCAAAGCGTTGTATAACTTTCTGAGAAAATTATATCATACTTTGTTAATTAGGTGACAGGCTTGTCTATTTATTTGTCTCATCCATGGATGACTGGTGTCAGAGTCAGGTGAAAAAGAGCAGCCCTAGAATTGGTAAGTGCAATTCAAAAACGCCTCAGCAAAGCAGCTGCTTGCCAAGACACCAGCTTAAACTTGGGCACTCCAGTTTAAGGACACTCTCTCTGACCATTTGACCATTTGGACCACACCCTACGGATTAGCTGCAGCAAACATGCCTGTGGGTCTGTCTGAACTCTCTCTTCCAGCTGAGTGTTCGGTGCTGGCACATGCGGCCGCGTTGAGGCCTTGTGCAAGAGAGGAAATGTAAATTCCATGACAAAAACAAACGAATAAACCCTGAACCTCATAAATTGTGTCACTGGTGTGAGGACACATGGAAAATAACATAATTTGGACCTGTCTGGCCTGGACACCATGCCCATGTCATCATGACACCTGTGGTTCAAATGGCAGCTTGATCCACACAGGCCAAGTTAAAGGACAAATATCAGCTTTACTGCAGTGGCTGAGAGGATAAATAAAATGTAGTCTTTAGAGTGATGAAGAGAGAGAGAAGGAAAACTTTTGGACTGTGGTTTTAGACACAATAAATTACATCTACTGCCTGAAGCTGGTCTGAACCTACTTGGAAGCGGGTGGGAAACAACATCTGTAGAAGCCTTCGTCGGCGCTCTGTATTTATGGAAAGAGAAACCTCCCGGTGACCTGGGAACACGCTTACCCAATTAGCAGCCTCGCCGTCGGATCAAATGGAAGTGAAAACATTCACTGCCGTGACGGAGACGCATCACAATGCTCCATTCATGCTGCCGAGCTCTATGCTTAGGGGGTGAGGTGGGGTGGAGGGGAGGGGGTTGTTCTTTTAGGCATGTAGTGCGGAGGTGGGATAGGTGAGAGGGAGTACTGAATGCGACAAGAAACTGACTTACCTCACCGGCTCCTTTGACGTGCCAGTGGAGGCCTCATTCATGACCGATTCAGAGGTAAACACTCTTCAAAGGCGTTGTTTTCATAAGGTTTCCGACCACACCACTCTCCTTGGCATTTCACGTCCCCTGTCCTCTTCACCTCAGCCACTGCGTCCCCTTGGACGCCACAGTCCAACAACTACGGGTTTTATCCTGTTGAACCTAAGATGATGGGGTCATGAGACCTGAGAAACAGCAGTAGAAGTGAGGCTCCTGACAGCACTGGGATCTGGGGAACAAAGGCTGCATGCCTCATGGTCTGCAAAGTGTTGAAGGTCTAATTCATTTTCTTAGAAACTTGTTTTTTTTATGTGAATTGATTTATTCTTCAGACCTCTGTAGCTACCATTATAACTCCTACCAGTTCCCACTCAATAATAAAAAAGCTCAAGAAAGAAGAGCCTGCACCTGGCAGGTTATTTGTTTTGCAAATGTCATCATGATTTGAAATTTAGTCATGATGGGAGTCAAGACAACCCAGGTGTGATTGTCAAGAGCAGAGTGACTGACTAAATATAGCCTCTGTGTAATTGCCTAAATATTACTAACCTGTGATGGATAGATTGTGTAAACCTTGCACCGCAGTGTAGGCACAGTATAAAAGCTCTATTATTTCTAAAATAATTTGTTTGTTTATATGGGTGGAGCCAGAGTTCAGTAAATAGCAACTTTGGTTCTTGTTTTTGGACCTGATGAAAATAAAAAATGTCACCAAAGAAAGACCAATAGTAAAAGAAAATAGTTAAAAATGTTTTAACAAAAATCTTAAAACATTCTCAATAACATTTGAATTTTCCATACTACACAGCCAAGACTGATATTCCTTTTTTTCTGTTCACCTCTCCTTGCATGGAAACATCTGATAGGAATAAAACTTTTCATGGTGTCAGGTCAGATAGCCATAAATACAGGCTGTCAGTGCAGTGTGACCCTCACATCGAGAAGAGAGGCTGTTCTGAACTGTGGTTTGGAACAGGATATCATATGTTTAAATATTGCGCTTCTTTCTGAAAAGTGGCTACTGTAAAACAACTTCCATCACAGAGTATCGCTTTACCTGTCACTGGCTGTATTTCATCCCTTGTGCTGCCCAGAGGCATAAAAGATATAAAAGAACACAGCCATATGGACAGATGGCGACTGTTCGCCTCAGACACATACTCTGCTAGTCTGAAATGGAAGGAAGCACAGACAGACGACATTTTTAAAGCTTGATGAGTTCACTGTCCTGACAACTATGACTATACTTCTTTGTTAGTTTCAGCAGGTGGGCCTGAAAGCTGACATTTCTGTTCCTATATGAATATCAAATAAGCTGAATGAAGCCATATGCAAAGTTGTGACGTTTATTGGGTTTGTCAGGTCATACAGACACACAGTGGGAACACTGCCCATATTTTGCTAAAGATAATATGACGCCTTCTCTTCCAGGTCTTGCATGCAGAGGATCGCACACATGGGGTGATCTGGCCACGGAAACAGTTTAGATGCCATCAGGCCATGTCCTGTGCTGCAGAGTCGCATGGAAGAAACAACCGTTGACAGCGGCCTTGAAGTTGCCATGACTGATCTCACAGGTACAGCGTAAGAGGAAGCGGGGCGTTGTGATCCTTTCCTCACCACACCAATTTGCCAACGTTTTGTGAATGGGTGCCATTTTGAAACATGCAAATATCGGAAGCCTCTGCCTGTATCAGCTGATGCAGGTCAGTGTTGTTTTTGGCCAGTCCTTAAAGGCCCGAGGGGAGAAAGGCGTACTGAGAGGTAGAAAAGGTCGCATAAACTCTAGTGGGATTACTTTACCAACACTTTCCACGGCTGAGATCCTGTGAATAGATCCATTGTGGGGTGGGTCTCTGCTTGCGGAAAGCAAACCCTGTCAGGATCCAGTTCATTAGCACCTAGTTTACTGTTTGATGTTAGTTATTTATCCGGTGGCTAAAGGGGAACCCCATTCATACATACAGTATGTAAGTGTGTGCGTTCATGCGCAGGCATGTTGTATGTACTTGTACAAACGCACAAGACTCATAGGATCTACAGGGGGTTTCCACAGCAAATGGTTCAAGCGCAAATAAAACTTTCCAGGGTGCAATAAAATGTATGGAGAACAAACAGGAGGTACATTGGTGCAGCTTTAAATGTGGGAAACAGCCCTGAAAAAATATATACATAAGGGCTTGATATATTTATGTTCTGACAGTCAATGACCTTGACTTTGTAAATAAAATAATAATGATAAAACGTTTAACAAAGGACATTTATTACAATGTTAGATTCATCTGGAAACAATACTCTTAATAAATGAACAAGGCTACATTACATCACTTCATCTATTCAACATGAATAAATGAATAGTGGTGTTCGTAAACAGTGCTTGAAACACTGTTTACTTGTGGAATATCACTGCAGCAGCAGTAGTCCGTCCTCTTGAGTTATTCTACTGTATTTCTAACCATCATGTGAGAGTCCCTGTGTGTGTTTTTGCTTCTCTTTTTCTTTTGTGATCTGTTTGTTCTCTGGAAGGCGTCCCTATGCCTCTGGTCAGACAAAAGTGCCGCGTTGAGCAAAACCTCCACTCCACTTTTATGGTCTGTGTGGGACGTCCTATTTGTACATGCTTAGAACAAATTAGACCAGCAGCTGTGCATGGCCGGCCTATTCCATGTTGGCTTTTCATGATAAAAATATGCTACGGTAAACCTCGCAGCTTGGATCCAGAAATATGCGGCCCGCTTCTTCTGGCGCTGACACCTCTCCATATTTACAATCAGCACTTCCCTCTTCTGCCCTAAAAAGAGACAGAGAAGCAGGATGGAGGGTAGGGATACATTGCGGGGAGTGGAAAGTGAGATATAGGGGGGGTAAAAGGAAAGAGAAGGACCACCTATGCAGATGTTTTCCACATGTTGAGGGAAAACAAGCTGCAGCAAGATAAGTATGACGAGACGGAAGAGAGTACGCTGCACCTGTTGTGGGGTGATGATCTGGCCACGAATCTGTTTGAGTTATTAACCAGCTACAAGCCAGAGAAGGCTTTTTGATACACATTTCTGAATGATGTGTTCCAAGTTTAGTAGTTCAGAAAAAAACAGTCTGTAAATACACAATTAACTTTCAACACATTTAAAATGTGATCATACTTTGCAATACTACCAGATGTTTTTTTTGAAGGAAATCAACCTTCTTAAGGAAAAGACTTAAATACAAAAGCACTAGTTAATATAGTTAAGAAGACATATCTGAATCAGTATAAAGGCTTTGTGATGGCCCTGTGCTGTATGAAATGATATAGGTTGGTTTGCCTTGCTTTCTGTGTCCATCTTCAGGTAGTTATCCTTGGCTTTTCCTAAAGGAAGGCGTCAATCACTCAATTCATTGTCCCCACCTGCTTGGGGGTCTGTATACGATGATTTCCTCCCAGTTTGTTTCAACCCGACAGCCCAGTTTCTTTTAGGCAGTTTGATTAAAAGAAACTGGGATATATTATCATTATTAATATTATTGTGCAAACATTACTACTGGACGCTCCCACTGTTTTAGAATTGAATTCACTTTTACAGCACTGTAGTACAAAGTCTAGCTTGCAGCTAAACCTCTGTCAACATGGGCTGGCTTGGCTTGTGCTCATGATCTGGTGAATCCGGTGAGACCGCATTACTAACACAGCCAAACATCAGTACAACATCACAAGATACAGCAAGCCAATTATTATTACTTACTAAGTCCAACAGCAAGCAGGACAGCTGACTCGCACACTTTTCTTTTGTGAAGCTTTTCACAGATGACTAAAAGTCAGTTTGAGATGTACTCTGATGTACTCTGTCCACCCTCTTGCACTTTATCTTTTGCTCTTCATAGCTTCCTCCTCAAATTACCTCTTCAGTTCTGATATCCTTACTGAGAATAGCCTGAGAACATTCTATGCTGTGCACATCTTGCTGGTAATTGCACCCAATCAATGCATGTAACACAGTGTACCACCAAAATGTTTCTAAAGTTTTTATTTTAAACTAGAATTGTTGCATTTGTTGATTTAAGTCATGCATAGTTTTAGGTTAGTCTCTACTAATGCTCTTATCTTGAGTTATCCTTTGTAAATTGCTGCCTTGATTAAATTCTTACAGAGTAGACCCATGTACATTTGAATGTCTGAAAGCTCTGTATAACAGATTTCAAAGAGCTTTTATCCCTACATCTTGAACTAAATTCAAATCCACCATGACATCATCTGGGTATGGCAAAATGTGAAATGAAAAGCTTTTTTTTTTTTTTTTTTTTTTGATATTTTAAAACAAATATCACACACCTGTCTCATTTCCATTGATCACTCAAGTCTCCCTTTATGTCTTGAGACAGTTGGGAAAAGTGGTAGGTAAATATAATTTCTGACAGTGTGACAGGAATAAGGAATAGTCCCCTCTCGGAATTGAGTTCTTAGGCTAATCATCCATGATTATAGCCTTGCAAGCCAAAATACACTCCATGTGAAAGAGGTTGTTTTCATCTGCATGCTGCAACAGAACGACTGGCTGACAGTGTTACCTATTCTCCTGAGGGCTCTCTCTCTCCTTCTGCCTCTATTCGACTGGCCGGCAACAGGTCTTGTAGCCCCCAGGGACTGTCCTGGGAGACCTGGACAACATTGGCAGCAGGCAGCTTAGCGGTGTCATTTCGCCGCGGTACGCTGGACAAAAGCATCTCTTGTTGTCGCAAGCTGTTTGTGGTGCTGCTTTCCCAGTCCTGCGGAAAGGAAAGGACAGCCAGTGACCAATGCCAAACAAACCTGCTCCAGCTCACCTGTGCAGTGAATGTGGAACCGAGTGACCCAGATCTGGATGGAAACCATTGCAAATATTTCCCAGCAAGGTCTGTGGAAGAAACATTTAACAGGGCCTCTCAGCAGGGAATTTAACTAACTGTAAATGACTTTGACTCCCTTTAGTTTGTGTCATCTGTTCCTAAGCTGTAGTAAACAGTCACTTTGCCATCAAACCATCCAGCACGTAGCTCAGTGCATTCCTGGGTGGGTAACAAAACTTCAATGCTTTGGACGATTTTGTGTTCATCTTGTCACTTTCAAAAGAATGACAATGACTGGGTGACTAGAGAGAGTTGAATATGTTTATTGCATCGTCCGTGCAGCACTGAGCAAACCTCTTTTGCCCATACTACAGCTCAGTTTAGAAGCGAAAGCCATGCTGCAAATATTTGGCTTGGCCACAGAAATCGAATTATATTGGCACAGAAAGGCTAGAAATAAAAAAACGGCAACCTTGGGAACAATTATGCAAAGTGAAACGCGGTTAAACCAAGTGCTACTGGTTTTCCATTCCGTCCAAAAGGGGAGAAAAAAGGGGAAAGTTGCTTTTGCAGAGTGTATCCACCTTAATAAATATGTTGAAGCATTTATTCTTGCTGTGGCAGTTGTTGCTATAGCTCATTTCTGTAGCTTTGTGTAGCATCTCTGGGTTTCACACAGCCTTAAATGTGAACACATCTTAGAGGGAGTTCATTCATGTGAACCCAAAGCTGTGGTGACTTGATGGTCTATTTCAACCACAGATGAAAACCCCATAACAGATAGCATTTAATAAATGTTCCTTTTGTTTCCTCAAAGCATTTTATGCTTCTGACTACATAATCAACGTCATTTGGAATAAACAGCAATCAAGTCTGCTTCTACAATGAAAAATGAAAACAGGATGATTTATGCGTGTGTTAAAGCATTTATTTGTTTTATTCTCTCAAAGTTACTGTAGAGCAATAAACAGAGGCCAGCAGTATGATGTGATAGCTCATAACTCCAGTCACACTACTATATATTAACTTCACTTATTGTTGCTGTACATTATTGCAGTGTTGGGTGTGGCAACTTTGACTGTTATGTTTTACATTGATAATATATGCAAAACAAAAGATATATGCAAACAACTCTCTCTGCAACCTCCAGACAGGATTCATAGACCCTTTTAGACAGGCTGACAGAATAAACTGCAATAAAAGCATATGTATGTATTACTATGATAAGATGCATACACATCAGTCACTGAAAGTACAGTATGTACTTATGTGATATACATTTACATCACCTAAATTCTGATAATGGCCCACTCTCATTGAAGCCCCACCTGCACAACACAGGAAACTGCGTCGCTGTCACTGACACAAGCCCTAATGCGGCGAGCCAGCTACCTAGCTAACCATCATGCAAACCTTTAAGCCAGCTTTGTTTGCTCACAGCTGAGGCTCAAAAGAAAGGCAGGGCCGGTGCAGAAAAGGGCCAGCTTTGACAATTTTCACACAAAGAGAGCACTGTTGGTTAACAGTGAGCGGCCTGTTTCTGGGAGGTTTGCACTGTTCCTGGGGCCCATTTCATGGAACAGTTAGCAAGGCCAAAGGCAACCCCGTGGACTGGAGTGATAGTTACGGCCTCCGGGGCCAAACCTGGGTCTGGCCCTTTTGCTCTCCGCTCTGAGGCTTTCACAAAGCTGCCTGGGGGACGCTGGGTGCTGCAGGTGTCCTCTCATAAAGGCCTGCTGCATCACATGGGCTGGTGAACTGACTGACTTGGCATGTCTGGAGGTTTTTTCCCCCTCACCACAGGTGTTAGAAAATCAAGACTATAATGAGCTTCCTTATAGTCAGTGTAAGACTAGTTGAATTATTGGTTGTAGTCATGAGTTCTGTATTTTCGTAGTGTCACTGTATGTGATAAACTATCTGTGAATAAGCAGTTAGTTCTTTATCAGTCAGTTTTAATGGTGTTTATGGTTGTCAGTGATGTGTGTGTGGATTTAATAAGAATGTGGTTGGCTCCGGTGGTCTTGAGTGTCAAGGAGAGTGTGGTTGACTTATTCAGGTTAAAGCAAAACAGCCCAAGCAATTATTAATGGACAGATTAACATTAAAACATAACACAGGCCTCAGTTTGAGCAACTGGCACTATCCATCACTCTGAGCTGGGCTCTAGCCAGATCGTTAATTTCTTTCTACCTCCCAAACCACAGTATCAGTGTTTGAGAGGATGCTTCCTCCAGCTGTAACTGAATTTTCAAGCGCTATCAAAAGGAACACTCTCTAACCCTGACCCTTGATTTGATTTAGCTGTAATGGGATGGAGAACCCATATATATACAGCTTGCGTGGAGAGAAGGAGAAAGAGGAAGAAAACATGCGAGTAAAGACGAAAGAAAAAGAGATTAATATCCAGGCTTCTCTCCTCCTGACCACAGAGTGGGCATAAAGAGCCCGTCGCCTCATTGATGTCAACCCTAGCTGTGCCTGTCCTGTAGTTTTCAGTTTGGTTTGGACAGAACAGGCGGCCTGGCCTACAGGAGTTGGGAGGACAGGGCGCAGGCTTTCCCACATCACTCAAGGGCCTCTGATAGGCGGTCGCACGGGCCGATAATGACAGGGGGAGAGATTTAGTATTAAAGTCTCCTCTGCTGCCTCCTCTGCTCCTGTCTGACGTCAGATTCTTAAATACGGGGATGAGAGCATGGCATGGCCTATGGGGAAGGGAGTTAGACCTGTCTTAAGTATAGAGCTTTGTGTGAGAGAAGCCTGGCTGTGTTCCATTGGACTGTTCTGAGCTGCACAGAGCAAGGGGGAATTTGGGATCACAGTCAATCATTAAAGGGATTAGCATTTTCCATAAATATGAATTCAGTCAAGGTAAATGGTGATAAGATTGAAGGCGGAGGGACCTTCTACTAAAATAATGACTTATTTAAATAGCTTTGAATTCACTGGGTGAACTTTGGGTTAGAAATACAATCATATAGGCCAAGACTACCAGTAAAAAATTTCTCTGTAGTCTTTAGTAGTTCGGAAGTCCTGGCTTGCCATCTTTTGAGACGTTTAACCACCATCCCACATACAATACTGAGGGTTTTTCCCTGGTTATTTGTAGAACATTTGTAATATTTGAGTTTATGACTAATGAACTTGGAAAGCCTGGGAAAGGAAAACTCGATGGCTGAAAATGTCATATACTCACAAGTAAAAGACCTCATTGTCTTTGCCAGTTTGCAACTCAACCGTACAACCAATACCCACAGCAGCTCGGCAACATAAAAGCAACCGAATGCTGCACCTGCACCCGCAGATCATCACACCATTGTGGCATTTAAAGAAAAGGCCTCAGTCCAACACGCCCCCTGACCTTCTCCAGCTAACATAAACTAATTACGGTGGCTCTGAAAGGACTGGCCTACCATTGGATTAATCAGCCTCCACAGATCTGGACTATGCAACTCTGCTCTGTCCTGTTCTCCCCTCTAAAACCTCATTATCTCACGTTTTCAAAGGAGCGCCGTGGCAAATGGAAGCGGCTGAAGGGATGGAGAAATGGAGGAGGTGGTGGTGCAGGAAGGGGCTTCCCCAGTTCCTCTCTTCTCGCATTGGGCTCAGAAAGGAAATGTCAAGCGTGAAGCTCCAAGAGTGGTCAGTACTGCTTAGTCCAGTAGGCAGCACAGAGGGGGCCTTTGTCCACCATCACTTAGCGCCAATTACAGCCCGTCAAAATAGTTTTTCTGCTGTGGGACGACGTGTTAATGGGCCCGGTGTTGGGTGTGAGGAGCGACCTTGTCCACACACACCAACCAGGGGTCAGGGGTTAATAGGGCCCCTCTGATGTGGCGGATGAGATTTTGGCAACCCTTAGCTTGTGAGGGAATGCCAGGACAAAGCCTGTAGAATGTGATACAATTAGGCGGACAGCTAGCCATCCTGAATGGAGTTGCTCAGGAGAAGTGGGATGGCTGCGTTAGCTAGGAGCAGATGGGCAGACGGACGCTAGCCAAACAGGTGCCTTGGAAGGTCAAAACCCCTCCCAAATGCAAAAGAGGACCCAGGTGAGGACACAAACACCAGCCAAACTCAGGGCTATTCTTGAATTGAGCAGCAATTAAAAATCCTGTTGAACAAATGACCGCTCTTCTGGACACAAAAAAGGTCTCTTTGTACTTGTGAAAAGGTCAGAGACCATCCAGTCTTCTGCAGCAGTTCCCATCACAAATCCTGAGCCCATGTAGCTGGAGCTTGGCTCAGACAGAGGATTGGGCCAGCAAGCCTGTAGGTCGCCCTCAGCCAAACTTGGAAACTGTTTGCTCTCCAATATGAGAAAGTGAACTTGGCACAATTTACGTCTGACCTATACTGTGTTTCCTGAGTTTAAGTAATCAGCGATTATCTGATGCAAGATGAAAAAGTCCTGGCAAAATTAAATGTTCATAACATTGAATTGTGCTACGTGTTTGGTCTGGGCATGTGAGCACAAAGCCAGACCTCCGTTTACACCGTAAGTGTGGGAACCGCACAAATGCTGAACTACCCATGCGCCTTTAGAAGGCTCACAACACTCTGCCAGGGAGAGCTGGAGATTTTTGAAAAAATACCACACTGAGCAAATTCAACCACATGCAAGCCTGTGGGAACTAGCGGATGACATCTAGCCGCATATAAATACTCTCAAAATACTTTCTGGACTTATTGGTGTACAGTTTGTTAACCTTACCCAATCCCCTTGGAAATGGCAGTGGTGATCTGGCCCCCAGCTTCATCCAGTTAATGTTGAAATAAAAGAGGTGATTGAACTCAGCCTCCAAATTGGATTTGTTTAATCTGCATCAAGTTTGAACATCCTGTGTAAACACAAGCGTGTGCAGATGCCGGAAACGCCACGGCTGGAAACGTAAATGCCCGTGGTTGACTTTGGCAGAGAATCAGAGGAGCAGAAGGGGAATGAGGCCTGAACAGAGGCTGGAGAACGTTCATTGTTACTAGAAGGTCAAAGGCTGCTTCTTCACTTGACAAATGAGTACGCTGAAATTGTATGGATTGATTAGGAGTGACATGGTGGCAAGGATTGAAAGATTTTTTTTTTAATAATTTTATAATTGGCAGAAAAGTAACACAAGTCTTATTAGACTCGCACCCTCTGGGAACAGAATATGCAACCTCTCCTCGTAACCCTTACACCAAATTCTACTTGGCTAAATGATGTGGAAGCAAAATTGAATAAACACAAACATCATTAGGAGTTCATGTGTTCCAGTTAAACAACCCTTTGGTTAGACTCTCATTTCCTTAATGGCTTTGCAGCTGTATTTCACCCTTGTGTTAAGTCACAAATCATTGGCAACCAACATGGTTTCTTTTGCCTTGTTTTCCTCAGAGATAAGTGAGAATATGACTTCGCCCCGATAGGATTTATTTGCCTTACAGCAAATGCTGCACCCCTTCGAGCCCAACTCATTAGGGAGTGTGTTTTGGGGAAGGGGGGAGAAGTGAAGGTTACTAGAGGTTAATTCCAATCGCAGTGCTTCCTTGAAGCAGCATGACAGCATGTCTCCTCTGCTCATGGATTGGATGAGTTCTTGGCTATCGTCTGGCTTCATGACAGTGTGTTCAAGATTAAGTACTTTGCTCACACATTTTTCCCCATAGTTTCCTGTATGTATTGTGTTAATCATGTATGGAATTTGCACAGTGTACACACAATTGTCTTTTGTATTTGGTTAAATTTATTTAGGACAGTAATGGCTGCAACTGCATTAGGATTGTGGTATTAAGTCTGCCACAACAAAGGCAATTTCTGTGAACCAAATTCTAAACCCAATTTGGATGTTTTGACAGTTTTATGTGATTTATCACCTCCAGTGTCTGGGAAGGGTTGATGTGTTGATGTGATTGTGCTGCCCTTGTTATAGCTGTTGTCTTTTATTGTTTTCATCAGCACAAGCTGCTGCTTTATGACTTATCAAAGTACACACCTTGATCTTCAGAAAAGCAAATAGTTAAAGGGGAAGAATGAAAGAAAGAGATGAAGGAGACAAAAGAGTGACCACAGAGTGGTGAAGACATAACAGCAAAGAAATAAAGAAAGTATTGAAAAAGAGAGAAAGAATGTGTGATGGAATGAAAAATAAGAATGAAAGGAAGAAAAAAAGAAAACAAAGACGGGCGAGAAAGAGTGAGATGTGGGCCATTCATAAGCAGACTTCTCCAAGGGATCTCGGGCCAGCACACCTGCTACTATTCACTTCAGAGGAAATAGACACTCTGTGGAAGAGAGGCTCTTGGCCTCAGGACAAAACCGCTGCAGCGCCAAATTAGAAACAGGAAGGACTGTGGGTAAGGCTCAGATTAAAAACGCACTCCCCACATGGACTCAATATACTGCAGCCCTGATCCCGCTCTGGAAACCCAAAACCCAACAGCACTATTTTATGTCCCAGTCAACAGAACGCCCGCTGTTTGCACAGTGACAGTACGAAGATTTAGTCCAATGTAAACCCCCGAATGTTGGTAAACTGCGGCCCTCTAAATGCTGCTTATTCTAATGAGGAAAATAAGCTTCTAAGTATACTTACTGTATCCTTCGTAGTAGTGCAGCACAACTGCATTTTCACCGAGAACACCTTTTTCATATTCAGGTGGCGATATATTTTATATGAGTGCAGCTTTGAGCAAATTATGTGGACGTTAAAGAAAACCAGCCTGGAACTGACTTCCTTTTCTCTCGCCTTTTCTGGTATATACCATCCAATAGCTAGCAGATCCAGACAATGCGATGCTCATGCTGTCTCCAAAAGGGAGGACTCAGTGCTCAGTTTTCTGCCAGTAGAATAGCTAATATTGTCACCAAGACTCTCATAAGAACTAATGATCCATAACACGCTCTATAAAGAAGTGAGGCTAGCAAGAGGTCTGGGAAAGTACCACAGAAGGAAATGAATATTGATATATGCCTGCTGCCTTCCGCTTGCGACCCTTGACCTCAAACGGGTTTCTCCTCTGCTTACGGGAGCTGTAAGGCATTTCCTGCTCATTCACTCATTCATGTACATAGGCATTCAATCTGAGGGAGAAAAGAGCAAAAAAAAAAAAGAAGGTTGGTTTAGTAAAAAAAAAAAAAGCAACATAACTTTCAGCCCAGGATAAGGGAAAAAAGTATTCACTCATTCTCATACAATATTTCCATTTACTCATAGGCCTGTCCAAATAGTGTGTTCCCCTCAATCTATCATTTTCATTGTGGTCAGCGACGGTAGAAAGGCCTACTGTAATTATTCCTACAGATATTGAGGACATCTAGAGGTTGTTTCTCGTCACTGGAAAACCAAACTACTCCCGTCTCATAAAGGTTTTTCATTACGTGAAGCTCTGTAAGGATTCATAACAAGCAACTGAATGCGCAGACGCAAGGAGGCAACAAAAGCACATAGTTGTTTCATAGAGGAAAAAGAAAATTTCTTTTTAAAATAATCCAGTTTTGGGACTGAATCCATGTTCCATCCACCGCTGTCCTCTTCCTCTCATGTCTGTTTGATGTGCCTTACTCTGCGAAGCCTTTGCCTCACAGAGGAGGTCATCACTGAAGCTATGAAGGGCCACATTCACCACAGGTCCTCTGACTGAAGTCTGAGCCAGGCGCGTTGATGGATGTACACACATAAACACACACACATGCATGGATATGCGCGTTACGCCAGATGGGGAGCAGTGCTACTCCAAGAGGAAAACCTGCCATGACATCACCCAGGGGAGTGCAGGTGCAGGGCCGGGACAGGAAGTGAGTCACAGGAAGCTTGGTGAGGCAGACTTTGCCATGCCAGTGACAGGCTGTGGGAGAGCGGGGTGAAGGACTGTGTTGAGTTCCACCTCGTCGCTGGACTAGCTGGGGCCCCTAGGTTGTGGACCTACTCAGAAACAGGAATCTCTCATATCCCTCTATAACCAGACTGATGAAGCCTCCTTTGAAACCGTTTCCCTTCATAAGCAAGTTGTTTTACAACAACAATTGTCATCTCCCTTATGAAAATTGCACGATTGTTATGTAATTTAGTGTTGAAAATGTTGTATGTGTTGCATATGCTCGATACAAGCTTTCCCAAGTATTTTCTGGCAATTTTCTAACCTGCCTTGCTCCATTCGAGGAGATGTGCGACAGATGTATGGACAGATGGATGATGGAGGAGATGGTGCGTGCGTCCTTGACAATGGCAGTCCAGCAGTTTATACAAAGCTTATTACTCTAATGAGAAAAGTGTGGGGAATGGGTTTGTCCCATACCACCCAGGGAAGGAGGGCCTGTTTCCCCCCGGTGCACTGCATCTGGAAGCAGCCTCCTGGTAATCTGCTCTAAGTACAAAAGGTTCAGCACCAGCTTGTTCTCATAGACCACCAAGCGAGGCCCTGAACTCCATAACAGGTCCCCTTTCATAGCTGGGGATAAACTGATGCATGGTGAACTGGGCTCTAGGGCTTGGGCGTCTCAAGGTGCATTGAAACGCTGAAACTTTTAACAATATACAGTATTAGTGGTAGCATTCTGTAATCCTAAACTGTTTAGACATGTACTAAAGAAGTACATGTTTACTTAATTTTGTAGGAGATGATTTCATGAATGAAAACTGAGCCATCAATCTTGTTTTATTTAAATATCTAGAAATAGGTACTGGTATGTGTTTTATGTGTGTGCAAGAGAAAGAGCATGGGCGTCTTCTGTTTTACATCATAGCAGTTTGGCATTAATCATGTATATGTATATTATGATATTGTCTACTGTCCTGTCATCAGATAAGACCGTAACTTTAGATCTTCCTTTTCATTGCCAGCTCTGAATGTGAATGTCACTGTTTTGAAGTATGCGTGCGTGGTAATTTACTGTGCCTAAGACTGACATTTATTTAACAGGCATGCATGGGGATGTCATGTAGCTCCCCTTTGATTGATCTCTTCACTTCCTGTTACAAAGATGGAGGCTGCTCCCGTAACCACACGGCCCCTTTCAAGCTTGGCGTGTAGGAGACGCCCTTCGGCGAGGTTCCAGGATCTGTCGGGTTTACCCTTCACCCCAAACCTAACTGTAACCATCAGAGGAGTAAACACGACACTGACCTTAGATCAGTGTCTACAGGCAACTCCATCCTCATGCCTGTTAGCCCATATGTGGCCCATATGGAATTCCTTCCTGTATCCTCTGTGGAAATGTGTTAGTCCACAAAGTGCAAGGTACACATCTTGAACTCCACTATTGTTTGATCATAGTTAAAGAATATAATGAACTGTCATCACTATTTTCTCTCACTCTATTAAATATTTTAAGCAAAGAGAGTTTTGCACACAATATCCATATATTATGAGTTATTCCAAGTCCTTAAACAAGAGATAGGCAAAATCATTAAGAGGTCATTTGTACCTCGACTGCTCTCTATTATCCATTAATAAATGGCCTAAGTTTTTGTCCATTCTATAGGATTTCATTGCCTTGTTCCCCAGAGTATCATTATGGCAGACATGCTTATAACTGTGTCCGATACCTTAACTGCAACATTATTCTGCTGTGAGTATACGGCTCTATAATGGTCTGTTCCACTAAGTCCCAGCCAGAAGTAATGATTTCAGCATGTCACTCCAGGCCAACGCCACTGTAATTGCATGGATGATTAGCTCTTGCTATAATGATAGTAGCAGGACATAGTTCAGGAGCAAGTTAGCTATAGTTTTTATCAGCGCTGTAGTCATTTCTGACATGCCTTTTATGATGTCAAAGCACCAACATTTAAAAAGTAGTACATCTGTAGCACATGCTCGCTTATAAGATTTCATTCATATGTGCTCGACGTACGCATGTGGGAGAATGAAAGGTTGTATATATGTAAAAGTACCATCATCCGTGCAGTCACTCTGGAAAAGCAATTTCCATATTTGCTCTGCTCCTGAATCTGTGGACGCCCGTCTGTTTGATGTGTTCAGAGCTGCAGCACAGATGCCACAGTCTTAGCTATGCTGGACGTCATCTCACTGGCTGTTCTCGGAATACAGAAAAAACACCATATGCACCACCTCTAAAATTAGTGTGTGCAGCACACGAAGAAGAAAAGATCCAAACTTAGCAGAGGCTCTAAAGTGGCCGATGTCTCTCTTCACTTTTCTGCATTTTCGTGTCCCACCTTGGCGGGGAGCCAGTCGAGATCTCATGAGCCCTCTGTTTCATCAAAGATACACGGCACACCGCATACTTTCCAATTCTGCGCCGGCCAGAAATCTGGAAATCTGATTTTATAAGCCTTACGATTTAGGTTGTTTGGAGCTGCAGCTAGTTTTGGTGTGGTTTGCTGCGCACCAAACAAAAATGAATGAGCCCTGCCATGCTAGTAGGTCCCAGCTTCCAGTGTTATGCTCATCAGTTGTGTGGCTGCTCTGTTGTGTGTTTGTGCGTAAACAAAGGCAGCGAAGGACACCTTTAACTGATTTACCAGATGTTCGTGGAGAAGGAAGGGGAAAATCTGTTTTCTGAGAGTGACTTTGCAGAGGTCTGTGTAGCAGGTGAAGAGAGTCTTGCCAAGAACACATATCTCACAGTAGTGTTTTTATAGCTTAATCATGAAATTCACAAATCCAATTTTTAGCTCATCATCAGCTCTTTTGGGCCATAAAAAGATGGATCCAGGTTGTGGCATAAATAGGATAAAAATGGAACTGAGGCACAAACGGTGTTCTCGGTTTCAACCAGTGGCTGACAACACTTGAAGCGGCTTGTCCGTGCTGACGTGATGAGCCTGGAAGTCAGTCAGTAAGGGCAAAGATAATAGGTCCTTATTACTTTGACCCCTGACCCGTCCTCTTAGTGAGAAGTTTAGAAGTGGTCCCTTAGGAGCTGCCTGATACTAACATGGCTCTAAAATGAGAACCCCCAGAGTGTGAAGGAACACTGGCCAAGTCATAATACAACTGGAACCTCAGTTCAGCTGGGAAGTGGTGTGGGAGGGAAGTTTCAGGAGCGCTGCCCATGTGTCACCCACCCTGGGAGCAGTATTTCCACCCAACCCAATGAAAGCTTTATGGACTTAAACTATAAAGGCACTAAATCTAACACTTTTTTTTTAAACAAAAAAGTTTCCCCAGTCCCACTCTTACTTATTACTTTTGGAACCTGTGGCTGAAACATTTTTTGGGGGTTTTGAGTATAGATTTTTATCAAGTGTTCATTAAGTGTGCCAACAAAGTGACTTCCTCCGAAAGTCCATTAAAACGGTGCCGCTACTGGCAGAAATATGTGCGGCTCATGTGCAGGGTTGCGGTATGGAGAGATCTGCAGAGGAAAAAATGGACACCAGATGGGACCAAATGGGGGGGCGGAGATGCAAGGTAGAATAAAATAACACATGCAGGAGATTGAAACTGAGATGTGGTAGGAAGTGTGTCTGTGTGTGTGTAGCTGTGTGTGCATGTTATGTGGGTATAAAATAATAAAATAGTTGCATCATCTGGACTGCATGGACACGATTGGAGGATAAGAATGGAGGAACAGACATGATCAGAGGCTCATGGGGGGGAAAAGAAAAGTGACATTTTGGTGTTTTTACAGCCCCCGAATAAAATCTCACGTCCCCTTCTAAATGTTTTGATTTACATTTCCTATATAAGCAACAAGCGTATCTTTGTTCCACGCACATTTGTTTTTTGAAGAGAAAAAGCCCACCAGGAAACCCTTGAATAGATGATTGAAAAAACAACCACGTCGGTTTTCCATGCGAGCGCATGCATGTGTCTGAGATTGAAAACCAACATTCCACGGTCCCGATGTGCGCTCACATAAAAACATTCTATTTAGAGCATTTTGAGCTGCCTTGTGATCCCTCCAAACCCTTTCTAATGCAAACACAGCAGAAAGCGCAGTCAGTTGAACTCCGCAAAACTCTCTCCTCCTCTGTTTCTCTTCTCTCTCTCTCATTATCTGATCTGCTATTGTGGCTGCACTATAAATTCTCAACCATGGCTTTCTGGAGCAGTTTTACTCGGTTCACTTTGCTTTAGATGTTGCATTGTTTGCTTTATACTGCAAACATTACAGTACTCTCGTGTTTTGTATGTGTTGCTTTGGCCAGCCGGCCGTCTTCGTTGTCATGGTGAATAAAAGTAAAAAAACTATAAGGTTGTTGCAGTTCTAGGGTTGTTTAGTAAAACATTCCTGTTTTTTTTTTCTTTCTTTTTAGTGCCGGAACACAGAAATGATAAAGAAGGGCAGCCAAACTCTGAAGTGGGAAGAATCTGTCTGAGCATGTGCAGTACGTGGACAGGTGCAGGTGTGTATTTGTTTATCTGTATTAATTGTGCCAGTAGACCCTTCTTTTTTTTTTTTTTTGCTCAGGACCTGTCGGTATGTCTCTCCGCCACAGTTTGCAATCTTTCCTTCTCAAATCTCACCATAAATAAACCTCGTGCCCTGTCAGACCTGCCACAGGAGCGCCGCTTTCACTCTTTTTTTTTTTTTTCTCCATATGATAATATTGGTTAGGAACAGGATAAACACAGGAGTTAGCTTTTGGTAGAGCCTTCCCAGGGTTCTTTGCAGTGACATGTAATGCATAAAAACACACTCTGCTGTTTTTCTAATCCCCCCGTGGGAGTCTATCACATACGTGGGCATGTAAATTGTCCTGTGACCCTACACCGTAATACAGTTCATTACACCACTGACCCAGTCCTGTCACTTTGCTCTCTAAACTTCTATTGTTGTTGGTCTCCAGTTACATTTACCAAAATAGTTCAGTGCTTGGTTTGCAATCAGTGTAGGGTTATATTTTTGCAGGTAATTTCTGTCAGTTTGAAGCTCATGTTCAGCCACACATGTTGCACGCTCAGTCCCTTCCGATACATGCATCAGCGAAAGGCCGCTTCAGTCGTAGCCGATCCGAAAACTGGAAGTGACCACGTATTATTTTTTTCACGATAAATACACATTATTTATTTACAAATAAAGTGGTTATAATAGAAATAAATACAAAATAAAAATCTGAGCATTATACTTCATGTGGTATTGCACCCATTTCAAAATGTACATCAGAAATACATTTTCAAAACCAGTAAAGGAATATTCCTTTGATTAAAATATTTATTTTTCCCAACTTTACGTAGACATAAATATATTCATATATAGTTTTTTTTCTTCTTCCACAATAGCTCTGTTTTTTTTTGTCTCTTTCATATAAATAAACGTCTTCATTGGGAAACCGGGTGTCCATAATAACCTCTGATCTCTTTCAGTCTCTCTTGCCCGCTCTGCTTTAATGTCTGTAACACCAGTTTCTCACCGGCAGCCACATCCCTCCACCACCATGTCCTGGTAGTTTTTCAGAATGACTTTCTCGTATTCATCCAGGTAGAGCAGGGAAATGGGACTGAGTTCAGTGGGCACACAACAGGCTCTGGGGATGTTTGAGTTGACTGAGTTGACAAGCGTCTGCACGATGGCATGATTGGTAGAATTGAGGTGGTCTGCTAGGGGGAAAGGACATTCCCCATGGCAATAAAAGGCATGGTAGCCAGGGGGTGCCACTATCCACTCATTCCACCCCACATCACTGAAGTCCACATACAAGGCATGCCTCTTGCAGCTTGCCTTGTGCTGGTGCTTCCTGCGTTGTTTGCGGAGGGTTGCCTGCCTTTTTTCCCGCGTATGGAGTACTGAGTCCCCGCGGCCGTCGTGGCCGTATGTCACCAGCAGGGGCCGAGCCTGAGGCCATGAGTCCTGGTCCTGGTGCAGGGACCGGCTCACCCTAACATGCCTACTGCGTCTCTGGGCATGCTCACCGTCCTTCTCTCCCTCCTCTGGGTGAAGCACCTCCACCATGAAGCCATGATTGTGGCCCTTCCCAGAGCTCCACTGAGATACAGCAGGACTGACATCAAAGCTTTCCCAGCGGCTCAAAGAGTCCTGCACCAGCCGAGTGTCCAGCAGACGTACCAGAGGCTCCGCACCGTGACTGGAAGGAACTCCGAATATCTCATAAATGTTGATGCGGTGCAAGCCACCGGCGGGAGCTCCAGCACCAGTGCTGCTGTTGTTGGGGGTTGCAGCTCCCATGACCTGGTCCCTGTAAATGCGTAGCTCTGCAGAGGTGATGAGCTCCTCATTGGGGATAGAAGTGAGGTTGAAGTAGAACTGTTGGGTTGTTTTGCCTTTGAGGGCGGCCAGGGCTTCCATAGACTCTACAAAGAGACAACCATAGTGTTAGCTGATGTGGTGTGAAATGCATACCAAGGATAACGAAAAGATTTCACACATGGTACAGGAGAAACAACTTCTATGATTGAAGCCTGGTTGGCTTCATGTTCCAATGTGGGCAAACAATCCGTTTCTTCTGCTCTCTCACACACGCACTTCTACACCCACACATAGCTTACAGCTTTTTTTCTGCGCAGCCAGCCGGGCTGCCACGTGGTTATAGAGAGTGCGTGTGGGCCATTGTCACAGAGGTATATCGCATATATAGACTCTTTGCATGTATGACTCAGTGTAATAGCAGGCAAATGCTCACTGTTATACAATACCATCATTAGTGTCAGGCTCGTAAAATTACCCGGCTAAATGTCAGGAGATGAAAGCAGCGCGCTTCCATCTATCGATAAGATCAAACAGGTTAGTCAGACCGCCTCAGGGTGGATCATTGGATGGAAAAAGATGTTCCATATGCTGAAGTATAATCAAGGAGGAGTGTGGACAGAGGAGATATCTGGAAGTCAATATAAAACCGCTTCAGTAAATGTGAACATAAATGCCAACTGTTGCATTAACCTTTACAATGCTTGCTATCTCTGAAATATCACCGGTAAATGTTGCAATGTGAAATTCAGTTATTCATTCTAAGTGACTTATAAAGACATATGATACTATTCATGTCTATTTTTTTTTGAGAGACAGATGAAAACTTTTTTTTATCAACAGGTAGAATGGAAATACTATCCTCTTTCATCCATACATCTGTTATAAGTGTCTGGAGGCGTATGAAAATCATGTACCGGTATATATACTTAAGTTCATTGGTATTCCCCTCTATAGAGTTCAGTAAATGACAGAAGCTTTAGTAAAAGCTGCAATTTTCTTTGAGGCAGCCCCACTTTGAACGCTTACTTTATGAAGATCACAGATGATGTATAGACGCACTTTTTAATCTGTTTGGTGCGGCAAAGTAAACACAAACTTTGAACTCTTTTGCTTTTCAAAGGAGGCATTTAGGAAATTCCACCATCTCATCCTAAACCTCCCTCCAGAGGCACAAAGACCTCAATTAGGCCCATCACTCCTCATTTGATGTGGGAAAGCCCCCTGTCTCTCGTTCCCTCTCCTCTGTCCCCAATCCTTCTCTTTCTTTCCCTCCTCAGCTCCCAAATCCCATTTTCCCTCTGTTCTCTCAGCCCCAAATCCTCTTTTCTTTTGGCCTTCTTCTCTGTCACTCTTTCTTGGTTTCTTTCTGCAGCAGTATTTTCTCTCTCTTCTTCTCTCCTTTGAGGAACGGCTGCGTGAACAAGTTGAGGCTTGTCAAAAACGTGTGAACCACAGATATGAGTGTATCAACATTCCTAATTTCTTTTTGTGCCGCATGCCAAAACAAAAGATAAAGGCTAATGTCGGGTCATTCATCAGGGACCTGTCTCTGGCAGCCACTTCCTGTGTAATAGTGGAAATGTTCTATTTGGCATGGAAAATGGTTATTTTTGAAAACTGATAGCAGTGAAACTAATTATCCCCGCGAAATGAATATCAGCCGGCAGATGTGATGAATGATCCGAGCCGTTTGCTTTGATGTGCTGCGCTTACATCTGTAGATACATGCTTATTATATGGAGTGGCCATCAATTGCACGTCTCTTGACACCGGGAAGATGGATAGCCCGGCAGCTCTGTTAGCATAGGATGAAAGAGCCAGGGGAACGTATGTAAACACAGTCTGAACACATTCGTAATGGCCAGCGGTGTCAAGGTGTGTTGGCCGCGAGCAGAGGTTTCCAGCAGTAGGCTGGGAGCAGTCACTCAGCCCAGCTGCCCAGGCCAGGGTTGTTTGTAGTGTGTCAGTGTAGCCACTTGGTGTCATTGCACTAGGCCTCTGGAGAGCACCCAAGCAACCACTCAACCACCCCTCTGACTCACCCCTGATGGAAACTTCCCCAGTCAAACACTTAGGACTCTGTATGAGGACTCTGTGTGGAGCCCCTATGGACTCCGTTGTGTGCTTTAAAAACTGGAACATGGACCATAGGAAGTTAAAGGGTAGATACAAAGTTGCTATATGTTTGAGAGTAAAAAAAAAAATCTTTTAGATCATTCACAAATAAACATGGTTTAAATGTGTTTTTTTTTAGATTTAAAATAACCCACTTCACCAGCAACATGAAGCACATAGCGTCTAACTGGTGAACCACTGCGCTTTATTTAGTCTGCATGCACCATTATTATGTGAGCCTTATTCATTTGAGCAGCATACGTCGTCTTGGAAGTAGAATTAAGTTGAACTCAAACACTGAATTCAACAATCAGCGCGTATCCACCATATAAACTAAGTGAGCAATTATAGTGTTATTGGAACGTGCGTAATGGCGCACAGCACGGAGAGAGAAAGAGAGAGAGCGAGAGAGAGAGAGAGAGAGAGAGGGGTGATTTGGAAAGGGTAAGGCGCGCTTACCCCTCCTCTCTCCCCGTTACCTAGGACTCATTTCAGTCTTGTTAAAAATGACTCAGAATTCAGTCTGACACGATGACTTTGTCATAATGCGTGAAGGCATAATGTCACATCGTGTGTTATTGAAGTAACAGGGCGATGACTATCACCTGCGCGAAGGCACACCGCCCTTTATCCTGGCCCTGCGGTGCGTGTCTGGAAAAACTGTTTTCAGAGCCCACGCAAACACCATCAATTATTAAGAAACAAATTACCCCAGGGATACCACCGCCCCTTGATGTTTTTGAAGCCCGTGACAGCTGCGCCAGGGGGATGTTTGGTTAAAGGTTGCATCACTACATAGTATGAGGGTTAATTTAATTGTGCATGAGGCGCTTGTTTGTAATTCGCGTCACTGACTTTTAAGCAACTCCAAACTTCTTTAAGAGTTACAAATAACACGGGCGCGTGTCACCTGTAAATGACTAAACCTCCATAAAACAGCGAAGACTCTGAAGTTCAGCCTTGACGCACTGAGTCATGTTTAAATATAGGTTTGGGTCGTCTGAGAGAGCCGAGCAGCTCTCCGGCTGACAGGTAAAGGTATGTCACTAATACATACCTTCATGGTGAAAGCTTCTAATCGTGTTGGCCTTGCTGGCGGCTCTCTCTGCGTGCTTCCCCATGCTCTTGGGTCGTTTAGTGCTGTGGTCTCCGTTCGCTGAGTGCATGCGGTAAAGGTCCACCATGTACTGCGGCACCACGGCTTCCTTGCTCGGGGTCGGCCTGCGTCCCAGTCCAAACATATTGAGAAGCCGAAGCTCGAACTCGTTGAGGAAGCTGTCCGACTGCTCTGGGGTCTGCTTCCCGGACTCGCTGTATTTCCTCCGGCCGACCTCGGGGATTAGTCCCGTAGCACCTTCCAGCAACACCTGAGCGAGCAGCAGTACCATGAGAGAGCGGACCACGGCGACCATGATCAGTCAGTCCCTGTGGAGAAAGTTGGTTTCTGTCAATACACTGGCGCTGAGGTATTGACATGAGGTAGACGCAGCAGGGGCTTCACTGTAGCATTCCCCAGACTGCGTGTGATCCCCCCATACAGTCAGAATGACTGGAGGACAGTAGGCTAAACAGGGAAGACACCTCTTCTCTTTGAAGTAGAACAAACAAAAAAAATGGGGCAGCCCCACCGGCAACAGCGCGTTTAAGTGAAACAGAAGTTTAGTCTTAACATGAATTGAAACATGAAAATATCAAGGCGAGGGAGTTATGAAAGAGACGAACAAAAAGGACACGGAAAAGAGAAATCAAAGGGATTTGCAGGGGGGAGAGAGGCTGCAGACATAAAGTCTCCAATTAGAAGAGATAAGACATCATGTTCAGTGAAGTGATATGAAAAAGAAACGTGAGTCTGTGCAGCCCGAAGATCACAAGGAGCAATAAAGAAGGTTAGTGAGGAAAAGGGGGTTAGCAGCAACAGAGGCAGTCAGACGGTGCAACAAGCGTCTGTTTGCAGAGGCTTTGACGGTCATGTATAATCATAAGGGATAGAGTTACTTCAAGAGGCTCGCAGGTGTTAGATCTGACGTGCGTACCAGAGCCAGATGTAGCCCAGCACAGGACATAAAAAACAACAACAACTAAATATCATCTTAGCTGCACAACATCCTAAGAAACAACTTTTTTTTTTTTCTTTCCAGTATTCACTTTTCTCATGGTTTTTACCCGTGGCTCAACTTTTACGCACACACCCTATAATCATATATGGAGTAAGACATGTCGAGTCGTAGCTGTAAAGTTTCTTTTTTTTCCCCTCATGATCAAGTTATGTTATAACCACTGACATAATTAAGAGTTCTTCTCGGCATTTCCTAACACTGGAAACAAAATCTATCTGTTTTATTTTACCTGACGAGGAAGCGCTGTGTCCGGTCGTCGTTCCACCTTTGGGCTCCGATAAATTCCACATTAATTTGCGTTTAATCCACGTTGCGTCTCCTTGGGGGACCAAAGACAGCCCATGCCCTTCTCCGATCGCCTCTCGCACATATTCTCACCAGCTGCAAAATCGGGTTAGGTCTTGGTCAGTACGGAGAGGAGGGAGGAAAAAAAAAAAAAAACTATGTTAAGTCTATGAGGAAGCGGTTTCGCGCAGGCATAACCGATCTAAACAATCTTGATTGAACATCTTAAAAAGAGAAATGACAAAAAAGCTGAGCGACGCTGGCTTTATTCTTTCTTTTTTTTGAGAGAGAGAGAGATAAGCGCACTCGAGTGTCGCTCCTTCGGACGTTGTTA
The DNA here is from genome assembly GCF_963514085.1 of Chelon labrosus. NCBI lineage: Eukaryota > Metazoa > Chordata > Actinopteri > Mugiliformes > Mugilidae > Chelon > Chelon labrosus. Next base: position 24,366,121 of record NC_140347.1, read on the forward strand.
CTGCGAGTTGGAGAGCGCGTCGCCTCTCCTCTGTGCGCCACACCGTAGTGGTTCAATTGATTGGTGCCTGCTCTTCCCCCAGCGACTCCTTTTGTCGTACAGTGATGTCACCAAGGGGCTGTCAATCATTTGTCCGCTAAAGAGCACCTCCCGCGGACCTCAACCCCACGAGGCTCCCAACTTTTTCATGACTAATGATGTCAAATAAACACACATTAGAGACTCAGACCCCCCTCTCCTTATGATAAGATTTAGTCAGAAAGCCCCACAGGAAGATTTGGTTTTGTTTGGCTTAGGTCTTCTTTATAATTTACACTGTAGTAAAATGAAATTATTCCAAAAAATTCCATCGACCTCAATGGTCCTCAACAACTTTTGAGAGCCCTCTGCATATATATAGCCTATACAGTATAAGCTGTGTATATATCCCTCATTATAAATAACTCTTTCTCTTGCATCATTACATGTCCTGGAAATTTAGACTCTAAAATAAGTTGTAAAGTCAACAGTCAAAACCGTAGTGTTGTTTTTTCCATACATAGCATAGGAATAGCAATCAACTGTTTGCTCAATGCTTCTAAATAACATCAAACTGGCTTGTTGCAGTCCCTAGGTGGTGTAATGTTCCTGTGAATTCGACCACAGAGCAAAAACATGTCAGGCCCTCCCCTGCTGTTTCATAAACAGACAATTGATCCAGAAGTGTTAATAGCTGGATCTAATGTGTTTAGTTTCCGGATCAACATTAATAGACAATGGCGTTATAACGTTGTTGCTTTAGTGGTTTTAAAGGATTAGACACCACAAAGGGACCGTCACACTCTCCTGCTGAACTCCACTTTGTCTGTGTCTGACACCAGACCAGAGCTGACTTATAAATGTTTCCTCCGTGGCTGGATTGCTCTTTTTATTTCCTTCCAGTTTCACCGCAGTTCATCAATATATCGGTGGCAGATTTGGCCCTGTTCTGTCTACAAGACACTGTGAGAGCCAAGTGAGAGAGTCTCAAGAGAAATCCCAAAAATTTTCCAAAAAATTTTTTTTTTTTTTTTTTTTACTTGAAACTTTGCGCTAAGACAGCATCACATCTCCAAAGGCCAGTCAGTATCGCTCATTCATGTGCTGTACACTCTGTCAAAGGCACAGACGTGCAGTGCAACCTTTGCCGCATTGCTTTTCATCCTTGCAGGGTGTAGTCGAAGCGTTAATGTTTGGGTCATCTCCATAAGAAAAGCCCCCATTGATTCCCTCTAGTGACTTCCATTAGGTGATGATGGTGTGGCAGGCGGCTGTGTTTTGGCCAAAGCACTGAGCCTGTTTTCTTCGGCAGATAGCAATAGATTAAATCCCGCAGAGATCACAAGATATCTTTGTCTCCTTTCGGGACAATAACATTTTATGAGGGATAATCCCAGATCATCCACTTAGCAATTAAAATACAGAGAGAGGCCCGTGGGTGCATGCCGTTGCCTGAGTGGCCTTCCCCTTGCTGGATCCAAGCAGTTCTAATTCCATACTTTTCTGGTGCTACTATGCTTCCTCGACTTTCTGTTTTTGCTTTTTATTTACATCCTTAAATCAGTTAAGAGTGATTTACGGCACGACATATAAATACACATTCTGTCCAAATCCAGATAACTTTACTCCAGTCTTGTTCATTCATTTGTAAAGATTTCCTCTATTGTCATTATAATCTGTAGGCAGCGATAGTTGGGTCTCTGCTGTTGCCAAAACACAGCTTGGTGAAGGTAGTGTACTAAACCCAGGGAAAAGCTGCTCAGCATTTAGATGCTGGAGATTGGAGGCCTCAAACAAGGAGATGTGAGTGCCTTTAATTACCCAAGTGAGAGGAGGAGAAAGAGAAGGTTACTGGATGACTTCTAACTCTTTTTTTTCCTTTTCTTTATGCTTGCATTTTCATCGAATTAGCACGTAAAGTTGTATTTTTTGAGTGCACAGACATGGACATATTGTGTTTCTTGGCACAGCTTCTGTCAGGCCAGTAGAGAGGAATGTCTAGCCAAGGCTGTTGAGGGACTTGATCAGGCGTTGCTCAGAGTGGTTTGAGAAGATCACGCAGCTCTGATACGGCACATATCATTGTTTTGAGCCAGATACATTGAGCTTATCAAACTGCCGTGGCTGATCCAATTACATGCTGATTGAAAGGACAACATCACCAGAGTGAAACCCTCGCGGCCAGAGAGCGCAGGCAGAGATATATTATCTGGAACACAAATGAACGACCAGCTGAGAGAGATGGGAGTGCTCCCGAGAGGTTGAACTGTGACTCACGCAGCAGACAGTGCTAACCCAGCCTAACCTCCGCCATCTCTACTAGCATCATTATTTCCTTCCAGCAAGCATTTGTTTGTTTGTGATAGCAGTAAATAGTCTCAGAAAGTTACGGCATTAAACACGGAGGCCCTCTGCTCATCTGAATCACCTCAGGGCCTCCTGACATTAGGACAGCGGTTTACAAACTTTTTCTGGCGATACTTTAAGGCGCTTTACTACACTGACCCACTGCTTATAGAAAAGAGAAACATTACTCAGTTGAAAATGCACTTCTGTCAAAACAAGTGCATATGCTGCACAGGGTTTCCCACACAAATTTCTATATCCTATAAGCTATATTTCTTTACTATACATACAGTCTCGAGGAAGTATTCATTTTTGGGGCTGCAAGTAAGAAGCATTGAAGCAAATTTCAACCAGTTTTTCAGCTAAACCAGAGGTGTCAAAATCATTTTAGTTCAGTTGCCACATACAGCCCAATTTGATTTTAAGCTGCGGGCCGGACCAGTAACATAATAGCATAATCACCTATGAATAACAACTCCAGATTTTTCCCTTTATTTTAGTGCAATGAACTACAAGTCCATTATGAAAATGTTGTTTACATCTAATGAAGTATTCTTTTACAAAACCTTTCATGAACAATCTGAAATTTCATTTGACAAGTACAGTTTCGGCATGCTGCTCTCTGTCTTTAGTTCTGAGCGTTCTGTCCGCTACTCTTACTAAAACAGTGGATATAGGAATAGCGGTCACTTTTATTGAAAACTTGCAGTTAATATCTTCTATGTAATTTTGCCCTTTGCAAAATTATGCCATGGACCAGATTAGACCCTCGGGTGGGCCGGTTTTGACCCGTGGGCTGTAGGTTTGACACCCCTGAGCTAAATATTTTGTTATCCCTCGCAGTTCTTTCAGAGTCTCCCATGACCCACTGGTGGGTGGAAAAACAATGCCGTGGAGCATCTGTACATCCTCATAACTATTATTTAACTGTAGACGGTCGTTATCAGATTAAACCGGTGTTCTTGGAAATCCTCTTGTCCCAGCAACACGGACTAATGCTGGCAGTCTCTGGTCCGACCCCTGAGGCCTCCAGTCTGGGCTTGGGAACAATAAAACTGAACTTTTAGCAGACCTGCAAACACCGTCCATGGAAAACCCTGCGTCATGCCTTTAGTTGACTCTTTTTTCGTCATAATTTACTGGCCTTCTTTGACATGTTGAAGACAGTACAAGTCTAAAGTTGAGGTTAGTGGAGCCATTATGAAACACACAGACCCTCACCTGTAAATGATATATTTTTCTAATCATTTGAAAGTCAGATTTCTTCATCGCTATGTTCCAATCATCTGCAGTAACCAAAAGAATAATATACAGTAAACCACCATTGTGTACTTTTTGCTTCATCTAATGGATGTATCTTTTTCTTGCATGGAAACCCCCTTAAAGGAGAACAATGTGTAATACATGACTCTTATAAGAAAAGTATAATGAATCTATTGACAAGGAAGTGTTGGAGGTCATCTGAGGGAGGTGAGGATAGAATGTGTTGTTTTAATACGCAGATCCAGACGCACAGGAGAATACACGGCGTATTGTCCTCGGGTCCTGTACGTGCTCATTTTCTTTGTGTGCTGCAGTCGGTGCTCCGTGTATGTGTCCGTCTGCACATGCTGGCGGTGGATGTGGATGGAGCGGCCTTCTCTTGTCATCACGCACATTCCCCGAGTCAGTGGGCAGACAGAACCCCCGAGATGACACTGCAGATCCAACCATTAGCCTTTCACCTGCTGTTAACAGTAGCTTGGCCAGACACGGGGCCCGCATTCCTCCGCCTTGAGCCAGATGTAGTCTTAACGCTCCGCGACATGCCTACGAGGAGATCATCTTCAGAGCTGACGCTCGAAACCGGGGAGCAATTTGTCGCCATGACTCGCCTCTAATTTGACACTTGAGCAGAGTCGTCTTTTTAATTTGGAAACCAATAAAATCTTCATCAATCCACATGTGTTTGACAGCAGAAGCACGACTGCCGGAGTATGCCGAGCACGTGCGCGCGGTGCATGAAAGAGGTTGCGGCGCAACGGGACACATTTTGATATAAGTTTGTCCCAAAATGGAAACCCACCAAGGTCAGAGACGGCCAAGAAAGCCAGAGTCAATATTTATGGATACTGAACATGTGGCACGCTTCTCTACCCACTAATTTGAGCAACAAGTCCACCTCCAGATTATACGGCCTCTCTGAGATCACAAGATGGGGTCCAAACCTTGCTCGCATGGTTCAAATATTGAGCGGAGCGCTGAGGTTGGTCGCTGACAAGAAGCTGTGCGTAATTAGCTAAATTGGCACACTGTTTATTTGTTTGTGTTTTAATTTCCTGTGTAAATGGCGGATGAGGAAGCTTTGATCAGGCAGCCCAGGATTGCGCCTTCATCCAGAGCTGCAGTTTGTAATTATCAGAATCATTAGTATAGATATCATTATAATTATCATTTTGTGAAACGACTTTCTGGGAGGCTTTTTTTTTTAACCAAAAACTTAACATATTTAGATTTCAAGTCAGAAACACTGAGCCATTAGCTTTTATTTATGAGACGCAAATCTTGTTGCTTGTTTTTACACGTCTGAGCCAAATGAAGTGATGCCTGGTTCTGACTGTATAACAAGACATAAAGCTATAAAATCAGTATACCAGTACGAAACATTTAGCTTTGACCTCACGCTCTAACAGCTTACAATAGCAATCATATAAACACATGCTCCATTTAGCAAACGAGTTCAGATGAGATGCAGCTACTTGGATTTTAAAGAGCGCGAGAGAGAGAGAAAAAGACATAAATACAGGGATCTGCCCTTTGAATGCAGCTCTGCTCATAAAGACACCACGCGTCACTCAATTATATGTCTGCATGATTAGAAGCTTGGGGTACGTAAACAGCCAGCGTCAAGATTTACATTTTACCGCTTAAGCACAAGCAGCTGTTTACCGGCCAAGGAAGGAAGGAAAACACTTAGGAAGCATCCATACATGAGAGGGAATCAGGATCTGACATTTCCGGCAAAGATGGCTTCAATTAATAGATGTTTATGTAGTTCTAATGCAATGCTCTGGGATGGTTAATCGCTTTATAAGCTCTCAGTGCTGCTGCTTCTGGGTTTTAAACATATCAATATAGACCCGAGTTAAACTGCAGTGCGAAAAGGAATTTCTGTGCAACTGCGCGCCCTTTAAATGTCCACTAGACCCAAATAGATAAATAAAAACATCTTGATAGAAGTGGTGTGACCTTCACAAGCATTTTCACTCACACGCCAAACAAAATGAAAGAGCCACACGCTCCATGTATTTCAACTGCAGTGTTGAGTCATAAGCAATAACATGCGCCGGGACTTGAGACGTTCTTCACTTTCACAAAAACTTGTTTCAGCGGTACGAGATGAGATTAGACCATCTGATGACGTAGGATATTGCCTGTATCAGTGTTTTATCATGCTGTGGGTTAGATAATGTGAAGGTTAGACAAAGCCGAGCATCTCATGTCAAACAGAGCAAGGTCACTATGTAAACAATAAATACACAGTGATAGGGTAAATATTCACCAAAACCTGTGAACAGTTTTTAGTATTCATTGTATTTAACAGCAAGCAGGAGAAATATTTTATATATCTTAAGATTATATTAAAAGTTTACTCTTTTCAGACTATTTTCACCACCCAGATTCACCACAGTCACAATTCTTATCACAAAAGCATCATTTGTGGATCCAAGCATCTTTAAAGATACATCAAAGTCCTTTGAATAATAATCGTCTGATATCCATTTGTTCCATAAAAGTTTAGTTATAAGTGTAGAATTTATTCAAATGACATCTTCATGAATAATTAAATACTCTTCTGGATCCAAGATGTCTCTTATGCTTCCAAGTTTTCATATCACACTTGTTTAAGTTGTTCGTTGGGTCAGGATTGAGCCGTCACAAATCATGCTACCTGTGCACGCCTTCATCTCAGATTTTGGTCAGGTCAGAGAGCTCAGAGAAGCCCTGCACTCGGCGCCCATGTTCAGGAAAAATGGTCTGAAAATCCCACTCTGCACTACTTGTCTAAAACTAAACTGCAAACAAACAAAGTTAGCAATTAGCCAAGCAGCATTTTACTGTTTGGGGGAGAAAGTGCGTCCGACCATTGAGCTGACTAAGGCAGAAGGAAGGCATACAAATGTGCATATAAATAGATTCTTCAGTTAACCTCCCCTTTATTTGGTCTGTGTTTGTTCAACACAATTTTGGGGAGATGAAAGGGAAGCTGGAAAGGTGTAGGAGGAACTGCTATTCTACCAAGCGGACTAATCGTAGTTGTTGCAGTCTGAGGAGATGCATGTAAGGCCATGTCATATCTCACGTAAATTAAGCTTGAAAGACAGTAAATGTTGGTATAAGATTTACCAGGTAGCTAAAAACAGAACAGAGTGTGTGACAGTGATGTTCTGAATCTGCAAGGTGCATCAATAAGCAACCATTTGCTGTCAAATGTACCAAACCAGCTCAAGCTCAAGCCACCTGAAAGTTAAGATCACAAGTTACCACAGTCTGGCTGTGCTGCTGCTAATGCTGTAGCCAGAGTAGAGTTCAATAGTGTGTTTTTTTTTTTCCTTTTCTTTGTAGTACTTTTTTTCCTCTTTTGGATTTATATGACTACAGAGAACAAAAAAGGTAATAATCTGCACCATCTTTATACAACTGTAGGAAAATGCCAACACTGGCTCTCACATGCTTGAATTTAGTCGGGAACAAACCCATTTCATTGTCGCATTTCATTATCATGGTGTCGTGCTGGGGCCGATCCTGGCCGTGCAGCCTCGAGGGAGCGGACCAGCAGGGTTGTCTGAGAGTGAGAGGGGGAGAGAGAGAGAGGGAGAGGGAGAGAAGGCTAGTAGGCTATAGGGAGGACCTGATTGTACTCTGGCATCCACAGAATGACATTATAGCTGTGTGGTTTCATGATAATAATAATCTTCAGAGCAGCTGTATAAACATTTAACTGACATCCACTCCCTGGGCATGCAGTATGTATCTTTAACTTCTACTAGGGCCAGTCTGATGCAACTATTCATTTCTCCGCCCATCTCTCTCTCTCTCTCTCTCTCTCTCTCTCTCTCTCTCTCACTCTCTCTGTGTGTGTGTGTGCGCTTGAGACATGATCCATGTTAGAGTTTGCTGTAAATGTCAATGGAAAATGAATGCTCATATCACATTAAGCTTTCAGCATTTGAAAGAAAAGCAAACGAACAAGCTCAGTGGGATGATATACTGTGTGGAGCAGAGTTCGTCTTGTTTCATTCGCTTTGAAAAACAGTTTTTCAGAAATTTGGGACTCAAAACAGGCCAATAAATTCAGACGAGCCCTTGCTCCGGCCTCTCACAATGTAGACTATTTCCTGGTAACATTTGTCTTAATTCGTGGCAGTTTGTGTAAATATTTACGCCACTAAACTAACTGTTCTGTATACAGTAACCCCCCAATCTTCCCTGGAATGTGATTTAATTGGCGGTTTCCTCTGTTTATCCTGTTTCATACGGTTATGGGCGAGCTTACTGTAATGAATAATCAGGTAGATAAAATGTAGCCTTAAATTAAAAGTCCTCCTTAAAAAAAAAAAAATCCGATGAAGGTTAATACCTGTGTCATGCCCCCCGTCTGTAATTCACATTCTCTCATCACATGCCAGATTACCATTATGTGTCATTTGTAATACAATAAACAGACTCCAGATGGCTTGGATTCTCTTGAATATACACAGAAGCTATGGGGAGAGCTGCTGTATTTTACTGTGTAGTCACCGCGCCTCAGACGGCGAGGCCAGCTCTCATTCACTCGCATGAACTGAAAACTTGCTTGCACAGGCTCACAAAATGAGACAAGGAAATGAGGACAATGATTAAAAAGGGATTCAGAGATGGGAGATTAGCGTGCGTTTTGTCAGTTACAATAAGACTAGATGACTAAGCTAGAACAAATGCAACCGTATAGACTTTTTTTTATTTTCTCCCTGCGTAATTCATTGATGTTTTCATTTGTCAAGCTGGGAAGTGTAGTGAGCTATATCAAAGAGGTTTTCTTGTTGCTCACACATCTTTTGACATTGTGCAGCGGAGCAGGCAATGTAAGCGGAAGGCAAGAAACGAGAGTTTCTGATCTCCCAATTCGTCTTGGCTCTTGTCACTGCACGCTGTGCTTTTTATATCCATATCGTGGAGTTTTGCCGCAGCACCGCAAACAGACGTGTGTGAAGGCTGGTTCTTTTCCAAAGCACACCAAGGCATATGCATGACATATGAGATGTTAGCTGCAGACTTACCTAAACACCTCTGTTATGATGGCTATCTCACATCCGGCAGTGATTTATCTGTGATTATTTGGCCTCCCTCGCGTTTGGGGCAAGGGACAAGAAAAAGACCACTCGTTGGGTTTAGGCACGGATCATCGAGGAACACTGGGCCCCTTGTCAGAATGTCAGATTTTACCTCGGAATGAAATATTGTATTTTCCTAACCTGGTTAAGTAATCACATTACCTAAGACTCCATAAAGCGGAACAAACAGTAGCATATAGCCCCGACTTCTTTTTATGTGCCTTGAGTGACAGAATGGCTTTCATCAAACGGCCAGCGAAGAAGTTATATAGCCATTTTGCTGTGCTAAAAACACTAAATTGATCCTCATATGTAGAACATCTGGTGAAAAGCAATTTCCACCCAAGTGTTTTAGTATTTCCTCCTAATTAATTTCACATGTACATGACAAGAGTGAGCGGTCTCCCAGAACCAAGGCACAAAAGCCAGCTTTGTTTCACCATTACAAAAGTCATCTGTGCTTCCTGGTTGAAAACTGGCCGAAGCTTTGACGCTTGAAATCCATGCTGAGGGCAGCGTTTTGGGGGAGAAAAGTCACATCCAGCTCCCCTGCGACACAGCGGGCTATGGCTTTACGTTGACCTTAAGTCAGTTGGCGACTTGTGGAGCAAGCGTGTCAGAAGGAGCTGCACGGAACAGCGAAGGTGAGAGAGAGAGCGACCACAGAGCCTGCACAGGAACGACTAAAAAAGTGAGCGCTGAGCCGCCGATCCAAACCATAATTAAGGAGTGCGTGTTAAAAATGCAGAGTATTAGAGGCAGTTCTTGGATCTGTGCATGAAATGCTTGAAATTGTCTGTCTTGACTCACTGCGCTTTAGAGTATCAATTATCTTAAAGCACTGGATAGAGGAATCCCCATTAAAATGTAGCCCAACTTTTCAATGGCTCTCCGCGAAATACAGCACGACAGCTTTACGTACAGAATTTCCAAATGTCACAGCATTTCTTCGGAGTGAGATTAACCATTAGTGTTATGAGGTAGGCCTGCTGTATATCACAAGTGTCTGAAAGACAGGCGCCTCAGCTTGCGAAGGTGATTGTGAGACCGTTGTGAGACACAACACTTCTTGTTATTACTTGTCCCGATGACAAGTCAAAAGAGATCCCAGAACATTGGCGTCGACAGATGAAAAGTTGGCTTGATCAGATTAATCATTAAAGTGAGAGATATGAGCATACCTCGGCATTGTTTTTAACACAATCTTGATGCCGCTCAATCGGAGACCTCTGTTTGGATAGGGCGTCTGGGACCACCTGGATGAATGTAACTTTTGTTTGACAAAACCGCACATTTCTCACCTGAAGGTTTCTCCTTTACAACGGGTTTCCCCCCCAGAGAGTCAGAGAGTCTGCTTTTCATCTCCTCGAGCTCTTCATCTTGAGAGGAGATGTGACGCATGGCTACAGAAGAAATAACTGTCCAGAGGTAGCTAGCGGAGGTCTTGTCTGTACACAGGGCGAACATGAATGGGTGGTATTTACCCACACAGATGCACAAGTGAGATACAAGCAGGTGTTTACAGGAATGTTTGAAGTTGAAGGGAGATGGCGTGTTCCGATTAGAGCCTTGAGGAAAGCAGACACTGTAGGTGTTTTTGCTCATACAGAATGAAAAGTCCTCATCCCCCCCTTATCTTTTCATTTCTTCTTCCCATCTGCTTTGTGTTTTTATAGCTAAGCTTGACTATCAACTCAATTTGGCTGGAAAAGCATGACATATTGCCATTCCAAACATACTCTTGCTTTGCCTTTTTATACTATTGATGGCAGCAAAGCAGTCGCTGTTTGCCTCTTGGGTAGGAATCCGTTGCACTAACCTCCAGGTCAGGCGGTTGTGTTGCTTTTTCTATGATAAAGAATTCAAGTATTTTTATTGTGCTCCTGTTGCGAAGTTCTCGCTGCTGCAACCAGCGCTGCACAGGCTGCAGCGAAGAAGTCCTCCTTTCTGCTGCAGCTTCAAAGCATTTTTCCCTGGGCGGCAGAGTTACAGGCTCTTTGTGGCGTAGGTTATTTGTCAGAGGGTTTGGAGAGTGACTTGTTTCACTCTGTTCTCTGAAAAAGGCCCGTGCGTGAGTGCTCAGGCAGTCTAAAGTTACAGCCATGAGCCCCAGTATTACAACCCGATGACTGACAGGAAAAATGGGGTGAGCTCTTTTGCTGGACTCTAACAAAAACACCAATAAGAAGGAGAGGGAAACAACAGATTAGACTACTGATCTCAATCTGCTCTCCTTTGGTTATTGGGAAATAATAGCTCTGAAAAGGAAGTCATTTAAAAGGGCCTTTAATCAATTCCCCTTTGACGAGCAAGCGGCATGAAAGGCCTGTAGTGAGAGGGAGAGCATGCTCCTATAGCTCTGAACATTTTGGTGTGGGGGAAGTACGGCAGAGATGGGCTCTAATTTGTGTTCTCATGGTGTCCAGGCATCTCCGAAGTACTTGATCACCACCACAGCAGGCCTTGATGCCATGTGTGAGTGTAAATGGTTCCAAGGCTCCCCGGTGGTAAAATCACATTGCCAGAATGACCACCAACTCTAAATGAAACACTACCCTCTTTTTAAAAGGTCCTATTCAAAACCCTGTGGTTTTTTTTAAAAGGCACATAAGGTAGCAATTTCCCTCAAATATGGCGTAGCCCAATAACTGTTGAAGTAACTGACACCATGTCAGGCTGAATGAAAGATATTTTTTTCACACTATGTATGAAGCATTATCTGGATTTAAGATAGTAAAAATGGTGTTAAGTTGTAATAGTGCACAACCTCAGAAGCTCTACTCCACTACATTCTTCCCATCACTGTAATTCTTTGCCTCTCTTTGTTACGGCAAGATTGGAAAGCTCTGTGCACTGAGTGAGTACTTTCTTCATTCCAAAGCATGCACAAATCTGTTTTAAGTTCAAGAGAGGAGGAACCCTTTAATTTAAACCCTGAAATGAAGTCATTCATTCCCTGCTAAACTGCACCGTGACCCATAAGGTTAGGTAAACAAGTGTCCCTTGCATTACTGTCAAAAAGACCCAGCCCCTCTGCCACGATGTAAACTCCCACTATCCTGTTACACGAGGGGAAAGGATGGCAGACAGAAGAGGAAAGGATGAAATGTATTCATGTGTGCTTCTTTTTTTTTTTTTTTTTTATGGATGACATAGGGAGGGAAAGTCGGTACCTGAGGCTGTTCTCAGGAAGGTGTCCTACGAGGAAAATCGTTGCCTTGTTCTAAAGCAGAAAACTAAGGAAGGGAGGACAGGTCACAATGCGCTGAGCCCAGCAGGCCCGCTCAGATCTATTACCAGCTCCAGCTCCAGCACGGCCTGGAATGTGAAGAATCCTACTGGGCTGGGGTTCTAGCGCAGGGGTCCAAACCTCACATTGCTGCTCAGACTCATTTTTCCCCCCTTCTCTTTTGGTATTGTATTTGGATAGGTGACTGTAATGTAGCAGGAATGTAGAGTAGCAGTTGAGGGGAGAAGCTGTGAACGAAGCTGAGATTCTAGTCGTAAAGTATAAAAGGGTTCTGTTCTGATACGCCCTGCATATTAAATGGATTTTTAAGATTTTAAAAGTGCAGGAAAAACCAAACAAAAGAACTGTTTATTTAAAAAAAGCCGCAGCAGCTTTGGCACGGATACGAATTATGCTCTGGATGTCGCTAATGTGACACTAATTGCTTCTTAGTCTGTCAGAGGACAAGAGAGAGAAGAGACAGAAAGACAGAGGATGAGAAAGAAAAGGGGGGAGAGAGTACCAGGTGCTGACTGAGGGCAGTAATGACTGCCAATGGAATGCCTACACCCATAATCCTCTCTGTCACTGCTGACAGATCCTCTTGACCTCTGAACTTCTGATGTAAAGAAGGAAAAAAAGGAAGTCACAACTTAATAAAATTACCTGATGGTTAGCACTTGTTTCTGGCCGTAAAGCTCGTCGCTGACTTTCTCCCATTATTCCATTTGAGAAGCAGCAACATAGAGTTTGACCTCCTGCTGTTTTGGATATGCCCTTTGATTGTTGCTCTGTGCATGTGTGCACTCCAATAGGTCAAAGTGCAATGATTTCATAATGATAGCAGGTGAGATACACAGACGTAGCGCTTCATGTATTGGTCCGTGTATCTCAAACTGAAATCCAGATATGTCAAGCGGCCGTTTCTGCTCCTGCACGGGCACTGAACTGCTTTCCTGTGGTTCTCCTGTGTAATCACTCACACATTACACAAGTTTCTGCAGAGCTGAGAGTGGATGTGTGTGTTGGAGGCGCACTGCGATCTATATTTCAGCAGGCAGGCTCGGTCTGAAGACGTGAGCCAAAGCTGTCAAAAGTTTGTCATCGACCCCCTCTGCCTTGTCATCAGTCTTATCTGATCACACTGTGTTGCTCGCTCCATGTTCTCCTCCCTCATGGCTCATGGAAACACAGACTAGTTGTGCTTATGACATTCAAAGGAGGGCCTTCTGAGGGCCTCTTTCTGTGTAGTAGTTGTCTTCTTTCATATATATATTTCCCGACACCGACTTGTAGTTGTATAAATAATAGACTATTTGTCTTTTACTATTTGTCAGGTTTTCAATCATTTTTAAATGTACTTTGAACAGGAATGGGATTTGCTCTGTCAATATCTTTTCAGGCAAAGTACAATACAGGATAGGTTCATGCACTGGATTATCCTTTTATTTTTGATAGCTTTTTACATTCAAGAGACATTTTGACTTCTAATATACAGTATAATCGAGATACTAGCTATACATTATTATAGTGTGCATGTGAAAATACTGTAGCAAAACCTGTAACTGGAAGTAAAGTATAACTGGTCCTTCTCAACATCCTGTAAACTCTGTAACTAGTAAACTACCACCTATCCAGTTGAAATGTTTGCAGTGTGTGAGTAATATGTATTTACCCGAACAGTTGTGTCTTTAACATTCTTTTATGTGACTGTTCCTACACATCATATAGGATGAGAGGATGATGGTATTGTGCGCGTCCCTGCGTATGAGCGTGTCATCATCATGTTTCTGGTCCTGCTGTCTTCCTCCTGCTGCTTCGCTGACAATTCGTTTGACAAACATGCAATCACCATAGTCACAGACAGCCCCTTTAGTTAGGGTAGAGCGCAGTGTGAATTATGGTTGAGATGGAAACCTTTGAATTATGGGTAAGCTCTGAAGTGCCTCTCGTCCAGGGAAAGAGGTAGAAGAGGAGGAGGAGGGATCTTTGCAGACTTGTGCCACAGAGGAGTGCTGACAGAGACCTGGCTCGGCAAACTGCAGCAGAACCAGAACAACAAGAGGCTAACCCAAACACGGACCAGTAGAACCGGAGAAACCCAGCCTGGGCAGGGTCAGACGGTGCATCTCACCGCGGAGCAGTGAAGGAGGTTGACGGCCTGTAACCTCTTACCATTCAATCTGCCGTTTGCTCCAGCCAGCTCTGCGAACACACGCTTGGAAAACAGCATTGCAGGCATTCCTGCCTAATTGTACATTTGTCCTCTTTCAAAGGGAAGAAGTGTTAGGCCAGATACAAAGAATCTTGGGATAGGGCGATAGCGCCAGCATCCGTCCCGAGCCTCCTGAGGGCTATTTAAAGGTACAGTAGGCTGTATTTTCCGCCGCACAGTGAGGCACCCACCCTTCCGCCTGGCTCCATATTGGAACCAGATGCTGCTGGATGCGAGGCCCCACTAATTTAAGTGGACAGGGCAGATGGAAGCGACTCGCCCTGTATGCATACCACCCCCTGTTGGCTTTCATGTGATGAAAAATCTCTGCAGTATGGCGGGGGAGGTCCACTCACACACACAAGGCGTATGTGTACACATTAACATGGCACAAACACACATTGACATGTGCACATGCCCTTGTACTTTTAGTAACTGTTGTGCACAACCAAACTCTTGGAAGTTTTTCAGTTGGAGAAAAGGAGATTTATATGCCACGAAATAGCACTGCAGTCAATTTCTAGACTTGAAAACAAATGAAGGCGATGTAAAAAAAAAATATAAAATATCCACACTGAGAGCAATGTTTTGACAGTCTCAGAAAATATGTAATATTGTTGGCAAGCACTATACCAGTTGTTTGGCAGCTTTCTGCTTAAAATTTATATCAAATTTCATTGAAAATCTGAGATCAGGTCCAGAAAATTTTGTGCTAGCCTCGATATAAAAACACCACCCACTAACTTACTTATAAAATTTATTTTTCTTGTTTCTATTCCAAACATTCAGCAAGTGCCGAGGTCTCCACTGTCAGCTGAGTATTATGTTGAATATCTTCTCTCGTTAGAAGTGAAGGACTGTGGCCCTGTCAGCGAACGCTCATCACCTGGTAGGAAGACACTGATGCGGCGCTAAGCCTGCAACCCTATCCCGCCATAAATTACAACAGTGCCTAGCAACCATAAGAACTATTGTATCGTTCCTGGGTGTGTGTAAGTGTGTGCGTCTGTGTCGGCGTGTAAACATATGGTGCGAGTGCATGCACATACAGACGTGCATGTCTGCATAAGAAATAGCCCTCCATAGTGTGTCCTTTGTCTGCTGAGGTGACAGGTAATTGAGTCAAAGAGGATGGAGGAATTATGGCTGGGAAGCAATTTGAAACGTTGCAAGGCTTTAGAGCCAAACCCTCACTGGTGGTTAATTGCTGTGTGACAGAGCTGCGTGCAGTCCTTTTGCTGGGTCTAACTTGGCGTGAAATGCAAATGTAACGCTTCTGTATTCAAAAACAGCTTTTAAAATGGGATACAAAGTTCTGAAAACTATGCATCTTAAAATGTTCATATTCTCTCTGCCATTTAAAGCTGTGTAGGATTTCAAGATAACTGTGGTATATACTTGAAGGTGACCAGTCAACAAAGTTTCCTGGTGTCGACAGTCATTTCCACAAACCCGTTGTCTCATCCCTCGGGATCATCTGGTGAATGTACACTAACTGTGAAGCAAAAACTTTCAGATTGGACAGGAAATTTCCTCTTTGATAGTGCGTGTTTGTTTAGCTGGACTCGGTTGACCTGTGTTGACCTGTCTTCTCAAGTTCAGCAGCCCGCAGCCAGAGCCCTGCCTTGCTCTAACAGCCATCCACCAACAAAATTTACTACACAGCTTTATAACACACAGATTTCCAAACTGTTCCTTTTCTATGGCGTGGACAGGAAACATGCATACATCAAACAGATGGATTTGTGTTTTCAAGTGCTCTTAAGCCAGGGTTATATTTTAAAGTTGGCAGACTGGAAGATTTTCATTTAAATAAATGTCTGTCAACTTACTATCTGTTGCCAAATGGGGAGACAAAATAGTATGTGAGCATATGGGCCACTGATGAAATTATAAGAACGTCCGTGCAATGCATTACTGTGCTCAAATATGGATGTCTGTGGAGACATTCCCACACAAAATCACAACCCAGGTTTTCTGATACGTCTTTCAGCATTTCCGCCGTAGACAGCAGTCGGAGCTAACGTTCAACTAATTGATGCAGATGACACTGGCTGGATTTCTGGGAATAAGGTTCAACATCACGCACGCAATTACCTCTTACTGCCATAGATGTCGCCAAAGACAACAAAAAGGTAGATTTGTGCGAACTTTATGGGATCCTTTTCCAATGTAGTGTAAC
Organism: Chelon labrosus; assembly: GCF_963514085.1. Taxonomy (NCBI): domain Eukaryota; kingdom Metazoa; phylum Chordata; class Actinopteri; order Mugiliformes; family Mugilidae; genus Chelon; species Chelon labrosus. The sequence goes on from NC_140347.1 coordinate 24,382,464, forward strand.
TATTTCATATTGAAAGTGTATAAAAATGAAGCAAAGTTCCTCTGGGTTATGAAATCTGATTATCATTGTATGCTGTGCCAAATCTGTCATAATAGCATGCCCTATTGGTGCTGGTACTTGTGGCTCTGTGAGTTTTGGCCACCACACAACCTTCAGTGCACTACACAACGGTTTAATTCAGAGCCTGTTACATAATCATATTTTGGAAGTCTCCCTTGCAGGTATACAAAATATAGATCTGATCTGTAAATATACCTAATTTTTAAGGAATTATATCTGATTATTTGGACGCCAATTCTGAGACTCATTCAGAATTAATGGCCCCTGAATCCTTGTGTTGAGAATGAGGACGCCTTTCGACCGAGAAATCCGACTACAGCAGCAACGACACATGCATACATACATTCATGGGCACACACAAACACAGAGGGGTTAAGGGTTGCATTGTTATCAAGGGGGTGCCCTGTGGCTGTGATTAAGCGTTCGTTTTCGCGATCCCTCTGGTGTCCTAAAGCTTAGCTAGATGTCACAGCTATGGCAGGAATGCTTGAGTGGAGAGGCCAAGAAGGGGTCACAGCTAGGATGTAAACATCAACATTTTCTTTCTTAAAAGGATTTAGGCCCACTTGAAGGGAAAAGGCTCTGCCACAGCACAAAGCCTGATCCCCAGCACCTGGCCTTAGGCACAGACCTATGACCAGCTTACCCTCTCCTAATCCTCATCTAAAACCATTTGTGGGACACAAAACTGACCTTAGATCAGCTTCTTAGTTTGGCCTAGGCTTAGTCAGCATCGGGTTGTTGCTGCGTGTCAGAATTGGGAGAGAAGCTTTAGCTGCAGATTGCTATCAGAGCAGACAGAAGTTTTACGCCCTCTCTGGAACTGTGCCATAGTGGGCCCTGGACAATGGACCCTTTGTGCCTTGCTGATTGGCAGATCTACTCATAACAAACACACTAAATGGCAAAGTCACAGTGGGAGGTGCGAGGGTCTGATAAATCCTGGTTAGTGATGCCAATGATGCCTTTGCTTTGCCTCAAGATGTCACTTTTGAAATGGCAAATGGATGTTGTGAAACTTAAAGAAGACAAGGGGAATACCATACAGGCAAGCTATGACTATGAAAGCAATACATGGCTGCAGAAATACATACAGAAATACATAAAACATTTATTTCTCTTCAAAAAAGAACACACTTCTCGCCTTCAGCTATGTGGTGTGAATTAACCTCACTGAGTCCCCAGAGGATGAGCTTTAATGATGCAAATTTAGGGCCTTTCTGACAAGACTATGACACATGATATGTTGGTCAACTCCCCGTTCCATGTTGGTTTTACCAATCCATAAATACTGAGTCCACCAGCACTGGTGAGATGTAGTAGGAAAGAAAAAAGAGAGGCTTGTGTTTGAAGTGTTACAGACCTGCAGCCCCATCTACTGTTGTGCCACACAATAGGAGCAAAAGATGCCCACAGGCACAGATGTCTAGGGTGACCCTGTCTGTTAGCCAAAGCAGGGAAGGAAGGAAGTGGTCAAAATGAAGGGTTTGTCCAGGCATTTTTTCTTGTTTGTGATGTGTTGTTGTCGTAGTGTAAAAGCTAGACTCAAGTAGCTTCACCTCTTTCTCCCTCCCTTGCTCAGTCTCCGCCTCAAACTTGTGACCAGGGTTATGCTAAGGCAGCTTGGGACGTGAACCATTTTTAGGCTGTGGCTGCAACCAAGGCATCTGCAGCCCTTGCACTGGCCTCATATGGAAGTTGCAAAATCTGGATTCATGTGGCAAAAGGCTAAATTTAAGCAACCATTAATATTCAAACACAGAAAAGCTGGCGTTTTGTTTGCAAACCTAGACTGTAGTAACAGCTGATATTTCATGACAACTTTAGGGATTGTGTATACAGTGCTTGAGTTCATTTGCCTGTTTGCACAGTTATGTAAATAAAACAACAACATGACAACTGCTACCATGCAGACGCGCTCAGACCGTGCGGCTAACCTACTATCATTGCAAGACACAAATACATGACTGCAGTCTGTTCATCCTCTTTTATACGTTGATCTTTAGTGTTTGAAGGCAAACTCTTCACTCTAGTCCCTGGCTAGGCCTATATAGGCATTTGTAATCTGAATAATAACCCAATCAGAACAAAATTACCTCATATAAACATCTCAGTCGGAACAGACGGGCCCAATCTGGGCTGATTGGAAGGAATTTTTAATCAGACTGCGACCTTTGATTATCTATTTAATAGGAAACTAGTAGCGCCAGAAAACCCTTTAAATGCTTCATCCGATTGTTTTTCTTTAGGTAGAAAGAATCAAATTTTTTGCGTGCTTATGCGCCCCGAGTGCGGTGGGGTCAGGTAACGTGGCAAGTTTGTTCAGACAAATGTTTGAAAGCATGAACGAAACCAAAATTGATGTGGGCAGCACTGTTGAAAACATTGGTCCATCTCAGGCTGCCATGGTCATCTTCAACTGAAATTCAGTGTTGTCAGTGTGATAAACAACTTCTTCTACCTCCGTTATGTTTCAGACAGAACCACTCTACGCATGTTAAAAGTTATACTCTGATTAATGTCCAGGGGCAAGTAAGCGCATACACGTTATTGTATAATTTTATCTGGGTCCATGTAAACGGTTAAGTCGGAATCTCTGATCAGAATGATTTCAATCAAGTTGAAGAAATATTGTCCATGCAAACCCAGCTACTCAGGGCTAAACCACAGCAGGGGCTTTGCAGACAAATGCATAGTGTTGTTACGCCATATCTGCATAGGTGCAAACTGAACGATTGCTCGTATATGGCAGTGGTTTGAAGAGACTTGTTTTCTTTCTCTGATCATTTTGACATGCGTGTAATGAGTTCATTCTGACAGAGTGAAACCGGCCCAGCTGCAGCTCTGCAGGTGAATGATGTCTCCTACTTCCTGGCAGTGAAAGGGCTCTGTGTGGCCCCTAGTTTCTTTACATCATACCAAAATGTGCGCAGATTGGGAACCTGTCATCCATGTTGCCATTTGATATTCAAGAATACTTGAGGTGATTGTTGACATTAGCAACTGACCTTTTTTTTGTTTTTGGTACCATGTGTGTGCATGTGTGTGTGTGTGTGTGTGTGTGTGTGTGTCTGAAGCTTCTGTAGAGGTGTATAGTATCCACAGCTGTGAGGAAACTGTGCCTATAATCTGTCTCACCAGAACTGTGTAACCTGAGAGAGAGTGAGGTTAAGGGTCAGTTATTGAACTTGAATTACACTGGGAGAGGCCTCCCTCGGCCCCTCACCACCCCTCTCAGCCACCCTGTGGGGTTTGTTTGTTTTCTCTCCCAGTTTCTCCCAGAGCTTACCCAGTCCTCTGTAATGAGTATTTAATACACACCCTCAGACATGTTTACACTGCACGTAACAGCACTGGCTGTGTGATCTTGCAACACACTTAGACATGTGTGTCAAACTATATGCTTGTGCGTGCGTGCGTGTGTGTGTATACATGCTCCCTTTCATTCTAACTCCCACTCTCTATTTTCCTCAAAAAAGTCTGTAGCCTGAGGGGAGGAACACCTGCCAGTTTTTTCTCTGCTCAATCTCAGATAAGACAATAGAAGTAGTAGAGGTGTTTGGTTACACACAGGAACAGAGCAAGGAGCGAGACATATTAAAACCTCCCCTGTCTCACACACAACAGTCGCTGCACCTCTCCAGGTGTGATTAATGTGAAAAAAACACATATTCGTGTGAGCGGAGTCGGGCCGGGGAGCAAAAGAGCTTCAGCATTTTTCCTCTAAACTCATAATTTGACCTGAGCCTCAAGCCCTGGGCCCCCTCTGCAAGCTGTTAAGTTTTTAACGTATCATTTTTCACTGCACATGTTCCGTGTTATGTTAGTTACCAGGAATTTGGATTGAATGGACAATGAAGTTCCTGAACCTTGAGAGAAGGATTATTGTTAATCGTAAGCAGAGGAATGCATCGGGTTGATGTAAAGTTGTGCCGCAGCACCCCCTTTTGGTGAACTTGCTACACTGCCCCATTAAAAAAAAAAAAAAAAAAAAAGCCTTGAAAGTTCCCCTATGGCTTTGGTCTTTTTATAGGCAAGAAACCACATCCCTGGTGTCTTTGAAGAGCTTGTATTCACTAAGTAGTAGTTAGGGCTGCCAGTACTTACTCACTATTTTATAAGTATGAGTGGTAGAGGAACCCTTTGAACTGAGCCCATTTAGAATCCCAAAGCTGATGGCTTTATAATACAGAAGTAAATAGACTATAGTCACATAATTAGCAGGGATGCCCATGAATTACTGCGGAGTGTTTTCTCTTGCACAGGTGGAGAACAGAAACCGATCACTTCCTTTCATAGTGGTTGTGTCCCTGTAGTTATCCAACGTACAGTACTTTATGCACGATTTTACACACACACATACAGCTTAGGATGTCAATATATTTTTTGTGGATAATTCTCAGTAGGCCAAAGTGTCAGGTCTCTCAAACCACACCAGAAACACCACAGGAAACAATTAAATTTCAGCCTTCAAAACCTTTTAATTATAGTAAAATTATAACCTCTTATGTCTGAATTTGGCACTGCCTACGAGTATAGAATATGTGTGGGTACATGTCATTGCAAATCTCATCATCACAGCTTTTTGACGTTAAAAGCAAATATGATAATGCTTAAACTGTGAGATGAGAAATATATCTATGGGATAACAATTGTAGTTGAGTTTTGTGTCTTTAGTAAAAACATTCATTAGATTCAGTTAACCATGACTACGCTTCTTTTATGGTTGGGTGATAATCTTATTTCATACACATTTGTTGACCATCAGAGATGTTTTCCTGCTCTTCGCTTACTGGAGACAGTGGGAAAAAGTATTCTTATTGTTGCAACAGAAAAGTAAGGCATTATATTTCTCCTTTTAAACCTCAGAGAATATTTTCCACTTGCGGCACTTATTGGCATAAAGAGCACAGAACACTTGGATCAGTACCTACTCTGCACTTCAAACTGGTCTGCCCCCTTAGGCAGCACAGAAAAGTTTATAATGACATCTCTGGAAAGAAAGAAAGACAGGGAGTAACATGAGTACAGAATGGGAGTGGCAATCTTTAGACATGTTGCAGTTGAATGTTGCTGATTGGATTTAACAAAGTAAACAGGTACAAGCCTCCTATTGGATAATTACTGCATGGGTGATTATCTTTCAGCTGGCAATAGGTTATTTAACCCCAACTGATGCAATGAGTAGCTTCTCATTTCTTACACAACCATGTCTAAAGACACATCCCGTGGTCATGGAAAAGTTTGAGAAGGGTCAAATCATTGGCATGCATCAAGCAGAGACAACATCTAAGGAGACTGGGTTAAGAACTGCCCAATGCATTATAGTGGGGAACCATCGTCTTCACGGAAGAAATGTGGTCGGAAAAAAATCCTGACTGATCTTGATCGGCGATCACTCAAACGTTTGGTGAAATCAAATCGAAGAAAAACAACAGTAGAACTCAGGGCTATGTTTAATAGAGAAAATAAGAGCATTTCCACATGTACAATGTGAGGGGAACTTAAGGGATTGGGAGTGAACAGCTGTGTAGCCTTAAGAAAACCACTAATCAGTGAGGCTAACTGGAAAAAAGGCTTCAATTTGCTGATGGCACGGCCATATTCCAAGATGACAATGCCAGGATTCATTGGGCTCAAATTGTGAAAGGGTGGTTCAGGGAGCATGAGACATCATTTTCACACATGGATTGGCCACCACAGAGTCCAGACCTTAACCCCATTGAGAATCTTTGGGATGTGCTGGAGAAAGCTTTGTGTAGTGGTCAGACTCTCCCATCATCAATACAAGATCTTGGTGAAAAATTTATGCAATACTGGATGGAAATAAATCTTGTGCCACTGCAGAAGCTTATAGAAACAATGCCACAGTGAATGTGTGCTGTAATCAAAGCTAAAGGTGGTCCAACGAAATATTAGAGTGTCTGACGTTTGTTTGGGTGGCGACTTTTTTTTGGTTAGGCAGTGTATGTCTGTGCTGCAAACCCTTGGACTTCTCTCAATGAGCTTCATGATGTAGTCACCTGAAATGATTTTCACTTCACAGGTGTGCCTTGTCAGGGTTCTTTTGTGGAATTTCTTGCCTTCTTAATGGGGTTGGGACCATCAGTTGTGTTGTGCAGAAGTCAGGTTGGTACACAGCTGACAGCCCTATTTGACAACTGTTAGAATTCATATTATGGCAAGAACCAATCAGCTAAGTAAAGAGAAACGACAGACCATCATTACTTTAAGAACTGAAGGTCAGTCAGTCCGGAAAATCGCAAAATCTTTGAATGTGTCCCCAAGTGCACATGCAAAAACCATCAAGAGCTACGACGAAACTGGTTCACATGAGGAACGCCCCAAGAAAGGAAGACCAGGAGTCACCTCTGCTGCTGAGGATAAGTTCACCGGGTCACCAGCCTCAGAAATTGCAAGTTAACAGCACCTCAGATTAAAGCCCAGATCAGTGCCACACAGAGTTCTAATAGCAGACACGTCTCTGCATCAGCTGTTCAGAGGAGACTGCGCCAATCAGGCCTTTCTTTTCAAATAGCTGCTAGAAAACCACTACTAAGGAAAAGCAATAAGCAGAAGAGATTTGTTTGGCCCAAGAAACACAAGGAATGGACATAAGACCAGTGGAAATCTGTGCTTTGGTCTGATGAGTCCAAATTTGAGATCTTTGGCTCTAACCGCTGTGTCTTTGTGCGACACAGAAAAGGTGAATGGATGGTCTCTACATGCATGGTTCCAACCATGAAACATGGAGGGGGAGGTGTGATGGTGGAGGGGGCTTTGCTGTGACTGAACCAGCATGGCTACCACAGCATCCTGCAGCAACATGCTATCCCATCCGGTTTGCGTTTAGTTGGACCATCATTTATTGTTCAACCGGACAATAACCTCCAACACACCTCCTGTAAGGGCTATTTGACCAAGAAGGAGAGTGATGGAGTGCTGCGCCAGATGACCTGGCCTCCAGTCACCTGACCTAAACCCAATCGAGATGGTTTGGGATGAGATGGACCGCAGAGTGAAGGCAAAAGGGCCAACAAGTGCTCAGCATCTCTGGGAACTCCTTCAAGACTGTTGGAAAACCATTTCAGGTAACTACCTCATGAAGCTCATTGAGAGAATGCCAAAAGTGTGCAAAGCAGTAATCAAAGCAAAGGCTGGCTATTTTGAAGAATCTAAAATATGAATCATATTTGGAGTTATTTCACACTTTTTTGTTTACTGCGTAATTCCATTTGTGTTCATTCATAGTTTTGATGCATTCAGTGAGAATCTACAATATAAATATTCATGAAAATAAAGAAAAACCATTAAATGAGAGGGTGTGTCCAAACTTTTGACTGGTAGTGTATATGTGTATTGCTCTTGAGAGAAAACGAATATAATTGCACAGAATGAGTGATAAATAAGTAAACTGAAAGAAATTGATAGATGGATATATTGTGTATGGATGGATATATAAATGTTGATGTTAAAGAGTCTGATGGGACAGAGGCCTCTGGTAGCTCTCCTTCTTGCACTGTGGTTGCTGTTGTCTAAGGTCCCAACAATGGAGGGGAAATGAGTTGTTCAGGATGTTGGACAGTTTGACCAACATCCTCCTCTCACCCACCAGCTGAGTAAGACTAGAGGACAGCCCAGGGTGCAAGTTGCCCTCTTTATCAGCTTGTCCAGTCTGGTCTTGTCCCTTTCTGTAATTTAACAGCTCCAGCAGACCTCAGCGTAAAGGATTGCTAATGGATTCATCATAAAACTTTTTGGGTAGTCCTGCACACCCCAAAGGACCTCAGTCTCGTCGACAGATGGAGGCACCTTTGGCCGCTATCTTGATGTCCAGTTCCTGGATGCTCACTGGTGCAGTCTCTGACTCCTCAGTCAGTCAGCATCTCCTTTGTCTTGAAGGTGATTGAGGTCTTTTCCATGTAGATATTAATTTTTCTTTTAACTTAACCAATTTTATCCAGTGAGGTGATAAATACGGTAAATTAAAAAGAGCATTTGTGGCATAAGTTATATCCACAATGCAATGGAAAGACAGAAGCTAAACGGAGGCATTATGACTATGTTCTTGACTTTGACTGAGTGTCCACTCTTACCTGGTTATTTTGCTCGCTCTCTCTCATAAATTAATCCATATCAATTGATTACCATGTTGTAATCGAATGTTGGGCAGCTGCGTGCCTTTAACAAAAGAGGTAATGTCTTTTCGACTTTGTCTCATTTGAATCTGGCTGTTTTTGTGCAAACATGCAAAAGTTTTCTTATTGTTTATAAGAATACTAATTTATAAGTATACTAATGCATAGTATGAAGTGTTTTAGTGGAGAACTTTTTATGAATACCTTTGGTGTCTTCTGCTGAACTCAGTCCTATTATACATTATGTAAACCAGAGTTAGAACACACAGAAGTGCACTGACATGAAGCATCCAGAAGATGTTGCTGATGTACTGCATTCATACTTTGTGACTGTGGCTGGGTTCACAGGAAGTCCATTGCGTTCATTGACATATAGAGACCCTTTAGCATTCCCACAGGCTTTGTTTATGCATTTGTATATTCCAGCTCTCAATACTCTTGTCAAAGCACATCTAAAATGTCAGATGACTTATTACAAAATCAGAATGTGTGAAATTTTTAAAATCTCACATCGATTTTAATTGATTTTCCTGTATGGCTGACAGAAAGATGTAATTTCCAACCTGTCAGATCCAGGAGGCTGAGGAGGAAAACAGTTGTTTTCTCATAGAGCTGCACTGGCACTCTGAATGTAGAGACAGATTAACCCCATTTGAGCTGTAATGTCAGGCTTATTTATCAGAAATACATACTTCGGTCTAATATGATTGTCGATGGCTATTTCTAGCATACATTGAACCAGTCTCCAGGCATCCAAAACCGCCAGTGAAATGGAAGAAAGGTTTGAGATGCTGAGCTCTGGCGGAATCCATAATCCAGATTGGTTAATGGTATTCTGAAAGTGCAGCTTCGGATTGATCTCGAGTTAATATTGATAATGGAAGCTCCAGGAGGCAGTCATTTGAGAACACCTGTTCCTCATCATGTGCATGTAGAACCGTTGCTGCACTGCTGTTCCTTTTTTCTTGTCTCCAGATGTGAAGCAAGTCACTTCCTCATCATTACCAGCGTATGGGTCTGCTGAGTTGTCGTGTATAGAACTGTTTATATGTCACATACTACAACCTTAACTTAATTTAGAGGCAAGAGCAAGGCCAGCACTGTGCGGATGACAACGCCAGTGATCTCAAATGGATCTTGAGTGCTTCAGAACTCCAGGGCCCGTATTCCTAAAGATTCTAAGAATCCTCTAAGAGAGCTCCTAACTTAGCCTAAAAATTCCTAGCTAGGAGTCTTAGCTTAGGAGTGATTCCAGAAAATTCTTAGAGAACTCTTAGCAAGGAATGGACAGAAACTCTTATCTTAGTGAGGAGGTGTGGTTGACCCCGTTGCTAGGTATGAGTCATCATTTCAAGAGGTGTGATTGGTTGATCCTAAAAGCTAGATAAAAACACACTTTTGGTGATAATTGGCCTAGAATGGACCGTCAAATTAATAGACTTAATAACTGAATCTAATCTCTATGAAGACTGTATAATTATAAATAATACTTTACATGAAAATAAATAAATAGTAAGCTATACTTTAAAAAGTATCCTATAAAATGTGTGATTAAACTCAGGCAACAACCACAGTATTCACATGCTGATAGTTCTATTATTTGCTTTCATTCATTTACCACACTGGTAACATTTTGCACTTCACCTATTTGGTATTAACAAGAGTAAAATGGCTCAGCTTTCATCAATTTCTGTGATTGCTAACCGGCCTAGAAGAAGCAGTGTTGGTTGATGTTCAAATCTTCCAAAAACCGAACAGCAGTGGAGAAGAAATGAAGTAGGAAACCCAACTGGACAGAGGAACAGTGTTGCTTCTGGATCAACTGGTCAATGAGAATTAAAGTGTGTAGATTGGCTCCACGTAGATTTGGCTCCAATTCATCACTGCTGCATTATTGCATTTTTCCTGTTGCTAAATACCTCAGTGTTGTGATGACTTTCATTTCCGATGGTACAGTAGTCCCTCGCTATAACGCGGTTCACCTTTCGCGGCCTCGCGGATTTTTTTAGTGCAATTTTGCATGCTTTTTTTTTTTTTTTTTTTTTTTTTTACAGCACATTGTTTTTTGCGTCCTGATTGGCTAAGGGACTGTAGCCCATTGTCAAACAATCTCCTCCGGTACGGTGTCTCTTGTACAGAATGCGTTCAGCTTGCCAAATTTACATATACAGTATCTTTGATCGCTGGCAGTGTGACTGAAGTGCGGTATGTTTGCAAGTTATTGAGAAAAGTGTATAAAGTGTGTAGTGAGGGGTTTTGCAACCGTAAAACATTTATAATCATTGTAAAAAATAAAGCTGACTATAGGCCTACTTCGCGGATTTCGCCTATTGCGGGTTATTTTTAGAACGTAACTAATTGTAACAAGCTTGATTGTCATTCAGTGTTTGGAGAATATCTCTCCTGCCTCTTCTTTCAGCCATTTTCTCCTCTGCTTAAGAAATTCCTAAGCCTCCTAAAAGTCCTCCTCCCTGCTCTTAGCAGATCTCACCTTGGGAGTACTCTTAAGAGCTAAGATTCTTTAGGAATAGCTTTTATCTTTACTAGGAGCTACTCCTAACTTTGAGAGGGAAACGTCATGATTCTAAGAATTTTCTTAGAATTTGGCCACTAGGAGCAACCCTTAGCGCTAAGAATCTTTAGGAATACGGGCCCAGGTCTAGTTCGTCAGCAGGTAGCTAGTCAACCCTGAAATCAGCCTTAGACATTAGGGACAAACACTATACTTGGCATTAGAGAACTCCCGTTACTGGAAAGTATTCTCGGATGTAGAAGTCAACTGAGAAATCTAACATTGTTATTGGGTTTGCACTGTTTGTTGAGTTATATACAGTCATGTGAAAAGTAGATCTCATGGACAAGCAAACGTTTGACCTTTATCTATATCTTCATATACTTGAACAAAACTACAAGGAACAATTGTTCAAAACGTAAGTAACCCTCAGCTTCAACGGCCCGTATTGTCCCCTTTAGCAGAAATAACTAATTGTGGGGTTTTGCATTTATTGTCCACCAGTCTCTGGGATTGTCTTGCTGAAAATTTTGAGCACTCTTTCATGCAAAATTCCTTGAGCAACACGATTAAGGGTTTTCTTGCATGCAATTCCAGTTTCAAATCCCCCCACAACATTCAATTCAAAATTTGGCTTTGATTGGGCCATTCCATAACCCCTCATTTATTAGTTACCCGTCATTCCTTTGTGGATTTGTTAGTGTGTTGAGGATCATTAGCACGTTGAAAGACAAATGGCCTCACATTTTCTTCAAGCGCTCTTTGATATGATGCAGAATTCATGGTTGAATCGGTGCAAGCTGTCCACGAAGCAGCAAAGAAACACCAAACTGTAACATTTCTGCCATGTTTCACGGCCAGTATGAGGTCCTTATCCTTTGCCAACCATGTCTACTGTTACAGTGGCCAAGCAACTCTATATTTTATTCAGCTCTCTAGAGCATATTAATCCAAAAGACTTGCTCTTTGGAAGTACTTTGTAGTTTGTCAATAGCAAACGCTTTTTCCTGGCAAGCCTCCCAGGAAAGCCAAATTTGTGTTATCCTTTCTGATTGTAGACTCAGGCTCTATGGCATTAATAGTTACAAAAGCTAACTGCAGATCCTGTGGCAAAATTTTGGAGAGACTGAAGATATCATTTGTATATCAAAGTTTCTGCTGTCAAGCTGAATTTGCTTGGGGCGGCCAGTCAAATTGGCAGTCATTCAGAGTCGACGCCTCCTTCTTTCAGTAAAATTATTGAATTCATATTATTTGGAGATCTTTTAAAATCCCTCACAAGCTCATGGGAATCCACAATCTCTTTTCTGGAAGATAGTTATTTAGATCTTGGCATAGCATCACTACATATCCACCTGTCACTCTCTCAGAAGCTTTTAAGATGTGCTACATAGTCTGGAACCTCCAATTCTAACTTTTATGGATTGGAAGATATGAGAAAGGCCAAATTCCTTGTGATTTAAAGTTTTTTTTTTTTTTTTTTTTTTTAAATCTTTAAAAATCAGTAAATACCTATTTTGTCTGTCATTTCTTTGAGTTTATAACATTAATCTGTAATCTCAGGCATTTATTTTTTTCCATTTTTACTTAATTTTTCATGTGACTGTTCTTGACTGACATTTGGAAGATGAAAATAATCTCAGCCACGACAGTGCAGCATCAAATGGACAGCATCTGCAAACCTCTATGCTCAGATGAGTAAAGGTCAGAGAATCCGTGTTGCAAAGATCAAAACCAGCATGAAGAATCCAGGAAGAAGTTGCACTCCACATAGACACTGACTGAAGGAGGTTGGTTTAAAAAGGAACCAGGAACAAGCCTAGTTCTGTAAGAAAAGACGGATCCATCCCAAACCACGTGGTTAAGACTGCCATTTTTCCAGGATTAATGTGAAGCAGACATTATGACGAGTCTGTGTGTTTTAATTCTCCTGACAAACTCTGCCTGTAATCATACTGCCTTCTTAATTCATCATCTGCCTCAAATCTTTACATTATTCGCTGTTGGTTTTTCAAAAAGCACATTTGTTTCAACAGAAGAGATAAAGTGAAACACTCCATTAAAGGCTCAGAACAAATGTAAGAGGAAAGTGTTGCTTTTTATATACTAACAATTCAGTTATTTCTCCGTACTGTAGGGCTCTGTCTTTCACACAAGAGTGTTCTGGCTGATTTTTAGAACTAAGATAAACTTTAGGGACAGATCATGGATACTAAAGACTGAGACATAGAGTACCCAACCATTAATGGAAATTAGCTGCACCGGTTTCTGTTTGTTAACACAACAAGCAAGTTTCAGTAGGAGTTCCTATTTAAATCTCAAACTTCCCACCAGTCCCCTAGAACTGAAGAAGCTTCTTGGGTGAGTGGTGAAACGTATTCTCAAAAAACAAAACAAAACAAAAAAACTCAACAAGTCCAGTTGCCTTTTTTGAACCTTTTTTTTGGATATGCTGAGACATGGAGGATAACAATGACTCATTCTTGGTATAAAAACATTTTTGACTGCGCATTGCCCTGTATGTTTGTTGTTCTTGCTGAAATAAATGTGCCAACTTTGGAACACTGACTCATTAAAAATAATCATTTTTTTCCCCCTCATATTCCGTTCCCTTGTGCCCTGTTTTCTTTCCCTCACATCCACATATCCATCTCTCAATTTCCAGAGCTGTCATCTGACTGTGACTCTTTTCAGGGCTGGGTCCCCAAACTGTCAACTGCAGATCAATCATTAATGACGGGAGACACTCTCAAACAAACTACTATTATGACTGACATGAAAAGTGCCAGTCACATGGTGACAGGTTTGAGTAGTCTGACGTGTGACTGACCACAGAGAGACACGGAGACTACGTGAAGGACGCAAGTAGTCCATTTTTGGAAATGGTGAAAAATACAGTGTGGGTGGTTACAGAGCCCAAAGGAATTATATGTTTTATTTAATAAAAAGTTAAACTCAAAAGATGTCCTGAAGGCGGTGAGGCACTCTTGACTCACAGAACTTTGCCGAAGTTTAGTCATGAAGAAATAAAAAGGCCCAGAGCCATGTGTGGGCACTGAAACGGAAGGCAGTGTGCATTCTAGCAGATGGGTGTGGACCATCTTAAATCAGAAAGTAGCACCTTCTAGATGCATGGCTGAAGATGTACATTTTAGAAATACTCAGGTCACGGATGAAGATTTGAAGCTTGTTTTTTAGTATGGACTCCAGTGCACTAAATTCTACCTCATTTCCCAAATAAATGTTTTATTCTTCTTCTATTCTAAAATATAATTTCATAAGCTATTACCAAACAGCGTTACATGCACCTGCTCTGAGTAAGTTCGTCGCATGCCTCTTGCCTTGGGGCCCCTAAATGGCCAGCTTATTGCCACGGACGCACGGAGGCGCTAGATCACTTAAAGCATCGATCCTGTCCCTGCATTGACTTGTACAATTTGAAACCAGACATGCAACTCATTCAGATGCCCCCTCCTCCTCCACCAGGCTCTCTCACTCCCTCTCTCTCCCCCTCTCTCTCTTTCTCCTAGTCTTTAGCTGCATGTCGCTCAGTCATTCAGCCAGTGGCCCCGGTCCGCTACGCCTGCGTCCACCTCCATACTCCGGCTCTCCAAATCCGAGACGCGCCACCGCCGCCGTCAATGCGGGCATGACATACTGGCAGCAGCAGCAGCAGCAGTAGTGGGCTTTCCGTCAGCCTGCTTTTAAAGCAGATTACAAAGGAGAGGAGCAGAAATAAGAGTAGAAGAGAGTGAAGTGACTCATTTCCTACCACTGCCGTGCGTCGAGAAGAGCGGATGAGTCAATGGCTGGGGCACAGCCTGGAGTTCATGCGCTGCAGCTCAAGCCAGTGTCCGTGCCCGAGAGCCTAAGAAAGGGCAACAAATTTATGAAATGGGATGATGTAAGTAATCAAGCCAGCATTCACCCTTTTCTCTCTCTACCCCCCCTCTACTATGTGATCATTTCTGCACGCGTTCTTTGCATGCCCATACCATCTGTAGGCTACTCATGCAACAGCAGCGAGAGATTTAATTGTCAGTGGCACTGACAGAGGGCTGATTGCGTTTGGCTTCCTGGTTAGCGGTTCGGAGAAATACTGCAGCCGTGGTGTCTGCTGACATGTGCTTTGTTTACATTTGCCAATTTACAGTATTTGTACGTGCGCGCGGGACGGGGTGCACGCGCATTTGCCAGGGCACGTGTATGTGTGAGAGAGAATGTGCTCTTAAAATCAAATTACACATCCCGGTTCACTGGAAACGTTTGATCAATCAACTCCATTTAATTAGTGTATTGAGTCTCAACCATAAAGAGAAAGGAGCTGGATGCATGTTTCTATTGCTTGTGTTTATTTTAGTGTCATAGGAAGGTATTATGAAGGTTTATAAGTGTAGTGAAATGACCTTCATTAAAACTGATTACACACTGCTGGAGTTAGTAGTAACAGGCAGCGTTGGCCGCACTGCACTGCACCTCTCTTCTGCAACAAATCAACACATCCCTCTAATAATCCTGCAGAGAATTCACATACAGCCACTGCACTTACACATTGAGTGCAAATGGAATGACCTTATTGCGCTCAGTGGTTATTTTCATCTCCTGTGCTGTCATCACAATGGCTCTCTGTATCCTGAAAGGGACTTTCTGAATATTTGTTTGTTTCCACAGTATGTCTGATTTGAATAACCGCACGCATTCCTCTGGTTCCTCGAGCCACGATGTCTTGTGTGATCATTTGAATATGAGCGCGATTGTGTCTTGGTTACTTTTGCTGTCTGGGTGTCTTTTTGCAGAGAGATGGGCTCACCTGTAACTGTTGTTCATTATGATAAGGTGTTGTTTAATGTACATGCAAATCATACATTTAGATATTCAAAAACCCAAACAAGGCTGAATCAGGCAACTGGACTTCTTGGTTTCCTTGAAGCAGAGACACAGTTTGTTAAAAGGGAGGGAGGGCAACGTGGAAGTGGCAATGCGCTAAGTGGGAGATCTCTGACAAGGGCCCCCACCTGACACAGCTCTGCACACTCAGTCCTGTTACATACTGTTTGCATGACTCTTTAAAGTAGAATATAAGTAAGAATCACAACTGCACCCAGTTCAAATGAAAGTAAATTATCCCTCTGGGAACGACAAAAGAAAGGAAAAGGAAAAAAGAAATCAAGACAATTGTAAGTGAAGCAGATAATGATCATAATAATACTTACCTGAATACTGGTAGCATAAGCTATGATCCCTCAGTTAGAGGCATTTGAATAAAATAACTTCCGCTAGCATCTCATTATTTCATTTATTCTTTCTTTGACAGTTAACAGTTAACATAGGCATTTTAAAAAAAAAAATACAATTTTATAAAATCATCCTCGTATTCCCTGAGCTCAAGTGAGCCAAGCACAGCACAGATGGCATCAGAGGACGGGCGTTAGAAAAGTGCGAAGCGGTCAGTACAGATAGCAGAGAATGAATTATGCAAACCTACCACTATGCCAATCATCAGTCTCAGGCTTAAATAAGAGTAATTCCTCAATATGTAATCACTAATGAGGAGCCATTCCTTCAGCTTTGGCTTTGTTGTGAGAAGGGATGTGAGTCTGTTTCCCCTAACAGCCCCAGTGTTTGTGTACTGTTCTTTGTGCATGTGGGCCTATCTCCAGGAGCAAGTGCCCACCAGGCCTTTCCTGCGAAAACACACGCCATCGAAAGCAGACAGAGATACTCTCTCTGTTTTATTTCCCTGACACTCCTTCCTTCCTCTTTCCTCTCTGTATCATTTCATGGAAAGAATCACACAGGAATACAAACAGAGAGTGAGAAAAGCTACAGCAAATTGTCAGTGGCAGAAATTTTTAATTAAATCATCTTCTTATCATGGCTTTGGATGTTGGGCTCCACTCAAACCTCTTTTAACAAGAAATTGTCAGAGGAATGGAAAAAATCCAGTAATTTATTGCATTGGTCTGTTTTTGTTTTTTGTTTTTTTTTGCATTTTCAGTGGAAATTACATATTTTTATTGAACACTACTTGGCACTATTGCAGTTCCGTGGGGACCAAAAAGCTCCACAGCTGTGTAAGGATGGCATACCTGCAGGAGCTGCAGGAACAGCAGAGGAGTTTTCAGAGCATCTGAGCTTGTGAAGAAAAGCACTGCAGAATCCAGCTCACAATGCTTAGTGACTGACAGTTGAAAAAGCAATCAGAAAACTTCTCGAAATGTTTGCAAATGCCTCGAAGTCCCAGACCATCCGATCCTCCCGCATACATACGTGCCCAGACAGACACCTTCTATTTGTGTTGCTGCCACTTGTAGACAGGTGGCTGCTTCTGCCGCTCATGAAATTCCTGGTTACGGGTTAGAATACCGCCTGGATCGTGTTATTATTTGTCAGTCAGTTCACATGGCACATTTAGCACCAATGACTGCTTTCTGCAGAGGGTGAACGCGGCATAGGCAGCCGTCCAAGTCCTTTGGGAAAGGGACGTCTCAAGGATCACTGACAGAGACTGGCGAGATGTGAAATTTGTGAAAGATGAAGCTGGCTCTGTGTAAACAGAGATTTTTTTTTTCTTCACATAAGCTTACACTTGTATTATACCCCTTTGGTCTGGTGTGCATTGAATAAGATATTATCAGGCTCCAGGGGAGAGCATAAAATCCTTTAAAAGTTGTAGAATATGCCATTAGCATACAGAGCAGGAATATGCTGAGCTCAAATCCACTCCATAACACCCCCCCTCAGGTGATGGCTAATGCCACAGACTCTTCCATAAAAATAATGGCAACGTCTTTTGTCTGGGTTCCCTCGGGGTGTTTATATTTTCGCAAGTAAGTCAGTAATCTCACCCTAATTCAGCAGAAAGCAGAACACTGCTGGCTAATGTGGTCCCATTAATGACAAATCCCGCCTAAAAGTCAAGAAACGATAAAAAAACATGTAGTCAAAGGAGTCTTCAATCCACAGTTCTTTTGTATACTTTAGTTTTCAGTAAATGTGCAGTCCCATGAGGAAATCTTTCCTGAGTGTCCATAATAGCCTAATGTGTTTGTAGTGTTGGACATGGAGAGTTGCGACATTAAGAAGGTGGTGAAAATGACTGCTCTCACATCATTAGGCAGACTCCCAGTGGTCTCAACGCATCTTCTTCTGCCATCACAGACAATCCATCATTCGCTGCATCTTGTTCACTGAACTGAACCGTTTAGGGAAAATTTCAACAGCTTTCTGTCTTTGGTGCAACTTGTTATCGTTTTATACATTTTTCTCTGAGTAACTGACAAGCTTTGCAGAGGATGAGGTGGAGATACTAATCTGTGAAGTCGCAGAAACTGGTCTGTGGGTCGTATGACGTGCTCTGTCTAAGAGCTGCTAACATGAGGCGTTTTTTCGTGCCCTCAGGCCATAAATAGTGTGCGTGTGCTGCCTGCATTCGGATGTATGACCTGCGGCTTTTGTCACTCAATCAAGCTTGTAAAGATTGTGCAACCACGTGAGCACAACCAAAACGATTCCTCTTGAGTCTCTGATAGATTTCATGGGAGTGGTGGGTTGCCATAGCGAACATCACTATAGCCAGCAGTGAGCGAGTCGTTCATTTACTTTTGGTTAACTTCTTTCTTTTCTCTAATCTCACCACAGATTTCAGTCTATCATGAAGCAAATGTGTCAGGTTCTGTCACTAGTGGTTGTCTTGTTTAGACAGTATGCAATGATTTCTAATGGCTCTGTACGCCTCAGCACAGACTCCTCTGCTACCGCCCACCCCCTTCCTAATACTCTACTCTGCAAGTCGCATAAGGTCGCACCCAAACATGATAACTGTGTAGCAGATGCAGACCATTAGCTCCGTCTCCCAATGCTGTGATAGGGACATCATTAGAAGCCTCATGAAGACACTTTGAAGATTTTCTTGCTCCGTGCAGCGAATGCGGTTTCAGTCTCTCTGATCTCACAGCCATGGCTGATGGAAGAGCACAATATGCCACTGTTCAGCTGAACCACAGCCACTGTGGACACAGGAAAAAAGGGCTCTTTCTTTTTATAGAAGCATCCAATAATATCTGGCGTTGCCATGTATGCCTCAGGGTCAAATTGTGTGCGTGTGTGACTTGGAGCCATGTGTGTGCAGAAACTCTGGGAAAGCATTTGTCTGTTACAAGAGAGGAAAATGGAAACATCAGCTGTGAAACAAACTGCAGTTTGTGATTGTAGTCATCGCAAATGCTCGCACACACACTGAAACACACACTGTTCCTTGGTCATCTGTGGCGATGCCAGGTCATGGATTGGAAAGTACCTTAGAAGGAAAGGATTGTGTGCATGCTTACAACATAAACATCGCTTTTAATGTCATTTCAGATTCTGGTATGAGAGCGGTAATGTAGAAAAAACAACGCTTTGATCTTGACAAATGAATTAATTGGCTTACCCAGAGAGTATACTACCTCGAAGCATGGACTAAAGACTCTGACAGGGACACACACATTGACTCCAGATGTCTTTTCTTTTTTTATTACAGGATTCTACCACTGTGACCCCGGTGACTCTTACAGTTGACCCCAAAGGTTACTTCCTGTATTGGACCGACCAGAACAAGGTGAGACACCATGGTAATGAGACAGACTGCTGCGATCCGTCTGAGCCTTGAAACTTGACGCCTGCCTTGAAAGTCTTTTTGCAGTCTTAACGTTTTAATTTAAAGATGAAATTCAAATAGAAGCCCAGATTTAAAGCTTATCAAGGCAGCAGGACATCATACATTGATTCCTAATACTCATTCAGAGTTATCACAGCAGCTATAATAGTTTCCTCCACCTCTATTTGGAAAAGTTAGATATAAAATTAGCATTGTATGAAGCACATAATGCAAAGTTTCCACCTGAACTGTGTGCCTCTACATTTACCATGATTAGCGAAATCATAATGAGATAGCTTGAACTTCATGTTTGTATTCTCGCAGGCTGAGTTAAAGAATCTGTGGCATATGTGGTTTTGTTAACACGCTGATTATCAGTTGTTGTTATCTAGAGTGAAAGTCACAACTGCCGCATCATATCATTTCGTTTGGCATGAATCTGTGCGGGTGTCATCAAGAGATACGGAGCGAACCGAGTGCACACCTGCAGGCACAGCTGAAGAAAACAGAATGGACCTTTGTGTTTAGAAACTGCGTACAATATAATCTTGCCTCACCTTGATTTTGACAGCGTTGGAATTGCATTTCCAGGGGAAGTTACACTGCTTCAGGCATGGAAAGCTGCTATATTACCACAGCAAGTGTATCGTTTGTCCACAGATTTCACAGACAGTTGCTTGTTACTAACCTAACGACTTCTTCATTCAACACTGCCAATACACCATCCAGTACTCATTACCATGGCAACACCATTAGAATTTGTGGCCACATTAAGTGTTCCAGTTGTAATCATGGTGGTACACCTAGAGTTATTAGACAGAGATCACAAGCTCTCTGGGAAGTGTTTCCGCGCTTGGAAATTACTTCTTTAATTGTGGTGGAGCAGAAAGACCTCAGCAGGATTTTATTATATGTTGTCACATTTTCCAACATTGTGAAGATTTGTTTTTATTTGTTTCATTATGTCTGACTTGGAGTTTGATATTCTACAAAAATAGAGGCTCCCAGTTAATCTCCATCATGTCCCTGACAAACACCGACCCATTCTTTGGAGCTTCCTCCCTTTCAGTTCTGACTTAAACCAGTAAAAGAGCATTTCTGGAAAAGAGGCAGATATCTGAACTGCTGCACCTGCAGTGCTTAACTCGACACCTGTGAGAATATTCCATAGCGCTTTGTGTCCTTTTTATTTTTTGCACTCTAGTTACAGCATGGCAAAGAGTTTCATGATAACCAGGAACATGGTTGTGAAACTTAAGATGCTAGATGCTATCAGACTCAGTAACCTTATCAAGCACTTCCTCTCTGTTTAACCTTGAGTGTGCACACATTTTGCAGAGGCCATTCCAGTTTGCACGGTTTATTTGCATGTACAGCTGTTGAGTGCAGGGACTTTCTCCACAAGCTTAATGTGTTGCTGTTCTGTTTGTGTGTCTGACAATATCAGCAACCGTACTCAGAAATAGACTAATGAATAGCTGCCATTGAGTTGGCGTTTTTGTAAATGAGAGTATTTCACTGTCGTCACACAAGAGCACAGACAGCAGTGCTGACCAAGACTTGGCCTTTGCACGCACACCTTGCACACAGTATGTGTGTCACTTACGAGTGCAGCACTGCTGCTGTTTTGTAACAGAGAAAGGATCCCATTATGTTGCCAGTCCGTAAATGAATACACTGTATGTAGAAAAAGCTTGTAGATGCAGTTCTACCAAACAATCAATGAGGAAAGACTTTCCACTCTTAAAAGAAAGGGAAATGGATAGAAAAACAGAGCTTTTGATGTCTAACTTGCTCGTGTTAAGTGTTGAAAGAGTCTGTGGTCAGAGCTAACAAGTGTGATTTTCTGCTAAGAGAATAGAGAGAGGCTCGTTGACATCCATTCGTCATTATTTCCTGTGCCTCTGTCAAAAGGCTAGGATTTTGAATGATGATGCTTTCGTGTGTGTGTGTGTGTGAGGGGGGGTGCCTGTTCTGTCTCGGCAATGACAACAGTTCCGCTGCACACATAATAACTCAAATTGATACCAAGCACGGCCCGGGCAAAACTCTATTAGGGCACAGAGAAAGACACTCGTTATATTCCTCTATGCCGCATTGTGTTCACAGAAGCGCGTTTGTGAGTGTTGATAAAGATGTTTTGTCCTTTGGTTTTTGCTAAGGTTTAATCACGATGGTATTGAACATCTGTTCAGCAGACCAATTTGAACAAGCCACGATGCTGTGTCCGGTTGTTATGTGTGTGTGTGTGTGTGTGTGTTTGTGAGAGACTCAGCCTGATAGCCTGCAGAGTAAAAGCATTCCTCAGATTCTTCAGAAGCACAGCAGAACTGTACTGCCTACTGCGCTGACTCGTGAACACACATTGCCAGTGATGGATACAGTCTTATTACAGTTATTTGCTGTATTTTCTGTTCTGTTATTCACTGAATGCCTTTGACACTACTCAGTTTACATTGCAAAAGTTATCTGAATAATTTTCCCTCTTTGTGAAGTAAAAAAAATGTGTTTATTGATGCACGCTCAGTAAAATAACACTCTGAGCCAATTAGCAGTGTGTGTCAGAGCTGTGAACATGTTGGACTCGAGTAATGAATCTCTGTCCTCTGACTTGACAAAAATCAAAAAAGGCCTGCGGCTGTTTGCTTACTTATAACTCCACTTGGACTTTAGCCCTTTGTCTTGGAATGATTGGTATCCTCCGCAAACTTAGAGAGTAAAGGGCATATTATCAAAAAAGCGAGCAGTACATAAACTCTTTACTTTCCTGAGTAGAGTTAGTGTCTAAATCAGGACAACAGGCAAATCAGAACGCTCAAACCGTATGCGGGGGTCAGTAGCAACACTGGAACAATGCAGCTTAAAATAACATGAAAAGTTTGTAAGCTTTGTTTGACCTTCAAAGGTGCACAAACAACGGTAAGTTGAGCCTAGTGTAAGCTAGCATTACTTAAGATGGCAATCTTGAACATTCAGCCTTGGTTAATTTGGTGACACATTTAGCTACTAATGGCAACGGCAACTGTGATCTGATTTTATATTGCACATAGGGGAAGGCAGGGCACAGTGAAAGTAGTCTGGGACCTCGCTGAGAGGTTGGAGTAGTGCAGCTCCTCATCTAACGGTTCACTTTTGCTGCAACGTCTTGTTCCATTACTCCCTGAAATATTTCAAACAGATCCTTACAAAAATGCCAAAAATGACTGTTGTCTTGTGGTAATTGCTAAGCTAATAGAAACCATAATGCATTTCTTGTGACTCCCTCATAATTAAAAGTCAGCTTCTGCTTTGCCAGTTAAATGTTTTTCATGTGAAGCCGCAGCAGTAGGAAATGTTGAGTTTGCATTAGTAGCAGTCTCTGAACCCATCACCTCTCGTCTGATGACAATTTATTATTCTGCATTCAATTCAAGATATCTGTTTACAGAAAGAACATTGGCATACTGCCACCTCATTTGGCCATAGTGTTTCAACAGACATTTATTTAAATGAAAATCTCAGATTTCTGTTTAAAGAGGATGTGTTAATTACTGCAGATAACAATTATATTGTATGACACAAACATAAACTCACTCAGCCCTTAACACGGTGGATGTGGACATTTCTATTCAGCATTTGTTATCCTAAATGTGATGTTTGCTATTGGTAAATAATGGGAAATGAGTGATGTGTGATTCTCTATCTGTCATTGTTGAGTGGCCAGCAGTAAAGCAAGTGTAACTTTCGCTGCTGTTCCTAATTGACTGGACGAGGACTTTGGATTCCATAGTTGGGATTTACTTCATGTCAGCTAGTGTGACCGAGACACTGAGGTGGACAGAGGATAGAGGATCTGTGCTTTTAATTCAGCCGTGATCAATTCCTCTGTCGAAGTCTGATCCAACCGTGGATGTCAGCCATGTTTTAAGGTCAGAGAGGCAAAGTTTACTTTTGGCGACAATGTCAGATCTGTTTATGTTCTTTGCTTTTTCTTTCTGGCGAGCCTTTCAGCTGTCGACTTCGGGCTCCAGGATCCCACTACTTTCGTTTTGGTGCCTCTGTTGTAGTCACAGTAAGTCATGCTGACAATGTGGCCTCATTTGCAAAAAGATAGAATTCTGTGTAA
This sequence comes from Chelon labrosus, assembly GCF_963514085.1. Taxonomy (NCBI): domain Eukaryota; kingdom Metazoa; phylum Chordata; class Actinopteri; order Mugiliformes; family Mugilidae; genus Chelon; species Chelon labrosus. The sequence goes on from NC_140347.1 coordinate 24,405,917, forward strand.
GACATGTCAGAAGTATGATAAGTTACAGTACTTTTAATGATTCCTGATAGGGTTTGTTGGGGGAAACGGAGGTGACATAACCATGGCAGCGGCTCAGGATACGAGCTAAAACATCCTGAATTCAACAATAAGATTCATTAAAGTTTTCACTTGCCTTGGTCCTCTGCTAATGGACACTTGCCCAAACAAGAGCTTGAACAATGCTTGTTGAGGATAGTTAACATAGTCTTATACTTGTTACCTCTCTTCCTCTTCCTCTGAGGACAGAAACAGGTGCAAAGTGTGTGTGAGTCCAGCATGGTGTGAGCTATGCCTCCATTTCTGCACACTGCTGTATTTTTAAACAGGGTACTGCTATGTAAACTACTGCAGTCATAACTCTTCCATGTTTGTATGTGTTTGTTTCAGAGTCCATTTGGCTGGCTTTTTATGTTTCTGTATGCTCTCTCCTTCACCTTGAGAGATGAACATACAGATTCACAGACGGAAAAAAGAAAGGCTGAACTAACGATGATGGCAAAGACGGCGGTGTTGATTTTGTAGATGATAATGACTCTGGGCTCGATAACGTAGGTAACAATAACATTGGTAGTACAAGAGAAATGTGTGTCAGCTCAATGTAAATGAGTACCATTCAGTTAACCTTAAGTCAACACAGGCCCGTCCAACATTAGAAATAAATTATCAACAGCGTCATAAACACTGGTGGGAATTCACTGCATTACAGTTTCCTTTTTCCTCTTAAAAACCAAAGCCTCATATATTCAGAAAACATCCAGGTGAGGTGTTTTTTTCCAGCAACAAATGCATTATGTACAAGGAAATGGACTACACTGTGTTTATAGGTTCTTTGTTCAGATTTGGACTAAAACTTCCTGTTTGGAGTTTTGCAGGTGTGCATCAGACTTTGAAATCTGGAATTACAAAGCTTTCGCAGCCTGACCTCACCAGAAAACTGTCATGGTGGTTTAGCCTCTAAGTTGCTACGTTTATTTTTTGTTGATGTGCGACCTCCTGTGTCCTTGAGCCCATGTAAAATCTTGCAGATGTGAGAAGTTTACAGCTACTACCTACTTTAGTGATATATATTCAGTGCTGATCTTTTTTTAAAGTCGCTTCGGTGCCTAAACCTAACCAAACAGCTTCTGGAAAGTTAAAGGTAATGCTCCAACACGGTATACAAAGCCCAGTGTTTTTGGTGGAAGGCCGGTATTTGACTTATGTCGCTATCAAACCCTCCTCCTCTGAAAGCAGGCACCTATTCAAACTACCTCGCCTGCACTCAAATTTGTTGCACATGTAATTTCTGCAGACAAGCATATGTGTCATTTTGGAGTCTCTAGCAACCTACTGTATCATTTATATATGAGGACGTGTTGAGTATATGTTAAATTCAGTTGGTGACAGACTGGCGACTGCTTCTATTTCGAAGATATCATTGTTTGCTTTTTACCTGTTTTGAATTTGCTTAAAAATTGGCCACAAACAGCCTCTGACTTTCTTGATATGAAGTCATTATTTTCGTTCTCCACTATTGCAGACCACTTCCCTGTTGGTGCCATGGTAACTGGAGACCAACCTGAGTTGTTCACCTAATTTGACCACGTTTACGTACATGCAGTGTGTATGTCATGCTTCAAGTAACAAACTCCGATCTATCAACACATATGTCAGCACCGAGTGTGCGACACGCCTCATGCTCCCACACACTTATAAGCACCTTCACGCGCGCACACACACACACAGCAGCATTCCTGCGGTGTCCAGCCAAGAACAGGTGCTTCTATAGTAGGTTATAAATAAGTTTTGCTCCTGTTGGTTGTGCCTGCTTCTAGGAGGAGGAGCTATGTCGCACGGAGAGGTGGACTGACTCAGTCAAATTAACAGCCTTTTGGTTTCGTTGCCATGGTTGCTATGCGACAGCACACACCTTGGAAATGTCACGTTCTCTTTCGTCCCCTGCTCATATTCTGAAGAATGGTGCCATTTTGAAACTGATATCATTGTTTCCTTGTGTGTGCGCGTGTGTGTGTGTCCTCATGGGCAGGCTGTGGTTATAACGAAAGGTTAAACACTTTCTCTTGGGAGATTTATGTTTCAGCAGTGTGCCAATTTCGGGACATTCGCCGGACAAGCTCTCAGCATATGGCATTGAGCGATGTTCAGAGGTGAAAGACAGTTCACTGCGGGCCAAAACCAGACTCACTCAGTTGGCAGCTGGTATGTGAGGGGCATTTGTGAATGAGCCTTGAACTGACCTAATCCAGAGCACCAGTAAGGCTGTTCAGGTTTATAGTTTGGGGACACTTGATGCGTAAACACGGACACACACCCTTTCTCTCCTCTCTCTGTCACAGCGGAGTTCACACATCTGTTTCCTCCAACACAGCAATTTTCTGTGATTACAGAGGCTGCTGCTCCCACACCTCCGTCAGCACTATATGGGAGTGAGAGACTAGGCATAAATCCGCAGCCAATCTACTGAAAGTGAGTTGTGACCTCTGCCAAGTTATAGCCTGGCACACAGAGGCCTAATTTTATCCAGACCGCTAGTTAGAGCAAGAGATGAAGTGGAAAAAAAGAAGAAATAAGAGAGATGATGATGATCTTTATATATATATATATATATATATATATATATATATATATATATATATATAATTTTAAAAAAGGGTATATGCTACATTTGTTAGCTGTATGTGCACAATATGTTTATTTATGTACACAATAAAACACCATAAAATGTCTGAATTTTGAAAAACAAACAAAATATTTTTAAAACCCACTGGGATTTACTTTTTGTCATGCACACAGTACATGACAGATGGTGCACATGTTGAAAAGTCTTGAATTCAGATAATATTAGACAACTAATATATAACTATTAGACGTCAGCTTGATCTTTGGTCATCATAATAATAATGAGATTCTGAGTTAGACGAGGCGTCCAGTGTAGAAGACGGGTGAGAACACCCCCAGGACGTATTGAGATCACATTTGAGAGATCCGATCTCTGATCATACTCAGAGGTGAGGTCTGGGTTGCATGTGTCTGCATTTATCTGAATAAGTTTGGGGGTGTGAACGCAATGTATCCTGAGTCACATTAAAGACCGCCCATACTCAACATCGACGCTCCTTCATCAGTTGGGTTTTGCCTCATTCATTCATTCAAAAAATCACACAGCCGCTATTATCCTCTATAAAGGAAAAAGCACAGTAAGTGATGTCTGTTCATTAGCAATGAGAGCATTTTAAAATAGTCTGTCCTTGCAGCTGTTAACTAAGTATTTAATATAAGTACACGAGTGTATTTCTGTGTTATAATTGATTATTATTGATGCGGTCATGTTAATGAATAAGGAACCATGTGTATTCAAGATATGTATTTCTTCAGTCACCGGTGTCTTTATTTACCTTTATTACCAGAGATTACAGTGCGTATGGAAACTTCCATGGTTGGAATTATAATCTGAGTTTTGTGCAGGTCTAACTAATGTCAGGGTGGAGATCAATAAATAATAAGTTAACGTGTGTGCCAAAGTCATGACACACACACACACAAAACAGCGCTGTTCTCGGTTCTGGACCATTGGTAGAGATCCATTGGAGACAGTAACTGAAAGAATATTCTACTGCACCCCAGATGATGTTAGAGTTTATTTATATACAGAGGGTGAAACTGAGATCAGATCTGGAGACTCATTTGGAGACACATGTTAATGCAGGGGGTCCGAACACACACACCTAAAGCTGGCCACTTACGATCAAATCCCCCAGATCGGATCTTAATGCAAAGTCTGAACGAGCCTTACGTGAGTTTTATGACTCTGACTCCGCTGTCTATTGTTGATAAGGGTCTATTATTGTCAGAGTGATAATACATTTTATATGGCCAGTGTGAAGGTAACCATAAGCGGCTTCTAGACAGTTCCTGGGGCTCACTGAAGGTAAATACCCCCTGGGGAGCCCCCTCGAGAACGACATACCTTCAAGGGCCTTTTTTCTCTTTTTGCATTTACACCACACTAATAGAAACACTGAAATTATGTACTAGCCTGCTAGTGGTTTTTTATAGCATTGTCACTTTGTGACTTTATGCAGCATACAACAGCATACAATGTTGTATAGACTCAATAAAACCTTGACTTCACTGCTGGCCCTTTTCTCAGTGGTTTGTTCCATTTTTAGGGCTAGAGTTGGGAGCTTTTGTTGCAGGTTAATATTTTACTAATGTTTACACCATTCATCTTACATCAGCAAAGGTTCCTGTTGTTCGGAGTACATACCGTGAAGTATGGGCCAAAAAAGACCATAAAAGAAGTACCATGGTTCTCAGTTCCTGCATTGCGAAAACAAAAAGGGGTGTTCTTTCTCCAAATATGGAACTCTGAAAAACTTCTTGTGGTCTGTAAGTGCTTACAGTCACCTAGTGCTAAAAGGACTGTTTATTGTAACATTGCCAGGTTTTGTCGACCATAGTACTGCTCACTGTAATTTCTTATGCAGTCATTATTTATGCTAAAATAAACTTGTCATGGCACCATGCTTTTTTTTTTATTTGCATCTTCAACGCAGATTTTAGTAGTGCAATGATAAATGCAGTCCGTCGAACACAGTGTTGCGTACTGAAATATGTATGACTTAGTGTCACGAATGCTGATGCAAATCATTTCACAAAATTGCTCAGACAGTTTGTTGAGACAGTACCATTACCTACAGTAGATACCAGCCACCCAGTGAGCATTAGGCCTCCTAATAAACATTGAATGGCAAAAGCTTACAGCAAAAGGTCAGGGCTGGATTATTGATAGCAGCCATTTATACCTGTTATAGACGTAATTTATTGTTTTTCAAGAACACAATGTTTTGTCACAACACTACTTAAACATTATGACAGTCAAACCAGCCTCTTGCCACATTATTTGAGAACACTTAGTGCTCCTAAAACAAAATGTTAAACAAGAACAGTTTTTTTTCCATCTTAAAGTATTTATTAAGTGTCCTGAAGAACAGCTCGGCTCGAAGCAGTCCTTCCTAATACAGGAGAATGTAAACTGTCAACCTGTCCGCTTAGCGGGACAGAACTGAAATTGTAGAGAAACAATGGCCTGGATGTTGGCACTTGCAACTTGGCACAGTAGAGTGAGTAGCTCTTTAGCAGAGAATCATGAGTAGAAAAAGAGAAGCGTTAAATGAAGAAAAGCACTGCCAAACTATTCAGTATTAGCAGTTCCTGAGTTACCTCAGAAGCTTTTGTTAGTGCTTGAGTAAGTCCGTTTTTTCTCATTGAATTCTGATTAGGACTTTTTCGCCACCGCTCTGTGCTGGTTTGGTAAACAATACATCAGGCGAGGACACACACAGGGTAACACTAAAGAAGAAGGAGGAGGAGGAGGAGGAGGAGGAGGAGAGACATTGTTCTGTTCATTTCCTCTCCTGAACAACTGGAGTCCATTCACAAAACTTGCAGGCGCAAACCGGAACGGCAACGTTTTTGGCCACTTTCGAGCCTTTCAGCTGATTAATTCTCCATATGGTGCCAAAAACATTTCAGTGTCAATCCCATGGCCTTGGCAGAGTCACAAGTAATAAAACGGGGGGGGGGGGTCTTCTCAATGACGTCAGCTCTGAATGACTGGCTAGCTTAAAAGAGTGGCTACGATCTCAACCAATGATGTGACTTGAAGCTGATGATGATGAAGCAGCAGCAACGGAAAGGTAACAGTCGTGATGTCATTGTCATGTTAGTGACATCATTTGCGTACAACACTTTCTTTATGAGGATCTCAACATCCTCAGACAGATGGTTTGCTTCACAGTGTACATTAGCGTTTTTCCTAACCCAGCTTCATAAGACAACACTTGTTTTAGTGTAAAGTCATCACTGAGATCAGAACGTGGGACTCCTGGTTTGCTGACTTGTGCCGTATATGCAGTGGTGTGACGCTACTCTTGGATGATACGTTGCTGACACCAAACACGGTACATCGGCACGTCCCGCTTGATACTTGTGGACAAGTCCTGGTGACGATCAGACTGTCACATCAGTATGCCAATAATTTTTTGTCACTGATCCATGTAATTACTTTATATTTAGATCTTTCAAAAGCATGTAGGCCAAAAGAAATGACAAGCAGTTCTTTAGTAGTGTCATTCTTTCATTTCAAGTACATTGATTATATTTAGATTTACTGAAAATATCCATATGTGGTCTGAGCTACTGAGCTGTAGCTTGAAATGATGCCATTGGCATGAACATGGCCTATCAGTATCAGTTGGAACCAGCATGGTGATTTCATTTTGGCGGAAAACCAGCGACACGCCATCTGAGAGCAGGGACATACCACTGTGGAGTCGTAATAAGCAAAGGAATCAGGAGTGTTATGCCACTGACCACTTTTTGATCTCACCATTCTTCATTTTGGTGAAGAGCTTCACTGGGTAAATATAAAATGTTTATATTTGGGAGTAACATTTTACCTATCTTCATGGTTGGTTGTTTCGTTGGCCCGGGATTGTAAATGCAGCTAAATGAAATCAAATCACATTAGAGCAATTTATTTTAGTATTACGTGAGGCAGGCGTTCTCATCGAGTCATCTGAAGCTTAAATTAGTCATGGATGATTTAATGAGTTTCATATATAAAAAAAAAAAATAGATGATATTGCTTTTGGACTAACAGCTTGTGTGCAGTAGACTGCAGCTTGTGTTGGCCTAATCAAGGGCCCCTGTCTGACTGCCTGTTTAAAATATGACAGCAGAGTGAAGAGGATGATTAAGCTTCTCGTTGTCTCATGGGTCCAGGTATTTATAACATTTATGCTGGCCTATTTCTACGCCACTTATTCAAAACTGATCTCTATTGTGGTGATTCCTATTCGACTGACACAGATCACGCAGACAGCAGTTTGACACTGCATGCAAAGTGTTGGTCTGACGGTGGCGCAGACCACAGGGGTACGAGAGCAGAGCAGGAAAAGGAAGAGGGAACCGGTAAAGGGAGACTTACCTTGGATGAATGCGACTCAAATAATTACACCGCCTTTCTCTTTAGCCGCCTCAGTCCGCTCACTTGAACACCGTCAGAGCTGTCGTATTTCAAACGTGAAAAAAATAAAAATAAATAAGGATGCCTTTCTGGTGCCGAAGAAAGAGCTTAATGAAATTGTGATGTGGTGCACTGAGATGTATGGTTAACAGTGATGCCGGTAAATTGACTTTATATCTGCTCAATAGACTGCAGTCAGCTGAAAGGCCTGCTTCAATCTCACTTTCCCCATTTTTGTTAAATTCTGCCTGCGTCGCTCTCTATTTCTGTCAGGCTTTGGCTCTGCTGGTCCCTCCGTCATTACTGTCTCAGGACAAGCTGATTACCTCTTCATTATTGGCTGCCATTTATATATATTGGTTTTGCTGCTGTAATAAGATGCTGTGCTCTGAGGGTAATTATTTCACAGCAGTGTTTTTTTTCCTTTGTGAAATGACAGTTGCTGAGCTTCATACCAACTGTTAAAATCTTTCTCCTTGCTCAAGTACACCGCTTTTTCTGATCCATTGCTGTGTACAAGGAACACGGACTTACAGTATCCCCCTATAGGCTGTTGTACTCCGTTTTATGACAGGCAGTGAACCTTGAACATTCAAACCTTTAACACGGAATATGGCTGTGTAGCGTGTAAGACCCCGGGCAGTAGCTTTTTCCGGAGTTTAGATTTGTCAGCGTGACACAGTCATGATTTGAATAGATTTAAATGTGCAGCCAAGCCCAGTGTGCTGTTGTAGCTGTCAGTTAGATATTTGCATGGCTGAGACACAACGGAACTGTTGGATGAGCTCTGCATCACAACGCGGCTGAATCAGTCAGTGTCAGCTTGTGTTTTCTTTTAGCCACACTGGTCTGGCAGTGCCACCAAGCACAACCAGAGATATTACAGCTATTCTCTGTAACCATTGCATTTAGCCTTGTGTTCACTGTTTCATATTAGTGGTACTGGACTCGAATTCGACTCTGTTCAGTGTACAACCTTCGTTTTGTAATTAAATTTCTTCTGGCCATTTCTAAAAGTGTTAGTACCAAAAATATTCTGACTTATTTTAAATGGCCACAAAGGCCAGGATAGTGTGTGCTTAAATCCAAAAGCAATTTTGGACCCAACAGCTACTCCCTGGAAGTAACTATCCACTTTTGAGCAGCCCACGCAAGCTAACTTCAGGGGCTTCTGTTTTCTGCTTTAACTTGCTTACAGTTAACTGCAACACACACACAAAAAAAGGAAACACTTCTACCAACATTTAAAGAAACTATAGAATAAAGCTCCTCCGAAGCACCTGTAAAGAGGAGTAGTGGCACGTACTTTCAGACAGTTGCTTGTCAGAAACATTCATGGTGTCAAGATAAAAGTAACTGCTTGAAGAACAAAAGAGAGCTTAAAGGGAGAAACTCAATCCTTTAATTTCTTACCAAAGCCAGGAATGTCTTCACTTTTCTCCACAGCTACTCATCCGATGCCTTCACACTTCCAAGTAAGTGCAGCGTCGAGTTCGAAGTCATTTAGATGAGAAGTTGTCATAGAGAATTTTGGCCTAAAGTTATTTACACTTTCATAACTGTCACCGGGGAACTGTGTTTAAAGTTAGCACAAGCTTCAGACACACTGCAGACCTCCACAGTTGCCAGAAAATCAGGTGACCTCAGTAGCGGACATAGGTCTTCAGGGGGTGTGGGCCGTCACTTCGAATAAAGCCACAGTAGGCCTGTTCTGTACAAGCACGTTTCTTCATTAGTATCTAACCCTAACCCTAATTGCTGCAGGACTTTTACCCAGCTTGTGCTAGGTGGGGCTTGTGTGTAGTCATTCTTCAAGTTTTATTATTTGGCCTTCTTGGAAAAACAAAGACTACCCACCCACCTCGACAGTTGTGTGCTTTAGAACATGGAGATATTTTAGCTACAGGACAGAATCTGTAAATCTATGATTTCTTTTGTCTTAGCCCTAATTAACATCAGTGTGAGTGATTCTGCTTAGCTCACTAGACCGTTTCTTAATCGGATTACAGCTGGGCATCGACCATTATGGTCACCAGTCAATAAAATGTGGAGAGCTGTGGTATGTTGCGTCATATGTTGAGGAGTCAGAAATGCGAGGTTACAGTAGGCCACAGAAGCTTTTAGATCTCTTCTAGCAGTTTGTCTGAGCGTTACTATGCCAGGTCAGAAGGGATGAATTAAAAGTCTCATTGATTTGCTCTAATAGGTCTCATTAAGCTGAGTCAATTACAGCAGATAACTTATAGAGTAGACATTTAAATACTGCGGCTTATAGTAAAATGACGTCTAAAATTTGTGAGGCCTGTGTTTTATGAGTCACAGACTCCCTCTCTCTTCTTCCATTCCCTTCCCTCCTCTTGAAACACTAACCCAGCCCAGTTGCCATGACAATTCAATCCATGCAGCTTGTTTTTTGATACAGCAAAGTACTCAAAACCCCCCTGCTGCTGTGATTTGACTGCCATCGCTGTTCCAAGCCAGGTGGCTGCTTTCCTCAGGGAGCCCTTTCAAATAAAGGCATTCAGCCAATAGACTTTGAAGTCCCACTGTAGACAGTCTCTCAATAAGGGAGCGCGCTTCCCTCCTGTTTCATCCCAGGCTTTGACGGGAGATCCTAAATGGAGCACAGCGCCACGTTGCTCGTCAGTTTGTTTGTGGCGTTGATGCAACAAAAAACCTGACTGTAACTTAAACTCATTTCCTGATGATGCAAATGTGTCCTCTTTTTGATCCAAAGCACTACAGAGAGAATACGCCTTATTATTGGGGGAAAAAAAATTACTTTCCCTTTAATTTTTATCCTTGACTATGAATTGTAAGCCAGAAGTTCACCCGATAATGAAGTTCCTCCGTTCTCCTTCTCTTCCCTTTCATCTACACTGTCACTGAGAACAGAAAGAGGAAAAATTAAATTAAAAGAATACTGAATGGCGCTTTTTGAATTAGCCATATCTCCTCTTAGGAATGTTGTAAAATTGGCAAAAGTCAAAGTTAGCTTTGATGGCAAATTCATTATAAACGGAATAGATATTGTTACAGCTCTTTCATGCAAATGTCGTATTTCTTTATCTCCTGACATTGTGGAGGGGTTTTTGTTGAAAGAAAAAGTTCAATAAACCGTCACATACCGTACTTTGATAGCCTGTAAGAACCAACACAAAGGAATGCAGTAGCAGGTGAAAACTTAAAAGCTGCATAAAAACACGTATGCAAGTCAGACGTTTCTAAAAACTAATACTAAAACGTCTTCCTGCCAGCCAGATTTTATTTTAATTTCTAGCAAATATACAATACTTTTTTTGGCCTTACAGGTGAGTTTGATTTATATTTCAACCATGTAATGTTTGAAATTGACAGAAATAGTTTCTAAAAGTGAATATAGGATTTTATGAATGCAGGAATTCAAATTAAATGTTAATATTTCAACAGGGCAACAACAGGGCGGTATACCAAATAATTGTTTTTGTTTTTCTAACTTGCGAAATTGACCTTATTTCTCTCTCTGTTCACCAAACGCATTCCAGTTTTCTGTTGTGTTTCCTTTGAATCATTGGTGTCATTCCAGAGTAGGTATTCATAAAAGGAAGTGTGTCCCTGGATCGACGTTACCACGCTTCAGTGTCTCCTAGTTTTATGACTCATCTGTTAAATTAAATACCTTATTTTCCTGCAGATGCCATTGATCTTCCTTCATTACACTGAGTTCAGAATGCACTCATAAAGCAAATGGGTTTTCATGTTATAGTAACTTGGCAATACCATGTATCGCACTGTGAAGACTTGCTTGAGGCTCGCCAAACGTGCTACAACCTTTTGGAAATACATGTTCAGTAATAATGAAACAAAAGAATGCAGTGAATGGGAGAAATGTGTGCCTGTGATATCCTGATGCAAGCTCCTGTCCCCAGCTCTGAAACCACAACTGAAAAGCGCCACCCTGTATAAGTTAGCATTTAAGAATCGAAGAATTTGCATTTAATATCCGGAAAGGCTTGGCAGGCCATTCATTTATTCACTCGTAAAGCCTGGCTTTGTGAAGATGTTGACAGCAATCGATGTCATCAAAGTATAAACTATGGAGTCGCAAATATTTAGTGACTGTAGCAGTACCCAATTTGTACAAAAATATAATTAAAAAAAAAAACGTGAGAACTTTGCAGGAAAGCTGGAGAAGACCTTATTCTCAACAACAACAGAGTGTAGGTGATGTTTTCCTATGCTATTCTTCTGCTCAGCAGCATCACTTTATTATAGAAGAAGAAGAACGTTCACTTAAAGTGGTGCTTGGCTACATAACCACCCATTGCGGTGAAAGAGACCAAATTAGAGACCTTTTTCATGAACAAAAATGGTACAGTACCTATTAATATTTTCATTGTGAATGTTTCTGCAATCATTACCAACTATTGGAACTTTATTTCATTTAAATATATTTATATTTTTTGGCATTGATTTTGTGATTGTCCATGGTTTGTTGACATCCCTCAGAGGGCTTGTGGCATCCACTGGGACCTACGCAGTATTCTGCAGGTGGTCATCATTTTATGGCTTATTGGTGTAGCATTATTAAAGAATATCCTCTCTGAATCTTGGGAAAATTATAGAATTGACAATAACACCGAAAGAAATTTAGATGTGACTTTTTGACCAACACGCCTAGCCTTAGTCCACTGACATAAATGCAGTGTCCATGAAAACTCTTTGCCTTTGTCAGGCTCCCAAATGTGTTCCCAAAGACAGAAAATGTAATTCTTTCTAGCAGTGTGTAGGCTCATAAAAGTATCTGATTAGTCAACAAGGTTATTAGTATCCTGTTCGGGAATGCTAAAAGATACTTAGTAGTAGTAGCTCATGAGCTTCAGCATGCTAATGGAAAGAATCTCGGTGGGTTTAATGTCATGGGGTTAGAGTACAGATCAACATGTTGAGCCTTTTCAAGACTGACTTGAGTCTTGCTGCGCCTCTCGTCATCTCACAACACTGCACGTAAGCACTTTGCATTAATTGATTAACCCTATTACATAAAGAGCTGTCATTTGCTCTCCTTTCCCGTCTCCCTTTCCGTCTGCCTTCCTCTTTTACAGTAACTAATATTTCAACCAGGGTTTTCCATATTCACTGAAAGGGCCCCTTCAAATTTCATTTTGCCGTAGGAATCAGGGCAGCGGATGGCTTACACTCAAGTCCCATTTGTTAATAAGGCAATTACAGGCTTTTTAGCTTTCGAACAATTTCCAGTGCTTCCTGTGTGTAAATGAATGACCAATTGCTCAAGTGGGAAACTAGAAGGAAAAGGTTTTTAACTAAATTTCAAAGAGTGGCCAATGTGATAATAGGTAAAGATAATCACAGAGAGCAGAGAGCGTGGCTTTTTTTCCTCCAGCTCGTTTTGTTAATCATTTACAAGAATGCTGGGAATGGCTTCATATCTTGTGTTTACTCTCAGGAGCCCCGAATCTCCATATCTAGTATTTAGCAGGCTCTCTCAGACAGATTCTATTTTGTTTTGTTGATTGCTTTGATGCAGCTAGTCGTAATAATTGCATGTGATGAGCTTCTGATGTTTAAGAGGGCCGAAATTCCCACCAGCTAAGATTTTCTGGGTTTTCATGCCATCCTGCTGCTTTTCATTTTAATCTGAAGTCCTTTGTACTTTGTAGCAATTATCAAGCTGCTGTCTCTCCATTTCCAAATGTTCGTGTGAGAAAGCCTACTAACCGCACACTGAGGGACTCTTTTTGGCCTTGAATGTAGATTAATAGCATCTACATAGACACGTGTCCAAATAAAATCATGTCAAAACCGAGTATAACACTAAAACAAATACGTGCATTACATTTGGATCCACTATGCTAAACTCGTTCACTTTGTGTCAATGCATTTTACCCACTATCACAGTGTTATGCGTATCTTACATTGCAGGCATGATCTGTCGCCTCAATTTTTCCCGAGGGGTAAACAGAGCGAGTTTGAAAGTTTTCCGCCGAGCAATCACTCTGCCGTCCATCCCAAATTTCCCTCTTCCTCTCACTGTTCCATTTCCGCTCGAGCAACTAAGTGTGTCACAAATGTGGGTCAGTCGCCTTTCTTTCCCCACTAAAGTCAATTCAATTTGGCGGAATGGTATGAAGGCATCAAATTTAAACAGCTTGCAGGTGCTCTGGGGCAAGACATGAGGCGCGGCGGTCGGCCATACTTAAAATACCGGCTTCTCTCCGAGCGCCTTCCTCGGGAGAGCGATGTGACGGGAGGGAGGGGAACAACACCTGGCCCATTAGAAGAGGAGAGCAGAGAGACGTGGAGAATTCGTTTTCAACAGAGCATTAGCAGACACGCTGAAGTCAGGGTGGCAGGTTTTCTCCTCTTTCTAGCGTCGCCATGCTCTGCTGATGATTATTGTCTTTGGGTCTGTGGCTCCGCTCTGTTATTTGTATCAAACAGCATTAGGAGCTGGAGATAAACACTGATAATTGCCTGTGGTTTCTTTGATGGGAAAGAGGAGGATAACAATGCACGTGCCTTCCCAGTGGCAGTGAAATGACAACAGACCTTAAACGATATATGGCTCTTTGCTGATACTGCCATTAGTTTGGAAGGCCGGAACCATAGTATCACCACACAGGTAATACTTTTCTAATGTTTTGCTCTGAGGCCTATTTAATCACCACTTAAGACTTTAGCTGCAGCCGACATACCACAACATACCCTGGATGCCTTGACAAGAAAGGATGTGGTCCTTATCTTAACCACAGTGATCTCAAGTAGCTCCCTGCTCCTCCTCCACTCGTCGTGTAATTTACTTCTGCCCACAACTCAGATTAGTCAGTAAGCTAATTTAGTTCAACACAGATATACTGATATCACAATGTGTGGCGATAACTATCAAGAACTTGCTGTACAGAACTGTTAAAAATACATTTATTAGATCATTTGACCAGCATTGTTAATCATTTTTAGCAGCATTGCTGAAGGGAAGAAAATGTTGGTCTGTCTGTTGTTAAGAGGTTTCACCTATTTAGACCAGACTAAAATGTAACACTAGAAGGACCGAAGTGAACGGTTGTGCCGATATTCATGGTCTTCAAAAGGATGAAGCAACACCCTGACTTTAACTCTAGTGTCATCTTCAAGTGGAAACTACAGGCTTTTATAGCTAGACAGGTGTTGGAAGGATTGACACAAAATTTAGCACAAACCTTCACATAATTGGAGATTATGAATCCAAATAAACTTCCACCTATTGGTTAATTTTTTCAAGTTGTCCGATACTTTCATCGTCAACATCATGCTCAGTTAACATGCTATGCTAAACCAAGATGTTAACATACACTATATTACCAAAAGTATTCGCTCACCCATTCAAATGATCAGAATCAGGTGTTCTAATCACTTGGCCTGGCCCCAGGTGTATAAATTCAAGCACTCAGGCATGCAGACTGTGAAACAAGACATTTGTGAAAGAATGGGCCGCTCTCAGGAGCTCAGTGAATTCCAGCGTGGAACTGTCATAGGATGCCACTTGTGCAACAAATCCAGTCGTGAAATTTCCTCGCTCCTAAATATTCCACAGTCAACTGTCAGCTCTATTATAACAAAATGGAAGCGTTTGGGAAAAACAGCAACTCAGCCACGAAGTGGTAGGCCACGTAAAGTGACGGAGAGGGGTCAGCGGATGCTGAAGCGCATAGTGCAAAGAGGTCGCCGACTTTCTGCACAGTCAATTGCTACAGAGCTACAAACTTCATGTGACCTTCAGATTAGCCCAAGTACAGTACGCAGAGAGCTTCATGGAATGGGTTTCCATGGCCGAGCAGCTGCAGCCAAGCCACACATCACCAAGTGCAATGCAAGGCGTCGGATGCAATGGTGTAAAGCACGCCGCCACTGGCCTCTAGAGCAGTGGAGACGCGTTCTCTGGAGTGATGAATCACGCTTTTCCATCTGGCAATCTGATGGACGAGTCTGGGTTTGGAGGTTGCCAGGAGAACAGTACATTTCAGATTGCATTGTGCCAACTGTGAAATTTGGTGGAGGAGGAATTATGGTATGGGGTTGTTTTTCAGGAGCTGGGCTTGGCCCCTTAGTTCCAGTGAAAGGAACATTGAATGCTTCAGGATACCAAAACATTTTGGACAATTCCATGCTCCCAACCTTGTGGGAACAGTTTGGAGCGGGCCCCTTCCTCTTCCAACATGACTGTGCACCAGTGCACAAAGCAAGGTCCATAAAGACGTGGATGACAGAGTCTGGTGTGGATGAACTTGACTGGCCTGCACAGAGTCCTGACCTGAACCCGATAGAACACCTTTGGGATGAATTAGAGCGGAGACTGAGAGCCAGGTCTTCTCGACCAACATCAGTGTGTGACCTCACCAATGCGCTTTTGGAAGAATGGTCAAAAATTCCTATAAACACTCTCCTCAACCTTGTGGACAGTCTTCCCAGAAGAGTTGAAGCTGTAATAGCTGCAAAAGGTGGACCGACATCATATTGAATTCTATGAGTTAGGAATGGGATGGCACTTCAGTTCATAGAATGAGTAAAGGCAGGTGAGCGAATACTTTTGGTAATATAGTGTAGGTGAATAGCAGTATAATGGAACTTGTACAAATTAGTATTTTACTGTGCATTTTACTGGACCCGTTTTAACAATATTCACAACCTTGTAAGTGGAAATTTTGGTTAAGGTCCAAGTTGATGTTTTCAGAAATGGTGACGTTATGTGGAAAAATAATAAATTGTAATTTAGTTATAAGGGTTTTGATTGTGAATTTATAATATCTCGGGAAAATGTTGATATTCTCAATGGACTCATCCTTTCAATATGCTGTTGCATATCCTACAATAAGTAGTCAGTCAGTCGTTAGCTTGCTTTTACGATTTAAACAGTGGTGATCTCAAGATGTACTCACAGGTGGAGGTGAGCAGCAACATGCTGAGGCGAAACCGTGTCATTTAAATCCAACTCTGAAAGTTGTAACGATGATAGGTGAAAAAACTTGATGTGTTGATGTGAAGTGGTTCCATGTTAAACTCTTCTTGATTGGACTAAGTGAAGCGATGAACAAATTATGCAAACACAAACCTTTACCGCAAGGAAACACCATCCACAGCTTTGCCACCAAATTCACTTGGCTTGGAGCCTTAGGTGAACCCAGATGAAGCGGTGGTGTCAGTGGTATTATTCTCTTTTCAGCGGTGACGACAGGAAGAGCAATAATAATAATGTCACTTTATGCTGCTTGTTTCAGTACATGAGCGATGAGTGAGTCACTGTAGATGGGGAGAGCTTTACGACTGATATTACAAATGCCATGCATTTTGTATACACAACTTCCTATGCCCTAGCCAAGAGCTTATGAGGTGAAGGCATCATAAATCATATTTGAGAATTTTATTAGTTTAGCACTAAAGGCCAGTGTTCTGTCCCCTATGCTCCTTAATCTTCCTCCTACAATATACTCTATAGTTTTTACATGATCTATTCAAACTCCTCAAGTTTAGGAGAAACAAAAAAATAAATAAAAAATGTGCAGGGTAGGGGAAAGGATAACCAGAGAGAGTGTAAGTAGTAGCGACACAGACGGAGAGGTTGCGACAGGGAGGTTTGCCTGAAGAAAGAAAGTGAAAAATACATTTCTCTTAGCCTTCCACTTTGTCCTGACTTCAAAGGACCCGTGGTTTGCACTTAGGAGGTGTCTAAATGAGGCGATGTGAAAGAGGAGAGCCAGAACTGCACTGTGTCTGCCACTGGCAGCGATTCTCAAACAACTTCACAGGGGAAAGCGGTGAGCTCCGTCGCAGCACGCACAGACACACTGATGACTCTCAGCCTGCAGACCTGAAAACAGAAACACGTGTGGTTGCACCTAGCTTTTAGCTATTGCCTGAATACTAAGAATTGTATTTGAAGGAGTGCTGTAACCTGCAGACACACTGTGAGTTGAGTGTTTAGACAGAAGAAGAATATGTGGATGCTGAGCAGATGCCCAGAGGAGCCTTATAACTGAAAAGAAACAAGTTTAAGGCATTGACTAGTGTTTTGGAGCTGCATTGTAGTGTGTGAGTGACTTGGTCTACATGTGGATGCACTGCAGTGTCTGTGTTCGCTTCTTATCAACTTTAATTGATCCTTTCTGGGGATTTCATGTGTTTATGTATTCCTCCATGTGTCACTTGCTCTGGGACTCTGAAGGGGAGCTCAGATGTTCGACTGCAGCAGATAAGAGCCATCCACAGCGTGCCTGGAAGATGCCAAATAGATAGAGGAGCAGAATAAAATGATGTGGAGGAGGGAGGAGGGAGGAGGGAGGAAGCTGGAGGAAAGGATGGGGGTGGTGTGTGTGAGTGTGTGTGCGTGCGTGTGTGTGTGTGTGTCGGTGGGGGATCAGACGAGACAAGATGTGAACCGTCATCTATACACAAGAGAGCTGCTGTTAAGATGCAAGCAGACAGGAGGGAAGCAAGGAGCGAGGGGGGGATGAGGAGGAACAGAGGAGGCAGATGTCCAGGGAGAGGATAGGTGAGACGAGTGAGAAAGAGTGGCACATGACAGCGGAGGCAGAGATGGACAAGAGAGGACGGAGTAAGGAGTAAGGAGGGAGGAGGGGGATGCAAAGATCCAGCTAGAAGCAAAACAAAGACAGAGCGATGGAGAACAAGAGACGATGATGGACAGATGAGGGAAGCGGCTTTGCTTTCTTTGTCATCCCGCTCTGTTATGCTATCTATCATAGAGGAGTACACTCCCTCCAGTATCCCTCAGTACACTCCATCCGTCACTGTGTATGCAAGTGTGTGTCCAAGATTTGATTGGCCGAGCACGCTCCAAGGAAATTGGGCGACCAGTGTGAGCTGAAGAGCCGGTCAGGGTCACATCATCGCTCTCAGTCCCAGAGTGTTTCTCGTGACTGAGCACTGCACACGCTGCAGATTGATGATAGAGACAAGTAGGATTTCGCGTGTGCATATGCACATGCGTGTGTGTTTATGTGTCTGGTGCTGTGTTTGTGAACTCGTGCATTACCTGATGTGTGTGTGTGCAGGCATGAATGTGTGCGCTGATGTATAGAACAAAGCTTCCTGCAGCCTTTATCTCGCCATTGGTTGTTTTGGGGTGCGTGACGGCTGCTGATAGCCGCTATCAGCCGCGGCCATGCTCCTCTGTTGCCTGGCCTCAGTGTTTTTTCCCCACATAGCCATTCCTCCTTCACTCTTTCCTCACAACCATTCTTAATTTTTAATTTTTTTTCTTGCTGTGCCCTTTCCCCACTCTTCTGACCGTGAAGCCAACTCGAACGGTTGGTCAAAGTCATATTAGCCTGCTTTGTTTGAGACTTACGTCACGTTTTGAAGACTTGACTATCCGCTTGTGTAGGCTGGATATAAAATGCATCGTTATAGATACGACAGTACACAAATGTCTCGACAGACACCAGATTTAAAGCTCCAGTATGCTACAAAACACAGAGAGATATATGTTAGCTTATTTAGCATTGTGTGAGCAGCGTTTGGCAAGTGCTTGGACTTAACAAAGAAATCCTGCACAGCTTTAAATCTATGTCCTTTGCAATAGGATCTGTGGGGTAGCTGTAACTTGATCGCGTCTGTAGGCATGTCTCGTGAATGATCTTTTTTAATTAAGTGTATTCCTGGTTTTGATTTGACAGTTAGCTTAAGGATCCCTAAAGGTGTGAGTAAATCCTACAGTCAGAATGAGGATTTGTCTATAATCTCTCCAGCTTGTTTCCATATTATTCCCCCTGTGTCACCTGCCATGTTTGGGAATGTTTATAGGCTACGTACATTTGGAAACTTGGCTGAGCAGCGTGTTAAGTATTTGCTTGTGTAGGGAAGACAGATGTTGAAGTGAATAACCCGTGAGAATTTACAGTAAAATTGTGGGACATCAGGAGGAAGCTACAACAAGAGAAGGTTGGTGGTGATGAGCAAGTGATAGTGTGACCAAATGGCTTCAAGTTTATGTTAAGAAAAAGGAGTTCCAAGGTTTTAACAGAAAAATAAACAGGGGGTTTTCAAACACACACAAGCCAAATCCACTAAATCCTGGTAGTTTAGTGTCTTTCAGCTTAGGAATCCCTGTTTCTCTTGTGTCTGTCTGTGGACCCATGTTTATGTATCTTTCTCTCTGTCATTTCTTGTTACCTCGATGCTATCTTTTGCCAAGAAGAAGGAAGAAAATCTCCCAAAGAAATATATATATATGCAAATGAAGGTCAAACTTGTCACATTCGGAAAGAAAGGTTTTTGTTGCAATTGACAGTTGCAATGTACATAATTACAAAAGAAGTGATTCTTATAAGAAAAGCACTTTATATGTCAATCCACACACAATGATTTAGACTGCAAAGGAGCATGTCAGCCATATTTTCTGCCAACCCCTCTTGTGATAGATTGCCAACTGCATTCAAGACTTTTAAATGTCACAGTGAAATTGGGGCCAGATAAGGCTGGGATAAGATGCTTAAAAGCATGGCTGGCAGTCCCTGGACCAAGAGTGTACATACATTAGTCAAAGCATGTAGCTTAGACTTGGTGGCCGGGACTGGATGTGCCTTAATGAGATCTGACAACACACAACTCTTGACTGTTGTCTTGGCGAGGAGGCTGCACCCTTTCAAAAACCCAGATTTTGCAGTGCTGATGTTTAGAGATAAACTAACCCAATGGTAGAAGCAGCTCTGTGGATGCATGGACACCTCATAGAAATATGGTATAAATCAGGCTTTTCCTCTCAGAATTGATTTTCCTAATTCATACAGATTTATCCTTTATACATCCACTAGACACTGAGAGTATGAGGGAAATTCAATTACAGTTTCATTATTTAGTAATTAGTTTCATTCACATTGTAAAGACACATTGTGAATCGTTGGTTGCTTTACAGCATTGATTTGTTGCAAGGTTTTATTTGTTGCAGCGTCAGAGAAGGGAGGGGGAGAGCTGGAGGCATGGAACAGGGTATGATGAGTGATGCATGAACAACAAAAGTGAGAAAAGAGAATTAGTTGCTCAGTTTAAATATGCCCCCGGGCTGCCTCGTGGCAACGCCAGACTCCAATTTAGCTGAAGGCCTTTGTCGCATGCCATACCTAATTCCTGTCTAACGTTTGCCATCACTCCTCACTTTGTGCTGCTGAATAAAGCATTTAATCCATATATATATATATATATACATGGTCTCCATGTGGAATGTAGATACTTAGCGTTCTTAGCCTACTCTAAGGACAGGAGGAAGGTTCTTTAGAGACCGCACACAAATATTCCTGGAAAATGCTCACTGAATTAATTTTCTTCCTCATACAAGCCTTCTGCTCAGTTGTCTGCCTCACTGTTAGCTGCGCTCTCTTTTTAGTCAGCCACTTCAGGTGAGGAGGTTTGTGACTTTATCACTGTGGGGCTGTTAGAGCTGCTCTATAGGAACCCCAGAGTGGAGCAGCAGAGTGGATGCGACTCTCGACCAAGTTCAAGCACAGCTCTCCACGAACCATTTTCCCCTGTAATAGCATGTGTTTCCTGGCAGCCGAGTGTCACTGGAGGGCCACTTACAGGGACATTCGCAGCACCTGCACAGCTTCAGTGTGTTTTATTCCATATAAGTAATAGCTCTGTTTATGATTTGGGGACACATCCAGAGTCCTTTGACCCAGACTCAGCGGGCTTTTGACACACATGGAGATTGCAGTGGTGTAACTGCTTGTGCAATGGGCTTATGTAGCCTTTTCTTACATTTTTATTGCATTCTTACTTGTGTGTGCGCGTGTATTTTATGTACATGTGTAGACAGAGCTGTCCTATTTAACAAGAGCTTCCCCAGACTTCCAAACAATCTTGGTATATTTATGAGAGCCTATTATTTTGGTATATGAGATGGCATGAAAGAGGTGGGGGGGCTGCCTCTTTTATTGACATGCTATACCAGCATAGTCTGCGTGACCTTACAACACAAACCAGCAGCTTGTCAGCAGTCCTGGAAACAAACCATATCGGATTGGACAGCGGCTTGATTCAAGATGTGGACTCGCATGATTTTAGATCAAATATGAAACGATGGAATTGAGAACTAAATCCTTGTTGGTGCATTGATGATCTATTTACTGTTTTTTATTTTGGTTTTTGATTTTCCAAATCGATAATTACTCTTGTACTTTTGTATTATTGTTGCAAAAAATGTGATCCTTCACAAATAGCAGCAAGGGTGACTATCCTATACCTTAGACTGAACATGACATTCAACAGTCCTGTCTCAGATTTGCTTACTGTACTCTTTGCATATTCATGTGTCCCTCCTCCATGCCTTCCTTGTCTTTACTCCTTGTCTCCGACACTCAGCGGAGGCCCTGATCCCCGTGGAGCGCACATCCATTTTGAACCCGGAGGCTGTCAAGCATGCTGTTGGTAAACGAGCAAGCTAACCTGTGGCTGTCAGTCTCCCCTCTTCCACTTACCCTTGTCTCTGTCTCTGACTTCCTGTCCATGTTTCCTTAACCTCCTCTCCCTTTTTTTCCTCACATCGGCACATCCCTCGGTTGCTTGTAAAACTGTGAAAGCTTGTTGCCTCACAGGGCAACAGAACTCTTTGTTATACAAGCTGCCAGCCTGCCCTGCCCATGCCAGCCCCATGGAGGATACTCAGAAAAGACTGTTTTATTCAAAGCACCATCTAGTGTCTTTTTTCCCCTCATTTCCTCAAGTCAAATATTGTACATCACATTGTCAAACACATGTAAAATCAATTAAAGGACAACAACTTACATGCAAAGGTGGCATGAAGCGGAGGCACATAACAACAAAATGACTGTTTCAGGTGAAAACCACCATCCCTACTTGGAAAGGATGTTTCATTTTAAAAAGGAAGGCAGCGTGTTGCAGATATTGAGTAGACAGCGTCTCCGCAGCAAAGACAGACAAACAGGCACAAAAAAAAAAAAACAGGGCCCAGGGCCGGTGCAGGTTAAGCATGTTCATTAATTTCAGTAGTTTCTCTCCCGCTGGCCCTTCTTTGCTTCCTGGACGTGCCGCGTATCTTAATAGGCTTCGGATCCGCGCTGGTTGTTTTGATAACGCACAGAAAATGCCCGGAGAAAGGGAGGGAAGTAAGAGACGGAAAGACAGAGTGGGAGGGAGAGTGATAAATAAAGACACAGCAGAAATGAACAGATAAAGAACACATGTCATAGGAAATAAATTAGAGAAATTAAACTGGCGGAATAACGGCTAGGCTGACGGAAAGTGCTTTAATTAACCAACTGTGCAGCGTCTGCAGTTACAAATCCAAGTCAATATTAATAAAATGTCACTGGCATCAGATTTTATTTACATCTGCATAATGAGTAATCCCCTGCACACAGTAGCAAATGCTGACGGAGGTCTTTAGGCTACACATGTATAGTCCTTGTGCCTGTCCCCCGTACTGGCAGCGTACTTTAATGATTCATCTCTATAGGTTAACACTTAACTGATGGCGATTAACCAGCTCAGAGCTGTGCGGTGCGGGGCCAGAGGGCACAAAACAGGAGCCCATCAGCCATCTACTTCCTAATACCCCACTGTTCCACCAAGCCCCCATGTGGAGCTCCATCTCTCTAAAGAGACTTCAAAGGCAGGCATTTCCAGACCCGATGTAGGCGTTAACCTTTGACTCAGAGGCTCTCTCTGTGCAAACAGGGACAGCCTAATTGATGCTACACGCACTGCAGAAAAGAAATAACATGTCCTAGTGGATTACAGCATTACTTTAATTTCCTAATCTTATATGCAGGCAGCAGCAGCGGTTTATTTGCTGAAGCAAAGAGGGAACATTTCTTTAATTTATTTAGATAATGCTATGTGCAGCTCCAAAAAGAGCTGATGTGCTCTAATCGTCTTATTATGTGACTGTACCTGGGTTAAATATACATTTAACTGAAAACAATAAATAATCAGAGGTCCATTTGTGTGGGCTGTCACGGTCGTGAAATTTTTGTTGAAATTTTAGATAAGTGGAACTTCTTCAGCATATTTTAAAGGCTTTCTCAACCGTATTGATCTGCTGCATTAATTTGACTGTGTACCGTCACCATATTAGAAGTTAAGCACATTGAGGGAAACAGTAAGTGCTCCTTAGTTGTCATTAAACCATAGAAGAAGAAGGGAATGTAGCAGGAAAATGGCACTAAAAGAGCTCCAGTCAAACCTCAAACGAAAGTAGAAATAGTGATGGCAATAGGAGCGTTTCATCCATGCTTATGAATGTATATAATTGTGAAATGGTTGCGGTCAGCTGAAATAACTGCAATCAGGCATTCATGTAATAACTGTGACAGGTCTAAATAGTACACCATCTTGAATCGGAATGAATTGTGTGGAATTTGCAGACCAACCAAAATTTAAATAAAAAATAAAATATAATAAAAATAAAATATAATTCTCAGGATGACCTAGGCCGTGTATGTATTTGAAGATAAGGTTGCCAGGTGCAATTTTCCACCACCCGTGATCTTGAGATGGTCAGATAACAATGTTGTGGCTGGGGATGGAGTCAAGCCCCTGTAGCCTCTTGTCTCCCCTGATAATGCTGAGTGGACACACTGGTTAATTTTCCACCCCATGTCCTGGCGCTCACAGAGTGATGGAGGGAGCGATAATTCAAGCTGATAAGCTATGTGGCGACTGAAGAAAGGTTCCAAGGGCCTTTTGTGAAGTTGCCTTTTGTGTATATGTATTGCTAATAAAATCTTCACGGGGCAGTAGGGATACAAATAAGTATGAAACAGTACTGGTGGATGGATTGATGAATGCATGAACATAGCGATGGATAAGGTGATAAACGGGCGGCCTGCTAGATAGAGGGAGAGCTTAATATCAAGTTCATGTCAACAGGGGTTTATTTGTCTTGTATATAAAGACGGACTGAGCCTTATTGATGTTGCACTTAGGTTTCCTGAAGAACAGTTTTGAAGCTTAGTATGGTGGCTATGGGCCTAATTCTGCATAACTCATACCTAAATGAAAAATGCAATCGGGAAACTAGCTACCATGCTGTTAACATGTTTCATTCTGCTATAAATTTGGATTTTAAGATGCAAGTCAATGAGATTGATTTGCTTCAGAAGCCAAGTGGTCATTCCAGGAACTGCAGTTCTTGGCACTTCTGCATTGCCTTCATTTTTCAGCCCATGAGGCTGTCCAAGTCAGTCCAAGTCCAAACCCCAAAATTTTGCGCTGGATTAACGGAGAATGTGGGGCCGCGGGTTCTATTTAAATTAGCAGAGATAGTTAAAATGTTGCTACAGTGAGCTTAACTTTTTTTTTTGGTTTAATCATAATTCAAGGCTGACATACTTAGGGTGTTATGTTGTGCCTCCTTGCCAGTTGAATGCCAGTCACACAGCTGAGTCTAGCCAAGCTGTGGCAAGGTGTTATGGCAATCATCATGCAGCAGCAGAACATTTTGTATGTGCGAAGTGTTTTGCATCTAATCTTTTTTTTTTCTTGCCAGCAGTGATATGACACAGCTAATGACATTATCTAAAAAAATAGTCTTTTTTAGTTTTTTGGTTTCTGGTTCATTGCACCTGCCCACCTGTCTGATTATATGAGAAAATACTCCAAAAGCTAAAGGACCTAGTGCTCATTTAGGCCAGGATGTTGGATGGGAACATTACACTTTTGGCCTAATTTGACAATTTAGCTGAGCAGTGTCATTAGGACTGCATCTGAATGACTCCCATGTGACATCTTATTTTGAGGCTAATGTGTTTCTTGAACCATGTGTGCTTGTTTAGACACACATGCAATGCCTTCAGCCACAGGTGGCAGGTTAGAAAATGGATTCTGTCACCTTGATTCAAGGATCTTTCATGGGCATAAAACAGTCTCTGAATGAACACTTGGTTGACACTGATACTGATTCAGCCGTGCTTCTTTTTGTTTACAGGATACCGACCTCCTGGATATAGCCTACATAAAAGATGCCAGAAATGGAAAGTGCACCAAAACACCAAAGGTAAGCTTGCAATTGACCTTTGGCTAAGCCCCGCCCTAGAATGTAGATTGACCAATCACAGCCAAGAGAGCTCCCACAGGGGTCCGACACTTTTTCCACAGCGCTCCATTGACTTTAACGCAGGCGTCTCATATTTTCGGTCTCGGCAGGCTATACTGTCGGTATATATCCAGCATCCAGGGTATGGATAAGCCCAATGATGTGCGCCCAATGATGTGGAGCTCACCAAAACATCACCGTTACAGCTTAAGTTGCATAGTTGTTGATACGCTAGCACACGCTGAAGAAATACAACGTTATACGTGCGTGACGTTAGTCCGTTTGCTTCGTAATAACGATTATAGAAGTGAATAGAGACGTACCCAGCTTTGCATGAACAGTGTTGCTCCTTGATATTGATACCAGAGCCTTATAGATAACCAGAAAACCACAGCCCAGAAGAGAATGTCGGACGTAGCAACAGTAACTAAGGGGGGCGGGGCTTAGCCAAAGGTCAATTCACAAATCAGAGCTGTTTCCTCTGTAAGAATTTCAGCTACACATACATAAAACATTTGTTCAGAGGCATTATGGCTATTTTTTATGCAACAAAACACACTGTTCTTGTTTTTGTCTCCAAATGAGTCTCTGTGAACTCAGTGAGCAGTGTAATTTAAGGACAGAGCAGGGCTTTTTGGGGGTGATGACATGCTTTGTAAGTGTTTATTTTTTTTGACAGAAATGAATGCCACGTGTGGACGTGAGCCCAACCGTGAATCAGATTCAGTCTGAATAGGACTGAAATAGCGTCGGGTGGTTGTAATGATTGATGTATAACCACAGAGCGTTCCTACAGGTGGACAGATCTGGCAGCAGTCCTGTGTGGGAGCTGTAATTAATGTAATTGTCTTCTATGAAACCTCCAGAATTTACATTCACTTGGGTATTGATTTATGTGTAGCTTTGTGTGCGACTGATGGAGTGATATCATACTTAGTATCGTTTTTGACAAGCGAGGAAGCAATGATCAGACGACACTGACAAGACTGACAAACCTGATTTGAATTCAAGCTCTGCAAAAACAGCACATGGATGGTTTCCCAGGAAAGCACTCCAGGCCAGGGTATCCAAATTGCTATTTCACAGCTAATTAAAATGATGTTCATTGTGAGCAGTGAGAGAAGAATTTGAACACACTTGGTTTTTTTTAATCTGGCATATAATTTTCACGGAATTTAGCACATTCTGGTGAAGGCAAGAAGCCTAATGCAGTCCTTGGAGTTAATTTCCCACTTACCAAGAGACGATTAGAACAACAACCTGCATTCTTCTAGAGTCTTTAACTTTACATTGCTGCACAACAACTCAAATAGCTTTTCTTGGGATGAAACACAACGGCAGCGACAGTTTCACTTGGTACAGCGGGAGAAGCGAGTGGGGGTCGTGCACTGCTGCTCTGTCTGGGGATTGAGTAATGACGGGATGAGTACAATAACACAGAGAGAGGATTCATGCATTTCTAAACAGCTCACAGAGTGATGCTACCCAGGGAGGAGACATGGCCACGTGACGGCTAAGATGGTCGTAGCATTGGAAATCCATTACTGCTAGATGGAGTGGTGATGCACCCTGGGCATTGTAATGGGAGCACCAGTGAGACACAGTGTCTGAGGGGCTGGTGAGATGAGAAGAGGAAGAAAGGGAAGGAGAGAGAAAGGTTGGGTGATGATGGAGAGGCGATGATGTGGCCATTTGATGAAGCCAAGTAGAGAGGGTCCAAGGAAAGGCAAGGAGAGCTTTTCTTTTGTGTAAGGGCTGCAGGAGGCGAGAGAAAGGATGGAGGAAGGACACGGAGATGATGCGAGGTCAAAAGAAGCTGTCAGTCGACAGGCACAGATAATACCAGACAGTAGTCGCTGTAAGTGGTCAGCACTTTTCCAGGCTTGCTTCTTAAGCGTTTCTCCTTCACACTTTTTAAGGATCCTGTCAAAACGTTTGAGACTTTGTGAGGATCACTGCACGGTCATCCTCAGCTTAAAGACACAGAGAAAAGTCACAATGCTTTCGTTTATTATGGTGGGATTCAGTACCAAGAATACACCATGGCGACATATCAACATTTAAAATTGATTTTAAACAATCTTGGTTAAAAATGCTTCCGTCCAAATGAAATTATTGAAACAGATCAATATTAACAATATGTTTAGGGTTATATAAAAAAAAAAAGAAATTATTTTTTTTCTGTCAACATTTCAACTTCATTCTGCAAGTCATAGTGCTCATAAAAGTCCTATTTATACTGCATTGTTGTTGTGTCTGTTGGTTTTATATTTATATGCTCTCTACTCTTTAAAGCTACTTTGGCTCTCACTCAAGAGCTCCCTCAGCGGCGTTCATTCATTCATTCATGCAAATTACAGGAAACCAACACACTCGTGATGACATGTCGGTAAAAGCTTCAGAAGTGCTTTCATTGTGCGCTAGTCAAGGGTCCTGCATCTCGGCTAAATCTTGTCAGACTCGGATACAATCGTTCTCAACAGACGGGCTCGAAATGGGCTCCAGATGGAGAGGTTGGTTTCGCTCGCCTCTTGTTTCTAGTAGAGCTCAGGTTTCTCCATATTGTCTCCGAGCGGCATCGGAATTTCTGTCTGAACGTCATTACCCAGATTTGGAGCGTGCCGCTGTGTTCACTGACCTGCTGCCGTGTGTGGGCAGCTTGTCTGACCTTTGATGAACTTATTGCCACTCTGCCCACGCGTTCCAGCTTCTCAGTTGTGATTCATATGTCTCTCTGTGTGAGGACACGCACACACAAAACACAATTTCACGGAGAGGAACACTCGCTATTGATTGTACATTGTGTACACTTGGAACTGCACAGGCACAAATCCCACACAGGAACGCAAACAGCATGCGCTGATCGCAAAGCGTGACAAAAAACTGTGTCCTTTGTTTTACCACACTCAGGGTGCTGATGTTAATTAGCATGTGTCCACCCCATCATCATTCAGGCTGATTAGATTGGCCGCTCGTCAGAGTGACAAGAGGCAACCTTTGTTTGACGGGTGGCTCCAGAAATAAATCACAAACCCTTGGGTCTGGTGAGCAGAGCACTAATGATCATCCACTTCATATACGCACGAATAGCTGGCAGATTTGTCATGTGCAAAGAACAGAGGGCATGAAGGAAAACAAAAGCGTTTGCTGTTGCTTCTGAATTTGTTCAGTTATTGTGGCTGTCGTGTAGTATTCAGGCTGGAGGCAAAGGAAGTGAGTGTTTTATTTCACTGTGGTTCAGTCATCAGCTGCTTGAACACTAGATTTGTTTTATCTTTTATGTTGTGTACCCGAATCATTTTTCAATTGTTTGTCGCCGATATCGGATTGCGTTGCTTTTTGAAATGAAAGTTGGACAAATGATCGCACAACAGCGTCCCTGTCTGCTTTATCAGAAAGTTAGGAAATATATAGCTTTCTGTGGGGAGACACATTTGTGAGAAGATACGACGTTTTGTAAATGTATGTCCTATCTGATGGAGAACTGCTCCTGCAGGACCTCTTCCAGGGCTGTTTTAAAGTGCAAAAAGTGCTGCCACAGAGTAGGTACTTCTGAGCGGCCCTGAAAA
Source organism: Chelon labrosus (assembly GCF_963514085.1). Taxonomy (NCBI): domain Eukaryota; kingdom Metazoa; phylum Chordata; class Actinopteri; order Mugiliformes; family Mugilidae; genus Chelon; species Chelon labrosus. The sequence goes on from NC_140347.1 coordinate 24,434,583, forward strand.
ACTGCCGGGTTTGACGCTGCTTGATTAAACTCTACATCTCGGTTCTGTTCAAGTTAAACTCGAAGGTTAAACGAGACAACACATCTCCAACATGTTTACTTCTCATTCTTTGTGGTATTCATACCTGGAGAAATGAGTCATGTCTCATCACAACATAAAATTTGTTACGCAGGCCAACAAACATCAATGCAGCAACCACCTTGATTCTAGTCATTGTTGTTGTTCAGTCAGGACCACTTTAGTTGAAGAAGCATATGCATTTGAAATAAATTATTTTTGGCAGTATGGCTGTGTTCTAGGATCTCCTTGACCTTACAGCTGGAAAACACAACCAGCAAAGGCACTCATACAGCAATGACAATGACGTCAATGAGTGCTGACACTGATATGTGTCATGAAAAGAGGAGCTGGGGGTGGAGGTGGAGGTGGAGGTGGATTGGAGAGACTCGGAGCTTGCTGAGAAACAGATCTCATTCAAGAGTAGCCTTGAATGAGATCTGCCAATGATGTTCTGAGATTCCTTGTAGATTAACTATCAGTTGTAGCTCAGCTTACGCCTGAACTACTACATAATTAACATCACATTTGGAGCTGTAAATGTATTACACCACCTCATCAGTCCGGTCTATCGGACAACAAAAAACAAAAAATGAAAAACAGACATGCCCAAACGATCGAGTAAGGGGCCATTGTAGATGTTTGCACCAAATCACTCCTATAATGAAGTCAAATCCTTTCCTTTAATGATCCCTCATGGGGAAATTCTTTCTCTGCATTTAACTCATCCATTCATTCACACTGCACTCTGCACACTTGCTTCTCCAACCACTACTCCACGGCTCCCGCCCCCATACCCTTGTTCCTGCAGTAGAAGAAGGTCTGTTGTCTTCATAAGGGCCTACTTTATTTCTACCCTTTTCTTTCAAACAAATGTCAAAAAAACACTTGAAAAAATAAAACCTGTCCTAACGTGATGCCAACCTGTTCTCAAATTCCACATCCAAAATAAATTCACTTGAAGCAGAAGAATTGATTTACATTTGATCATACATTTGCGACAGTAAAACTATTCCTCACTTCTGAGGGAATATGGACATTGTAGAAAAAGTAAACCAGAACACCAGAAGACACTAGGCAGGCATTGACTCTGGTTATAAACAAGAAACCCTTTCTGTTATTTTACATGTTAAAGACCCTGGTCACTGTTACAGGCCCCACTGTTCCAAACCACCCATTCATATTGTCTCTTTATTAAATCAGCACATTAGTCTGTTCCTGCACAGCATGTTCCCTCTCCTCAGCACCAACCCAGCAGCTAATCACACTAAGTTTGAATGTACACTTTACTATACAACTAACTACTCTACTGTACAACCATGTTTGGGAATCTTTAAATCTCTGTTCTGCCTCCTTGCACACTTTGAGAGGCTTATTGTAAGGCTGTGTCTGCCCTCTTGCTTCCTGGAAGTGTTCTTCTGTCTGAATTGAAGACGAAAATGTAATCAGCATCTCACCACGCTCCTTACAATAGATGTCTGACACACAAAAAGACATACTTTCTCTCTGTGTCTTTGACAACCAAACAAATATCCGTCCGTGCAATGCCCTACCTGTGTAGTTCAGGGTGTAATATGTATCTTGAAAATTAAATCCCGTAATGAGTCAGTGTTCTGTGCTGCAGACTCCATTCTCATGTCTTTCCGTAGACTCTGTTACTCTGTGGGAGGGCAGAACGAGTTGACTGAATGTGGCCTGATAATTCAATATGATTATTTTAACCCAGCCTGTCTGACATGTGCTGGTGATTATTTGTTTTGTGTGAGGATCACATAGCCTACACACCCATGATGCTTCCATGATCATACTGATATACTACAGACTGAATATAGAAATGTAGTATATGTGAAATTCACACAATCAAGTAAGTTAAAAAAAATATAGGTAAGACTTTTTAGGAAGAGTTTTGGGGATCAGGTGGCGGCAATGACAGCATTGCCTACTTTCAAAAGAAAGTAGGTGATAAGACAAGACACCAAAGGGTATAGATGCTTCTGTTGGTGGAACAGAGCTTGCAGATGGCTGGGGGAAACCCGAGACTCCCTGGACATCCAGAAGGATAAGGTGAAGACAAGGGTTGCATTTTCAAAGGTCTGAAAGACAGACTGACAGAATTGCGATGGTGTTTAAAGAACACGGAGCAGAGACTTGATTAGCTTGGAGAACGTGGGCAGAAACATGCCCGGGTGTCAAAATTGTGAGTGAAGTGAAATCAGAAGTGACAAAGGGAAAAGGGCAGCTGGAATACCACATATTCACCTGCAGATGAATAAAGATGGCAGGTGAGAGATCAGATGTTTGAAAAATAAAGCTTGTGGAGGCTTTTTAGCAAAACGAGTTATCACAAGCACCCTAGAGGAGAACAAATGAAAGTCTGGAGACTTTTCAAAGAAAATAGTGTTAAAGGAGGGCAGTGTGGACTGATGTTATCTGCCCACAAACACACAAATAATCTCCCAAAACAAAGCCAAAAAAGACCCTTCAGCATGTAGCTAAAGGATCCAGTTAGAATTCTAGTAATTCTAACACAAGTAATATTTAAAGATAGACAGTTTGTGCTGCACATCAACGGCAGCACCTTTAGTTTCCCGGCTGTCCCAATAGTGAATTCTCTGAAGTCTGCGTTTCATTTCCTCCGCAACTATTTGTTCCTTCTGACTTTTATTGTGAGGCTGAGAGGAAGTGGCCACCGGCTCTCTTACAGTCTAGGCTTGCAGCAGGGGCGACTGCTGCTAAATACAGAGCAGCTTGTGTGTTCCCAGTAGTGTAACGGGATATGGGAGAGGCCAGCAGGCCATTATCACCACCCCTCTGTCTGGCCAACAAGTCGGGTAAAGCTCTGTCTCCCACCGCAGTAAGTGCTAAACAGCTCCTCTGAGTACACAGCAGGCTACTGGAGGCTTCAGATCTGTCTTCTGTGATCCATTTATTCAGTGCATATTCAAAGCAGCTGTGTTATCACAGCATTTAAATAGTAAATACAATATACAGTTTGAATGTCCTGCAGTATCTGAGTCCTGGCTTTTATTTTTGTTACTGTGTAACTATGCCATAGTCAGTTATTTTCCTTTTCTTGTTGTTCAAACTAAAATTCTGAGTTAACTTCACTTTGAAGGCAGTGTTGGGTGATACATCGCTAGAAAGCAAAGCTCAAGTGAAGCCATATTTTTTAAGGTGCACAAAGACTATCACTGTGGCAGTGTTTGTTTCCATCATCCATGCTGTCTGGCGTGTATTGATGATGGACTGGGTCACTTAGTGTGCTCCAGCTGCAACAATCACACTCCTTCAAATCTATTGATGTTAAGCGTGGGCAAGGCCTCTGTCTGACCCTGAACACAGCTTCACTCTGAGCCGCAGAGAATGCATGGCAATATTAGGTAACGTGTGTTCTGTGCGCTGTACGCTGAGTGTGTGTTGTCGTAGAGCACACAGATACGCACCTTTCAGTATGGGGTTGATTCACAAGCAGCGATATAAGTTTAAATTCAATATAACCTAATAATAGCTGTGATATGTATTCACTCTCTGCAGGCAGTGGCATTTTCTACATTGTGATGCAGTTAGAGCAAGTCCAGTTGAGTCATGTTTCACCCAGCGACTGAGCCATTGATTGGTTTACTTGTGTGTGTGTGTGTGTGTGTGTAGAAAGATAATATCTGTGCTATGCAGAGGTGTTACAGTATGTCTCAGTGATGACGTGCACACGAGCCAGTATTGCAGACGTAACCAGTAATATATGTGCAAACCCTCTTAGCCCTCTCACCCCACCCCGGTGAGACGAACTGTAATCCAAACCCTGGTCTCATCTGCTCTACAACTACACGGTCACCTGTAGTCAAATAGAAATAACAGTTGATCCCTGCTTAAAGGCTGACATGCCGGGATGAGTGCTAACCTATGAAATGGATGCTGGCAGCACATCTTGCTCCCACCGTTAGACTCTTGATTAGTGTCACATGGCAGTGTGCTGAAATAGTGGACTTGAGACCATTATTGTTTTGGACCGTATTAATGATTAAATCCTTAAGAAAAACAGTATTTTAAGTGACCGCTGATGATGGTTTTGGACATGAGAAATTGAATGTACAAGGAAACTTTAGGAGTGACTCAATGCCGGGAAAGATGGGAGCAGTAGTCGCGCTGCGGATTTGTAATGCCTGAAATACTAGACTTAAATAAGAAAAGGGACTAAATGAGTTATTTTAGTGAATCAGTATGACCAAGAACTGAACCACATCCAAAGTTCCAGTACTACCCCCTAAACAGGGGCATTTTTGGAGGTAAAATAATTTCCCTAAAATTTTGACCCTGGTCCCCGCAGTGAAATCGCACTGTGTACATCCAAAGGTTCCTAATCCCAGAAGAAATGTGGCTCATGTATATAACGTCAAAGGAATAAATACAAAGATTGAATAGCCCTGGCTCTGGTGCTTATAGTCTAGCTATAGATAAAAGCTGGTGTAGGCTTTGGTGAGAACTAGAGCTGATACAATTAATTACTATTTAGACAATTTAGGCAGTAAGTATAACAAAAATGCTAAACTAATCCATTGCAAGGCTTTGAATCGCGTGATAGCAAACAGATAAGCTCTTAAGGTTTCGGTCGATGTTTTGTTTTAAATGACCAACTGAATCAGCAAATAAAAGGCAGTTACTAGAATAAACTGGGAATTTTTTGAAGTTTTGTTCAAAAATGAATAGAATAAAACACAATCCAACATTAGCAAATATTTCATTTAAACCAGGAACTCTCTGATCACAGAAACGGTTGCATCAGGCTGATGCCAGCTTTCAGCACTGTCACAGTTTCCCCGATTCCATGGAGACAAATCCAGATGTCTTATTTCATCTGATGAAGACTCTCAAAGCCCATGAGTTCCAGTTTACAGATTTTTTTTTCTGGTTCATTTGTTGCCACTCTATACATTAGCAGAGTTCAAATCCCCCATATAACGCAATTCACTAGATGAAGAAGGGGAGAGATTTGTATGTGGTAAATGTGAATGAATGGAATGAAGTGCAACTTGTTCTACCTTCCCAGTGGACCCTACTCAGAGACATTTTAGTTCACAGAGGCATGAAACTGTCTGACAGTTGACAGGTCTGGAGAGAGAACTCCCACACACTCCCTTTTTAGACATGTCTGCTGCACACACATGCACAATCATACTCAGGAGACTCTGTGTTACAACGGCCACTAACATAAACATGCCAGCTCCATGTCTGACTCTCTGTTTCTTCTTAGTCCTAATCAGATAGTTGGTTCAGTTAGTACCAATATGCAAAGAAGAGATTGGATACTGTTACGCCAATATCATTCTCATCACATTGGACTGGCCACAGGGCAAATAGCAGCTTGCAGTTAAGAGGTGATTAACTGAGCATATGGACTCATTGATTTCCATAAAAGAAACTGCAGTGCCATTTGTCATCAGGGAAAGACAACCAATTGATCGGAGTTGCGCATCAATGCAAGCTCAAGGTGAGAAGCAGCAGCAGGGAATGAGTAAAAAAAAAAAAAAAGAGGCAAGGAAAAGGTTAGCGTGATGGACCCTGATGGGTTCAGGTTTGATTCTTCAGTCAATTACATTGGTAATTCCTCCTCACAGATGAATTCCCATGGCGTGAAGCAGGTCATCTCATTACCGCTCACAGAGAAATTGAAGGGGAAGCCTAGCCTCTCTTTGGGCCGCCTCAGAAGCTGTCCTGTTCTCAGCTGACAGGGGACTGAGCTGCTGGATCGGGATGAATGAGGGAAAAAATTACTGACTGAATGAACGGATGAAATAGAGACTACAATGATGAACAGAGTGGCCTGTGTCAGTGGAGAGGGAGAGTCACCCATGCAGATCCAGAGATTACTATCTTGGTGAAAAGGCCCGAAGAAACACAATGGCGCACCTGTACAGGTACCGTTGCAAACTCTAGCAGCACCCCAACTGGAATGTCTCAAACGTTGTAATGCAGTGGAGAGAATCCTCTTGTTGTATTTTCTTCCTTTGTCTTGTTGTCTTGCTTTTCTTCTTTGGGAAAAGAACAAAAAAAGAGAAGAACTGGTTACAAAGTGGTACTATTTTGTCTGACTGCTTCGTTCTTTCACACTAAGCTCCATAAACGAGCAGTAATTCAAGACATTCACAGCATTGCCTTTGGTTATCAGTTGTCCCTATTACTGAGTTCAGTGAAGCCAACTGTACACTGTGCTTGATTTTAAAGGAACTCAAACCATTGGTTACATGCAATCATATCATATTGTCTTAAAATTGCAAAGCAATAGTGACAGGTTAAAAAAATAACGCACTAACCACAAGACTTGGAATGACCCAAATCCTTCCTAAAACGCCAATATTAAGCTTCTTCATACATCTAAATCTTGCAGTGATTTGACCAGTGCCTTTGGAAAGAGAATTTTTTTCACTACTGAGCAGCAAGCAGCTTGACTGAAGCCCAGAAAGTCCCCAAAGAACAAAAGTACTGAAAATCATCAGTGCGGAAACACATTAATTGCTGGACTGTCAGCATGCGATGACTCTTTCCTTTAGTCACCGTGCTGGTGTCAGTCTGTTACAGAGGAACTTGGCACATGTCTCCAAGTCACTCGATGCCCACGGGGAAATCAGATGTGACATTTTTTTAACCCCGCAAAGGTCGTCCCAGCCGATCTGGAGCCGATCAATAAGAACCAGTCGAAGCAGGCACTCACCGTCCAGAGAGCAGGGATGCCGCCAGCGGAAAATCAGCATTTTAGTTGGTCAAGAAAAATTGGTATTAACGCAAACACGCATTCATCTTTTATTTGAGGTAGAGGAAAGGCCTATCCACACTTACCGTCTACATACATAGACACGCCCCCACTTCTTTTTCAGATGAGCTTGAGTACTCCATGCATCACCGTAAGCACTATAATCGCGTTACAGTCTTTGCAATGTTAAATAATACTATAAAGAGTTGACACTGATATAATAATTTTCTTAAGTGGTCGAATTGGCAGTTGGAGGGTTGGGCAGAAGATGGATTTTTCAGCAATTTATCCATTGCTTTTGGCTCATTGTTTTGGTTTTTCTGATAGCTCGCTAATGCATTGGTTTTAAGAGGTTATAACGGAGTCAGGTTGATAAAACGTCTTCACTGTAGAGGCAGCCTTTTGCAGCTGGCAGCTCACACTGTTGCTGAGACAAGGCACTAAATTAAGAAAAGATCAGACAAAGTTATGGTTCTATTTCATATTTAATTTGATAATTAAATCCCAACTTTCAGATAAGTCGAGTTATCTAGGGTCACTCCATTGGGAGCTGATTATGCTTTGCAAAGATCATTTGGACAGGTTTTACACATAGATTGACAAAGTGTAGCAGCGATATAGTCATACACGTCATTTGAACACTTTGGAGTTGAATTTGTTCTCAACAAAACGGCTCTGATTGGCTGAGCCACCGATTGTGTGTGGAGGTATTTTCTCCTCTGTATTGGCTGAAACGTGCCCCATCAGGAAATCCAAATGGCTACAGTTGGGTTACTTTTTCTCCAAAGCCACGGGCAGCTGCAGAGCCACATCCTTGGGTACAAAGGAGCCACCTTGTTGGAAGCCACTGCTGTAGATTGGAGCAGCCATAAATCTTGACAGTTACTCATTTAGTCTGCCACAGAGAGGTGACTTACAATGAGTCCACAATCAGAGGCTCCTGACAGTCCCTCTATTGACTTGTCTCAATTTAGCTCTTCTTCCATGCAGTTCAATCAGTGCGTCAGTGTCAGCATATTGAACCAGTTACTCTTTTCCAGCCATCAGGTAGATATCCCAGTCTCTGCTGAGTATGCTGATGTATAACTGCACTGGGCAGAGTGATCCTAACCTTGCACCTTACCTTGCTTAATTCACAGACAAGCTATTGATAAACGATCAATGGCTTTAAATGCGCTAGTTTCTAACAGTTGTTGGCTTTCAGTATGAAATTAGATTGCAATTAAGAAAAATCAAACATGATTTTATATAGTGGTCAGTGTCTCAAACGGGCAGTCAGTGTTATTATCTCAAACAATTATCTCAATCAAACAATAGAATTAACTTTAGGTGGAGGTATTCAGAGGCTGCTCTGACTCAGTGTGCACATACAAGCGCATACCTGCACGCCAATATACACCGCCTACCTCGTAGGTGAGGGTAAAATATGAGGTTTTTTGACCAGTCTGATGGGTCTGTTACCATGGTAACCATAAGGAAGAGAGGACGAACCAGCGAGGGCAGAAAAAAGGTTTCTGACACATGGTAGCTTTCCATTTGACTGGGGAGCATAGGAACAAACACATTAAGCACTAATTAACTCTCCTCTCATCTACCAGTGCTCACTGTTCTCTTCTCATCTCCTCTGTCAGTTCATTTTAATTGAACAGCATATCTCATCAGTCGGTCTAGGAAGGTTTTTTTTTTTTTAAACTTCAGTAATTGGAGCAATATTTGCTGAGATCTATTAGCCTGTTCCAGACTTGTGATTCATAAAGTGATTGGGGGAGAAGCCTTTGATTCCCTTTCAGCGAGTGTCACATTTTAAAATAACAGTCTTTTGCAGCATATGTTCTTAATTAATCCTGCAAAGCGACTCTTCAGGCTTGCCCTTCCGTGCTTCTTCAAATGTTCATGGATCTGAAATGAGCTAAAAGACTGACTGGGAGTATTAAAGCTCAGGATCTTCAGAACCACTTTCCTGCCAATTTCCTGCATCTTGCGCAATTCACTCCGAACGAGTTTACTTTGCAAAAGCTCATGATGTTCTAAGCAAACCTCTCAAATGACTCATAACTTTAATTGAAAACTATAATCTGCCTCACTTTGCTAATGATCATGCATGCTAATGAGGCAGCACTAATGAAGCATTGTTAATGATCATTGATCATTTGAAACTGTAGATATCTCAGACTTTGGAAGTACATAGTTAAATAAACATTCAGACATGCCTGTGGGCAGTTTCTCCCTTTTCCTCTCTCGTTTGTCTAGATTTAATTGGGTTGATCAATATCTCCTCCAAGTTTTCCACCACACTGTTATCGTCAATCTATTTATACCAGATACGTGGTGAACAGATCGTGGAGGAAGGACAAGATGAGAGAGCAGCTCTTGGGAATTCTGATAATTGCCGCTTCGGTCACACCAGTCAGCTCTTAACACCATTAATCACATAGGTGCGACCGGTAGACGCGGTGCACATGGGTGTCCATGTGTGTCCATGTGTGATTATTTTCGTAGCTGCACGAATGTATAATTGTGTGTACGCATGTGTGTAATTTTCAGGAACCTCCGCACTGCTGAGACTTAAGAGACGGGTGACCTTTCTCACTCCCTCCAACGATCCCTTCCAAGCGCACAAGCCCGCCAAAGGCTTAATTGGTTTTCGATAGTAAATCTCAGCAGGGTTAGTAAAGAAAATGTCTGGTTCTTAATGCTGCTGCTCCAGAAACCACATGGCTCTCCTGAACTATTTCCTGACCAAAAGACCAGAACGAATCGAGGTTGAAGACAAATTTTCCTCATCACTCATGCTTGTTTTTCTTCAGGGAATCATTTGTGAGTAAAGACCACATCCATACATACAAAGGTATTTATTTTTTTCGATGTTTTCGATTCAGTTTTAAGACAATAAAAATAGACCTTTTGAAGAACTCTGTTCAGGTTCTTTTTTACCCATAGTCCATAAATGTACATCTACTCTTATTGTGGAACTGAGGCATTAGAGTTCACCATGGAAATCACTGCTAAGTATTGAAACAATCCCTCTGCTTCTTTACATTTTTTTCTAATTGGCAGCAATTGCTGTAGGGTTAGGGTCATATTGGTGCCTGTTGGTTTCACATGCCCTTTACAACAATTCAGTTGTGTTTGTGTTCTCGTGTAGATGAGATAATTTTTTGGGAGGTGAATGAAAAAAGCAAAAACTCTCATGCATGTATACTAGGCAAGTTTGGACTTGGTCTTTTTTCATCATGAATGATTTCACTTTCTGGGCGTTTATTTCTTTCAGGAAGTTGTACCATTTTTTTTTTCTTTTTGCAGCAGCAGCAGCAGCAATTTGTTTTGTTGGACAAGCTCCCCCACTTCCATTCTGGACACCGCATGGTTTGGAAGCTGACAGACTGCAGGTTCTGTTTCATAAGCGTAACACTTTCCAGAGTTGCTGACAACACTGTCTTGAAAAACATGGCCACTTAACAAGTGGTGTTAAGGATGTGAAACTTCTGTTAGTGGAAACAACCTGCTCAATTTCCTACTCATCCTTATACGTTAACGGCAGGTCGATTATTGCAACAGACTCCCAAAGTGACATATGTGATTGTTTGCAGAAATGACCAGCATGATCTTTAACAAACATGAGACCCTAAAAGAGACCGTTTTTGCATCGTATGATACGAGGCAAGCGTTTCTCCTCTCAGGCAGAATTCTCCACCATTTCCTTGGCAACCGTGAAAACGAGTCCTGCTGCAATATGCGTATTAATCACCTTAAACAAAAAGGCCAGTGCTGTCGTTTTTCAGGTGAAGTTTCCTTTATCTATTTTACACTTGTTATACAAGCGTTCTCCTGCCTTTCACCGCCTTTCAAACCATATCTTTTGTTAACATGCAGCATTAAAGCAGAACATTGTATTAGCAGCAGGATAACCAGACATGACCCTTGAAGAAATATCTGCAGTGAAAGCATTCTGCATAAGACAGGTGGAATTATTTCTTCCCGCTGTGTAATATTATGCGCTACAATTATGGAAACATTTCTCCAAGTGAGGCTGCTCTGCTCAAAGACCTATTGTTACATACTGTACTGTAGGAATCTAGCTGGAGTAGAATGTAATGGTCTCTGCCAGTGTCTCCGCTGTGCCAGGGGGTCCTGTGCATGCTGATGATATCCGTGTGCAGTCATAGCAAACGTGGGGCCGCTGTAATCACATCCACCAACCATGGTGACAGTTTTCATACGCTTTAATTCAAGGTGGAAGAGGATGAACGTCTGACTGAATTTGTCTGAAATGCTCTGGCTGGGAAAGGTAGACTGACAATGCTGGAAACAGAAACGGTTACAACATTGTGTTGGTCCTGCCTGTCGTGCGAGTATTTGTTATGGTGCGGTAAATATGACAGAAGCGTATCTCAGGAAAAATATTGTTTATTTGTGCTAAAATGTTACAAATTGTGTTTTAGGTTTGTTCACGATCCCGTTAAACTCACAGTGTGCCCTTAAACTTTAACATGGCTGTCAGTAGGAGTGAATAAGAGGACTGACAAACAGTATTTCCTGTCTGTCTTCTTTCTATAATTTGTTCAGGTTCTTCTCTTGAAGCAAAACTATAGATAATTAGTTTAGTAATATCCTTTTCTCTCCCTTGTTCTGTCTCATACTGGGGAAGAAACGTGCTGTTGGCAGCAGATTACAAGTCAAAGGTCTCTCTGATAATCACCTGTTTTGGATTGTCTGTCTTTTTAACAGTCAGCAGGCATTTTGTCTAGACGCGTCTCCAGGTCTGCCATTACAAACCTGAGATTGGCTAATTAAGCTTCAGAGCCATAGGCGTCTGTTGTGCCTGGTAGAGAAGAAGCGTGGACTGATAATCATCTTTTATCAAAGACCGGTCACACGGAATCAAAACCAATCAGATATGGAGGCTGGTCCCTCGTGGACTGTTGATTTCTCTCATCATGCGTATCATTAACGCCGCGGGGTCTCGAAATGGGCCGTCCCCGCATAACTGTCAACTCAGACCATAGGATTAAATGGCCGTTTGAATATTGTCAAATATCCAAAGGCTTGTTTGAACATTCAGCGAGTCTTTGTTGGCAGATCAGCGGAGCACACAGATGCCACACCAAATGGGGCGTCATGCGAGGGTGGTAGGTGGATGGTTGGTTGGTTGGTTGGTTGGTGGCTGGCATGGCCTGGTCTGGCAGATGGTCTGGGGATGTCGGGACAGCAGGCTCTCTGTGACACAGTGGAACTAATGATGGCAAAAGGCTAAATGATGACTACAGACAGAAGATAAATCACAATTATCACTGCACAGTTCTCACCAAGGATCCTCACATGTTTGCTCAGGGCTTTGGAGGCCCAGTTAGGACTGTTTATGTGCAGAATTATGTCATCTGGTAAATTTTGCTCTCCATGCATGGAACAGTAGCATGTTAATTGGGTTAACCACTGTTTCCTCCTTTTATTTTGTGCGAAGTTCTGAATGCCATGCTATCTGAAGCACGCACCTCCTGACCTGACCTTTAATTTTCCCTACGTTTGTGTCTGTAATTATGTGTTTTTACTGTTTGCTGCTGCTTCTCTCAGTTGGGTCTCCTTTAAAAATTAGATTCTTAATCGCCATGGTTGGTACAACTTCCTGGTTAAATATATTTTACTGAAAACTAACATAGTTCAGCAAAAAAACTAATGAGCACTGAAGTGAAGAGCGGATTCATAATGCAGCTGTGAATTTGTCCTATGAGGCATACCGTACCTGGTACTCATTTAATGTTTTAAAGACACAGTGATACAATAATGGTAATAATGATTCTGCTCCTGTGTGTTGTCACATGCCAGACATGATATTATATCAAAATCACTCTTACGTCTCGTCCTATAAAGCCTTAATCACAAAAGCATGTTTATTGCAAAGCACTGGAAGTACATTTCATGTGTCTTTCATGAAAAGTCTTATTTTAGAATCTGATGAAGTATACTTCATAGGAATTGTGAATTGCCATGTACTGTATTAATGCACAACTCGTGTGCATTATCCATTCACCTAACTTCATGAAGAAGGCATACGTATCTACCAGCAGAAGGACAAAACGCAGCTCTTCTCTTCATCTTCTCTAGTGATTGATGCATGTCGACTACCTCCGACGCTGCACCCCTCCCCCCTCGGCCTGGCTGGAATGTCCCCCAGTAAACCCAATTGGTTCGGGTCAGAATTATTAAAGTTGTCATTGGGGCTGTAATCTGCTTTGTGTCCTCTACAGAGCAAGGGCACAGCTCATGAGATGGTTTTGTCAAAACAAAAGGAAAGGGAGTTGTAAATATAAAAAAAAGAAATAAATAATAAAAATATGCAACAGCGGAAACGGCTAAAGGGAAAGGACACATGCTGCCTCCTTACAACAGCTGCTATGGCAGAGTATTTCCAGCCAGAAGGCTGGACTGTGGCAACAGGGACTCATATGAATTATTTAATCTTGGACCCCATTGCGGACACTTCCCCTGAGGGGTCTGTCTTTATGTGGATCCTGGCTCATATAGGGTCCCGAGAAGGGTGCCAGAGGGAGGACTGAAGGCTGGAAATGGCCCTCTTACCAAGGATCAGTTTTTTTCTTCTCAGCGAAAACATTTCTACAATTGTTTTGATATATACAATATCTATTAGTCCGATTGTTGACATTCAGATTTATTGCCTCTTTTTTCTGCAATAATGAATTATCTATGAGGTATCCATCGACATTATGCATGTGCACACACAGTCACAAACACAACTAGATTGTTGTTGCTTTATCGCTCAATAAATAAGCACAATTTCAGGGTCACTTAGAGAATGGAACAGGTGGGAATTCAGTGTTTAGCTCAAGGAGACACCAGAAATGGTGGATGCTTCTTTCACCAGTCTCTTGGCAGTTTCTGCTCCATGTCTATTTTTGCACCAACTATGTCTGTTTGTCTTTGTGTGGGCGTATATGCATCTGCGCCTCCTTGGATGCCAGTGCACATGCATGTGTCATTCCGTGTGTGGAGGTAGTGCATGTGCTGATTTCTGTTAGCGATGGTTAGCGTTTCTCTGCGTTTACAGAAATTAGAGCTTCTGTACTACCACAGAATAATTACCGTAGTTATGTACCTGCCCATTTCTGGTTCTTGGGAGCTGTTTTTAGTGCCGCCCCTGACAGAGTGCCACAGTGATGGACAGCTTGAACACAACGGGGTTTGTGAACCTCACAAATTGATGAGAGTGAGTCAGAGAGAGTGGATGGGAGTAATGACCGGAATACCTGGGACATGCTAAGGTGGAAGAAGTACTTTTTTAGTGGCGCAAGGGTAAAAAGGTGGCAAACTTTGTCAGCTCATAACACTGAGTGTTGCACCTCTTACATAGTGTGAAATAAAGTGTTCATGTTATCGTGAGCCTAAAATTTAGTGGATAGAAACTAGCTCTTAAAAATATGTTCCCCAAACTTTTTTTTCCCTGTTAATTGAAATCTTGAGCATTTCCCTGCTCATATCATTTCTGAGCGTTAATTTTGGCAGTATATCATTTTATTATACAACACTTTATTGTGCTGCATGTTGATGCTGCTGAATTTGATTACCAGCTCAGCTGTTTGACTCAGGGTCCTCGCTCTTGTTCCACGCTCGTTCTAATGAGAAGTGCTGAGCTCGTGAGTCACAGCGGCTGATTATTTTTCTCCTGCTGGAGTTCGTGTGGTGTATCTGAGGTCAGCTCCCTCCTGTCTGCGCTGCTACCTTCCTGTCTGCCCAATGTGAGCTCAGCCAGCGAGAGGAAGAGTGCATGCCAGGTAGACTCCTTCCACCTCATCAAGCCTGCCCCTTGCCCCTTCTGTCTCTCCATCTTTCCTTCAGAGTGATTCACACGCGGCGTGAATCGTCCTCTTGCCTCTTTTTCCTGTTTGTTCTCTCCGACTCTTACGCACTGTCTCTCCTCCTCAGACGCTGACTTACTATTAACGCTCCCAAGTACCCACGTGTGCACGCGCACAAGTGCATGAACACATGTAAACTTCACTACCTCATTTTACTGTTGCATGACATTTGCCCTTATAGCAGGTTATTATGCAGGTTGCATTCCCAGGAACTGAAGAGCACAGAGACTCTGTGTGACAGAGATGTGGCTCATCTCTTCTGTATAATTATCCTTATGTCCTGCCTTCAAAGCTTTTATGGTGCCCATTAATCTGCTAGTCTGCTTCCCTACAGGTCCCTTCACACCCTTCTCTGTACAAAAGTTTGTTTTTGATATTTAATGGTCGTATAATCCTGTATTCATTGGTGGCGTGTGCAGATGCTGGTGTGAGTTATGACTGTGTTTCTGCGAAAATGCGCTTAAACAATCAACAGCTGTTAGCAAACCTATTTTTCATAAGTCATTCTGTAGAGCGCTTACAAAGTATTTACTTCCCTTATGACTGCCGCAATTGGTTTCTGTACCAATCACATTTCTTCAAAATGCTGTACTACTTCTCATCTGAATTGGAATCGTGCTTTCCTGTCCTCACGTGCTTCCGCTCATCAACGAGTATTGTGTGTACAGGCTCATTGTGGAGGAGTCTGAGAGATCAGATGGTTGAGCGAGGGGTCGGGGGCTCCTTTTAAAGTCCTCATGAAGCAGCTATCGAGGCGCTGTTTGTTTCTGCATATTTATGTGTTTCTTGTAAATGCAGAGCCAGGGAGGCCACCCTCCATGCCCGTAAGGCCAAGCTGCTCTGATTGGCCGGCTCCAATGGCCCGATCAGGCACCGCCCATACACGTTTGAGCCGAGAGCCCAAAGCTAGCACTGCTGCTGGTGAAGGAGAGACTCGGGGGGACCTGAAAAAGCGAGAAAGTGTTTCATTGGATACACAATTTAACAACCGAGATGTATAAGAGCCCTTCAAAAGTAAATAAATCCATGAACAAACTTATTCAGACTGTAATAAGCATCATTTTAACGTCTCTTTATTTAAAACAATAGATTTTTTTGCTATTCTTTTGCTTGCCAAGTTAAATTCATGAGTGCAATTGTAATGTATTTTGTGAGATTTTTCCTTATCCTGCTTCCAAAGCATTACTTTTTTAAATCAATAATAGATACTGTATGTATGGTTGTCGGATTATCAGAGCTCTACCCACTTCCTCATGTGCTTCTCATGCTTACCCGATGCCAGAGCAGATTTCTCAGCAAGATTGTCCAATTTCCTCCCCATTTATGGAGGTTTATTCTCTTCAAAGCCCTCCAGTCATCATGTGCAGTCAATTGAGATTCTTTTCTTATTTGTTCTTTGAAAGGACTGTGGTCATGTTGACCGTAAAATGAAAAGCATTCGTCTTGCACGCTGGAACATCATGGATTATTTCAAGAAAGAAGATATGATATGGAATGAATGCAATTATACCTGTTGTAAGGCAAAGTGAGGTATTTCAATCATGTCGCCACTGATGAGATACTTCCTTGAAGATGGTGGCACGCACAAAAACAAAGGAATTTGCACATTTGTTCCAGCTCAGGAGATGAGTTATGTTGGAAACACTGGGGACTCCTCCATGGCTGATTCTTTGTGACAGTTTGTGCCGGGTGACAGTTAAATCAGAAGACTCAGTTATTGAGGGGGCTGTGATTTGCAGTCAGATGCTGTCAAGCATTCCTTACGTTCCTGGCGAAGAATGTGTTTCTCTTAAGTGGCACGGCAGCCAGAATGAGATGTCAAGAGTTTTTATATGAGAGGTGGCACAATGAATTAGGAGTTTCTGCCATTTTCTGGCCGAGGCTGCAGGCACAGCTGTCAACAGCTGTCAGACATTGGCGGCGTTATTCCTCTTAAATGCTGAGAGAGTGGGCAGGTGACTTTTGTCTTCCTTTTAAACTTTGTCAAAATCTGTCTCAAGTGTTTTGGGCTCAAGATCAACCATTTTTAGATTTATCATCTCAAAATGTAAGCTGACATTCAGAAAATAAGCTATTGTCTCAAGTGTCACTGTGTTGGAGATAAATGGGAAACAAAAGAAAGACATTATATTTATGCAAAACTTTGAGACACAGGGTAGGCTGGCAGGAAGATGGTCTCATTGTCCTTGTCATCTTCCTCAGAAAAAGCAGTCGTGAAAATTAAATAAGATGTTTTACTTCCTGTACCGAGTGGAATAAAAAGCAGTTCTACAGAATTATAAAAGTCTCTCGGATGAAACATTATACATTTTTGCCTGTAGAGCGGAGTTCAGCAGCCATGCAGGTGTAATGAAGGTCTGACAGAAGTCTAGCTGTGCAGCACAATGTAGTCTGATCACTAAGAGGAATGACTGTAATAAGTTCACAGAGTCCTCAGTTGGATTATTCATGATAAAATGTGGAAAATACAGCGGTTGCATAACTACTCTTTCTTCACTTCCACCCAAAAAGCCTGAGAAGCTGCTTCCACTGTGCGTCTCGACATGATTAGCCGCTTCCCCGTGACATGAAAATGAGCGCCCGTCAGCGCAAGTTATGGCTGATGTGCTGGCATTTTGGAAATGGCGTGATATATGCCCCCTGTCCCCCCTCTGTCCACCCCTCCATCTCTCGTTTCATGTCTCACTGCTCCAGGGTTAATGAAATGCCCCTATTGAAGAGCCGGAATGAGGGATTGTTAAGTCCACATGAGCTTTCAACCTCCGCCCACGCGTTCCCTCAACCTGTGCATGAGCACCAGCAACACTGGCAGATGGATTCGAGTGGAGCGCTTGTGATGAGTTAAAGCTTTACTCTAATCAGGATATGATTTGTGTTATTCTAATTCCCTTCTTAAGCCTTATAGCCCTCCATCAAACACGCAACAGAAAGAAAAAATATTTAGCTCAAAAGAAATTATAATTTAGATCATCAGGGTTCTCCTCTTTCGTACATTTTGTTCACTGGTCTTCTTGGACCATAGCCAATATGGCTGCACAACAGGCAATGGAGCCAGATGGCTTAAAGGAAAATATCATTTTAAGAAATTAACATCAAACATTTACCCGAGATTCTCTGTGGCTTACAGTTGCAGGATGCACACACACACAAAAGCAAAATGTGTGCGTGGCCAGTTTCATACTGTGGTCAGCGATGCATCACCTGACAGCTGACTGATGAAGCACTGACCTTTTACTCCTGGCCTTGTGGGCTATTCTCCGCCTCATGAAACTGTGGTGGTCTGCCTCCGCTGACACTTGAGTGCTCAAATAAATTATGACCACGCGGGAGAATAATAAAAAGAAGCAGCGCTAGATGACAGGGTGAGAGCAGGATAGCGGAGGAAAGAGGGAGATGGATATCCCGCAATCAAAGACTCCCTCCTGATCCCTCTTTCTGATTCCCTTCCACATTGCGTCCCATCCTCTCCTGTTCTCATTCGCATTCTTTGATCGTGTTTACAGTACGTATGTTTGTGAGGCTTTTATCTGCGGCTTATCCGCGGGGCTGCATGCTGTGTGCTATATTGTGGTTTCACCCAAAGCTTGAAAAGTTGCTAAAGCAGTTTCCACACCAAGGAAGTTTAAAATATGAAAGTGCATAGCTGCAATGGGAGAACAGTGTTCTCCCATACTTAAATGAAAGGCTGCTGGTATTGAGGCTGAGCCGAACTGATCGTTTGATCAGCAGAAAGTCTTTAAAGCTAAACTACATGCTGTCCCTGTGTTGCAGAAATGCTTCATGCTGCACTTCTGCACTACGAGGGTGTGAAGTGTATGTTTTTCTTTGATTGGAACTGCTAGTATGTCTCCTTGTGTGTGTATATGCATGTTTTTTTGTGTGTGTGTGTGAAGCTTCTATAATCCATTTATCTACAGATATGTTTAGATTGAAAGCTAAAAACCGTGATTCTTATCCAGAGCCCTTTTTCACCTCCTTTTTTAACTTGCCTTTCGTCTACTCTGATAAAAGAAGTGTACTACAGTATTTTATCTAATGCCCTGTGTGTGGTCAGATTTACATTTTACTGTTCTGGTCCATGCATCATGTTGCTTTATTTCCTCTTGTATGAAGGCACTATATCATGGATTGCGGCAGTCGCAATCCATAACGCCTTCTTCCACAGCGTGCGTGCGTCTAGTGTGTGCAGACTGCAGTCTGAGGTATCTGCCCGCATGAAGAATGCGACGTCTGGGGTTTTTATGAAAGCACACGTGTGTCTGCGCGTGCACACGAATGCGTGCGGGTGATTAGAGAAGGCCATTTGCAGGAAACGGCTACAGCTTTGCAAGAAAGACGGGGCTCTTTCTTCTAATGGGATCAATGTTTCAGTGCTTTCTGCCTGCGTAAGTTATGATGTGGCTAATGTTTAAAACATGCTCTGCAGATGCAGCGCGACCCCCTTAAATAAATGACTGCATCGCCAGGAGAGGGAGTCGTCTTAGGATTAGCTTTGCTGTGGGTGAAATGCTCTGTAGACTCTGTGAGTCACTGTGGCTGATAAACAAAGATGTGCATGTAACAGCAAATAGAGACACACACACACATTCACAAACCCCCAACTACAATAAAGTAACAGCTGACTCAAGGCATATCATCATCCAGCTATAGCTAAATATCTTTTGCCTCACATTTGTGCATATGAACAACAAAACACTCATCCGCACTTTTGTAGCGAGGCAGAATGAGCACATCACCCCCCAGCGTGCTATCCCATAATTCCCTTCCAAAAGCCAGAGGCTTTTTGCTGCCCCACCAGCAGCATCTTGCCGCTCTGTTAGTTAACAAGGCTAGCCAGCAGCAGGAGAACTGGTGCCCTGCTCGTAACCTGCAGTACTGCTCTGCAGTGCCATGGCTCCATATGTTAAGATATGCTCCTCTGAATACAGATTTGAAAGTTGGATTCGCATCTTTGAAGTCCTTCCTCTCATAAGGGCCATAATTTGACGTTTTGTTGGATGAAATTATGAGAAATTAAGTAGCAGGTGAAGTAGCGCAATAAGATATGATAATATTTGACCGTTTCCAAAGTTGTTGTTTCCAAAGATCACCTTATGAGAATTTAAGAATGCAGCCGATCATCTTGTGGCAAGATGTGGGACATGTTAGACAGTGAATTAAAAAAATACATACTAACATTTTATCAGCACAGATTAGCTCATAGTACTTGATGTGATGTTTACACATAGCATTTCAGAAAATTATAGTAGAAAAAAATAACTGTCTTATTGTAAGTAATTAGCTGGGGACGTTTATTGTCATAAATAAAAATTCTATGCAAATTTTACATTCCATTCTGTATCTTTGTGTCTACAATGATGTGACAAAGCAATGATGTGGGGACATTTAGACATATTAGTAAGTGAACGTGTTGAGAGAAATAGGCTGATGTAAAGACCTGAAGAACTTTTGCAGCTCAGGAAGTTGTCATATTATCATTATTTTCCTAAAATTTAAACCCCTTCTTAATTATAAATTTTGTTTGAGTTGGTTTATTATATAAGGTGATGCTTAATTGGCACATTTAAATATACAATTTCAGAAAACACAGTAACCCCTCTTAGAAAAAAATAATTGTCTTAATGTAAGTCATCAGCTGGAGAGGGTTCATGCTGATATTTACTAGCCAAAACCACTTCATTAGCACTTTCATACACCAAATTCTTCTGGCTATATTATGAAGGGGTTTGTTCATGCGTCATTTACAGCCTGACTTATAATACATTTTTAAATATCTTTTGTGCTTAACTGCCTCTCCCAGCGTAGTCTTGCAGGGTCAACCAAAGTGCAACAGCCTCGAGACACCAACTAAAATGGCTTTCTTTAACACGCCATGCTGTAAACTGTTAAGTCTCGTCAGAGCTGATAGGTTAAGCAGAAACTCACACCAGCAGCACTTTCCTCGACAGAGGCACTGTTCGCTTATTAAAGCTCCTTGACACCTAATTAATTATTTCAACAGTCTCAGTATGTATTCTTTAAGCAAAGCACTTCATAAATACTATTCCCACGACTACTTGTCCAACATGAGGATCAGAGTACGACATAACTACCTCTGATTTGTTGTGCATTGATTTTAGTTGTCCATGTGCTGCTTGAGAAATCTGCGATGCATTACTTTAATATGTTGAGTGGCATAACTGGAAAAGAGGACTCTCTGCATCTGGCAACTTAAAGCTCAACACACAGTACATGGCTATGGTAAATGCTCTTACTACAGGTTTCCCCAGTGGCTGAATGTTAAAGGCGTATACTATAGCTCTCGCCACACATTTCCTGTCATTGTCTGCATAAATAATAATCACAAAATATTTGAGATTTAACTTCAGATCTCATTTTTTCTAGATCCTGCAGTGCAGTGTGGCATGTGTGTAGATAGTTGGACTATCATCAGTCTTTCATATCGACATTCCCTTTGATGTGATGTCCCTGACTGTATATTCATACACACACACACACGTTCACACGGCGTGTGTGAGTTTATACAGGTGCCGTACTGCAGGTTTAATGACCTAAGGTGTGGTGTGATTTCCCTTTGCAAATCTGAATCCGTTCCTTGTGCCCAACAGAGTGTGGCACAGTTTGAGTGCATGGCTGCTGACAGGTGGGGGCCTTGTGACAAACTAAAGCAGGAAGAGAAAGTCTCTGTATTTCCCCGGGCTGCAGCTCCACCTGAATCTTAAGCGTCTGAGTTCTCATGCTGACACGCTGCAGCTGCTAACGCGCACCGTGGATAGCCAGACTAAACACGTTCTCAGAGTCATAGATGTGTGACGAGCTTTCACATGCGTGCACTCTGGAAACAGGACGCATTTAGTGGCGGCCATGTCGGTCTTTCACAAAGGCTAAACTCTCTCAGTTGAAGTACGTTTTGAAAAGCGTCCTCTTGCCTCGACCGCACCATCGTCCCAAATCCCATCCCCTACCCTTCGCCAGTTTTGCTCTAAATCTTGGGCCTTTGTGGTAACTGGGACCTCAGGCATGCCTCTAATGGTTCCCACAATGCACCCGCACAAATTAGATTTCACTCACATGGCTAAGCCCCCTCCTCTCCTTCCGTTGCTTTCTGTTCGTGGCTTTATTTCCTTTTCTCTTTCTATTACGTGTCCTCCTCTGCTCTCCTCATTTCTCCTCTCATTCCCTACACAACTACTGATATTTATCCATCTTATGTGCAGTAAATGCAGTAAGTGTGCAGCGACTACACATAGGAGATGAGCTGTACATTCAGCTAATGGCTACATGTAGTATTAAAACAGTACCAAGCTGTATTGACGTAGGAGCACCGTAATAAATGAAGTACGCATCTTACTGTCATCTCATCTGTTCTCAGAAGCCTTTCTTCTCTGGCTGTCTGCCAGGGCCTTCCTCATTGGGTGTTTTGGTATTGTATGTTTTAGCAAATTGAAAGTGGCTTTTTATACTTTGACTGATGAAGCTGGTGGCATTCTGAATGCATAAGCGGACAGTGATGGATTCCTGTTCAGGTCAGCGTGTGTGTGTGTGTGTGTGTGTGTGTTCTGCTGGCTGATGGGCAAGCCCAGGACCACGTAAATCTAACCTATATGACTCTGAAAACCAGCCGAATGCAGAATGAGCAATTAATTATGCGAATATTTTTTCAATAACTAACCCCTCAGTTTCATGAGGAGGATGAAGGCAGACAGACGGGCTGTCAGAAGTGGGAGATTCTTCAATAGGGAAAATTTATAGCCTCAGAAAAGTTCAGCCTGATAATAATGGGCGCCACTAAGCCGCACAATTTGATTGGGGGGCGTGAGGGACGTGTAGAGGACATTTATCAGCGTGACACAGGACACAATGCTCTTTGTTTGATTGGTTAAATTAGTGGGAGCTCATTTGCTTTCACTGCAAAATCCTTTACAGGGCTTTTTGTTGTGTTAATTAAGCCAGAGCTACCATTTTGTATGCCACTTGCGTACCGAGCCGCAAAGGAGAGGAGATCATTGTTATTCCTCTCTTCCACCCTCGGAGGCATTGTAGGTTGTTTTTTGTTTTGTTTTGTTTTGTTTTGTTTTTTTATGATTTGTACCAAAGATGAGGTGCTTAAATGTATATTTGCTAAAATTAGTTTGGTTTACTTTTTTTCACAGACAATTACCTCCACTGCATACAGAATACAGTTTTTCATTGTGGGAACTGGACTGCTGCCAGCGCCCAGTGTTTTGTTACAACAGAGAACAGACTTCTCACAGCAACCTGCTGAACTTGCAGGATGAGGCAGGTGGCCGGGAGTTAAAGACATATTAAATCTGAAAATTGCTCAAGGAGGAGATAATGTGTTCTCATGAACGTGCAGCATGTGGGAAAGCATTTATTAAAGAAGAGCGAAAACAGTATCTACATGGGATCTCCACAGTTTAATGAAGCTGCTTATGAGTTTTAATGACAACATTGTGTCCTGTGTTGTTGTAACTGCTCATAAGGTATTGTCGTGCTTTGGCTGGTCTTCTTAGTCTCATATTTTACAGTTGAAGGAACGCACTAAATGCTAATTTAGGTGTTCACAGAGATTTTTTATTGGACATTTATGCAAACATGTGCCAGTTTAATGAGATAATGTTGCATTTGCAGACATAAACTAGCCTGGCATAGCCCCTTGGATTTCATTATGGGGTGTGTTTCAAGTGAGACAGAGAAAAATTATCTTGCCTTTTAAACTGATTCAACTGCACGGTGCTCATATGACATGTATGACTTGTTGTTACTCTTCTGTCAATCCCCACATAAATCCCACCCAAACGATTTGATTGGCCTAAAGCATAGTCAGTTCTCAAATGAGCAGCTCCAAATTTCTGCTGCAAAAATGTTGTGGGAAGGGGAAGTTGGGCTGGCTTCCAGGCTAGATATAAACATAGAATATCATGAATCTTACAATGGAAGTATAATCCAATCCAGAACTGCCCTCTGTAAAAACATTTGAAACAAGAATTTTGAACAAATGTTCTGCTCTGGAAATGTATGCAAATTAGCTCAACCAAATAACAAAAATTGTAATACCAGAATGAATCGTCTTACTGGAAAAGAGGAGGAATAATGTTTTCACTCTGTAACAATAATATATTTTCACTTGCCAGTTCATTATGTACACTAGTGTCCTTCAGTAAATCTTAGCTTTATGAAGGTTATGGCATATGTTGATTCGGTTAAAATTCAAGATTTTTTTTAGAAATATTGAATTGTATTGTGTTTAACCTTTCTTATCGTGTTTTAACAGTGATTAAGGAGGATTTAGTGCGGGACTGTTAGTGTACAGTGTACCTAATGAACTGGCAAGTGAATGTATCATCTCGGGAAGTTTCATGGTGATAATTATTAGTTAGGAATTTTAAGCACAAGAAGTGGTTTCCAACAAAAAGGTACCGACTGTATCTTTACAGGCCATATGGCGCCTGGATTCTGTCATCATTTAGTTTTCTGTTTGCTGTATAAAAATGTGCTCCTATTTAACTATCTAACGCCCCACAGTTGATTATAACTATATAATGTAGTATCTTGCCTTAAGATGAAAATGTGATGAGCCTTAAAGGATGTTATCTAAGCTAAAGCGAGCAAAGTCTGAAGAACATAAATCTCCCAGGATTTGGAGAGCTGTCATGGGGTCATTAATGAATAATAAATGACACCATAAATCCCCCGCAGAGATACTGTAGACTTCTATACTGTGAAACAGTGAATAGTGTACCGTTGTTTTCGCCAGTCATTCTCTTAATGTTCCATTCATTAATCCACAAATGAAAAAGCCCATCCTATCACAGACCTGCTTAGCCCACCTTGTTTGATATGCCTCTAATGTGGACCATTCAAGTCCCAGTGAGATTCACTGGGGCTGTAGCCTCCTACCTCGCTCCTTGCACTGTCTGAGTCAGAGAGCTGACCCCCCATTAATCAAGCGAATAAGCCTTCAGACAAGGTGTGAGCTCCAAAACTGCTAACAGGCCTTGTTACAGCTAAGTGCATCCAGAGGGCATTTTTTTTTTTTTTTTTTTTTTGGTGAATTTACAGTACATCAAACTAAAATACCATGACACAGAGCAGTACTGTCCCTGACTTCCTCAGAAAAGCATTCCTTGTCTTTTTCCGTGGCCTGTTTTATGTCATTAGCTTTTCCACTGAAGTTTTGTTTGGCCTGCTGGTTTGTGGATGCGGGCCTGGCTGATGTGTTTGAAGCCAGCCCCATGTCACTGCGACTACCTTTGATATGAAGATGCGCCTTCACTTGATGGCTTTCATGGGTTTCCATTTCTATTTGATCTTTTTCATGACGTCATTTTGTGCTTCTGTATTTGTGTTTTGTTTCTCAAGGACGCCAAGCTGCGAGAGCTTCTGGATGTCAGCACGCTGGTGGGGAAGATGGAGAACAGGTTGCTGACAGTGGTGAGCGGCACTGACATGGTCAATATCACCTACCTGAACTTCATGGCCTTCCAGGAGGAGATTGCGAAGGTAAAAATTAGAATAGGAAGTCATTTGTACTGCATATTATCGAAAGAACAATAAAGCAATATACACTCACTTGCCTGTTCATTAGGTACACTAGCGAAAGCAAACACATTCTAGTATAACAGTCCTGCACTAAATCCTCCTTACAGAGCCCTCCTTCGCAACTTTATGCTGAGAAAAAGCATAAGAAAGGTGATAATTCAACTTAAACATTTTTCATTACCACACAATACAATTCAATAGTACCACAAACCGCATCCTCCAATATGAAAACACAACTGAATCAACAGCTCTCTTTGTTATTTTAACCAAATGAACATATACCATAACCTTTATTAAACTAAGATTTACTGAAGACTGTTTCACAAGTGTACTTAATGAACTGGCAAGTGAGAATTTCTTATTGTTATAGAGTGAAAACATTACTCTTCCAATTTAATCTGTGTTCTTACAACAGCTGCTTATCCCAATGTCACAAATGTTAATTAAAATGATAAAAAAAGGCTGTAGAGTAACAACATGATCAGTATCTCAGTGTCTTCTTTATTTTGTTAGGTGTTGTGTTCCCATTCATTTCATTAACCTGCCATAATACTACAGTGTGTATTCAGAACTCAGATGTTTGGACGCTGAAAATGACCAAAAGCGTGGAGAAGTACTGGAACAACTCATGATCCAAAAGCATACAACATCATCTGTGTAAAACAGTGAATGCAGTGAATGCATGAGCACGCGTGGCGTACACTTGCACTAGTTGTTTGTTGATGATGTGACAGAAGACATAAATCAGATTCAGCTAAATAAAGCAAAGCTGACTGGACGGTGCATCATTGTGCAGATCGACAATGACCCAAAACATACTGTGAAAGCGACCTAGAAAAGAAGGGAAAGAAGTGGAATATTCCACAGTGCACATGGAACCATATCTACTCCTGACCAAGCTTCATCTCACATGCTGAAGACTAAACTAAGGAAAAAAAACAAAAAAACAACCGAAGATATCTGAGGAGGACAGGCAAATAATCAGCCATGTGTCATGTGAATCAGGCAGAAACACATTCTTTGGCAATTTCCATGGGTTCCAGATTTCAGGCAGGCATTGCTTTTTTTTTCTAAGTGTTAAACTTGAACATTTAAAATATAATAATGTTAATTTGTCCAATGATGTTTGAGCCCTGAAAAAATGATTGTTAAACCTACACCACTTTGGTCGTGAATAACCTCAAATAAAAGCAGGGTCTGCACAAGTCCATATTCATTATACAACTTTAACTTGAATATGTTTTGGTAAACAGATCAAATAACAAAAATGTGTTAGTTTCCAACCATATATAGACTTAACTGTACATGCAAGAACAAATCTCTTTATTTTTTCCTGACACATGGTAGCAGTAACAGAGGACAATAACTCTTCAGCCCTCAACAGTTATCAATGTCAAATTGCACTGGGATTGACTGTGTGTGTGTTTTATTTACTACAGGAATGGGCTGAAGGGCTCTTCAGCCTGGCGTCTAACCTGTTGGTACAGAACATGTCCAGAGAGGCCTGCCTTGAGAAAGCGTACGTGATCTCCATACACACACAACAATCCTACATAATGCAGTCCCACGCAAAATGTAAATCCTCAATCTTCAAGATAAATGTGAAAATCAGGTCTCCGAACACCAAGAAGCTGTCACTCATCACGAGGGTCACACCGGCCATCTGCTGTACTTTACATAAACAGAAGCAGCAGGAAAAAACAAATGAAACATATGAAGGACTTTGTTTTACACAATACAACTAGAAATGATACGTGTTTACTTATAAATGCACGAACAGATGCTCGTTTCTGCACCAGAAACATCCTATACCCTGCAAAACACACAAACACCATCGTGCGTGTGTATTTGGGCTGCACTGTGCGCCGACACTGTACTCTATAAGGCAGCCCGAGGGTTTATGTTTATAAAGGTCACTTCAGCACACATCAGTGGAAGTGAGAGATAAAACAGACAGGAAGTGAACAGGATTACTAAAACAGCTTGAAATATGTATCAGTTCATGACCAGGCTCATCTCAGTGGGCTTCTCTGCTTCCTGGTGAATCTGTGACTGTATATACATGTGTGATTGTGCATTGGTGTGGTGCTGTAACTTGTGTTTCTCGTCCGTCTGCAATGACTGCAGTGACAACAGGTTCTTGAACAACCAGGGCTTGTGCTTGCGTAGAGAAAGATAGAAAGTTTTCATCATCAGTTGTCCTCGCACCCCCTCTGGTTCTGTCTAATAACTGTGTCTAACGGTTTACAGCATCACATTGATCGTATTGGTGCACACACGCGCTGATCAATGCTTCACAGCTGATTTATTTGTGCAGACAGTGACCCAGTGATGCTCATGTGGTGTGAGCTTAAGCATGAATCTGTAATAATGCTTTTTTTTTTTTTTTCTTTTTTTTAAGAGAATATCTCGGGCTCTGCAAATCCCAGCTGTCTGATGTTTATCAGTGAACAGGAGCCATTAACTCGCACCCCGAGGAGGCTAATTGACTTATGAGACAATAAAAGTGGCCATCGACCACATAGTACAGGGAGAGTTGAATAGAATCGCATAGAGCAGGATTTGCAGTCACGTTGGCTGCTCACAGCAGTGGGTGCTGTGCACTGCTTGCTTACAAATAAGGCCATGCCACTGCTGCAGCATGAGAAGGCTTCATCCCTGAAGTGATGTTGATGTTGCTCAGCGTGTGGCTAATTCTCATTGCTTGCTCTTAAAGCTGTGATACATTTTTGAGGGTGTCGGGATGGATGGATGGGCAGTGTTCCCAGCAACAGGAAACTAAACACAAAACAGCATGTTTTCAAAACAAACTTTGCGACAATCTGTTCTTTTGAGGTCAGTACAATAGACGCTATGACACTCCTTGGGTTACATTTGGCTTAGAATTACAGGATTTACAGTGAAATAGCCTGTGACTATGTTAGGAAACAGGGCCATCATCTATAATAGGCGGATTTAAGGCTGGGCAATAAATCCAATTAATTTGATTTGCATACCTAACTAAATTACAAAACCCTGCTCAGTGCTCAAGTACAAGAGATGTTTGTACATCTCTTGTACAAACTCCAAGAGTACAGTAAGTACAATACAAGTTTTCTGTAACGAAGGTGGCCGTTAGTGCCACAGCAGCCGAAGATGGGAGAAAAATACCTGTGGCAACACCAGATACAAAAGCATACAGCGAAATGTGTGTCTCTTGTTCTAATGTTGTGGTGGACGAGTGCGTCATGGAGACCTTTTTTGATGAACAAAAATTCTAAATTCAAAATGTAAGTCGCAACACTGCCTAGCAGAGACGGTTCATTTTAATAAACATATATATTTATTTAACCAGTAATGCACATCCACGCCTTGGCAAGTGTTTGTGTTCTTATTCTTAATTGATATTAAATAATATGCCATATTGTTTCAAGAAGAAGATCCGATTCCATCCTGTCCAGACCTGGATCTTTAACTGATAAGCGACTGAGAATTATTCAATATTGACATTTTGATGCCTTAAGAGAGCTGGTTTAGCACCCCAAGTCAAGACTTACAGACCAACTGCCTGTGCTGCGAATCATCCCTCGTGGTGTTGCAGAGGGAATCAAACCTGTGCATTCCAGTAAGCACTTCTACTGAAGTCAGTGAGATCCACAGACACTGAGGAGAGAGAGAACAACAGTCTGAGAAAAGTATTTTTGCACGGTGTGCTGACAATGTTCAAGCCCATATTTAAAATCCTGGCAAGACAACCAGGAGCTTAATTCTCTCACTGAATGAGGGGGAATGGGGGAGTGGGATATCAGAGGGACAGAGGTGCTGAGTTGTGTTTAGATGGTTTATTACAAAATGGTTCATTGGTTTTATTTCAGTTTCATATAATCAAGCTTTTTATTTTAAGATGTACCTGACTAGCAAAGGCCACGCCGCAGAAATGAGTCCACAGGTGTAATGGAGTGTTCAGTAGCGAGGGATGAGTGGTAGAAGTGAAGGAGAGGTTGAATGTGGAGGTTGTCTAATTAAACCAGAATGGGCTTCTTGACGTTGATGGTCGAAGAGGAGGAGACGCTGGGTGAGGGCTTCCGTCTCAGCTAATGGTCGTTCCGAGCAGACCACGGACCCCAGATGGTGCCTGAAGAGAGGAGTAAAGGAAGAGGGGATTAGTAGATGTGAAGAGGGATTGGGTCGGGTGGGTGGGAGGAAAGGTAGGAGGATCAATGGACGCGGGTGGGGGGTCAGGAGAACAGAGGCAAACAGCGCTGGCTGGGTCAACCTTCATGTTATCAAAAGCTCTCTTTTATGTGTTTTATTTTTAAATGCAGCCATTATTTTGGCTGAAAAGAGCACTTATCATTAGTCAGTGTGAAAACTGACAAAAATTATTGTTGTTATTGGACTGAAATAGAAATAGAAAAGCCTTTGTTGTCATTGTATTCATGAAGAAACTGTTGGAACTCAGGCTTTCTTCAGTTGTCGCAAGTGAGTCGCAAAGAAAGTTGAGCCACTGTGACTTTTCAGACATTTGCTTGAGGGAATCCTCCCTAGCTGGACCTTTTGAATTTTAATTGAGCATCTCTGCCATAGGTAAAATTAAAACTGACTTTCCCCGCTTTAGGATTAACTGGAGGGGGTAAATAAAGAATGGCAGAGAAAGAGAAAGTAGCGAGTTACACAGAAAAGGAGACGCTGAGTAATCTGCTTTCCCTCTCCCTCCCTGTCGTAATGAATAATAAAGGCACCTGTATCTTACGACCTCCATGAGCTTCATTTGTCCTGGTTTCCCTCTTTTTAAATCTGGCCTTATGTATTTTCAAACCCCCCCTCATTGACCGTTAAAGTCATTGGTGACTTTGCCTGTGGCAGCCGGGCTGCCCTATGAAGTGGACACTGTAATGGATATTAATTATTAGCCAGCAGCCACTTAAAGCCCAGCCTGTAATGATGGCTCCTGTTGCAGCCGAGCTATTTATAGCCCAGGTTGCGCTGCCCGCGTTGCTGCTGCATGGCTCTGCTCTGCCAGTGCCCGAGACTTCCAGGGATTAGCCGCAGTTCTAACCCATCATGTAAACACAGACACTTATTCACGGCACGCACGAGAGAACTCCACGCACGCAGTCAGTCACTGTGACACATGCACCTATTTTGTCCGCAGTAATGAATGCACTGTCATGTGAATGTGCTGTGGCAAATGGCTACAGTCGCACACGTTGGCTCAAGCAAGCGCACATTAAACTTGAGCAGGAATATTACTCATGCAGAAAAAGTGCCCTTGCATGTTGTTTAAGGCGTGTGCTCCTTCCAATGCAGATACACTCGGCTGAAGCTGCAGCTCAACCCTGAGGGACGAATCCCTGTCAAGAAGTAAGTCTGTCTGACTCATCCCTCTCTCCCCTGCCACCTCTCTGCTCTTTTGATCAATGCATAGCTTCCTCCTGCCTTTACCCGCTAACTTTCAGCATCTACATGCTTCAGCACTCACTATCTCTGTGTATGTATGCATTTATTAGAATATATTATCCCTCTCTTTATCCTCTTCATCTTTGCTGTAAGATCTGCTTCGTTACTCAAATTTTTAAAGTTCTTTCTTCAGTTTCTTTCATTAAAGCATTGTGCAGTGGGAAAGGCTCAAGCCACTAACTTCAGCTCAAAACGTGCGTGATGTATGTGGGAATTTTCTTTTGTGCTTCCAGTTTAGCAAATTTCGGTTGCACTTATCTGCCAGTTTGTCATCGACTCATTGGGGATCCAGCCCCCCCCGTCTCCATTAGTCAAGTCGAGCTTTCAGGCGGGCGACTGCGATAACCTCCCTCAGAGCCGCGGAGGAAAGCGGTGGGTGTCATCGCAGAGAGGCACTCCTTGCCGTTTAGGGAATTAACCTCCTAGCTGGGAGGACATGTCAGCTTGGCTAATGTCAGCTTGACACTGCTCTCCCGCTGAGCATACAGTATGTGCCCATGGATCCGCACCACCATACCTCTGCTAGTAATTAAAACAGGCTATAGCCAACGGTAACAGACCTAAACATCCTGCGGTGGCTGCAGTGACACCTTGCAGTAAATCACATTTACTGTCAATACACAGCGCAATAAAGCAGAAGACAGTAGCTTGACTCTACAGATAAAGACTTTCAGGGCGGGGTTAAATGAACCATGATATGATTGTTAGAGTTTCTTGATTGAGAAATATTATATCTGCCTGTCTTTTGTTTATTCATGCAAGAATAAAGATGAGGATTTGTGTCTAGAGTAAGATGACAAATATGAAAATGAATGATTATAATGGGAGGATGTGCTCATCTCTCTTTGGGTTTACATCGTCCTCATAGAGATACATTATCCATATCTGTGTGCATATGGAGTTTGGCAGCTGGGATTTGGATGTGTGCAATTCACCGTAAGCATTCAAGTGTTTATATCAGGTTATTATGTGTTGCACATCCAATTTATATGTCATTAAGTAACTATATTAACAGTGCATCTTCAGATTCATGGAGACTGCACGATTACTCATTCTCAGTCTGCCCATTTACGTCACAGAGTATAAACATATTAGAAACTCCTCTCTGTGAAACACAATATAATTCAGTGGCGTCAGGAACCGCCGCCTCCAAATGTTCCAAAAAAGCTGAATCAATAGCTCCCTTAAAACAGTTGCAGCACTAATGGAAAATTACTGTATGACCTTCGTGAATGCGGAATTTATTGCAAGGCTGGAAGACTGCGTCGGTTTAAGCGAGCCTTCTTATTCTGCATGCTGGACATTGCGTTCACTTTTATTTTGTGTGCAGGCATTGTTTCATATTTGTTCTACTGCTGCTGCAATTGAAGGCCTTCACAGCAAATCCTCCATACATGTCAATCCATGAGTTTGACACAGAGGATCAGTGTGAGAACTCCTCTGTGTGTGTGGTATTCTCTGTGATTTTTTATAAGGGTGTGTTTTTTGTTTCCCTACAGTATCTTCAGGGTTTTCTCGGCTGACAGGAAACGAGTGGAGACAGCGTTGGAAAACTGTAACCTCCCTTCTGGCAGAGTGAGACACCAAAATACTGAAGTCCCCTTCTTTTTTTTTTTTTATTTACCACTACTGTCTCCTCACATTTCCTCCTCCTCTCTATGGACCTGCTTCCATTTGTGTCCTTCCTTCTCTACCTCACCCTGCCTCTCTTATCTTAGTCTACGAGCTCTTTCATCTTCTCCATCCATCCATCTGTGTGCAATCGCGCCTTTCAGCTGATTCTCTCCTGAAACAGCGACTGATTGCTGCTTTGCTCATTTGTTTGGAGTCTTATTTTCTGGATGTCTGCACAACTTCCCGCTCCGAACTGATTTAGCCTTGGTTGTGATGAAACAAATAGACCCAGTGGGAGCTGTAGAGACGACAAAAGCTCTTTTATCTTTCCTCCTTGTAGATATCACTAGAGAGGAGGTGCCAGCAGTCCCCCCAGCGCAAACTCCAAGAGTACAGTAACTAGTCATTTGCAATCCTGGGATGCTATTTAATGCAGTTCTGAACACAATCTGAAACATATGGTCATACAGTAGGGCAGACGCATTGTAGCTTTAATGAATGGCACCCGATTACAATGAATGTACACACAGAAATAAGCTATACATAATTAGCACAAGGGGAGGGAGGAAGAGAGAGAGGGAAGTAAAAGCACGTTGCCGTATAAAGGTCTGGTGGGATTTGCTGTTATTCCATTGTGCAAGTAATTACAGCTAAATGGTATTGCTGTTAATCCCTCAAACACACACGCTCACAGACAAACACAGCATACCGCGCACCAAGGTCTTCCGAATGACTCAGTGAGTTTCGGCAGTGCTTGACCTGCACCCCCCTCCCTCATTGCTTCCGTCCTCGCCTCCCTTACTCCCGCTCCTTTCAAAGACCGCCAGGTTCTGCTCTGTTTCTTGCTGAAATGAAGGATCTGCGGCTTTTATAGATGGATAGATTTATTTTACCTCAAGACTCTCAACAAGTCTGCTCGGCATGACTCATGTTCATTAATGTGCAGAGGTGTCTCAGGCTGTGCGAGTTTGATGGGCTCAGTCGGGATTATTTTTTTCTATACAGCTTAATGGATGTCATTCCATACCACTTGTATGAACAGACTCAAGGAGCAACCATGTATAAGACATCTAGAATTATCTCTTTAGGGCCAAACTAAGTCCTTTACAGATGCTCTCCCATTCTGCAGAGGGGCATTATTATGGCTGGCAATATGATTTTAAATATACAAAGAGGAGTGAAAACAGTTTGTTTTTGTTTATTTGTACAGTGGTTATTACTGTTGATTATTATTTTCTCTTTTTTCCTTCCCCAAAATGATACAAAAATAATGTCCACTTGACTTGAGACGTGAGATAGACTCACAGATAAAGACAAAAGCTTAAGTCTCGTCCACATATAAAGCCATATACAAGGTGTCCATCGCTTTTCAGACTAGTTGGTAACTAGTGGACATTCCAGACTCTGGTTGCTTAGATAACTCACTTGGATATTTCAAAATGAATCAGACTGAAACAAGTGGTCTACTTTGCCGCCGTTGCTCCTAATTTCACCCAGCACTCTAAAGGCCTGTTCGCACCTCGCATTAAGATCTGATCAGGGTGATCTGATCACAAGTGTCCAAATGTGTCTCTACATTCCGATCTCGTCCCAGCATCATCTGGGGTGCAGCAGAATATTTTAACAGGTACTGTCTCTAATGGATCTGTACCACTGCTCCAGAACCGAGAACAACGCTGTTTTGTGTCATGACAACCCACTTCCCATCACCAGAGGCTCTTGCACCTATCATTGATGCAACTCCCTGAGTTGCATTAAAATTCCATGGTTTCTTGTTGCTAGACTCTTCCTTTGTGTACTGTTCACCCCTTTAGAATAAGAGTATCAAAATGTTCTTGAATGAAGCCCATTGAATGAAAACCTGCCCTTACATCTGAGACAGTTGAAACTATTATATTGGTCATATATTCTGTTGCTATTCTGGTGGTGCTGGAAAAGTCTTTAAAAGTAACATGTCTACCTATCCCAAATACAGCAGCTTGTTTAACAGTGTTGCTGTCGTTGCTGCAGAGTGACTCCATCCCTCAAGAAGACTTCACTCTGGAGGTCTACAGCATGTTCCTGAACAGCATCTGCCCACGACCGGAGCTGGACCACATCTTCTCTGACGTGTAAGAACTGTCTTTCTCTCAGTTGTCTCTGCCTTCTAAAGTCTGTAGCAGTAATCACAATTTCAAATAATACAGTAATTCCCAGTTTTACAATTAGCCCCTTTCACACAGAGATCGCTCTACAAGGCCACCATGAACACCACTCAATCTGCAGTCTTTGCTTGTACATACTGAACCGAACCATGCCCATGTAACCCTGTGTAACCAGTGTGTGCTTTTGGATAGCACGCAGATGTTCTAGAATCAGAGGCTTTTTGTGATGTCTGCTGTGGTGTGTCGAGTCCCTTCTGGCCCTACCTTTCACACAGACTTTGATTCAGCTCTTGAATCATTCCACTGCCAGCCACCTTTCATACAGGACTACAAGGTGAAATGAAGACACAACAGTGCTGCCTTGAGCAGGCTTTATGGAATGGCCTCATGTGAGAGTGATAATTGGATACCCTTTATTCAGGCAGCTGGATAATGACTGCCAGCCTTGATTGGCAATATGGATGTGCAGGTTTAACACACCTGCTCTTAGCCATTAAAGCCATCATAAGAAGGCCATTAGTACAGGAGAGAGTGTTGTGAGACCTCGGTTGTGACTTCTTCTCGAGTCTGGCTGTTTGGCCCCTCCTGAGGCAGAAGCATAGCTGCCCCTTAGCCCAGAGGGACTTAGACCATCAGCCGAGGCAGCAGGCCGGTGCGACCCAAGTCATTAATCTAGGTTTTAATCACAGTTAAGTGAGATGGCATGAGAGCCAGGAGGATATGGAGGAGATAATTTTGTGGAACCATCGTAGATATGAAAGGCGTTTTAATCAAATCCAATAATTTACTCAACGCAACATTTAATCCCCTGCTCCTTTGCATGTCTGTTCCTCTCCCTCTCTACATCTCTTTGCACTTTAATTACAGCTCCTCCCCTCCATCATCTTCTCCAGGATTCATTTCCTCATATCTCAGTTTTTAAATTCAGTTCTTGTGCCTACAAGTCCCTTAGTAACCCTCATCAAGTTTTCTTCAATTTTCTCCTTTTTTTGCTTTCTATCTAAAAAAAAACCCTATTCTTTCCTCTCCTCATCTCCTCAGGGGGGCCAAGAGCCGACCTTACCTCACAGTGGAGCAGGTGACTGAGTTCATTAACAATAAACAGCGAGACCCTCGTCTGAACGAGATACTCTACCCTCCTCTCAAACCAGAGCAGGTACAGCTGCTGGTGGACAAATATGAACCCAATGCTTCTCTGGCGCAGAAAGGTCAGTGGCTCGGATTTCTGTCAGTACAATCCCAGGCATGCTAACATGCTTATGTGTACACAGAAACGCACGTAACACACGCTCAGCAGCAGCTTTCAGTACAGGTCAAATTCATCAAAGTAATAATTTTTATTTTAAACAACTTGAGAGTCGCATATTTTGAGGTTTTCTTCTTTTCACCCCTACTGAACTCCACCTACCCTCAGCCCTCAGCACTCCAGCCCCCGCCACCCATACATTTGGCAGGGGTGTTGCCATAACGACTGTTGCGCAGTCTCCAAAAGGTTTAGAAAGTGACTGGACGTAGTGGGGTGCCAAGAAGCGGAATGTTCTGTAAATACCACACACTCCCAAGCAAATACACACACAGTGTGGCGCACACATATCATCACCAACAAAGTGTTTTCCCCACTCCAAACGGTGCTAAACTTAATAGAGGATATTCCCTGACATTTTATTTTCAAGGGTAGGATTAAATAAGTAGAATTCTTGAGTGGAGAGAGCGTTTTAAGAAGTCGCGCTGGACAAATATCAAATGTCGAGTGGAGTGCAGCGCAGAATATATGTAGCTGTGCTGCTGAACATAAGTGAACATCCAAGTATGTTAAACATGCACATACACATACACTGTTTGGGAGTCATATTAGATTAGTGTATTGTGTCTGGAATGGTTCACAAATCAATTATTTATTCATGTATTTATTTATTTTTTTAGCTCCATTTTAAAAAATGAAATGTCTGAAACCACAGATATAATCTTTTTGATATGAAAACACCAATGCTTTCATTAGCGCAAGGCTGAAATAAACTTGTTTAAGGGTAACAATCTGGTAACTGAAAGAGCTGAGTGCACTGCAATTTGAAGCTATAAATTTAGAAACGTATGGAAATATGCTTAGTTTCTTAATGGTGGGGTGTTAGAGAAGAAATCTGATATGGCTGTCATATTTGTCGGTTTAATACAGTATAAGGCCATAGCCAGCAGCTGATTTTCCCAGCACTGAAACATTAGAAGTGGCGTATTATACAAAATCCACTTTATCATTAATCATTATTACATTGATACAGTTTATTGTAGTTATAAGACCATCCCCTCGTGCCTTTCCCTTCTCTGTGGATAAAAAAGTGTGTGTCTGAATGAACCATTCAGGTTTCAGTCTGTTATGACGTCATGAGAAAATAGTCCTGCCCCTGGCTGGTTCAAACGTGTTCCATCCATGGTACCAGTAAGAAAAGACGTCCTCTGGAAGGGAGGCTTTGCATCTCATTCACATTTAAAGCTCCAGATGCTCAAACAGCCCATTTGGAACAGGGATAAAAAGCAGGGGTGTACAGACATGGTTGAATGAACCATCTGTGCTGTGTTTTGAGCTGGTACAGGAAACGGGACGTGTGAGGCTCACTTTAACTTGTCAAAAACAATATGGCACCTTTAAACGAGAGGAAACAACTAGCTTTGTTTGCATGACTTTTTATTTTCTGTTAACCGTCATGGTCAAATACCAATAGTATAGCACCAACATCATACACTGCACAAAAAAGAAGTTTTAGCACTAGCATCAGAGCATCAGGAGTGTAGGAGAGTAATCCCTTAGGACCTGAGATGACGGAGTTTAAGGTTCTCAAACGCTCCTGGACATGGTGTGCTTTCTTATAGTCTGAAGTGTCAGTAGACTGAAAGCTGCCAACACTGGAGAGCATCCCTCTCCAGATGTCAGGCAGCAAGACTGAGAAGTGCCAATTCAAATTTTATCTCTGCTGGAAAGCATAGATAGAAGCGTGCCAAAATGGGCGACTTATTTAACAACATGTGCGCTGGGTTGATTTTTCAAACCCATAGATTTGTTGAAGCAGTATTTCAAATGCAGAATCTGCACTTCCATCTTTCCGTGTTTTTTGAAGTATCCCTTCTTTGTATTTAGCCAGTGGAAGATTATTTCCTCCTGAACTAGCGAAATTTATTCTCATCGATGAGCATTTTAGAATTACTTATAAAGGGAAGCTTTAAGATTGTGTCTGTGTGCGCAGAGGTTTAACAAAAATATATGGAGCTTCCTAATCTATACTAATTCTGATCTTAAAAATACCACAATACACTGATCAGCCACAACATTAAAACCACTGACAGGAGAGATAAATAACGTTGATCATCTTGTGACAATACAGTGTTCTGCTGCCAGACGTTTGGAACTGGCATTCGTGTTTATGTTACTTAGACATGTACCACCCACCTAGACCAGGCCCCCCCACCCCGTACCAATGAAAAGTAAAGATATAAAGACCGTAAGCACTTGAGAATATGTTGAAAGTGATAAGAAGTAGCCAAATAGTTTTTTTTACAATCCAACATAAGTGTTTGGAGCAGAGTTTTCCCAGACGTATTTCATTGGAGCCCCCTCCCAACACTTGTATCCTAAAAACTATAATGTACACCGATCGACCACAACATCAAAACAACTGACAGGTGAAGTAAATACCATTGAACATCTTGTGACAATACAATGTTCTGCTGGGAAACTTTTGGACCTGGCATTCATGTGGGTGTTACTTAGATATGTACCACCCACCTAGACCAGACCAGCCCCCCCCCCAGCAGGATGCAGCCTGACACAGGCACAAAAACGGTTTAGGAACAACTCAAAAAACATGAATAATAGCACAAGGTGTTGACCTGGCTTCCAAATTCACTAGATCCCAAGCTGGTCAAGTATCTGTGGGATGATCCACAGAGGCCCCTCCCCTCAACCCATAGGACCCAAAGGCCCCCACTAACAACATTCTGTTGCCAGACACCACAGGACACCCTCAGAAGGCCCATGTCCATTCTCTGATGAGTCACAACTGTTTTGGAGACACAAGGGAGACCCACACAATATTAGGAAGGTAGTCATAATGTTATGCCTGATTGGTGTATGTCAAAAATTAGGGGTCTGTCCCTGAACTGTTTTGCATAGAGTGTTATACAAGAGGCAGGGGCGTAGCACCATATTCTGGGCCCTGTACACTCTTAATGTCAGTGGGCCCCTATCCATGCCAGTGCATGAAGCGCGCAAGCAAAAAAAAAAAATTGGGGCATTTATTTATAAATAAACAAGCATAAATAGGGTTTTAAGCTAAAATCACATCAGATTATATTAATAACTGGTTCTTTCATTCACCACCTGAATTGATGCATTTGGCCTACTTGTGCTCAAACATCTATAAACATTAGGCTACATCTGGTTTGTGTACTAACGTTTTGATCCTTGACACATTTTGATTTAAGAACATTTATTCTTGAACAGGAGCCAACAACTGTACACAGCGCCACTGTTTATTTCCAAAACTGGTTAATGTTGACAACTAAAGTTAGCTGGCCCATAATTGTCTTTACTTGTAACAGCAAGCAGCCTGGTTGGCAAACTTTAGCATACAAACATCGGCAACTGACAAACTGCATGCTGTCTGGACCACGACAACATTAATGTTAATTGGATGCAGTTACAACAAGTAAACTCAGTTCACCTTTCGGAAAGAAAGCAGTTAACAGTTGCTTCCCCTCATTCTGCCTTGTTTCTTTTTCTGATACCCCGATTTGTGTTTTTTGGGCGGCATGATGACAGTTAGCCTCCAGGTCATTCAATCTGTGCTCACTGACGTACTTGTCGCTGGCCGCTGTCTATGGGCGGACTAAACCATTTTGCGTCTCCAAGAGGGGGCCCCCAGAATGTCCAATATGTTGGGAGGGCTGTGACACAAAGTTAATTCTCTCAGTTGATGTTATGAAATATATTTGAAATACATTATGACACCAGTTAATTGGAGGGCCCAATTCATTAAAATAAATAAATAAATAATAAAAATTCAGGATTTTCATGGGCCCTCTCCCTACTCGGTCCCTGGGTAGTCAGGTCCCCGTTTCCCCCCACTACCACGCCCATGCAAGAGGCCATTCATAGAAAAACTATATCATCACTACACCAGTCACATGTGCATTTTTTTTTGTTACACTGAAAGTAAATCAGCCCCAGCTGTGTTGTTTCAATAACCTCTCCAGACTGCAGCACCTGCTACCTACTTACATTTTTCCCCCTATCTAACAAAATGAATCACCGTCCCTAAATTAGTTTTTAAACCACGCTCACAAATCCACTTTGACTCTGATCACAGCGATGAGCTCCTGCTGGGATGCTGTGTGTTCATCCTGTCCCATGCTCACTGGAAACATGCCCTTCCCTGTCCCAGTGACAGATTTCCCCATGTGAAGTATTTATCTAGCCGGAGGAAGTGCTGCCATCTGCTCTGCAGAGGGTTTCAGGGCTCCACATGCTACCTTCACACACACATTCAGATGCACATAGTCTTTTCCTCTCTCAAGGTCACTTGTATGTTTTAAAATTCATTTATAAAGGAGACAATCATGTACTTTTAGATTGCACTAAAAAAAAGCATCCCATGAATGCATGTACGTTGCACTCCCTGCACACCTGAGGTCCGCACCAACTGTTCATTCATTTAAATCAGGCTTGAAAACATTGTTATTTGCTGCAGCTTTTTCTTAGACACATTTTATTATTTTATTGATTTTAAATCAGTCTTTTATGATTCCAATTACTGTAATTATTTTATTTAAAATAATTTGTTTTTATTTCCTTTTGTGTTTTCTATATTCTATGTTCTATGCTTTTAAATCTGCTTTTATATCTTCTGCTTCTGTAAAGCACTTTGAATTGCCTCGTGTACGAATTGTGCTATACAAATAAACTTGCCTTGCCTTGCCTTGCCTTACGGTGAGTAATCATAGAAGAATATTCTTTAATTGGAGGTGCTTCAAAATAGCCTCCATAATTGATGAAGAGGATTGGGGCAGAGCCCTGTTCTGTTTCTTAATACTCTCACTCTCCCAGTTGGCCTTCTCTTTTTCTGAGTTTTTGAATATTGCACCTTTCATTAATCTCGTCAGTGCTCAGTCATTGTCTCTGACTACTTTAGTCTGTGATCACTCAGATGTGCTGACATCGTTTGAAGGCAGATGAATAGAATGCTAAATGAAACGAGACACTTGAAGTCTCACGCACACACGGTGGTTTGTGTGGCATATTGTCACATATTCACCTTCAGTGATAGCAGTGAGAAAGCTCTTTGTCAGAACTGGCCAGTTTATGTCCACTCTTGTATTACAGATTTACATTAAAATCAGAATACCTTTCCATTGCAGTTTCCTCACAGCCCCTTCCTGTGTCCAATAGTGTTTTATTTGACTTGAGAGGAGTCTATTATCGAACTTCACCTTTCCCTTCTCAGCTTCGAAAGATCCCCTGTAGGTTTGCACTCAAGTGTCCCTAATATCCCAGCTATGTTAACACCATCTTTCCCTGTCTGACCTACAAACGTCTTGAGAACTGGGGAAACACTTTTGTCTGTGCCTGCGCGTTGCAGAGGTTAGACCTCAGACCGGCAAAGGGAGGCCCTGGGAGTCAGTGGGGAGTAAGACGCCGAGTCCTCAGATGTCACAGACAGCAGCACGCGTTAATTAGTCCAGCAACTCTGCAGAGGGCGGCACCGCATTAATTAGCATAAAGTGGCCGGAGGGACCTGCTGCACCCGTCAGGGTTGCATCACTTAGCATATTTAGCATAACGTCAAGAGTGTGTGCGTGCATGTGTAGTGGAGTGGAGGAGGTGTTTTGCTTTCGCTTAGCGCATTCACTATATGTTAATAATTTAATCCATACAGGTGTGATGCGTGATGCGTATGGTAATGTGTGTGGAAGTTATAATCATGTGGCTGGCTGGTTGCAGATGTTATTTATTATTTATTCTGCGTGATACACTTTCCCGAGCACGCTCATAGAGGACATGAGCTCAGTGATGAGTGCTCAGAAAGCTTAGCATGGGTGACCTTGATGGACAATAAAAACAAGACAAGAGGCAATTTAAGAGCAGTTCAGCTTTTTCAGATCCCTGTATTACTTATTAAGGATGGTAGCACTGCTAGTTGGTGCCAGTGGAGCCTGAAATGCATAGAAGCACATTTATATTGTCATCTGCCTAGTGAACAAAAGAACCTTTCATGCATTTAAATCTTAATTATTAAGGCAAATTACAAACAACATACACTAACATGTTAAAACTGAAACACCAAGACTAGGGTTTTAAAGATTAGCCACAGACGCTTTTAGAAATCAATGAATTAGGCTTCCTGCTCAATAAACTAAACTACTAATGTAATCTCAGTGTATTAATTAGTCATTATGAGTGTTTTTGTAATTTAACCTTTGAAAACACTTGACCGCAGTGCTGCAAATGCTTATGTTGATACATCTTGTATAGTGTTACAGACACAGAACAATGAACTGTGCACTTTTTTCATGGTTGTTACTCATGTGACATTTCGTGTAAGGCATTGTAAAAGTCTCGGAAAAAAATCTTTGGCACACACACACCACCACATGCCTTGCTCCATATTTTGAGGCGTGTAGCTTAAAGGATAAGGCAGGCCACGTTCAATATGTTTGGTGTTGTCAACAAATCCCACGAAAAGATCAACACCAACAATGTGTTAGTCCATCTGGCCGTACTTCATGACTTCATTATCCTGTCCCTCAGTCCCATTCACAATTATTTCTGCTGAAGATGTAAATTTAAACGAAACGCCACAAATATATACAGTATATTCAAACTGTCTCAAAATGTAGGACAATTTAATTCTTAGCAAACTGTATTCAAGCCGGCAACAACGTTGTGTTTGTTGGGCAATATTTCCAGCATTGGACTAATATGTTGGTGCTCTGCCCATGTTTACTTAGTTTCTATGCCCATTTTGAAGTATCTTCTTTTTTTGAAACAGAATTATTGAGATGTTCAAAATGTTAATGAAAGATGGAAACACGTCTCCCAAATGAGTTTTTGGTTCTGAAACAACAGTAGCATTGCTTTGAGACAGCAGCTGTTTGCGCAACATTTTTCTGAGCCCCAAATAATGCAGGCGTTTATTGACATATACAGCACAGAACTAAGATCAGATCACAAGTGGCCACTCGAGATGTATTCTAATGCCAGGTGTGAACAAACGAAGGTCTGCTGTTTCTGGTTCTGAAACAACAGAAGCATTGCTTTGAGACAGCAGCTGTTTGCACAACATAAACATGGAGCACGTTGTTGTATGGGAATTGCATGCTTACATTTATTAGTCCTGTAGTGCATAGAACATGACCAACACTTGCTGACATGAAAGAATAATTAAAATATGCCCAACTGAAAAGACATTCTGAAACCCAGCCCTAATTTTTCTGTCATAAAAGGCGTCTGCTTTTGTTTCTTCTTCTTTTTCTTCCTCAAGGCTTTTGGCAGTTAATACAGGAAAACAGAATGTAGCCCTACAACCATTTCCAGTTGATGGAAATGTGCCTGATTTGCCTTTTCTTTTTTCAACAAATTGTTTCTTGAAATTGGTTTGACAGTTGTACAGGAATGCTGCTAGTGAGGCTGTTTGATGTGTTTTTAATAATTTTAAACAAAGTAGAGCTCTGTGCCACAGAGGAATAATCTCTATAACACTTTGGATTCTTAAACAATATTCAACCGCCTCTTGTCTTTTTGTGGAAATTGTTGACAACTGGAAAACATCACACTTATGTTTTTGTCTAGACAAAAGAAGGGGGGGGTGTTAAAACTCATTTTCTTGACTGGTGCGCTTGCGTTGTGTTCATGCAGGTCAGATCTCGATGGAAGGCTTCGCCAGGTATCTGAATGGGGAAGAGAACTCCATCATTCCCCCCGAGAAGCTGGACCAGAGCGAAGACATGACCCTTCCCCTCTCCCATTATTTCATCAACTCCTCACACAACACATACCTCACAGGTACGCGCAAAACATCTGACACAAGTTTAAAAAAAGAAAAAAGAGAAAGAACCAGTTTTGTGTTTGGGGAGCTCTGTCTGTCTGGTTTGCGCGCACTTAATTTGATTTTGCTCCTGACTGATTGAGGCGCATCTTTCATTCTTCTCAAAATGAACAGATCAGTCATTCATTTAGAAATACAATTATGGTTGCACAGACGAACACATTCTACTTTTATCCCTCGCAGGTCAGTCAATCAAATGCAGCGGTGCATATCAGGCTCCTTTTCCTGTGGTACCTCTCAGGTTATGCAATCAAGTCATGTCATGAGACTCAATTCATTGATATTCATGAGTTAAATATTTCTTTGGACTGGTAGTCACAGTAACTGGTTCCCGGCAG
This sequence comes from Chelon labrosus, assembly GCF_963514085.1. NCBI lineage: Eukaryota > Metazoa > Chordata > Actinopteri > Mugiliformes > Mugilidae > Chelon > Chelon labrosus. The sequence continues at coordinate 24,478,428 of NC_140347.1, forward strand.
TGCACGGGCATGGCAGGCACAATACAGGGGCCATTTTCTCCTCAATAGATATTAGAAATTCATCTATTCAAATCTATTCTGGGGGGGAGGTGGAGAGCACTGAATCTTTCAAGTGGATCAGATTTCTCCAGCGATGGAAAAAATGGAATTTCTGTAATAGCCCAGCCTCATAGCCTGCAAAATGAAAAACAAACAAAAGGTCTTTGATTTCCTCCTCACGAACGGCGCTTTTCCTTACGTAGCACCACATATTACGCTGTGATTGGGAAAGGAGACATGCTGCCATGTATTTCCCAACTTTCCAAGAAAGATCCATACAAGTAATTAGACTGACAACGCCATGTGCAACTCATTCATTCATGTTGATTTATTTCATCGTATTGATCCGTGGGAAATTAAAGTAATGTTTCACTCTGTGTACAACACAAATACTTGTTCAGTAAAGAAAGTGATTGGGTTACAATGTTACAAGATGATACAAAAAGGAAGGGGAAAGAGGCGAAGTGGAAAAAGGAAAGAACTAAACTGAGGGAATGAATGATGCCCGTGAGGTGAGAAAACAGATCTGCCTCTCAGTTTTCCACTCATGTTGCAGGGAAGCGTGCTGCTAATGTGAGGAGATAATTGCCTCGCTAATAGTAACAGGGTGATGAGATTTGCCTGCCTCGGATGAAGACAGTTGCATTTTGCTGCATGCCAGCAACTACTACGGTTCATGAGTTTTGGAAAAGTGGGAGGACGTATTTTGGTGCTTTTGTGGCTTAATTCATCGGTTGCTTGAAACGATGTTTGTGTGTTTGCTTTGTGCGGGGCGCAGCCGGCCAGCTCGCAGGAAACTCTTCAGTCGAGATGTACAAACAAGTCCTCCTGTCCGGGTGCCGCTGCATTGAACTGGACTGCTGGAAGGGTCGCACCACAGAAGAAGAGCCTGTCATCACTCATGGCTTCACCATGACAACTGAAATCTCCTTCAAGGTAACACAAGAAGAGCAGCGGGATGGAGGTATAAATGAGAGCATTGGTGGGGGTGGGTTGGGAAACAGAGGTAGAGGCAGTTAGAGTGCATCATGTTTCTATAAAAAAAAGAACATTTTAAATGTCTCAATATCCAGAATCCAGAATATGTACACACGATCCGGCCATATAAACATCTGATTGCTGTTTGGGTTAGCATAATGGGTTTTAGTTACTTAGTTAAGTTTAACTAAGTAAAAAACAGAAAAAGTAGAAGAGTATTGATCAATCCATTGTACAAATTCAAGACTCCTCTGCATTAATCTTCATTTACCCGTAGACTCTGTTTGGTAAACATGAGTTTCTACCCTAATGCACATTTTAGGTCACATGTGTTGTCTGCCATTTCTGTGAATGTCTGCACATTCAAGCATATGCACTTTTGCACCAACATGCATAAGCTTAAAGATGTAGATGCACTGAATGAGAAACATTCAGCTGCTTAGCTGCGTGTGCCTTCATTGCCATCTTCCTGTTGCTAAGGGTAATTCTCTGTGGTGGTTTTAACTTATAATCCTCCACACCTGGCTGATTTGGTGACACCTGTGGCAGCGAGTGCAGTCTCATACAACAGCCAGCAGCAATTCGATAACCACTGTTAGAAATACAACTGAAGGGTTTGTTTACGGCACAACTGCACATGGTGCTTCTGCACAAAAAGAATGATTATCTATTGTCTGTATGTTTTTCACACAGAGGAAATTTGCTCTCTGCATTTAACCCATTCATTCATACAATGACACCAGGTTTACACATACTCATATTCAATCATGTCATTCGTTCATTTATTTGCCTCCAGATTTGGGTATTTGTAATCTCCATTTACACAGAGGATGTCAGTTGCATAGGTGGCCCGTCAGTGTCAGCAGGACACAATATGTGTTCACAATACACTCAGCCCAGACCACCTCCTCGATGAATCTTCATGGTGTTGTACTTCAAGTTGCCCTCTTGTGATCAGATCACCTAAGATGCAAACAAGGTCTACACTTGGCCAAAGAGCAGTGAGCAAACCCAGAGCAGTGTGCTTCCGCGAGCAGCGTCTGGGGAGCAGTTTGGAGGTATAGGCGCTCAAGGGCACTCAAGTGCTGTGGATGTTGAGGGGAAAGTTGCTCCATGTACACACATTTTCTTCTTGTCAGTCGAGAACAACAGGGAACAATAAGGATTTCCTTTCCATGCTGAGGAATTGAAAGTGTCTAATGCATTTAATCCTATAGTTTACTATGACTCCTCCCTCTTGTTATTCCAATTTAACACAACAAAGAGAAATGATCTGCTGACAAAAAAATACAGAGTGACAATCTCTTGCTCAGCAGATGACTTTCTGACGATAAGCACGGTCAAAGGTAACAAACAGAGCGTGATTCCTGTGGTTGCTTCACACATAAAAGATACCCCGCGTTGTGGTTGACTACTTTTAATATGAAACAGCTGCAGTAGGAGGTTCTTTTTGCATCAGCAGTAACTTAATAGAGCTCTGACATGTGTGAAGAGAACGGTAAATACTAAAGCTGTTATAAATGAGATAACAGTTTTTGGGATTACACGCACGCATTTCCCTGTGAATTCCGTCAAGGCAATAGTACACTGTCCATACCAACAAAAACAAATGAAATAGTCATTGTAAGAATGAAAAATTATTCAAACTGTACTATCATTAAATACAATGGGAAATAAAACACATAGACAAAGAAGCAAAAAAGTACAGGTAGAGATAAGTTATTTAAAGAGATTAGGGTTGGAGAAGAAGTGGGAAAAACAGAAAGTGGGGCATGATTTCAAGCAGCAGATGGCAAATCGTAAAGGACAGGGATGCTCTGAGTAGCCCTGAAGAGAAGCGCTGAGGGGCGATTAATTGAAGTCTCAGAAGATGAGAAGACAAAACAGGGGAAAAAAAGCTTTTATAGAAGGAGGAGGGCATGAAAATCTAAGGGCAGAGTAGGTGTCAAGAGAAAAGAAGAAAGAGACGGGTGCGTTGATTGATGGAGGAAATTTAGATCTAATGGGAGTAACAGAAGAAGCAGAACAAACCTAATGGAATTAGTCTGAGAGAAATACTAAAAAGAGAGGAGTCTTGAAAGACAGATGAGAGGGTTGAGTTACGGACAAAGATTTTTATTGGAGGAGATGGAGCAAATGGAAATGAAGGCATTAACTGAACTGACACTGTTGTTAATGATAGTTTAATTGACTCAGACGATCAGCGGCCTGGAAATCTGATATCAGATGTTCAACTGTCTGACCTGCTCTCGTTCCCGTAAACATATTCGCGCTGGAATTTGTGCGACGTCGACAAGGGAGAAAACGGCAGTCTACAACTTTACAGCGATTTCATTCACATTATTGTTCAGAAATTGACCACCCCTTACAACTTAACAGAAGTTCTCTGACAGAGGCTTTCAGACACTCTAGGAATGGTGGAGAATCATAACCTTGTTGATATGAAAGCACTCTGATACTGAAGAGCGCTTCCACAGCATAAACCAGCTATATTCATTGTTTTTAATGTGCATATATTGTTGACAAAAAAAAAAACAGCATTCAGCCTCAGGTGTGTTTACTCAACCTCATTTACCGAATACTTCTTCTCTTGTCTTTGTTCGGTATTTAGGAGGTGATCGAGGCTATCGCAGACTGTGCCTTCAAGACCTCGCCTTTCCCCGTCATCCTGTCTTTTGAGAACCACGTGGACTCGTAAGTCAGGGGCCTATCAGTGCTGTCTATCAGTGACCAGCCACTCAGTTTGTGTCAACTATTTAAACATCTGCAGAGCCCTGGAGAGGACGCTGGTTATTTTAGTTTTATTTGTTTAACTCCAAGGGGATTCTGATGTAACATATTTATTTAGTATATTGATATTTAGTAGAGAAATCATGATTCTGTGTGTGTGTGACTTGCAGACCGAAGCAGCAGGCCAAGATGGCAGAGTACTGCCGGTCAATATTTGGAGACGCATTACTGACAGAACCTCTGGAGAAATATCCCGTGAGTACATAAGATGCTTGAACACACACTGCGTGTCCACGTGCTCGCATTCACACTCTCTCTGTGCCCTTCTAACACATGTGTATAGAAATCCATACGACATGGCTACCAGTGAGGGATTCAGAACATATTAACACACAGATGAGTGCACTAAACATGTGTCCTTGACCATAGCTGTCCACCATGTGTTACCCATACAAATGTACATTCAGGAGGCAGAATGAACTCACACATACACACACACACGTAAGAGCACACATACAGTTTATTAATTGTTGTGTTACTGTATGGTGTTTATCATTTTTCCTCTCTCCCTCTCTGTCCTTCTCACACATATCGACATTGCCTCTGGCACCTGGCAAAATGTGTTTTCACTGTTCTTCCTTTTGCTGTCACTCCTGGGATTCTCCTCAATAGCCATCTAGATATTATCTCCTACTCTCCCCCTCGTTCACGCACTCATACCTGTGGCTATTTCCATGGTACAGATGTTAACTTTTAATGATTCATCCCGCAATCACTCTTACCCCTCTGCATCGCCTCTCTGTTATCGCTGGAGAGAATGCAAGCGACAGCCGTTTGAGATTAAATGGAAGTGTTTTACGCTATAATCCGAACGTAGCTTTTCTTGGCAGCCCTTTATGTGCCTTTCTTCTGTTCCCATGGCTACCAGTCAAAAGCTTGCTTTGTCCCTTTGTGGCCAAACTCTTCTCCTTCCCAAAAAGGCATCTTTGTTTGTAATGACGCAGGCATTTGCGTGAAGCAAATGTACACACTTGTCACATGCACCCTCTCACAGAGTGTCAAACGTAGCTTTCCTGCACATACGCGCGCGTCAACTCGACCCTCTCAGGTTATTCCTCGGGGATGTCATGTGTTCCCTGTTGGTTTAGCACTACAGAGCAGCTGAAGTTCCCAGCAGTCAGATGCAGTATTATCTCACACTCGCAGGGAGCTCCTCCAGCACTGCTGCCTGCCAAAGACACAGCCCGCCGAGAATTACAGCCTTCTGACTGGATTTGACATTGAAGCATTATCAGGGAGAGGCCTTTTGAATGGAGTGGCAGAGGGAAGGAGAAGGAGAGAGAGATATGGGGAGACAGACACCGGGGGAGAAGTTAGCGAGACAGAAAGAGAAAGTGCCGTTGAGGAATGAGATTTGTACCACTGAGCATGTAATAAGCGGGAAAGGTGAAAGCAATGACAGCCACTCCCCTCTGGCACTGAGACAGGCATCTATACACTGTATCAAATGGGATATCAGCAACCATAAGTCCATAGGGACAGGGGCAGATAGGGTAATATAGCTAGATTGGTTCCAGCTCTGCCTAGGGTGAGAATAAAGAGGATTACCTTTTTCTCAGAAACTTGAGCTCCTCCTGCATCTCCAAACCACAAAACTGCCATTCGCGTTGAACATTAGAGGCTGCTGATTGGTTTTTCCAATTAAGCCGAGAACAGTCCGCTGTCTCCAAAGAGAAAAGGCTGAAACGACACTAACAACATTATTTCAAGATAATACACCTTTATTTAAAGATGTCATTACCTCTTTGCAGTCATTGTACTTGCTGACCACGCAGCCTGCCTGCTGATCTTCATTTCAGCATTTCAGCTTTTTTTAAAAGGAAAGTAATTCTCGCACGCTTTGGACATTTAATAAAGGAAACAACCACAAAAATTCAATACCTCAGTTTAAAAAAAAAAATACTTCTTTACAATATTTTTTTCATTTTACACTCAGTAATACTGTTATATTATTATCTATATTTATAATGAATCACTAATGACCCAGGATACATTGTGCTCACTCTGCTAAAAAGGGTGTGGTTATATGATACTCCCAAATGAGTTATCAGTTCTGAGTGTGCCCTCAATGCCTCTTGGGTTCTGCACTTAGCGCTGTCCATTTGTGATCAGATCTCCTGAGATACATTTTACTGCTAGGTGCGAGCAAAGCCATAACTCAGTAATGCATAAATGTGTAGCTGTAGCTGGAAACCATTTTATTTAGTTTACATTCTGGTAGGTTAATGTATAATTATGCATCATATTTTAAGTAATATTAAGTTCCAACTAATATACAATACTGCAAGTAGTAATTAAAGCTGATAAATAAATTTAGTTTCATACATGAAATTCTGTGAAGGAGCAGTATGGAGTCATGGAACTGGTAAAGCATAAGGTAAAGATGTGAAGACTGTCAGCGCCTGAGAAAATGTTGAATGTAATGAGAAGTAGCCAACAAGTGTTTGGAGCAGTGTTTCCCAGATGTATTTCCTTGGAGCCCACTCTCAACAATCTAAAAAAAAGCACTATAATATACACCAATCAGCCACAACATTAAAACCACTGACCGGAGAAGCAAATAACAGCCAGTTTAGGGTACGCTTGGATATAAGACAAATTACTGTAATTTAACCTTTATTTATTGGTTTTTGAGGCAGAGCCTCTACAAATCGACACTTACATATTAAAAGAGCTGACTCTTTGCACATTAAAACATCATGCCACTGTTTTCTACCAACTGCTTCAATCTGGAGTTTAGGCAGTTACATTTTACTCAGTTAGTTATTGACTTTATACACCAATCAGCCACAACATTAAAATCACTGACAGGAGAACTAAATAACATTGACCATCTTGTGACAGTTCAATGTTCTGCTGGGAAACTTTAGGACCTGGCATTCATGTGGATGTTACTTAGACATGTACCACCCACCTAGACCAGACCAGACACCCCCACCCTATAGCAATGACACTCCTTGATGGCAGCAGCCATCCCCAGCAGGATGCAGCCTGACACAGACACGCACACACAAATGGTTTAGGGAAAACTAAAAATACATTATCCCCAGAGGTCCCTCCCCTCAACCCATAGGACCCAAAGACCCCCACTAACATCATTCTGTTGCCAGACACCACAGGACACCCTCAGAGGGCCCATGTCCATTCTCTGAAGAGTCACAACTGTTTTGGAGGAACAAGGGAGACCTACACAATATTAGGAAGGTGGTCATAATGTTATGCCTGATCGGTGCTACTCTAACCCTGGCCATAACCTCATTGTAACATTTACACTAAACCAAATGTAAACAGGTTGGGGGGCCCAGATGAAAGTGCCCCACAATGACAAAGTCTTAGTATTTCATGGAAGATTGGCCCCTACAACTTAATATAATCAAGGCCACTCATACACTGAGCTGACCGAACTGATACATCTTTTAAGTATTTGTATGTACAAACAAGATTATCCAGTAAGTGTGTTTTTGTTTCTATTGAACATGTGAGACATTGCCTTGCACACTTCCCGTGGTCCTTTAATCAGGGCTCAACATTTGGAACATTTCCTGCCTCTATTAGTTTTACTGGTTGCACTTTTCGCTTCCTTAAAAGCTGACCAAAATCCATTTCAACATCTGGACAAAAACAAACAGGTTAAGTGAATGTATCCAGGTAAAACGTATTTTTTATTGTGTGCTGCACTTGAGTGCAGTCAAAATTACATTCCACACTCAATGTTGCGTTAATGGGAACAGTTTCAGTGATGCCAATACAAACAGGATGTCTAATCTTTACCACATCACTTCCTAACAATAGTAGTAAAAAGGTGTAGATAAATACAGTATATTTGGCTGCTGAAAAAGGAAGGTAATGAATAGACATTCTTGGCACTATTTATTTGCTCTTGAAGTAAGAACTCTTTAAAGCAAGGCTGTGTTTTTAGCTGATAAGTTAACACTGTAGCTGTGTGTATTAAACATCTCAGTCGACTTCCTTGAGAATAAAATATTAATATGCCTAAACACTGTGATCCAAAAGTAGTGTACCCCATAAATAAATCAGAGATCTGCCTACTTCTGGCCTGCTCCCTTGAGAGGGGGTGTGTTTGGATTTGGACGCTCATCGCCACAGGAAGCTGCTTTAGGTGTTGAAAGTGGAAACACTGGAGCTATTTCGCCAGCAGAGTTTGTAGTGCTCCTCGTTGGTACTCGTCGTGGTCACTAAACAGCTGTATTCAGCACAATCTCCCCAAGTGAAATTTGAACCGGGTGATGGCTGTGTATTTTAATTTTAAGAGACAACTGGAATCAGGAAACAACTTCAGGATATTCTTCCCGTAGTTTTTTCAAAAACAGCTTAAACATAGCAATCTCCGGACTCATATTAGGATTCTGAAATGCGAAATACAGTTTTATATAGTTTTTCTCTTACTCAAGTCTACTTTCAGATTGGTAAAAAAAACAATCTATATACATAATAATACACATTTATCCTTTCCTACAAGGCCTGCAATATAATATGCTGTGGAAAACTTTTCATACTCTTTCATACCTTTCTCTGACACCCTCTCTGCATCTGTCTCTTTCTTCCGTCCTTGCAGCTGGAGGCTGGCGTGCCGCTGCCCAGCCCAATGGAGCTGATGGGGAAGATCTTGGTGAAGAACAAAAAGAAACACCACAAGACAGATGGAAGCACCAAGAAAAAACTCTCTGAGCAGGTTTCCAACACCTACAGCGATTCTTCAAGCGTGTGCGAGCCCTCCTCCCCTAGCGCAGGTATGGCAGCCCTGATACCGCACATTCCACAAACAAAGCCATCGAGTCACACTGGGACCGCTGAGTTATTATGTTTTAGATGTAGAACGTAGCCTAACTGTCTGGATCCATCCACACAATGGATCAAGACCTCTGTGCAGTGAAGCGCTGGAGCGAAACAGCGCCAATGTTTACCATTCATCATTTTCATGACCCTCTCCATCAGCTGAAAGTATTATTGGCTGTTGCATATACACTGCTTGTCACTAGGGCATCTTGAACAATAGTAGCCTTCAGTGTGTGTATTCATGCTGTGTGTATATTATGCCGTAACTGTCTCTCTTTATGGAGTTTTATATTTTGACATCTGCTCCCTGGGTTAAGCTCTCCTTATTCATTCAAAGCCACCTTGGAGTTTGCTACAAATTATTTGTGTGCTTTAATATGTCTGTGTGTGTGCGTGCATGCCTCAAGGTCTTTTTTTGTGTTCCTTTTTTATATATATATCTATATATATATATATAAATATATATATATATATTTGTAGTTGTGTGTTTGTTGTATCATTTGGTTGCATATTTAGACCTTGCAGTGCATCAACATTGGTTTGATGAGCGCTAACACACACTGCCCCCTGGTGTAAAAAATAAGCAGCACAAGTGTTAGACTCAAATCAACCAGGAAGCTCTTTTAAAGGCGTATTTTTCAGAAGTAAGCATGTGTTACACACCTAAAACAAGACCCAACTAAACAGCTTTACTGGCAGGGAGCTGAGGCTGTCATATCCGTCACTTCAAAACCACCAAACTCAGGAGAGTTCTACCACTATCATGAATTATCATAAGCACGAGGTTCTCTATTATTTTGGTAATCTGTTTTAACATGCCAAAACACACACATAGTAGAGCAGCAACTCTTTACCTTTTGCCAAGTAAAATTATAGTTGTTTTTTTTTTAGTTTGATTGCTTTGAAGAGAGCTTTACAACCGCATCACATCAGAAAACGTTATCTGATGGCTTGGTAAAGTAGGGAGGGTATTCTACATACAGTGTACATTAGCACAGGTGCTTTTTGAAGGTAAGCCTTGTTTTACAGTTCACTGCTAAAATGCTTAGTTGATATCCTGGTCTATAGCAGTCCATAACTTAGCTTCAGTGACACCTGTAACTCCATCTGCTTCTACAAACTTGGGTCAGACCACCATCTACTGTCGGTGGTTTGGGGTTCGTACAGTCCCACTTTTTTACAATCTGAACTAAAGTGGTGTGACATTAATCTACGTTGACATTCGAGATAATTGAAGCAAGGGAAGGCGGCACACCTAGATTTGATTTCTCATCTGTATTTTGACAGCTTTAAATTGGCTTTAAACTGTATTTGAGAAGGAGAGAAATAAGAACTTTAAATGTGAGGTTGATCTATGAATGTTTTGGGTTTTTTTTTTGCTCACAGGTTCAACTAAAGAGGAGATGGCAGATTCTTCACAGCCCTCTGAAGGGGGTGAGCTAAGCCTAAGACCGCAGGGCAGAAAGTCTATCGGTAAGTCTAACTCAGTACATGACCACAGACTCAGCAATTAGGCCGTTGCAGAAGCTGTAGGTCAGTTGGACCATTACACTGTTAAAATGAGTGTCCTCTGTCAGCATGACCTCATGTTCAGTGGGGAATCTTAAGTGGATCTCTCATTATGTGGGTGCAGAGGCTGGGTCAGCCCTAACAAAACTGGATTACAATGTATTTCCTCAGTCCTTGAGCTCCGTGAGTTGTCAGTAAAAGCCTTATTTATGCCTCTACTTTAATTGTAATGGGGGCAACAGATTCTAGATATAGAGCATTTAACCAGTTTGACCATTCAAACCATTCTGTCTATAAATGTCGATTGAACTGATATATGTTTATACTCTGGTTCGTTTAGCTTCATTAGTTGCAGTTTTCTGTGATAAAAGATGTGACTTGTGTTTTAGGTGAGGTGGAGGCCGAGAGCGACGACGAAGATGATGACGATGATGACTGTAAAAAGGGCTCAATGGATGAGGTGCGTCTCTAGAGGGACACAAATACTACTAGTGATGGACATTGACTGTTCAGTGTACTACATCTATGCCACGTGCAGAAGGTGTCCTCTAGTGTTTATTTTTGTCAACTCATGTGTCTCCAAAACCAGATATAATACGGCTGTTGGCATTATTTTTGGTTTGTGATCCTCATGAATCCGTCTTTTTGTTGTAAAGGATTATATCAGATCTTCGTTGCATCATTGCACTGCCCAGCATTTACATTATAATTTTGTGTCTTTTTTGTGTACAGGGCACAGCAGGCAGTGAGGCGTTTGCCACTGAGGAAATGTCCAACCTGGTCATCTACATCCAACCTGTCAAGTTTAACAGCTTTGAAGCTTCCAAAAGTAAGAACAGTGAACATTTATGTACGCCAACACAAGGTCATATTTGGCACTAGATAATTACATACTGTACTCTTATGAAGATCTTTCATTTTTTTAAGAAGGAACACATCTTAAGACATCTGCTTACAAAACTGTTTTCAAAGTCCTGGCGTAGACCCAGATCTAGTGTAGTTCTTAAATAAAAGCAGTTATACCAGAATTTAAAAACAGTCAGTTACGTGCAAATGGCCTGCATTTCTATCTTGCTTAAAATATTATCAGCGAAATGGACTTGAAGTATAAAAGTAAAAGCATTCATTACACATCAAAATGGGCTCTGTCAGAGGTTTGTTTTAAATATTACACTATTGAAATATAACCACATTCAGTAACATGCAAAAAGATTTTGAAATTTGTAGCTGACTGAGGTAGAGTAGCCTGGAAGCCAGTCCAAACTTAATTGGCCCACGGAATTTTTGCAGCACAAAGTTAGTCTGATGTCGCTCCGTTGTGAACTGATTATGCTGCCGCAAATATACAAATGTAATCTGAAGACCATAGAGTTGAATTTGTTTACAATCCTGTGGCTCTGATTGGTGTAGGACTGTCCAGTTTCATGCAGAAACTGCAAAAAGTATTCACTCATCTGCCTTTACATGCATATGACCTTAAGACATCCCATTCTTAATCCATAGGGTTTAATGTGGCATTGGCCCACCCTTTGCAGCTATAACAGCTTCAGCTCTTCTGGGAAGACTTTCCAAAAGGTCTAGGAGTGAGTTTATGGGAATTTATGACCATTCTTCCAGAAGCGCATTTGTGAGGTCAGACACTGATGTTGGACAAGAAGGCCTTTGCTCTAATTCATCCCAAAGGTGTTCTATCAGGTGGAGGTCAGGACTCTGTGCAGGCCAGTCAGGTTCTTCCACACCAAACTCACTCATCCATGTCTTTATGGAACTTGCTTTGTGCACTGCTGTGCAGTCTTGTTGGAACAGGAAGGGGCCATCCCCAAACTGTTCCCACAAAGTTGGGAGCATGGAATTGTCCAAAATCTCTTGGTATGCTGAAGCATTCAGAGTTCCTTTCATTGGAACTAAGGGACCAAGCCCAGCTCCTAAAAAACAACCCCACACCATAATCCCCCCTCCACCAAACTTCACACTTGCCACAATGCAGTCAGACAAGTACCGTTCTCCTGGCAACCGCCAAACCCAGATTTGTCTATCAGATGTCCAGATGGAGAGGCTTGATTCGTCACTCCAGAGAATGCGTCTCCACTGCTCTAGAGTCCAGTGGCAGCGTTTGTATTGCATTGCACTTGGTGATGTATGGCTTGGATGCAGCTGCTCGGCCATGGAAACCCACTCCATGAAGCTCTCTGCTCACTGTTCTTGAGCTAATCTGAAGGCCACATGAAGTTTGGAGGTCTGTAGTGATTGACTCTGCAGAAAGTTGGTGACCGCAGCGTACTGTGCACCTCTGCATCCTCTAACCTGCGCTGTCATTTTATGTGGCCTGCCACTTCGTGGCTGAGTTGCTGTTGTTCCCAATCGCTTCCACTTTGTTATAATACCACTGACAGTTGACTGTGGAATATTTAGTAGCGAGGAAATTTCACAACTGGACTTGTTGCACAGGTGGCATCCTATCACAGTACCACGCTGGAATTAACTGAGATCCTGAGAGCTACTCATTCGTTCACTAATGTTTGTAGAAGCAGTCTGCATGCCCAGGTGATTGATTTTATACACCTGTGGCCATGGAAGTGATTGGAACACCTAAATTCAATCATTTGGATGGCTGAGTGAATACTTTTGGCAATATAGTGTATTTTCTTCTCAGAATCACTTGAAACACAGCCCATAATGAAATCCAAATGTCTTTACCAGACTCATACTCTGATAAGCAGTAGAGCTGATTTTACTCATTTTATACACTGTTTTTAACTCCTAATGTTCTCATAAGGATTAAATAATGTTCCATCCTATCTCATCTTCTCTTATCTGCCCTAAAGTAACTGCAGCTGTCAGAGAAATGTGATAGAGTAAAATGTACAGTATTTCCCTTTGAAATGTAGTGGAGTTGAAGTGGAGAGCAGCCATCAAATTGGACGAGAGGAGGGGTACTGGCACGTCAATCATAGGGCTAACACAGAAGGAAGGAAATAAAATAAAATACTTCAGCAAAGCACAAGTATCTCAGAGTACATTCTTTATTTTCTTGTCTTATGTTCCGTATAGTTTAATATCTCAATATTGCATTTGAGTGCATGTAACCTTGTCAGTAAGCTACATGTTTGATTGTTGTAAAAACTCTAATCAATGTTGATGTTTTCAGTCCATCTAATAACCAATATATTACCATCTGTTCCCACAGAGATCAGTCGCAGCTTCCAGATGTCATCCTTTGTAGAGACCAAAGCTTTGGAGCAGCTGACCAAATCTCCTGTAGAGTTTGTGGAGTATCCTTCTGACTTTGAAGTGCTTTCTACTGCTTAACATACCTCCTAATTGATTGAATCTATTCAGGGTTTATGTGTGTCGAGTTTCTGTTCTTGCAGCCTCTTACGGTAATGACTTGCGGTAGACGGAGGCTGATTATGCTCTTTTGATTGTTTTTCATCGCTCTGCTTCAGTGGCTTTTCTTGTTCACTACCATTAATGAGATAATACACAGATAACTGTGTGATTCACACAAATCTGAAGTTGATAAGAAGTAGTACGACAAGGAGTTGTGTTTTCTAATGCAGGTTATGCAGCCTCATCCTTAACCAGTTCTGTTCAGATACAACAAGCTGCAGCTGAGCAGGATTTACCCTAAAGGCACTCGAGTGGATTCATCCAACTACAACCCTCAGCTCTTCTGGAACGCTGGCTGTCAGCTGGTAGCTCTCAACTTCCAGACCATTGGTGAGGGAGGATAGTGAAAGACATTTATTTTAATGTTTCACACAGTTGGATGTTTGTGTGTTTGATTTTTGTGCGTGTTGTTGACTCGTGCAAATGTGCACAGATTTATCCATGCAGCTGAACCTGGGCATGTATGAGTACAACGGGAAATGCGGCTATAGACTGAAACCGGAGTTTATGAGACGGCCAGATAAGCACTTCGACCCTTTTACTGAGAGCACGGTGGATGGGATAGTGGCCAACACACTGTCTGTGAAGGTGTGTGTATGACTATGTCGGTCTGTATGAGTCTGCAGCGCTCAGTCTATGTATTTAATTGTATTTTCCATCTCTCGATTTCTCTCATACCGTTTCCTTCCAGATCATCTCGGGCCAGTTCCTGTCCGATAAGAAGGTAGGCACGTACGTGGAGATTGATATGTTCGGGCTGCCAGTGGACACAAAGAGGAAAGCGTTCAAGACCAAGACTTCTCAAAGCAATGCCGTCAACCCTGTCTGGGAAGAGGAAGCTATAGTTTTCAAGAAGGTGAGACTATGGCTTTGTGCACATGTAGGAGTAATATTTTCTTTTAAATGTGCGTGCTACAGTAGTCCCATCAAATAATGTGACTCCAGATCACATTAGCTCCCTAAAATCTACACTGCAGAGAGCAAATTTACTGTAGAAAAAAAATCAAAAACACTATTTTTGTAATGACTCTCACTGCCAGGAGAGGGAGACAAAGGTCCTACACTGCAGCTTCACGAAAACTTTTGTAAACAGGTTGTCCGCATTGTCTCTGCAGTTTATTTCTGTTTTGTCAGAGTGAAGGACTTATAGCGGTTAATGCATTTTATACCTGTTTGTGATATTATCCTTAGGTTGTCCTGCCCACACTTGCGTCATTGAGGATAGCCGTGTTTGAAGAAGGAGGAAAGTTTATCGGCCACCGCATCATTCCTGTGTCAGCCATACGTCCAGGTGACAAAGTTTTGCACTTGTCCTGCATCATTTCATTTCATTTAATCGTTAGTAACATTTTTGCATTAGTTGTGGTTGTCCTCCAAATTGTTTTTAACAGTATGGATGTTTCGCTGTGATGTAGGTTGTTGCTCAGAATTGTTATTTCTAAACTGACCGGCCTCATATCTGTCTGAAACCCCAACAGGTTACCACTACATCAGTCTAAGGAATGAGAAGAACCAGTCGCTGACGTTACCTGCCCTGTTTGTGTATGTTGAAGTAAAAGACTATGTCCCGGACACATTTGCGGGTAAGTCAAATGAACGCATTGACAGCAAAGAAAAATAAACCTTTCATTAGTATTCTATTCCAAAAGCTTGTTTTCTTCCTGCTCCTCAGATGTAATTGAAGCTTTGTCCAATCCCATCCGCTATGTCAACCTGATGGAGCAGAGAGCCAATCAGCTGGCTGCTCTCACTTTGGAGGAGGGAGGAGAGGAAGAGGCTGACAAAGAGGTGTGTGAATGTTTACACTGCTCTCTTATACAGGTCATCCCACATGGGTGTCTGCTCAGTTTATTTTTCCGAAGCTTTGTGGCCAGAGAGAATGAGAAGATGCAGACAGCGGAGTTCCCCTTTCTTCATAAACTGTCTACCAAGTTTAGAAAAAGGCCACATGAGGAGGTTTTGAATATCACCACAATTACTTCTTAACCCGCAGCCGTCTACCAGCACTAGTGTAGTGAAAGGATGGATTATGAGCGACAGCTTGTTTCCACTACCGATCCCCACGGACACTGTCTACAGGCTTTCTTTGGGCCGTTTTTCATTCTCAGTCGCCCATGATAAACTGTACTGCAAGCGCAGCTGCTGCATTATTATTGCTGTATTTTATTAAGCCTCAGCCAGCATCAGCCTGCAGGCTCCGATAGTAGGTTGCTTCAGAAACGCTCCATATACTGTACTAGCTTTCATTGTCTACAGATCTGTCTGAAGTCTGAAGTAAAAGTAGTTAGTGACCTTTAACATAAGGACAAGTGGGACTTGTTCCAAGTGACATCCAAGGGAAGATTACACTGTGAACGCCTCACATTAATGGGCTCTCAACATTACAAAAGCAGCATAAAAAGGGGTTTAATGAAATTTATAACTTCTAACTTACTCGATGGCAACAAGTGATGGAGGGTGAATGTAGGTGCAATGCAACAGGGAACAGACAAAGTGATGATATCTGAGGAGAGATGTGACAACAGCTTCTAAGATTGAGGGGAGGATAAATTTAGGACGAGAGGCAAAACAAGGCAGGGTTATCTGGGGTCATTAGAAAAGGGGGCTTGAAGGAAGGGTATTTCCTGAGGGGCTTCTTTTATCTGCTTTGCCAGCTGATATGATTACCCACGAGGATCGCCGACAGAGGGCTGTTTCATGCTGTGACCATGGCAACAGTGACCAGAGGAGGCAGAGCATGGAAAGGCAGAGCGCAGTGTGGGGAGATAAATGTCGGAGAGTGCGGGCAAAGAAAGGAAAAGATCTGGGTAGCATTACCGGAGCAGAGATTATTTAAAATTGCATTAAACCTTCAGAGATAAGAGCTCATAGTAGGGGATTCAGGCGAGCCAACGGGAAATTAAGATCTGCTGAGACTCACTACAGGAAGCCATGCTGAGAGTGGGGTACCAAAGCTATGTCTACAATCTATACAGCAGTACACAGGCACAACAAGTGAGTTCCGAAAACTGATGCTATTGCTGGGGAGAAGAGGAGAGAGATATTTAGTCAAATTTATAGTTTAAACAAAGAACAAGAAAAACTTTGCATTGCTATCAGTACCTCCACAAACTATTGAGGTAAATGGCTGCATTCCATTTGACTGTACTTCAACATATTATTCTGCATTGGTTGGTAAGAGAAATTGTCTAATGTATACGACGATTTGGTTTTGCGTGTTGTTAAATTGCTCTCCTGACTGGACTGTATTCAGACTGAGATTGGGATAAATGTTCGATCTTTCATGTGACGGACAGGTGGAGGCAGGAAGTGATGCCCCCTCAGAATCTAAGGTGGACCAGAGGGTAGTGTTGCCGGCAGAGAACGGACTGAGCCACACGCCCCTCATTGCGCCGAAACCCCCGTCACTGGTCGGCCAGCAGTCTCAGTCTGCAGGTACTGTACATGTTCCGTAGATCGAGGTAGACATGAACACATGGAGGTCTATTTGTCATCTCCATATATCTTTACAGGCATTTGAGGAAACATTTACAAATACTGTTAAATAGCAGAATTACGTTTGAAGTGTACTAAATACATGTACTCTATGTATTCCTATAGAATGTATGTATTCCTAATTGCCTTATCGACATGTACTGTAATGTTTAGTACTGTATACTAGCAAATCTAAAATCTAAAAATGCATGATTCTGTTAAAAATATAAATCAGAACTGTTTCAGAAACTGGCTCTAGCTGTGAACTTGTTTTGGTGACTTGTCAGGCTCATTGAAACCATCAGTGAAGACTGAAGACATCATTCAGAGCGTTCTCACTGGTAAGGTGATATAATCTGCCTCCTCCTTAATTCTTTGGCCACTGATTTTATTGTTTTATATTTCTAACTTTATTTAAAATCACTTCAGCATTTATTTGATATTTTGACTCCCAGACTGATTAATATTGGTAGCCTTGATACTTGTGTGATCGATATTAAGCATAACGCTGTCTCTGTTGATGTGTTCACACCTTTCCTAACCCTAGTAATCAGTACAGTCAATGTATTGTGCAAGTGATGGTGTTTAAATCAGAAACCCTGACCATCGACCCTTTCTACCTTTTCATCTTTCTTTGTGATCCTCCACCCTTTGTCTTCAGAACTGGAGGCTCAGACGGTGGAGGAGCTGAAGCAGCAGAAGGGCTTTGTCCGGGAGCAGAGAAAACAGTACAAGGAGATGAAGGAGCTGGTTCGGAAACATCACCGCAGGACCAGCGAGCTGATCAAGGAGCACACGGCTCGTATGTCTGAGCTACAGAGCCAGCACCAGCGCAGACGCTCCGCTCTTCAGAAGAGCCACAAACGAGATGGTAAGAAAAGGTAGGTGGCAATCTTCTTCTACCGTTCCAACAGTCCTACGTTCCATTGCGCTCTTTCTTTGAAAGGCTTCTCCTTCTGCTCTGTTTATTGTCAAAGAATCTAAAGAAAGACGAACTTTTTTATTGTAAATGGTCAAATGCAGACGCAGTGCCACATTAAGATATTTACAACAAGACTACAGTTAGCAGTTAGAGGCTTTACAAGAACGAGGGGCACCTTTTTTCTCACAACAACCACAGACCCATGAATTGAATAACACTGATTATCTCATTGCGATGTAATGTTCTTTTGGGAAACCTTGGTCCTCACCCCCATAGCAATGTTTCTTGCATCCTGGTGCCATGTGTGCCCCAGATAGACGGCCAGCCATGCGATCTAAAATAAAATGTGATTCATCAGACCACATCACATACTTCCATTGCTCCTAGAACCTCTGACCAATCGTTTAGTCATTTCAGTTTATTGCTTTTCAAAATCGGTCAAATCCTTCCACTTTGTCATTTTTCCTGCTTCTAACACATCAACTCTGAGGATGAACTGTTGATAGATGTTATGGCTCATATACAGTTTTGGTCAGAAAAGAACATTGAGGGCACAAGCTGCCTTGTTCAGAAAGGGAAAGGACTGAGCTATGGATAGAATATGAATGAGTGGATAAGACTTGCTCAAGCCTCAGAGACACATCCAGTGCCCCGAGGAGTGCCCATCAGACACTGAAGAATCAGCACACAGCAAAGATTACAGTCCTCTCAGTCACTGTGAACCTCAGACAAGCGCTGTTGAAGAAAGAACACATTTCAAACAAGCTACATGGAGAGGGGTGTCCTTCTTTGTGTTTGAAAGTGTTTCAAAGACTAATCTCATAGCATCACTGCCTGAGATGGTTCTCCTGTTTTAATGACCAGCAGACCCTTTTTATTTTGGGATTGCATGGGAAACTCTTAAGTCACTAATACTCTGATGATTTAACAGTTTAATTTTATGGAAATCTGCATGCTGCATGTGTTTATTCATGCTGTGCTGTTACAGTGTGACTGGTGATTCTGGCATTTAAATCAAGAATCATATATGCATGATTTTATGTCTGCAGCCGGTCCGAGCAATCCCTGTCGACACTGGACCAGGAGCTGTGTGAGCTGGAACAGGAGTGCAGCCTGAGACTAGCAGAGCTGAAGGAGCAGCAGCAGCAGCAGCTCCTCAAACTTCGCCAGGAGCAGTACTACAGCGAGAAATACCTGAAACGAGAGCACATAAAGCAGGTAATCAGTCACAAATGCGCAAGCTCTCTAATTTCCTATCAGCTACTTATTTATGGCCACCGCACCAAATTTAATTCTCTACAATTTAATGTATGTGCCACCATTAAGCGCTGATAGATTTATTACAATATAAAAAACATCATAAAGTCTTCTCCTTATATGCACTTTCCCAGAGTTAATGCTATTCTGGGGAGTCGGCGCCCCCACATAAACAGAACATGTGAACATATATAATATAAACAAGTGTAAACTGTATGTCGCACTGGGATAAACAGAGACATGCCACACGCAGACAGGAGCGTGATCTCACTTGTTTTGGACTCGATAATGTGCTGATAGTCTCCTGCTGTCTCGTAGCTCCGAAAAGCGAGCACAGGCCAATTATATTAAGACAAACGCCGCTATAAAGTCCAGGTCAGCCCCCTGTAGAATATTACAAGCATCAATTCGCTGCCTGTGCTCATGTTCTGTCGTGTGGTGTGGAAAAATGAATGTCTTCTGCTCCGGTACACCTGCACAGTGAGCACAGCTGAGGTGTCAGAAAGGTTTTTCCAAGCTGAGGGCAGCAAGCGTAATTTAGATTGTGTTGTTTACCCGATTGTTTTTTAGCTATCATCAGAAACAAATGCAGCTTCGTTTGATTGATATATTCAATAAAATTAACCAAATCAGATGTTTTCCATCTGACTTTGGCCTGTTTTATGCTTTGTGTCAGTGTTCGTTATGGCTCTCTCTTTGTCCCTCTCCAGCTGGTTGAGAAGCTGACCAGTATAGCCGAGGAGTGCCAGAGTGCTCAGCTCAAAAAGCTCAGAGACATCTGTGAGAAGTAAGGCTGCATACAGTGTACATACAAATTCCCTCAAACATGGGAGCTCTTATAACATCAATCCCTCTCGTCCTCTTTCACGCCATCTGCAGAGAAAAGAAAGATCTTAAGAAAAAAATGGACAAGAAAAGACAAGAGAAGATAAATGAAGCCAAATCTAAAGACAAGAATGTGACAGAAGAGTAAGTTTGTGCTGTAACTGTATTAGTCAATTATTATTTTTCTTGTGGAATTGGATGTTACACATGTTTGACCACTAGATGTCGCTAGATGCTAAAGATTGTGTTTAACTGTGGCTGGCTGCTGCTGATCAAATTGTCCTTGCAGAGAGAAGTTGGAGATCAACAGGTCGTTTGTCAATGAGGTGGTGCAGTATATCAAACGGGTAAGTAAATTCTTATCAATTCATATTATCAACGACTTACACTAATGAAAATTAATGTAGATGTTACATTCTAATTTGCATGAATTATAGATGCACACGTTGGTCAGTAGTATTGTATGTAAATATCTGATGGTATTGTGTGTGTTTGTGTGTGTTCATGTGTGTGTAGTTGGAAGATGCACAGAGTAAAAGACAGGAGAGGCTACTGGAGAAGCATAAGGATATCCGCCAGCAAGTCTTGGATGAAAGGCCAAAGGTAAGGCGTTTATTGAGAATGCTTTGAAGGAAGTTTGAAGACAAATGACATCTTCATTTTAGATTCTTGCCACAACTCGCTTTAAGTTCCTTCATGAAATGGCCCATCATAGGTGTGTCCATGGTCTTGCACAAAACAAAATTTAGCAAAAGGAAATAGTAGTAAGGCTACGAACCGTAGCTGCAGACATGTTAAATAGATCCAGACCCATAAAGATATTGATGAATATGGAGTATTTTACCCACATACAAAATATTTGTTTTGGGGCAGATTTACATGAGTTGCAAAGAAAAAAAAAAAAAACATCAGCATGTATGCATGTTGTCCTTTTAAACAAACCACCCTATATGTTTCTCATTTAAACCACTAGGTGGCGACCTCGGCCAAGTTTTGTGAAATGCTAGTGTAAATTTGTGCAAAATGTATGATGAACATTTTGGAGCAAGAGTATTGTTGTGGCATCTGGTCAAAAAATAATATGGGGGCTTTTTGTGACTCCATAAATCGTTATCTAACATCACCTGCTGTACTTTAAGTGGTTGTGCACTGTATAAATCTAGCATGTGAAAGAGTTAACTTGTTGTTTGCCTTATAACAGAGTCCCCTTGCTGTGGCTGCATCAGTCCTTGGCCATTATTAATGTGCTTCCTGCTGTAATGCCATCATACTGCTCTGATATATGCTACAAGTCCAAGTACAAGGGTTTAATGTGAAGTGGATACTTCAGTGTGCTTAGAAAAAGGTTTAGCATGTCTGCTCGGAGTTGCACAGCTCATTGTCATTGTCATTGTCGTTGTAGGATGGTTGTGCAGCTGTGGATTATGGTAAGAACAACATTGCATCCCAGTGCTGAGCACTAATACAGCATAAGTGTTAATATGCAAGCTTTTACACACACGGGCTGCTGGGTGGCAACAAATGTGTCTGTAATGACTAAGACCTTCCAAACTTTACTCTGTCTATTGTTGCCAATTGAGTATTTAGTGCAGCATTTGAGCAATAATCTGTACAGCATGGCAGCATGACATCATTAGGGATTGCATATGCGTATGTCAAATTAACAGTGTATTATATGAAAGTGTACGTGACTGAAGGGCCTCAGCATAATTCTTCTAGACTCGTCAGACCCTATGTAGCGATAAACAGTAGGTGTCTAACATAGAAGTTATTTGTGATATACAGCACAAGCTTTATGCTAAATACGAATGGCTCTATTGTCTTGAGCTCTGTCTGTGATTTTAACATAACGCAGTATAAACCACATTACAGTACTTCAGTTTGCCAAGAAGACACTCTGATGTGATGCTCCTGTCATGTTTCTACTCGTCTCGTCAAATGAAGAGCGTAGTGTACATTTAATATATCTGCTCATGAGGTGTTTTTTTTTTTTTTTTTTTTTTTAAAGATAAATCAGAAGTCTTCTGACGGAGACAGCTCCATAACCACCCACACACAAAGTGACAGCTCCTTGTTCCTTTGAATCCACTCGTAGATGAGTGTGGGAGGTGCAGTGCAGACATCCAGCCCAGCGACACACACATCTAGCAGGTCTTCTACATATTTTCCACAAAACTGCAGTAGAGAAGAATTAAGTGCTGAAGCTGGAATCCTGACCAGCGGGTGGTACAGTATGTACAGGGAAGAATGGCAGAGCGGAGTCGCAGATGATTGATTTTGCCTCATAAATCATCCGCTTGTTGTGTAAATCACTCAACCTGTTGAGCTGCACTCATTTTAATCTGATCCCGTTGTGACTGTGATTATCTTTAGCGCATTCGCTGGAGCTTCTTGTCAGCAACACTATGATTTGATTTTCACAAGTCAGCCCTGACTTAACATGAGCTGTATGAACCAGTGTCATCAGGGTGTAATCAACACTGAATGTGGCAGATTTCCTCAGAAAGAGAGAGACAGAAATGCTTCCGCTATTTTTTCTTGTTAATCACGTTTTTTTCTGCAGCAATCACATTTCATTCTGTGAGCAATCACTGTTTCCCCATAAAAACTGCAACTGATTATCTATCACCTCAACCACTGTCACAGACGCTAAATCAAAATCTGGACTGTGGCATATTTAATTCGCCTGAAGAACCTATTAGAAGGTAATCAGCCATCTCTGTGATATCTCCTCTCACGGAACAGCAGTCATCTAAATGCAAAATATGCTGATGTCACAGGACACGGCTCTGGAGACAGCAGGCAGAAGATACCCAGGGTTATGTTTGTTTAAAAATTCAGGATGCTACCCACAGCTCTGGAATAACAACCAAAGTTAACGATCCATTTCTGTTTGAGATTGTGTGATTAAATCGTAATAATTCCAAGCCCATGTCCTCAGGAAACACAGAGGGCCTTGTTGTTTTCATACTTAGCATCATGGACTATCAATACCAGCCTCTATCAGTTTGTTTTCATAACTTTTTGGCTGCCCTGATTTCATGTTTCGCTCAGTTCTCACCAGCTGTTTACATGAATGGTGGTTTACATTCTGCTAAGTCTATTCCTAGTGTTTCCAGCGCTTCCTAATAGCATGAGGAAGTATCCTTGAGCAAGTCACTGAACCCAAAGCTGTTCCCACTGAGCGGGTCATTGGCCTCCCATGGCAGCTCCGACACCATCTGTGCATGCATGCATGTGTGTGCGTGTGCGGATGAATGTGGTACATCGTTCAAATGTTAATAGCAGAAGAAGTCCATTCACCACCTTCCCAAAATAATGCATATAAGTCCGAGGGAAATATATCTGGCAACTTGTGTTCGTTAAATAACCTCATGCGATGAATGTAAACAACAACAGGCAGACACATAAACATAGAAAGCAGAAGGAGAGGAGCGCAAGACAGGATGTTAAGAGCTCCAGTGGGAGATAATGGATATGGGCATGTAACCAAGGCTAGGCTAATGTAAAAATACTTTAGTACCATGTGTCTGTTTGGTGTTAGTCTTTATGAAGCAGAGCGGGGAAGATACAACCCGCATTCTCTCTGGTACAGTTCTGACCCAGTTTCTCCTCTGGGCTCAGAGCAGCCGCTAATGGACATCTATTACCATCCCTAGTGGAGACCCTGAGAGCTGAGCAGCCCGTCACAATGTGGGCTCACATGCATGTGATATACCAACCTAGAAACTACAGCATCTCTGCGGTGAGAACGCTTTGAAGCTGAAGGGATGGTAGATTTGTAACTCCAAGCCTTGGCGTTGATAACATGTTTGTGAGAAGAAAAGAGCCACGTGCAAAATTGAGAAAGAGAGACGCAGTACGGTTTGTCGTCCCGCCCCGCATGAGCACACAGGTGTCACTGTCCTGTTAATGAGCCAATCAAAACGCCCCCCAGGAGTCAGCGACGCGCAGCACGATGGCGAAAGCTGTTTCCGCAAACCTCCCAACCCTGTATCCTGGCATGCCGCCTCTTCTTCACTTCTTCTCTCGTTACGTACTTGCAGCCACACGGTCAAGGTCACCGCATGTCCAGATAATGAAATTCGCACCACATGTTGATTGTGATTGTGTTTTTACCGAAAGCTTAATCCCTCTCATGCTGCTCACTTGGACTGAAACATGCAGCGAAAACCAGCGCTTTACGGCTGAAGGTTTAGAGTTTTAGAATTTTGATTAAATACGTTGACTTCATAACCTGACTACTCAGAGAAAATTAACTGAATGAGACAAGTGCAATACATCTATACAAATTGATAGATTAATATAAGAACCAACAAAACAATTTTTGTATATTCTAAGCTTTGTATTTTCAGATTATCAGGATTAGTTGCTTATATCAGTAATTCAGAGCTGGTGGTACGTGTACCCCAGGGCTTCTTCTGCAGTTTCCATATGGAGTTCAGGAAAGGTTACCATTGGAAGGTAATGATCAAATGGTGGAAATAGACACAGAAAAGTAAAAAACTTGTGAAAATTGATGCATTCTAATATAACAGTCCTGCACTAAATCTTAGCTTCATGAAGGTTATAGTATTAAAGGGGAACTACTGTTTTTTACAACCTGGACCTTATTTCTGGCATAAAATACGATCATTTACTCACCCATATAACTTTTGTGTAATTTGCAGTCATTCAGGAAATATTTAGATCCACGTATATCCATATAGTGGGAGTGACTGGGGCACCAAAACGCAGCCTCTAAATAACACATTATCTGCCGCGAAACTCGTTCATTTCGCCAATATTTTCTTATGATACGCTAGTGCTATTCCCCGTTGAGTCCGGAGTTACCTGTTATCATCAGCCGGATGATGTCTTCTGACCTGGATGATGTCATCTCTGAGCGGCGTGCTCATCTGCGGCGGTCGGCTTGTTTACCTGTAATTTACTACTGCTAGTTTTTTGCAACATGACTGAATATTTTTCCGATTCTGAGGTTGGTCCACAACCTCAGAATCGGAATTCGTCCAGAACCACGTAGGTCAATCTACAGACCCCAGATGATGATAACAGGTAACTCTGGACTCAATGGGGTATAGCACTAGCATACGATAACAAAATATTGTTGAAATGAACGAGTTTCAAGGCAGATAATTTGTTATTTAGAGGCTGCATTTCGGTGCCCCAGTCACTCCCACTATATGGATATACGCTAATCTAAATATCTCCCGACTGACTACAAATTACACAAAAGCTATATGGGCAATTGTATTTTATGCCAGAAATAAGGTCCAGGTTGTAAAAAACAGTAGTTCCCCTTTAAACTTCGTTTAAAATAACTGAGAAAGTTCTTCATTCAACCTAGTCTCCATTTTGGAGGCTGTGGTTTGTAGTATTGTTGAATTGTATTGTGTTCTACCTACACATGTTTCTGTTATTTTGACAACCCCACTTTAGTCAGTGGGTTATGTTAAATAACAGACCACAAACTACACCCTCCAAAATGATCGTCCAGTTGAATTAGTACCTTTCTGATGCTGATTCTACAACAACCAGCGATGAATAGGGATTTTATTCAGTACTGTTATATTAGAGTGCATTCATTTTCACTAGTGTACCTAATGTACTGAAGTTGTGCACATAGCTAGGCTGTTTGTACTGCAAATGGTTAGGTTAAAAGGTAGAAATAGTTACATAACATAAGGACATACGTTCATTCATCTTCAATTGCATGAAAAAGAATTGTAACCATATTTAAAGGAAATCAAAATATCATTTTTGGGAAAAGCCACTGGCACATACTGTCCCAAATGTGGTCATATCAACCAAAAACACAAAATAAAAAACAAAGGGCATCTAGTGAAAAGGATTCTACCCTCTCTGTGGGTTTTATTGGGTCTTATTGTACGAGCAGACTAAAAGTCTATGAAGACATGTGGTAATTACTCTGTACTAGTCATCAATTCAGCACCATTCCTGGCTGTGAAAAGAGTATGAAATAGTGAGAAGGCAATATGTTGCTCAACATGGTGCGTTGGTGTTTGTGTGTGTTTGTGACGTACGAATACGCATTAGGAGATTCTTACTTGCTTAAATGAAACGGGGAGAGAAAAAGCAACGACGTGTCTCCCCCCTGTGAAAGCCTCGAATCAACACACATATATGTTCGCGCTCTCTCATTTGTTCGACAAGCAGGAGTCCTGTGCGGTCGCCATGGAAACTCGGATCCCCCCTGTCTCTCCCTCCCCACCTCCCCTCCTCTCATATCCTCTTCTATCCTTCATGACTCTCTGCAATCTGTTAATTTGGAGCCGAGTCCTTGTGACGCAATGCCAGGGATGGTTTGCTGCTGGAGGTGGAAGGAAACAGAAGGACGAGGAGGAGGGGTGAGGAGAGGGGGAGCAAACAGGTTGGAGGAGATGTGAAGGTCTGGAGTTGAATAGGAAGCGAGCTGCCTCCCTGTGTCCCTCTCTCGCTCTCTCACTTGGGGGTGTAGGGACGGTCACCATGTTCCCTCATCACAGACTTTGATCTGCTTCATCTCTGTCTGATGGGGTTGCGTCAATAATGCCCGTACACACGCACACACACACACACGGTATGGCGACACAGTATGGCGACAGGGAACACCAAGCGCAAACCCGTAGCAGTGAAGTAAAATCCATTGTGTATGTGTGAGTGCGCGTACATGTTACACGCTTGGTTACTCTTCTGTCTCGATTATGCTAGCTGCTATTTTAGATCAGTGCACGAGTGTTCATTATGTATGCCCACATGTGCTAATGAAGCTCTCCAGGGTTAGGCTCTGTCTAAGGAACATTCACCACTGAATTCCTGCTGGAAACTATCCTTTCTATGGCTTTGAGGGTTCTGGGATCCACATGAGACGCCTTTTTTTTCCTTTAATGTGTAGAAACAATCGAAAAAACATAAAGGGGAAAAAAGGATACGTTAGAATGTGAGGAAAATATATGGTAGGACGTCAAACGTTTGACAGAAATGAAAGAAAGTACCTAGAGACATTCTTCAGTGTAGCAGCAGCAGGGTTTAAAGCTGCACTAATCAATAATTTTAAATTAACAATGGATCCAATACCTACGCGCGTCTTGAAAGGTGTTGCTGTGTTTCGTACTGACAGAGAACAATTGCTCAACTACCCTCGGCTCTGTTGAGCAGCATTCAAGGCTTTCTTTCATTTTTGTGGCTCAGATATTTTCTGTTTTCTGGGTTCACTGACACACCTTTCATCAGCATCTTTCTGTCTGCACCACACAGCTATTTTCCACAAAAAACAAATATGCTCAGACTGCCTACATGTGCGGTTAAAGAACTAAAAAATATGCCATCAGGAGTTGGTGGAAACCAAACTGGAACTAAACGTAAGGTGAATATTGGACAGCTGTGTGTATAAAGAGGCAAATATCAGCTTTGTAAGGTAATGATTCTGTATGCAAGTGATTCATTTGCTGCTGGTTGATTTACTCAAAACAATATGTTTGAGAAAAGTCTACATTCAGACAGAAAAGCTGCTGCTGTTTTCTGTTGCACCCACGTCTGAAAAATGCACATTTCAGAGCTAACCTTCCCTTTTGAACCAATCCTTTTAGGGGAAACACTCATCACTGGACATACATGGTGGAGGTATGCAGGAGTGCTTTTGAAATTCTTGGACCAGAAGAGAGGAATCTAAGAAAAACTCCTGCAGAGCAGCAGATAAATTATCTGAAAGGAGTCGGGAAAGGGCACTGACATAAACACACAGAAAGAGGGATAGTAAATAGAGAAGGAGCTTGCAGGGTATCCTGAGTAGTGGCTACTTCTGTCTCTCTCTTTCATTGCTTGTGTTGTTCTTTCTATTGCGTTGGGCTGTGGCATTTCATTTTTATACTTCTGACCAATACAGTGGAAAGAATGTTGAAGGAATGGTGTTCTCTGTCATTGCCACTCTCTCTCTTACTTATTCACACACACACACACACACACACACACACACACACACACACACACACACACACTCACACACACACACTGACTTGCACACCAAACTGCGTTTTTCCTCTAAAAGCCTGTAATGCTGACAGGGTTGTGACCCTGTCTCATCTCCTGGCTATGGGATCTTGGCTTTAGCCTAATTGGGCTCTATTTAGGTATGTTGCTTTATCTCAAGGTCAGGACACACACCTATACACATCCCACAGAGTAAGCCCAAGCTTTGCTAGTTTTGATCTTGCCACAGAAGACTTCCCGCCTCCGTGAAGTAGTAATAGGACCAACAACTGGTTAGAACCGTCCTTAAAAGACCAGAGAAAGGCACCTTTTTCTCGTTATTGTGACTAGCACGAGGCACGGCTAACAAAGCTGCATGCCGTACACGCAGCGTATTGCTGGTTGAAGGCTTTTTTGTGATGCTGCGGGCAGGCGTTATGTCACGGCTCAAAGCAAAGAATTAATTTGGCTCTTCGGAGGCCTTCTCCGCTTCCCTCGATAGCTCTTCAGAACGAGGACAGCTGGTGAAGAAGGTCACCGAGTGCTGTATTTTAAGAAAGGCAGAAATGTGTGTGGATGTGTGCATGAGGTTTGTTGACAGATGACGGGTCTTCGGAGATGAGATACAGATTTAAAAGCTGGATGGATTGCTGCTGCTGCTGATGGTTGGTGTCCAAACAGAAACTGGACCACGCAAACACACACACATGCACATATATTGCAAAACACATAGTAGGGCAGAGCACTCAGAACAAGAAGTAGATCTGCTGTTAGCCGACCATGTATTTGTTTCACCAAACCTTTTTTCCACTTCCTTTCCTTGTCCTCGGTGAACAAAGAAATTAACAAAAACTTCCACCATCTCCAGGAAACTTAAATGTTAAGTTTCACTTAATTTCCTGTCTTCTTTGCCAAACAGATCTCAGATCGACTCCATCATTTTGGGACTCTCTGTTCCCCCATATCATTCAATGAGACTGTTCGTAACTCAAGCTGCCCCTTTGGTGAAAGGAAAGGAGCACTATCTTCATCACCCATAGCCCTAGCTCGAGGAGATGGTTGTTGCTATTTGTTTCTGAGCTGCCAATTACATGCACAGGATGTGCAGACACACGTGCACTCAGACGCACACATGTCTTTCCGAAAAACTGCCTGGTGCCCCTCAGGCTTCTGTCCCCGGCTCCCACCTTCTTCTCATGAGTCTGGGTGTCATCAGATGGGGGAAAGATGACAGCTTTAATCAGAGGGTGTTTGCATCTCAGCAGGCAGAGTAAAGGCAGGCTGCACATGTACAAACATACATGCGCACACATGCACAGGGCGTGCAGACTGTCCCACCCCTAAGTAGGTCATGCGCAGTGCAGAGCAAAGAGAGAGAGAGAGTCGAGCTATGGTGCATCTTTAGCCATCTGGTTTTGATGTGCTGGATGTCCGCTCTGTGAGACCCACAGAGAGGGAGAGAAAGAAGATAGAAAGAAGAATAGGAGAGGGGGAGGCACGGAGGGAGGCTGGCATGTTTCAGAGAAGGTGACCTTGAAGTGCTGTGCTTAGTGGGGGTTTCAGCAGGCGCTGCTGTACCACTCAGAAACATCAGAAAGACGAACTGCAGCACACATAATAGCTATTAGAGTCGTCTGGCTAACTGAGCTTGTGCTGTATTGTAGTTTACAACACTTGTAGTAAATGTACTAACATACTGTGGTGTTTTCTATCCAGATGAGTAGTAAAAGGGCAAAATAGAAAAGTAACCCTTTTAGTGAATTTTAGTGGAAATATACAACACACAAGGTTAAGTCCTTCACTAGAATTAGATAAGGCAGCAGCAGACTGTTTGTGGGACAAACCTGGTTAAATAAAGGCTAAATAAATACATAGAAGATTTCCAACATCATTTCCACAGCACGGGCTCGGCTGTAAATCTTACTCTTTCAGTCACCAATACAGTTTATTAAAAATGGCACATTTTAGTAGATAGTGTTATGAACACATGTTAACATTTTTAGGTCCATTTACATGGACACAAGTATCCATCTAATAATAGGAAAGATAGTCAAATCAGATTAAAAATGCCTTGTGTAATCACCTCAATCAGAACAGACTGGCCTGGTTGGATGGACTTTTAAATTAGATTGAGATAATCTGCTCTAAATTAAGAAAATATCCAACTGTTTTTCTGTGGCCAGAAGAAACAGTGGCTGATATGACAAGCTTCCAAGAGAGATAAAAAAAAAAACACGGCTGTAACAAAGCAACGAGTTGTTCAAACAAGTTTTTGAAAAGGTGAACAAACGCCCAGATTGATGTGGCCAGCTCAGTTCAAAACGTGGGATATTTGATCATCCTAGGTCATCTTCTTCTACTGAATGAATTCAGTGTTTTTGTTGTTGTTTTTTTCATCAATACAATAGTTACAAAAGTTGGATGAAAGAATTATTTCTGGCAGATTCAATGCTGGACAGAACAACTTTGTACATTTAAAAAAAAGTTCTGTTCCGATTGATGTTTTGGATCATTTTATTCAGCGTCCATGTAAACATTTGAGGTGGAATCTCTAATCATTCATTCATTCATTCGTTCATTCATCTTCTGTAACTGCTGGAGGGTCGCGGGGGGGCCTATCCCAGCTGTCACTGGGCGAGAGGTGGGGTACACCCTGGACAGGTGGCCAGTCTATCACAGGCCTAACACAGAGAGACAGGAATCTCTAATCAGAATTATTTCAGTGTTGTTGAAGAAATATTTGCCCATATAATCGTAGCCAGGGAATAAAACTGAGCTTATATCTACTATAATTGAATTGATCCATCATGAAAGTCATATATTCTCTCAAGCTTGCTCCTCAAACAAAGACTTTTCAGTGGCAGTTTCCAGTATTCAATACGCAACTTTTCAATCCTCAAACACTGACACACAGCGTCAGCAGCAGTGGGTATTCCTATAGAGGTTTGATATCCATCCATAGTAGCACTTGATTCTCAGTATATCAGTTTATATTATAGCAATACTTTAAAGTGCTGCGAAGGCAAGTACTTTTAAACAGTTGGGTTTTTTCATTTAGCTCTGCAGTACTCTTGAATAGATGTGCTATCTCGTAAACTGAAGTGGAGAGGGCAGGAGATCGTAAAGTCGAGAGCAGGACGGCAGTCCTTGACCTTCCTTCTTTTTTTCCTGTCCTCTCCTCTCTAGAACTGTAGCATTTATCTTCAGTATTTTTTTCTGAATTAATATTCCTGCAGGTGCATATATGTGCATATATGCATCAGTATCTTCTCAGAGTCTGTCTATGACTCAGTTTTTTTAGTTTAGGTCTGAGTCACTCTATTGACAGAGTCCTTTCAGGCAACATATGGACCCCTTTCAAATCCTCGCAGGTATTTTTGATCTCTCACGTTGCTGACGTGACTGTATTGAGCTGAGAGACTCTGACACCATTCATCTTAGCAGCTTTTCTTTTAATTACTACTCTCCCATGGGATCTAGCCGGATAGTTAAACAGAAATCAGCATCGCAGCAATTATTGGCTCGCAATAAAATGAATACAATCTTGTCATCTGTAATCATTGGGGGCGTCTATGCCTCGGAGAAAACAGCTTCTCCCTTCTTTTTCCCAGCGAAGGGAGGGAGTGTATACGTCGTACAGAAGGGATTCTGACGAGTTCGGAATGACGTGTTTGAGGCTGCTCCCTTTCTACTATCTTTTTTTCCTCCTCAGTCCTTTGTATGTTATGGAAATGAGGAGGATTCCAGACATGACCTAGGAAACACTGCTCACGCAACCCAGGGAATGCAGTGTTAATGTTGCTGTAAAGCTGCTCTGGCGGTATGTCTCTCATACAGTCGGCCTCTGTGGTTCGTCTCACAGATACTTGATCAGTTTGATCAGTTAGTGAATTTGGAGGCCAGGTCAACACCTTGTGCTGTTCTTCATGTTTTTTTTTTTAGTTGTTCCTAAACTGTTTTTGTGTGTGTGCCTGTGTCATCCTGCTGGGGATGGCTGCTGCCATCAAGGAGTGTCATTTCTATGGGGTGGGGGTGCCTGGTCTGGTCTAGGTGGGTGCTACATGTCTAAGTAACATCCACATGAATGTCAGGTCCAAAAGTTTCCCAGCAGAACATTGTATTGTCACAAGATGGTCAATGTTATTTAGTTCTCCTGTCAGTGGTCATAATGTTGTGGCTGATTGGTGTATAAAGTCAATAACTAACCGTGTAAAATGTAACTGCTTAAACTCCAGATTGAAACAGTTGGTAGAAATCAGTGACATGATGTTTTAATGTTCAAAGAGTCGGCTCTTTTAATATGTCAGTGTTGATTTGTAGAGGCTCTGTCCACAAGACAAACATCAATAAATTCAGATTCAGATTCAGAATCTGAATTAAATAAAGTTTGAATTAGAGTAATTTGTCTTATATCCGAGCCTACCCTAAACTGGTTTTTGCCAGCATGGTATGAAAGTCTGGATCTCTGTCTTCAAAATGGAGAGATGGTTTGGAAGTGAATGGTATAATTTATTGATGTACCAAGAGCTTGTGAGATCAAACATTTTGACAGGTGAAGTCAGATGAAAAGCAACATCACAGAGTCCCAGATGAAGGTAGCGCATAGGGGCTGAAATCCCAGAGCGTAGATGCAGGTGGTGGTGTCGGAGAAGATAAGCTGATGGAGATTTCAGTTGAGACGCCTTTGACAACCAGGATCAGGAGGAGGGCTACACCACAGATCTGTCTGTTTAAAGAACAGGAACTTGGGAATGATTGGTTCGGGCAGACACATCACCGGATAAGAGAAGGGAAGATTGAGAGAGAGGAGGTTTTGACGGTCGGCAAACAGAAACAACGAATAGAATGGGGAAGCAGAAATAACCCTAACGTACAGTCGATGAATAAAGACAGATGTGAACGAATCCTCCTCATTGAACAGTTGCCTGAGCTTCATGATACAGTATCTCCTCCTCTATAGGCATTATGGCCCTAAAGTAGAAAGCAGGAATGATTTGCTTTTCTATTCTGGAAGTCAAACAAAGAAAAAATGGAGAGCGTTCACACACTAAAAGGGTAACAAACTGTTGGTTTTACACAGGTGACTGTGACATTATTCAAACTGTCCACCTCATCAAGTAGGCAGCCTATGATTGGCCACTTTATTCTGAACTACTTTGCCTGCTCAGGAGCTGAATAAAACTGAAACATTAAAATGAGCTGTCATACTTTCACCTCAATAGGCTGCTTTTTATGACCTTTATGTACACAAGGAGATAACATTCATAGCCTGGTGCTTTCCAGCACAGTCACAATCTCTCTGTTGTAAAAAAAAAAAAAAAGAAAAGTATTGGTAAAGTCTCTTTCTCTAAAGAACACAAGCAGTAGCTCGACAAATGAGAGGTCATCTACAGGGATTCTTCTCATCAGACGCCAGTGTGACTGGTTGTTGATTCGTTCTGAGCTGCAGGATGTTTTATGAGCATCATAAATATGCACTGCAGAAATTTTGACTTGACCCAGAAGAGAAAGCACAGGTGTGGCTCAGGTGTCTCAGTTCCATTAAGTGTCCCAGTAAACCATGGCAGCAACCCAGCCTGCACGTATCAGGACATCCCTTAAGAGGATTGTTATAGCCATTGCTAATGACAAGTCTGAGTTTCAGCTGTTAAAAAGGTCTTTTCCCAGTGATATATCAGGTCTTCTGGTTGTATTCCTTCACCTCATGTAGGCATCCTTGTCTCCCCCACAGCTACAGAGCGACCTGGACCAAGAGTACCAGGACAAATTCCGCCGGCTACCCGTGGAGATCCAAGAGTTTGTTCAGGACAGCAGCAAGGCCAAGCATAACGACGACTGCGCCCGCGGGAACCTCGTCGCCTCCTCGACGACGGAGAGGCTCAACCACAAGGCCTCGCAGTCAGAGGACGACATGGAAGAGGGCTCGTCGGAGCGAGTCTACGACACATCATTTTAGAGATTTAACCTTGGCGCTTTGCTTGACACCAGGACACGGACTGGTTGGACGTGGTTGCGTCCACAGAACTTGGATGAGACTGCTCCGACTTTGGTCCTAGTTGTTGCCAAGGGGAGGATTAGATCAAATCTGAGCCCTGAATTGGTGAGTAGAGGTCCTCTCTGCATAGAGTACGGTCATGTCCAGAGAACCGTTTCATGTAAATAGTACTTTTTGTGTATTTGTATGTTGCCTGTATGTTGTCGTCTCTTTCGGTACGGCCACAGGATGTGCTACAAAACACTAACTATTTGCAGGAATTAACTTACTTGAACTATTGCACAGAGAGAGTAGTTTCTGTTTATTATTTTTTATTATCATGAGATCGAGAGAGGTGGTGGTTAGAGAGGTGCCAATGTTTTGAGTTCACTTACAGTGGATTTTAAGTGGAGTCAACTTGTACTGTAAAGAATCCACCGCATATTCAGCCTTTAAAGCTTCCATCTTTATAAGATTTAAATTCACCCTTACATATTTGCACTGAAGGCTCAATATAGATGACTATGTAACACTTTTACTTTAACCCAGAGGCACTGGTGGCTTGCTGGTTCTCGATTTTGTTCTCACAGAACTAAGCCTATGTGTTGCTGCTATTTTGTTTTTAAAACCCATTCATATTTTTTAACTATGGTTTGTGTGATATTTGGCATGTTAATATGAAGCAGTGCTCTGCCTTTCTTTCTTTGTTTTGGTTAGTTTTTAATATTGTTTGTGGGCATTTCTGTCTAGAGAGAAGAGAAGGGAGGGTCTGATGTACATTGTCTGCATGTATTTGAACAACTGTAAAAGTTACAGTAGCTCCGTAGCAGAGATGTTTATTAATGTAAATCTATTTTCTCTGAAACATTTCAACTAAACCTGCAAAAGAGTGGACTCGGTGTGGCTTGGTGCATCACTGTGGAATAAGATGAACAGGACTACAATAAGTAAGGACACGCCTTGTGTTTTTTTTTTTTTTTTGGTTTCGTTTTTTTTTAGATCTAAATAAACAGGTTGCTCATTGTGTTGAACTAAAACCGTCCAACCAGGACGTTCAAATAGAAGAGGATCCTGTTGTAGTTAATAGAAGTGGCCTTCCTCTTAACTGGTTCATTGTGTACCTACAGGGGAAACCTGTGTGCAGTTCCCTAGCACACAGAGCAGATGCCCCAGACCACACAAAATATGCCGCCCCGCTGGCATTCTTCTCAATGTTCGCCCACGTTTGGAAGCCGTAGTTCAAAGTGGGGAAACTGTGGGGAAATAGTCCAGATATATTTAAACAGGTCGCTCAGTTTATTCCTGCAGAACACCAGCGTTAACATGAGCTCACCAATGACTGGACCTTTTCCTCTATAACGTGTGAACTGCACCCATTCGGTAACCACGGGGAAGTATTTTTGACTTCCCCCCTGTCCAGTGCCATTTAACTGTGTGTCAAGTCATATTTCAGCAGATTTTACTTAAAAAAAAAAAAAAAAAAAAAAGTGAAGGATTTCCTGACATGTAAGTACAAACTACATTTTAAAAAAAATGTTGATGTGAGAGTCCTGTGCCTTTGAATGGGTTTGCCTTGTTTGATGTTGAATGTGTGAAATGCATCATTGTTTAAATTGCCATTATATTATATTATATTATATGAAGCTGTCTGGTATTGAATAGACCGTGTGCACAATTTTCTTTTTGTTTTTTGTTTTTTTTTTAGTACCGTACCACTACTGAGTAATGCTTGTGATGAGCAGTATTTGACATGTGTCTCGTAAGAAAAGAGAGACGTCTTTCTTTTGTGTCTTGAACCACTTTATTTAACAGCCCCTGTCGTCTCATCGACTAAAGTGTATGCACTCTGGAAATGTAAATGTATGTACGACATAAAGGATATAAAACGTGAAGCTGAGAAAAAAAAATACATAGTGTAAAGGGAACTTGCTTGTAATTAAAAATAAATGTGGCTATTATTGTACTTTGCTGGAGTCGACTTGTGTGTCTTTTGATTTGCCGTTAGTCCAACCGATATTGTGTTTATGTATGTGATGTATTTCACAATTACATACATAACTTCTACTGTTCCTGAGTGCGTCTGTTTTTTAAGCAATCCCCAGTTATGGGTTTGCTTTTTTTT